>NC_071088.1:69576162-70776162 GCF_027358695.1 Spea bombifrons | reverse complement strand
GTTTTCCTCAATTAAACAAAAGAAAATTAAAAAAAAAACACTCCCAAAATCTTGTGAAAAGCCTTTCTAGAAGAGTGGAAGCAAAGGAGGGTCCAACTACACATTTCCATCTATGCATTTTGAATGCAATGCCATAAAAGTCCCTATTTCTGTAATGGTCAGGTGTCCTAATATTTTTGTCCATATAATGTATTTGTATGTACTTCTAACAGTACATACCTTCAAAGTGTATAAGGAAACCATAACTGACATAGTATGACCGGCAATATATTAACAAACCCCTATATATACCGTATTGGCTCGAATATAGGCCGCACTTTTTTCGCACTTTAAAGACTTAAAGTGGGGGTGCGGCCTATATTCGGGGTCTAGCGCCCGACGCCCGGGCGCCGGGCAGGCAGCGGGGTTAGGATACAGATAGGGAGGTTGTCTAAGCGCATCGTGCGGATGCGTTTTACCTCTGCACCCCCCCCCCCGGACTTACCGGAGCAGACTCCCGGGTGTCTTGCGGGGGTGGCGGGGACATCTACGCAATACAACTTCCGGTGGAAGTGGTAGAAGTTCCACTGGATGTGCCGGCACCGGAAGTTGTATACGCGTATTGCGTAGATGTCCCCCGCCGGCCCCGCATGACACCCGGGAGTCTGCTCCGGTAAGTCCGGGGGGAGGGGCAGAGGTAAAACGCATCGTGCGGGGTTAGGATACAGATCCCCCGCAGCGGTGCAGGGGACCTGCATCCTACTCCCCAATACGCTTAGACAACCTCCCGTGCCGGCACCCCCCGGGGGGGCAGAGGAGGACAGTGGTAGCATTTCTCGGGGAGGGAGGACAGTGGTAGAATATCTCGGGGAGCGAGGACAGTGGTAGCATATCTCGGGGAGGGAGGACAGCGGCAGCGAATCTCGGGGAGGCAGGACAGTGGCAGCATATCTCGGGGGGGGGCAGAGTGGCAGCATGTTTTTTTGGTGCTTTTTTAAAGAAAAAAACTTTTTCTTTAAAAAAGCACCAAACTTTTAGGGTGCGGCCTATATACAGGGGCGGCCTATATCCGAGCCAATACGGTAATAACATCGTACAGCACCTCATGCAACTCCCTACCATTCACAATCCACACAGACGATAAACAGCATCACTATTTGCCTAAAATACTGCAAGATATCTTAAAGAAAGATTACTCCTCTTATTTACAGTTGTCTAAAAGTATGGTTATAGGCCTAGCTAGAGGGTAGGACTTTACCTCAATTTTTTTATGCGACTGTATTTTAGTGACAGCTTTTTTTTAAAAAGGTAAGGATGTCAAGGAATAATTTATTGGATATTTTAATTATATTAATTTAATATATAAACACATTTTCGGATGTTTCTATAGTAATAATTAGTATTGGCTTCCTATACCAGTAAATTATTAGTTTATGGTAATAACGGTAAAATATTACCTATATTCAATATACAGTATATAACACATACATCAATACTTACTTTCCCAACCACAAACGCTACTTCTGCTCAACAGAATTGTGATATATATATATATATATATATATACAGTATATAAATGTGAACATATATGCGTCTATATCTATATATGGATATATTATTATTCACTAACTATGCAAGAAAGTAAGTAGGGTTCGTTATGATTTCACAGCACCAGGATTCTGTATCGAACTGCACAATCCTCTTAACGTAAGCCTAAATTAATGTTCTAAGTTTACGTCACGTCCCGCCTTTCCAGAAGCCTCGATCACGTGATTACGAAGCGCCGCCTCTCACTGTGCTCGTTGCCTTGTGGGAAACGGAGAATCGAGCTGCGTGAGGCGAGAGAACGAGGCGGGCAACATGGACGCGGGCTTCTTCCGCGTGAGTTATGGGAACCGGGAAATTAGTGTTGGGGGGCATCGGAGGGCAGGTTTGGCCATGGCGGGTTTTGTGTCCGGTGATATGGTCTGATTACGTTCGCAGCCTATTGAGCGTTCTGCGCCATGAGTCCTACTGATAGAGTACAAGGCCTAACCTGTAGTCTCAATATGGTTATATGTGAAAGCTAAATATGTCCCATAGACCGACAAAAGCATGTAGTGGTTACAGCGTTCTTCGATACTCTTATGTGAAGTGAACGTAAGTGTGTTGGTTCGTACTATGTATTTACACCCGCGGTGCTTATCGTAGTTATAGGCCTCAGTGCAAAGAGCAGCGGTTGGAGGAAGTGTGTGTGTGTGTGTGTGTGCGCCAGACTGACGGCGGTGCCTGCTATTGGTTCAGGACCCACGTTACCAGCTACATATTGAGTCTATAGCGATCATCTACCTATGCTATAGCACGCTGCGTTCCAAACTGTGGCCATAAAAGTCATGTTACCATTAAGTGGAATTTCGTGCTTTCGTCCAAATTGGCCGTTATTGAGAAATCCAGGATTAAGCGTTTTTTTTAGTTTAGGTTGTTTCCCCTCAATGATATGCAATGTAGACGTTCCATGAAAAAATGTGAATGTACTTTTTTCTTTTTTGGTAGGAATTTATGATTATTTAGGTCTACTTTAATTTGCTTTGCATGTGAGAAACTTGCAGATAATTGGTTCTTTGTAGTTTACAGTACACAAGTAATATTTCTTCTTGCCAACTATATTGAGTTTCTGTGTTGCGTTCTCTTGTGCATATGCAAGTATTTCCTCTCTTTTGATTATGTTCTTTTTGTCTCTTATACAGGGTACAAGTGCAGAGCAAGATAATCGATTCAGCAACAAACAGAAAAAGCTCCTGAAGCAACTCAAATTTGCAGAATGTCTGGAAAAGAAGGTATACTTATTTTTTCTTAAATAACATTTGCCCAGGGTAAAATCCCACAGAAGTCTGAGGCGCCTTTTCGTTATCACCCTACAAAATAAAGCCGATAAATGGAAAAAAAAATCCACACCCTTGTCCTTGATATTTAATAAAGTAAATGTGTGTGCAGGAACAGGTGGGTATAGGTCAATTGAGACTTAATGCATTTAATACTAGCGCTTACTCATAAGGCACTTAGAGGCAAGAGAGCTTTACTTTACTGAAAGTATGGTAGATGAGTGACCTCAGATTCTGTTACATTCTACCAGAGTTCCTGATGGTCTGGTGGTCCCTACCCTACAACAGGATGTGTGAACCCATAGTATGTCCCTACCTCCTTTTCTGTTGCACCTCTTGGATGACGAGTCCACCTGTGTCAATGAAATGCATATTTTGAGTTTCTTAGCCTAGTCATGTAGTTCCAGAGTTGAACTACAAGGGTTTGTGGCTTTAAGAGTCGTAGTTTCATAACAGATGCTAAACTGCATGTTTAATATTCAGAAAGCATGTAAGTAAACTTCTTTGATGAAGCTCTTTATTCTTCTGAACAGCGTGCTTTGGGAAGTAGGTTCACCCATTTTTGTTTTCTAAAACGTACCTGCACATCTAGGTTTTGAATAATACCGGAAAAGGTGTTCTGTATCTTGATGTGTTGTAAAAAAAATTTTCTTTCCCCAAACAGGTTGAAATGAGCAAAGTAAACCTTGAGGTCATCAAGCCCTGGATAACAAAAAGGGTTACGGAAATACTAGGATTTGAAGATGATGTGGTCATTGACTTTATTTTCAATCAGCTGGAAGTCAAGGTAATCCATGTTGTCGGAGGTTTCTGTCACTGTCTGCTATATGAAAGGCTTTTCTGTTAGGATGGATACTGTGTAACTATTCATTTTAGAAAACAGAAAAGTTGATTTTATTTTTAGCTGATGGTACATGGTATTCAAAGTGCAGTTGAGAAGGAAGTTATTGTAATGATGTTGCTGTGTGACGTTCTGGGCTAGATGGCAGATTTCTAATGATGATGTGATTTATGATTTAAAAGGCTTGAACCAAAAT
Source organism: Spea bombifrons (assembly GCF_027358695.1). Classification (NCBI taxonomy): domain Eukaryota; kingdom Metazoa; phylum Chordata; class Amphibia; order Anura; family Pelobatidae; genus Spea; species Spea bombifrons. The sequence continues at coordinate 70,772,285 of NC_071088.1, read as the reverse complement.
GGATGTTATTCCTTTCGTGTGAAGTATAGCACCATCAACTAATTAGGGCACAGCAGAGTGAGTGTCCAATGTCGCTCTCACCCAACTCTCTTGATGATGCAGTGTGTGTTTTGGAGGTGAGTTGTGTTATGGTGGCCCACCAACACAAAGCAAACTGACACTTAATTTAAGCCAGAATTCTTCTTAGCTGCCCACTTTAATAAGCAAAGTGCTTATTGTAGGGTGGGTATTTAAGTAATTCGTTTTAGGGCTGTGTAAGATGTATGGCAGTGAATGGAGGTGAAGGGAGAATTTTATTCCTGTGCTTTAAAGCGAACCTATCAGATTTGAGTATAGTTGATATTTTTGACAGCCCATCTTTGCTTTTGTCTCTCGCCACTATTTTGTCATGTTTAACTCAGTGGACATCAAAAATATTTCTAACTTTCCTTTCAGTTGAATAAAATATTTCAGCAGCTAACTTTGTACCTGTCAATGTAAACAGGTAATACACAGATCAGCAGGAATACTGTATTAAGAATAGAGAACAGAACACATTAACAATGCTAGCATGGTAGATCTTCATCCCATAGCATAAATGCTGCACACTCGTCAGTTGGCATTTGAAACATCCAAAATTACCTATTTCAAAGTTTTCATACACTGTGTGTGTGTGTGTATGTATGTATATATATGTGTGAATTGTTACATTTAACAGTAACGGTTGTTTCTAGAGAAAAAATACTTGCTCAAGCTATGGATTTGCGTGTTTGTCTCTACAGAATAGAAGTTATTCGGTTTCCATTGTTAGCACCTCCTTTAAAGTAACTATTTTATGGAGGGTGCTCATTTAATCATTAATTCTGATGCTGCTCAGTTGATCTTGAATGTGACCATCTAGCATCCTTTGTCCTACAGAGCATCGCTTAATAACCCTTCGCGCAAAGGCTACCTTAGTGACATGCTGTCTATTTTAAGGTGCAGAGTTTGAGCATTTAGTCTAAAGCACTCGCGCTTGAACAATGTTTTCTAACTGCATGTAACTAATTCTATTTATAAGGATGAGCATCTTAATTTCATGATTATTCCATTTAGTGAGATTCCATCTAGGATTTGGCCCTTTTAATTTGAATGTGGAGCATAATATAAAAGCATAGAAATTTGATAAAACTATATTTGTGGTTGTGTACTCATTATTGCTTGTTCATTTTTTGCAATTTAGATAAATGATATAACATTAAACTCAAGGTGGTTGAGTTGCTGTAGGCAATCGGAAGCAAGCCAAGCGAACACCTTTCTCTCCAGGGGAGCTTGGAGATTCCCAAAACCCCCACAAGGTTTCAAGACGAGACTGAAGACTGCTGGGATCTGTACTCTGTACTTTGTGCTTTTGCGCTGTGCTTTATACATGGACCAATATTGCTTGATCTTGGGCTTTTTTTCTGAGTTGATCGAACTGCCCATTTATGTTGAACTCAGCCTTTTAACCCTTTGTGGACTGCACCTCTAATTACTATTTAGTGTAATCGGTAGGCAGGGACATGCATGAAAAGTTTTCACTCCATTCATTTTAAGTCCTAAATGTAAGGTTTTCTTTTAATTTAGGCAATATCATTTTTAATGGTATAGTGTGTATTTCTCAGTGATAGTGAAGATCAGATTAGTAGGTTAGACTATGCATTTAAAAAGAAAAATCGGACTTTGGAAATATCCACAAAGGATTAACAGGACGTTTAGTTAAGGAAAGTGATTTGGTCTTTGGCAAAACGTAAGCCGCAAAGTCCTAGGGACAGACTTTGTTTTCACATTTGTGTTCATGTTAGGCTAATGTGTTCTAGTATTGAATGTTATGTAAATATAATTAAAATCTTCAGGGTGTATTTTTTTTACTCACCTGTAAATCATATGTTCTCTTTTTCCAGAACCCAGACTCCAAAATGATGCAGATTAATCTGACTGGCTTTCTTAATGGTAAAAACGCTAGAGAATTCATGGGAGAGCTATGGCCTTTACTGCTGAGTGCCCAAGAAAATATTGCAGGGATCCCAGCAGCATTCTTGGAGTTAAAGAAAGAAGAAATAAAGCAAAGACAGGTATTCAGTTGTATTTTGTTATGAAAGTTTTTTATTTTCTTTGTCAAAAAACTAGTATCAAATTATTTTAATCTTGTGTATGACTACTATGTACATGGATTCAAAAAGGTTTAGTGTTCTAGTGCCTTAATAGGTTTGCTTACTGTCATTGCATGTTCTGTCTTCTAACTTTTAGTAACAGGTTTGCAAATTTTACGCCAATCTGTACACCAGATTTTTACCTCCGTTCTTTTTTACCTCTAGATTGAACAAGAGAAGTTGGCATCTTTAAAAAAGCAAGATGACGATAAGGATAAAAGGGACAAAGATGACAGAGACAAAAAAGATCGCTCCAGAAGTCCACGGAGGTACTTACGATTAAGAGCATGTATGTGGTTTTTGCAATTAGTCTTTGGGGTGTCGAACTAATCACACCCTGATGCCTTTTCATTATAGACGCAAATCAAGGTCTTCCTCTCCACGAAGAAGGTCTCCAGCCCGTAGAGAGAGAAAGAGAAGCCCCTCTCGTTCACCCCGGCATAGGACAAAAAGTCGTAGTCCTTCTCCTGTTACTGAGAAGAGAGAACCAGAACTGCCAGAACCTGAGTCATCCATTAAAGTGAAGGAGCCTTCTGTTCAGGAGGCAACTTCGACTAGGTTGGTATCTTGTTTTTATCTGTCACTTTCACTTATTAAGGAATATTGGTGTGTGTGTGTGTGTGTAAAATGTGGGCAGGTAACTTGCATGGGATTGGCTTCCATTGTTCAGTCTTTTTTGGTAGAACTAAACCTTCTCAAAGAAAAAAGCTCTTATCGCTAAACAATTTGTGAACTTACTGGGTTTAATCTTAAAACTGTTTCCTTTTTTTTTTCATCCTGATTATAAAGCTTATTGGATCACCATTTTTTTTTAAATCATTTTGTGTATCAATAACTTCAGTTACTGTTAGTACTATTGCCTGGCAGGTACAGCTGTTATCTTTGCAGAGGCTGTTCTGTAAATTTCTATTAACGGGATTTTTAACTGATCTTTTCAAATCTATCTGCAGTTTTATATTTATGGTTATGTAAAACTTCAAATGACCTATACTGCAAATTCCAGGCATGAGTATTTTCTGGTTTTACTTATTTTGCTTTTTCTTTTTCCCACATTTTTTCAGTGACATCCTGAAAGCTAACAAAGCAGACCCTATTCCAGACACAAAGGAGACATCTCCCGAACCAAATATTCGTAAGGTTAAAGAACGGGAGCGCCATCGCCACAAGTCTCGTTCACGGTCAAAATCAAAATCGCGTTCCCCATCTCATTCCAGACCTAGGAGGCGTCATAGGTCGCGATCACGGTAAGTGCGTAAATCTTTCACAGTTGTGCATAGTGTGCATAAATCATACCCTTTCCCTTATGTTAATAGCCTTTGTGCTGGTGTTGGCCTTTGAAAGGAAAACATAAGTGATCTGTCAGGATTGTTTATGCATTGCATAAAGCTCATCCATGTCAGTTGTAAAGTACTTTATTGTAATCTTAGCAGTGTAAAAGAGGCTGTTATTAGGTCCGATTGAAATTACATTTTTTTAAAACATGGCCTTTTTATTCTCATACATTAGGATCAAACTGTTTGCTACCATCAGCATTAACCTTTACTACTGTCTTATGTGTTAGGTAAAACTTTATCGTAATGTTTCTTTCTCAAAGGTTTATAGTAATATTGTTCTTCCTTATTGAGTAGATCCTACAGCCCCAGAAGACGGCCAAGCCCTAGACATAGACCATCACCGAGGAGGAGAAGCCCACCACGTCGCATGCCACCTCCACCAAGGCACAAGAGAAGCAGAAGTCCAGTGAGGAGGTGTGTATTGCATGGAATTGTGTAATCTTGCTTTGGCAGCTATGCATATATATGCCTGTTTTAATGTTGGGTTTTATCCATATAAATTGTCATTGGCTAGGGTTATCCAGGTTATATACAGAAATATAATGCACTTTAGGAAATTAATTCCTCAATATATTATGTAATTTAGGAGAAGGCGTTCTTCTGCATCTCTGTCTGGTAGCAGCTCTTCATCATCTTCTTCCCGATCACCACCTCCACCTAAAAAGCAAGTGAAAAGAATATCTTCTAGTCCACCCCGCAAGCCTCGCCGCTCTTCACCATCTGCAAGCCCACCACGTAGGAGATACAGGCAGTCACCGCCTCCAAGCCCGCCACCAAAAAGACGATCACCATCACCGCAACAGTCGTTTAGAGCCAGAAAAAGGAGTTCATTGTCTCCTCCTAGAGCTTCAGGTAATTCAGGCAAATGTTTTTGTTAGTTTTTTTTTTTTTAGTACTTTTTTTTTTTTATACTAACATCTATTTTTCTGCAGCAACAAAACATAAAACTGTGGACAAAAAGAAGACTCCTTCACCACCTCCAAAGCAACGCAAAAGGGATTTGTCAGAATCTGGTAAATATTTCAATGTAGATTATTTTCTTATGCTACAGCTGTCTGTTTGCAAGTTATTACAATCTTAATATTACATTAAATAGATCAACATTTACTTACTATGAAAGCTTTTTTAAAAAAATGCTCAGTTTTACCCAAAAAAGTTTACATAGTTGGTACAGATGAAAAACGATAGATATGACATTTGTCTTGATGTCAAAACCTCATATTCCATAATACTGCCATATACATATGAAATTGAAAGTCTTTGTGCATATTTTTGTATTGAGTTTGACTGTGTTTTGATTGAAACCTCTGTTGTAGATGATGATGATAAAGGGGGGAGATTGGGCCCTGCAGACTCCGTGCAGCAGCGGCGTCAGTACAGGAGACAGAACCAGCAATCTTCTTCAGGTACTTTATTACTGAATGTTACCCTGTGTGTGTGATATATATATATATATATATATATATATATATATATATATATATATATATATATATATATATATATATATATATATAGGCGCATTTTTGAACCAATGACATGCCAAGCATAGTTAAGGCCTGGCACATCATGGGGGTTAAACGAGCATAGAAAGGGATCAACGGTTGCTTTCCTAGCTGAAATGGTGTTGCTTCAATGCCTCAATATTGTGAAGGCCCTCCTGAGAACTGTGAGCTCCCCATGCAGGTCAGTGGAGCCCAGCTCACTTATAAGTAAATTAAAATAAATATAAATGTAATAACCTCAGTCATGTCGCCATGACGCCATCTAGTTACAAGAAAATGTAAAAAAAAAAAAAAAAAAAATCACCACGAGCAAGTCCTAAAATTTGTTCTGTATCTTCCCAGATATCATGGAAAGAGTTAAAATATCACCATTTCAAATACCCTGAGGTGTCTCGTTATCAAACATATATATGGTTTGATAGGGTAAATTGAATTGTCTGGCTTCAAAGTTGTCCCATATAGCACATGGGCGCACGAAATGTTGGTATTTGCACACTTTCCATGCACTAATTTTAGTACCGAAATGTTAACAAAGGCTAGTGGTAGAATTAGTGCATGGAAAGTTTTTAAAATAAAACCATTGGTGTCTAGTTTTCAAAAATATAGGGTTTTATGGGGATAAATTGGGCTTCAAAGATGTCCCAAATAGGACATAGGAGCTGGCTGACTCAATTTGGAAAAATGGTTTTGAAATTGCAATGCACCGCTTGTAATTTTGCATAAAAACATTGGGTATTTCCATTTGCTTTTGTAGATGAGTAAAATTAAGTTTTGTTTTTTTTCCTTCAATACACTTTTTTTATACAGTAAATAAATTAGATATGATCTAAAGAAAGATCTTGTCTTAAAATATATATATTTAATAAAACTCCAAACAGATGCGATTAAGAAATCATTGTGTTGCTACCATATGTTAGGGCCACTTAGTGGCTGTAGAAGACTGGCGTTCTTTAAGGCTGTGTCGAAAATCAAATTCAATAGTGTGTTATTTACAGATTCTGGCTCTTCATCCTCGTCGGAAGATGAAAGGCCAAAAAGGGCATCAGTGAAAAATGGAGAAGTTGGTAGGCGGCGGAGACATTCAGCATCACGAAGCCTTTCACCACGTAGGAGGCCGAAGGATCCATCTCCCCGGTATGTACCTGGTCATGCATCTTTATCGGATAAAAGCTAGTTTTTTTACCAGCCAAATTATGGAACTGTTTCCAGTTTTCTAGTTGTCTAGAAAAAAAAAAAAAAAAAAAGTGGTTACTTTTTGGGTTTAGCCATGGAATAATGTCAGAATAAATTTGACCTTATTATTTGCATCCAAAGGCAACGGTTTTTGAGGTACTTGCCAAATAAGCATCTGCAGTCTATAGACATTTAAAATCATTGGCAATGAAAGATGTTTATTTGCTGATGTTTATAACTTAATGTTTAAGGTTTACACGCTCAGTTCTAATGTGAAACAGAGGCATAGATTGCGACGTTGTAAACTTGGACGAAACAGAACAAATAAAATGGCTTTGGTCTATAAAACCGCAAAGGCATAGGGCATGGTAATGGATTCACCATGTGAAATGAGAACGCATAACATGAACTATGAAACCAGGTCTCTATACAGTCACAGATTACACAGGACCATCCCCTACAGCCTTGCCAAGTGGTCTTGGTGTCGATTTTTAAACCTTATATGTAGGAATTTTGCTTTCCTCGTCTAGTATTTCCCTACAGGTTGTTTGAGCCTACCTCTAAAAATAAATGTTGGTATTTATCAATAACACTTAAACAGCTTGTAGGCAAAACCAAGTGATGCTGTCATCCTCTTACCCCCAGGCACCTAATAGTTGCAATGTACTGTTTACCACTTAGGCATGTGTGTTTAGATGACCAAGCCTTGTTTATCTGTACTAGTATTTCATTCCTATTACTTTTTTTAATCCAGTCTAGTAATTTATTAATCGCATAAATAAGCCTGAGGTAATGTTCTGGAAACAGGCAAAATATTTTAATTTCTTGTTGCTGTTTCTTTAAATTAGTTTGATCTTTAGTTCCGTGACGATTGAGTATGATAGCTTTTAAGCACTCCATATCTGTAATAGCTAGGCTGTAGGAAATTTTAGACACCGTGCACATACAAGATTAGCATCTGATGTGTTTGTAATTGGCCTGCAATGGGGTATTTATGCTTTGCTGAGAGCCTACTTCAAAAACAGTTTTCAGATTCTGAATCTTTATTTTGCAGTCGTAGGCGAAGGAGTCCATCTCCACCTCAAACTAGAAGGCGTCGAAGTCCATCTCCAGGACCACCTCCAAGGAGGCGTCGTTCACCATCTCCTCAGAGACGGAGGTAAATATCAGTTGAAAGGGTGCAGGTATTCTTATGTTGGTTAGTACGAAGTGTGGCCTTCATATAGAGCCCTGCATTTTGGGAGGTTATAGAACATCTAGTCAAAATATTGTTTGGGGAGGAAAAAAGCCAGATTCATTCACGCTCAGCGATGATCACATAAAACTAGCTATTTAAATATTCCTTTTTATTCAGTTATATGTTGACGTTCCTAGTTTGTTATACTTTAGGCAGGCCAGTATGTAATTTTAATTTCCTCTTTCTAGGTCTCCTTCTCCTCGTAGGCATTCTCCTTCCCAGAGGCGCTACTCTCCTCCAATCCAAAGAAGATACTCCCCTTCCCCTCCACCCAAGAGGAGACCCTCCTCTCCCCTTCCACAGCCACCTCCAAAACGCAGAAGTTCTCAATCCCCGCCACCATCGAAGCACAGATTATCGCACTCGCCACCTCCCAAACAGAAAGGATCTCCCCAAGGGAAGAGGCATTCCCCGTCAACTTCTAAACACCGAAAAGGCTCTCCCCCGATCAGGCAGGTCAGAGAAGCTCGCTCACCACCGCCACAAGCCAAACGACTCTCTCCCTCACCACGTCCTAGGGTTGCTCGGTGCTCTGAGAGTCCACCAGTACAAAGAAGGGGGCCATCAACATCTCCAGTCAGGAGACAGGAATCGTCTTCTCCATCTACCAGGCCAATCAGAAGGGTGTCCAGGACTCCAGAACTGAAGAAAAATAAAAAGTAAGATTTCATTTACCTGTTACATGTGGTGTTGTGTTTTTATATATTTTTTTAATCGGTGGAAGTTGCTGATATGCACAAAACTGATTTCTGTGGAAATTTTTGCCAATCCCAGACATATAGGCTTATTTTTTACATATATATTTTTGTTTTTTAGCACATCTCCAAGTCCGCCACCTCCAAGAAGAGTCTCTTCCTCTAGGTCTGTATCTGGATCCCCTGAGCCACCTCCTAAGAAGTCGACACCTCCGTCACCAACAAGATCACGCTCTCGTTCAGGAAACTGGTCTCCTGCTCCTCCACCTGCAAAGAAGGCAAAGAGCACAACACCTAGCCCATCTCCCGCTCAGGTATGCAAGCCTTTTATCACTTCAAGTGGATCATAACAAGTTTATACCAGTGTCAAATCTTAAGTTTGGTGTAATGGTGGTTCCCCTATTAAGTCATAACTACTGAAGGTGCAAGTGAAACAGCAACATAAAGTATGCTAGAAGACAGGCATTAAGAATGCTAAAACTTTTATAGTGCATATCCATGCAATGCAGCATCCTTTGTGGTGCTTTACATTTAAGGCTTTGGAAATTTGAACCTCAGCTGTGCTAGTACATTTTGTTTGATTATTCGTATTAATCATTTTATTTCTACTTAACAAGATAATCTCTTCAGATTGTTTTGTTAAACAAAGTATTACTTTTCCTCCTCTTTAGACTTCAGATCAAGAAGGTGGGGGTAAGAAGAAGAAGAAGAAGAAGGATAAGAAACATAAGAAGGACAAGAAGCATAAGAAGCACAAAAAACATAAGAAGGAAAAGGCTGCAGTAGCTGCTTCTCCTGAGACAGGTGAACAGGATGTGGACACTGATGTAAAGAAGGTGAGGGGGGTGGTTGAGAGGCTAGTTTAACCAGTTGGAGTCCTTTTCATGAAATCCATTCAGTGCCATAATGTAGTATTTAGGCCGCCTCAGAAATATGATCTCTGAACCAAACTTGTGTGCAGTCACAAGTTTCTGTGTTCAGGGAGTATCATTCTCTGTACGCGGTTTGGGAAGGGGATCAGTACAATATAGCCCCACTTACAACTAGTCCCGGTCGCCAATCATTTTTCTGCCTCCTTTTCTGTCTTCCGCTGCAGTGTAATAAAAATTCTGCTGATGCCGGGCGTGTACCATCCTAAACAAAACCCTATACATTTCCCCCCCACCAGGAGACTGAAAGCGATGGAGAAGACAATCTAGATGATTTGGAGAAGCATTTACGAGAGAAGGCACTGCGGTCCATGAGGAAAGCGCAGGTTTCCCCTCAATCCTAGTTCCGCCATTTTTTGTTTGCTAAATGTAAATTTCATTTTGTTTTGTATTTACTCCCACCTGTTTTTCTTCAGAAGGCTATTAATGCATTTGAGCAATTTCAGATACCAGTTGTAATTAGGTTGAGATTGCCATGTAAGTCAGAACAAAGTGGTGTTTGTACTAAATTTCATATGTAGTGGTTGGGATGTTTGTAATGCTGGAGGCAGGAGCAGGTTTTTTTTTGTTCTTTGGGGTTTTTTTTTTATATATCTGGGTATTCATTGTTTTGAAGAGAGATCTCCTCCTCCCCACATATTATGGCTAAACTCAACCCAAATGTGTGCCCATGCCACGGATTTCCTATGTTTCATAAATTGTACAGACATGGTTTTATTTTAATTGTTTTGAGGAGTATATGAAGTGATCCATTACTGACAGCTGGAGCACATTTCCGATTAGTCCATTAAGAGATGTCAGTAGAGTTGAAACGTTAACAGCCTTATTTTAATGTTGGAATGGATATATCCCAGTTTATAAGGTCACAAAACCAGTTTACCTCTTGCTCTATTAGTGACATAACTGTTCTGTCCCATATTGTAACAGGCTGACACTTCTTTTACAGAGCAATCTTGGAACACTGGATTTTAAGTGTGTTGTTTTTGTTAAGGGGTGGGGAGTCATGTTCACTCAAACCATTGTACTCTGTCAGCCAGGTTTACCTTTCCCCAAAACCTGTCAAACTGTTATGAGGAATAACCTGGACTTTGGATAGTGTAACATCCTTTTTTGTTATGTTTTTTTTCTTTTAAAAAAAAAATGAGCTGTCTAAAGCGTGTGGATTAAACAAAGGTAAATTTCTACATTAAAAGATTTGTCTCTTTATTTTAATCTGTTAAAATGTAAAAAAACAAAACAAAAACGTGTTAACATAAAACAAGGGGATGGGGTTTGCAAGAGGTGGCATTTGAGTGAATGAATGGTTTCATTTAGATCTGATGAAAATTAATTTTAAGTTTAAATATCATCAAGATTTGCCAGGCTGGTGAAATTTTTCTCTACCCTCCCATTAAATATAAGGCTGAGAAACCTAGTGCTCAAGATCTTGTCTATGTAGAAAAAAAAATTCACTACCCCCTAAAGGCCAAAAGCATAACAATTAAAAAAAAAAACCACTAAATATTTAAAGGATGGATGTGGCCCTCAAGAACATACTTATATAAAATGTGTATTACTATCAAGATATGTCGCCATATATAAATTTGGTCATCGTTTAGCAGGAGCTGAAGATAAAAGCTAGCTCTGGAATTGAATACCAGTCCTGTATTTTATGATCTGAATGTGGAGTCCCACCCCCAGTAAAAAAGTATGATATAAACAGTTTGTTACTGAAAACAAAGTTCTTTGAAATCATGGAAAGACGTAAAAAAACAGTACAAATATTTAAAAAACAAAACAAAAGGTACAGCTAAATATGTAAGAGTGGGGGCGGAGTATGTGAGCTACATGCATGATCAGAGAGAGTGTATACCATGGCAAGAAAAAGTAAATGAACCCTTTTGGAATCATAACCAACAAATTGTAACACACCACGTGATACACAAATCAACAGCTTAACCCTTTAAACTGAATGCTGCTACGTAACAAGTACTACTCCAATGCTTAGTTGCAAATCCCTTTTAAAAGCAGGGGCGCAAACACATGTAAAGGAAAAACAAAATAGTGTAGTACACTGCTCAAAATAATAAAGGGAACACTTAAGCACAATGTAACTCGAAGTCTATCACACTTCTGTGAAATCACACTGTCCACTCAGGTAGCAACACTGATGGACAATCGATTTCACATGCTGTTGTGCAAATTTAACAGACAACAGGTGGAAATTGTAGGCAATTAGCAAGACACCCCCCCAATAAAGAAGTGGTTCTGCAGGTGGTGACCACAGACCACTTCTCAGTTCCTATGCTTCCTAGCTGATGTTTTGGTCACTTTTGAATGCTGGCGGTGCTTTCACTCTAGTGGTAGCATGAGACGGAGTCTACAACCCACACAAGTGGCTCAGGTAGTGCAGCTCATCCAGGATGGCACATCAATGCGAACTGTGGCAAGAAGGTTTGCTGTGTCTGTCAGCGTAGTGTCCAGAGCATGGAGACGCTACCAGGCGACTGGCCAGTACAGCAGGAGACGTGGAGGAGGCCGTAGGAGGGCAACAACCCAGTAGCAGGACCGCTACCTCCGCCTTTGTGCAAGGAGGAGCACTGCCAGAGCCCTGCAAAATGACTTCCAGCAGGCCACAAATGTGCATGTGTCCACTCAAACAGTCTGATACAGACTCCATGAGGTTGGTATGAGGGCCCGACATCCACAGGTGGGGGTTGTGCTTACAGCCCAACACCGTGCAGGGCGTTTGGCATTTGCCAGAGAACACCAGGATTAGCATATTCGCCACTGGCGCCCTGTGCTCTTCACAGATGAAAGCAGGTTCACACTGAGCACATGTGACAGACGTGACAGAGTCTGGAGACGCCATGGAGAACGTTCTGCTGCCTGCAACATCCTCCAGCATGACTGGTTTGGCAGCGGGTTAGTAATGGTGTGGGGGGGCCACACAACCCTCCATGTGCTTGCCAGAGGTAGCCTGACTGCCATAAGGTACTGAGATGAGCTCCTCAGACCCCTCATTCAACTATGTAAAGACGAAAGTATGTCATACGATTAGTTCATTCATTCAGATCTAGGATGTGTAATCTTAGTGTTCCCTTTATTATTTTGAGCAGTGTATATTTAACCCCTCAAAGTGAGCAAGCAAACAATGTGCGGGCAGCCAGACAGGAAGCTGCTGGAGGCAGGTGGGATATATGTGCTTGTGTATATGTATGTGAGCATAAATGCATAAGGGGCGAGATGTGGTGTGTGTTAGAATGAATCTGAACATGTGTAAGTGTGTGTGCCTGAGTGTATGTTGAAAGGGGGCAAGGGGCAAAGAAGCCACTGACCAGCTGTTGAAGTTGTTTTCTAGTTATGCCCCTGTACCACTGTTTTCTTGATCCCTTTTTGAATGTCCTTGTTTTCTGCTTGATGGCATGCTGTCCAGACCCTGAGACAGCAAAGCAGCCCCAAATCATGATCTCTCCACTGTACTTCACCCAGTGGGATGATTTCATATAGGTATGTAGTGGTGCGTATTATGAGCCATAAACCCTTAGTTTTATCAGACCACAAAACATTTTCCCAGCACCGTTGTGGAGTGTCAAGGTGCTCTTTAGCAAATTTTAGGCGCGCAGTGTCTTCATAAGGTAGACTCATGAATAGAGATATTGACCAGTTCCAATGATTCCTTCAAGTCTTTTAGTTCTAGGGTTCTGTTTTTTACCTCATTGAGCACTCTAGGTTGCGCCCTTGGAGTAATCTCAATTTATAAACAATTTGTCCAACAGTATTTAGTATTAGTTGTATTTTTCCAAGAAACAAAAAAGTGCTATGATTTCTATTTTTTTTTACAAATGCAATAACGAGGAAATACCTGTGTATATAGAAACCTATGGAATAATACAGGGTTTATCTAAATTTCTCCTGTTTTGACCACTTCAACTCTCCATTGTGAATGCTGCTACCTAGCTTATCTTTATTACTTGTCACTCTACTAAAACCTCTCAGGGGGCTAGTCGGGGTACTGGCCCACCAAGTGCTTACCTAATTTGCCAGATGGATGTTTCTGGCCTGAACAGCTCTCAATAAATCTTGTGTTTAAACACATTATAGCAATTTGCCTATCCATGGCTAATTCACAGAACACTGTTTTTTTCCTCCAACATAAATTTCCTCTTTTCTATTCTGCATAGCCTCATATGTCACTGGGCCACTCCCTAGACAATGAATAACATGGGAGCTGGAGCTTTTTCGGTTCTCTGTAAAATAGTTCTTGATAAAGCAGAAATAGATACTTAACTGGGAAACTCCTTAACTCAGAGGCCCAATGCAATCTCAAAATGAAGAGTCGAAGGTGTGACTCACAGCTAACAGGAGCTACTAAAATCTGCCCTTACTGAGTAAGCAGCCACTAAAGCAACAAACTCTTCTAAAGAAGACTTTTTAAGGTCACACCACAGCAACTCAATCAGATTCAAGTCAGGACTTTGGCTAGGCCACTCCTTAATTTTGTTTCTTTTGAGTCATTCAAAGGTGGAATTGCTTGTGTGCTTCAGATCGTTGTCCTGCTGCATAACCCAACCGCACTTGAGCTTTAGGTCACCAACTGATGGCCACACATATTCCTTCAGGATTTTATGGTAGCGAGCAGAATTCATTGTTCCATCCTATGGCAAGTCGCCCAGGTCCTGAAGCAGCAAAGCAACCCAGAACATCACACTACCATCATTGTGCTTGATTGGTGGTATGGTGTTATTGTGAAATACTGTCTTTCAAAATGTTCCACTTTTAACTCATCAGTTTACAGAATATAAAAAAAAAATGTAGGGCAAATATGTGATAATCATTCGTGTTATTTTTGGTAAGAAGTGGTTTTTGACTTGCGACTCTCCAATGGATGCCATTTTTGCACAGCCTGTTTCTTATTGTGGAACCATGGACACTGGCTTTAATTAGGGCAAGTGAGGCCTGCAGTTCTTTACATGTTAGTGTGGATTCTTTTGTGACCAACTGCATGACTCGTCAATGCGCTTTCTGGGGAATGTTGGTAGTCCAGCCCCTCCTGGGAAGGTTTACCACTGTTCCAATTGTTCTCCATTTGTAGATAATGACTCTCATGGTGTTCCCAAAGCCCTAGAAATCTGTAATGCTTTACAGACTGACAATTGTCAATTACTTTTTTATATCATATGTTCAGGAATTTTACTGCATCATCATCTGCTTTTTATGATGTTTAGCCTACTTTGCTTTGCAAGACAGGTTCTATGTAATTGATGTTTAAATTCAACAGGGCAGACAGTAGATGTGTCCAGTGAAATTGAACCCATCCTCAGTTAAATTTGGTTAATTGGTTGAGTTAGGAACTAAGGCTATGGGGACGGTTACTTTTTCACAAAGGGCCCAGTAGTGTTGGATAGCTTTTTTTCTATACATGAGATAACTCACGCAATCTCCTTAGGTATAAACAATAAGTTACTTAAATGATTTGGAATACATTCAGGCCTGCACTAGCCATTTGGCAAACTAGCCAACTGCCCCGTGGTGCCTTCCATGTATCTTTAGTGATGCTTGCATGGTAGATCCCCATCTGCTGATTGGATTCATGTGGTGCAATTCTTTGGGATGTGGAGGAGACAAGTGCGCCAAGCAGTTGCTGAAAACGTTTTCATGAGTGACCGCTCGGCGTCCTTCTCTCTCCTTCATTCCCTGCCGCCTGAGTGCTGTGAACTTCTTGCACTCGCCTCAGCGTGGCCCTGTTAATGTGTATATGTAACTGTGTGTTGGCATGGATGTGTAAGTCTGTGCAAATGTGAGTGTGAGTAAAAATCTGTGACAATGCAAATGTGAGTTATGGGAGGAGTAAGCAGCTGATTGGGGTGCTAAATATAGGATCCGCCATGCCAAATACTCTAGGTACGCCTTTGAACTGTCCTGTAACAGAAAAACAGGCAGGGGTTATTCCCATAAAAATATAAAAGGCTACTGCTACAAAAGGTCACTGTATTCAGAGTAGAGGTCCATATGTGAAGCAATAGAATGAGTTTTGGCATCCTCAGGACTAACGTCAGGATATTATAGGGTGAATAGAGAGTTAATCTGATGTACTCTATCTCACTTTTCAGCTTCCTTTCTGGCACTACTCCGCAGAACTTCCTCCTTTCAAGAATCCAGTGTTCCAAATTCCAGGAAGCTGAAATTACACATTCATGAGTGATAAGGACCATGCACATGGTCCCTCCCAAAATCCTGTTAAAACAAAAACATGATTAGATCATTGAAATAAGTCTTATTTTTCAGGGTTACAGGAACTTGAGAAAGAAAAATAAAATACATTAAAGTGGCTGGGTATAGATGAATTTATTGGTACAATCACAAAAAATGAATTTTTAGTGTTTGGACCCAAGATGTATAGTACTTTATTCTACAAACAAACATGTGGACATTCATATTTTCTCAACTCAGGATCTACATTTTGTGTGGTCCTTCAACGGATTGGTCTCTTCCACAGTCTACATAGAACAAAGTGCGATCCAGTGGCTTTTCCCTGAGTAGTCAATAACCTTGGGACTTATGGGAATTTACAGAGTGCAGATGCTCCATAAAAAGTAAATTTGGAATGCTTCTACCCAAGTGACATCTCAACATACAGGGTGGGTGCCATGGGACAGCAAGTAACACATCCACAGAATGATGTTTCTACAGTGGACTTAAATCTGTGCTCCTTCAGGACAGCAAGTAACACATCCACAGAATGATGTTTCTACAGTGGACTTAAATCTGTGCTCCTTCAGGATTTTATGGTAGCGAGCAGAATTCATTGTTCCATCCTATGGCAACAAGATAGGATTTCAAGATGTATGAAAGATATTTAAAAATGGGTCCACGTGCACTCAAGAAGCTTAGGGCCTATATTTGGTTCCCGAAACTTGTCCTAATGAATTAACCATGAGATGAATCATTAACTAGCATTCAAAAATATGCTCTAAAAGCATTGTCAGAGAAATAGTTACCAGATTTTGGGTCACTCTGCGATAACTGTTATCCTGCCATATATTTATGACCTTATTATAATAATGAGGTCTAGCATGAGACAACTCTCATAAGACAATTTTGTATTGCCAGAAATAACCCCACTATTAAGACGGAGTAAATATAAGTGGCAAACGGGACCTCAGCTACTTATCTGCTAAAGGGCATTCATAAATTAACTGCTTGTGGAAGAAAGTGGTGCATTATCTAAATTGAAAAGCTTAGTATGTATACCAAGTATTTCATTTCTCAGGGCTCACGTTTTTATAACAGGGCCCCTGGAAGTTCTAGGCAGCCATTAAAATGTATACTTATCATTTGTTTTTATATTTGTATGAATAGTTTTCATACACTAGATGTCCAAGGTAAATCCTGCAAAATTATTTATAAGGACGCAAATACTTCCTTTTCCATCCCCGTTTCAAAGATAATATTATCTACTAGCATTTCCTCTCATTCACTTTTCAAAGCTCATTATCTGCAGTTACTCCCAAATCCTTCTCCATCAAGAATCTTCTTAACACAATACAACTTTCTGTGTCAAATGTTATATTCATTTTTATACATAAACTTGTAACATTATACGAGTAGTTCAACAGTGGAAGAATCAGAGTATTGTTATTCCATGTTATCACATTTCTAGCAGGATATAGCAAAAAGCGATGATGAGCATATTCATAGCATTGGCCAGCGGATACAGCAAAGGTCTACACAATTTCTGTGCACATAAACAGTATACTGTGCATGCAGTGTTTTTAATCAATCATCATGAAACTGTGCAGTTGATATTGTGTTTTTTGTTAACTTTCATGCGGTGATGATTCCAGCATTACAACAGCCCCTTTTTAATAAAATCTAAGGGGTATCAAATGTGGTGTTAAAAATATATCACAAAGGTTTGTCTACTTTAACAGATATTTAATAACAAAAACAAAAACACAGTAACCTACAATAGAGTGACAGCCCAACATGCAATGCAACACTTTCCAAGACTAACCTGCAACCAAAAGGCCCAACATAACGCAGCACAGCGCAGATTGCCTCATCCATGAAGGATGGTGGTGGGCAGAGAGAGAATGAACTAAGATTTTGCATTCAAGAAGCATATTGAATTAATTGTGAGATCACTGGAGGCGTGCCCTCGTTAACATAACAAAAGACACATGGGATACAGGAAGAGTTCAACTGGCAAAAACATTGACAACAATACTTATGTCACCACATCATAGACTTTTTAAAAGCGACTTTATTTGTTCTTGGTTTATAAGTGAAACAGCCTCCCATTAGAAGTGGTGGAGGCTAATACATTAAGTCATGGAAGGAAAAATGAACAGACTAGATGAGCCAAATGGCACATATCTGCTGTCAAATTATGTGTTTCAAACAGTGACAGTGAGTTCAAAACCACAACTCTCCTGCCAACTCTCCCATTTTTATTATCACTCATCAATGATTCTTGAATCTAAATAAATAATGATATCTGAAATCCAAAAACTACAGATATATGCTGATTGTGCATCCCTGTGCTAAACCTGGATTATAATCAGGCCAATACAGTATTTAATTTAGATCAAATAACTCTCCATTTTTAGATGGTGAGTTAGCTTTAATAATGTTATTCATTTTTTTTCATAAGTGTCATAAGAGTAGGATCTTTTAGAAACTGAGCAACACCTCTGCTCCGCTATAACTGATTTTATGAAGCATTTATTTCCACTGCAATAAAGTAGCAATGTAAGCAAAAACCTTCAGCTTCTATTGGTGTAAAAGTATAAAATGAAAGAGAACATTAGAAGTTTAAACCACATCTCAACCTCAAATGTTGACAGAACATGTTAACAGAAATATTAAGTCACATGTACATGTGATACACATAAGTAGGTTAAATCACAGTATTGAGATTAGGATGTGATGGAGATTTTAAGATCTCCCCATCTCCTTTCTTCCTCTCTTCTCTCCTTCCTGTCTGAGATTCCGCTCTCATTTTTCTCCTTTCTTCATTTCCCATCCCTCTCTCTTTTGTCTCTTTGCTCACAACTTTCTCTTTTCGATCCTACTTCTCTAATCTCTCGTGTCTCCTATCTCTTTTTCTGTTTCTTTTCTCTGCCCTCTTATTTCCCCCCTTTTTTAAACTTTCTCTCTTTTCTTTCTTGTTTCTTCTTTCTCCACTCTTCTAAACCTAACATTTTAGCTTTTACCGGTAACCAACACCCATGGCAACATGACCCCACCCTAGCCACACTCCTTTCAAAGAATGTCCAGGAAACAGCTTGGCAAAATGTGGCATCCCTAGTTATATTGGTACTTTATGACTCAGTGTCTTCAGCTTGTGCACACTTTCTTCTTTAATGTATTATTTTTAGATTCTGCGCATGAGAATGACTGAGCTATTCCAAACAGACATTATGTCATAGGTTATGAAATCATCTTTCTGGAAAAAAGTTTCCAAAAAAGTCTTAGATCAACACTGTAGTGTGCCGGCCAGCCTGGAAATGTTACAGAAAGAATTGGGCTGAACTTCCTTTAACATCCACCCTCTATTCCTAGCCTCTTGCATATTCTGACTCAATTTTTAGCCCGATTCCTTGTGCTCTAACTAGGTTTAGTTTTTTTTACATAAAATTACCTTTTCTGTACTTAAGTGATCTGATCTGTAACAGCCAGCCTCCCTTTATAATAGGGCTATACAGTTATTCACCCCCTTGGCATTTCTCCTATTTGCTGCATTACAACCTGGAATTAAAATGGATATTTAATTAGATTTCATGTAATGGACATACAGAAAATAGTACAAACTGGTAAATTGTTTTTTTTTACGTTTTTTTTTAAAAAAAAACAAAAAAATGTAAAAAAAAAAAAAAAAAAAAAACGGAAAAGTGGTGCATGCATTTATATTCACCTTTTGCTAGGAAGCCCCTAAATAAGATCTGGTGCAACCAGTTACCTTCAGAAGTCACATAATTAGTTAAATAAAGTCTACCTGTGTGCAATCTAAGTGTCACATGATCTGTCACATGATCTCAGTATATCCACACATGTTGTGAAAGGCCCAGAGTCTGTAACACAACTGAGCAAGGGGCACCATCAGGCAAGTGGCATCATGAAGACCAAGGAGCTCTCCAGGTCAGAAAAAAAAGTTGTGCAGAAGTACAGATCAGGGGTGAGTTATAAAAAAAAATCTGAAACTTTGAACATCCCATGGAGCACCATTAAGTACATTATTAAGAAATGGAAGGAAGGAGATTGGATTATCTGTCCATAGGACAACTTTAAGCCATACGCTCCACAGAGCTGGGCTTTACGGAAGAGTGGCCGTGAGACTCTGGTCAGACGAAATAAGACTAAAAAAGAGCTTTTTGGCCATCAAGGAAAACGGTAAGTCTGGCGCAAAACTAACACCTCTCATCACCACAAGAACACCATCCCCAGTGAAGCATGGTGTGGTGTTTTTCATCGGCGGGGACTGGGAAACTGGTTAGGATTGAAGGAATGATGGATGGCGCTTAAAACTTGTCTTTAATGGGTGAGTAGTTATGCAAGCTCAAGTTTTCTAGTTTTTTGTGTTTTTACTTGTTTGTTTCACAATTAAAAATATTTTGCATCCTCAAAGTGGTAGCCATGTGTTGTAAATCAAGTGATACAAACCCCCAACAAATACATTTTAATTCCAGGTTGTAACGCAGCAAAATCAGAAAAATGCCAAGGGGGGTGAATACTTTTGCTAGTCACTGTAAGTATAGGGTGGTATTAATTATGCTAGTCTATGTGCGGATAAGTTATATTGACCAAGAATGTCTCTCTTTCTGGTAAGTAACAATGCAGCCATAGTTTACTGTTTTTCTCTGAAGCCAACATTTTCTAAGAACTGTAAATATTTTTCTTACAGAATTGTGTTAACAGATTATCTAGCTAATGTGTAATTAAATTGTTTAGGTCATTTTGTAATGGCTGTAACAGTGAAGCCACTTCATACATTGAGTAGTGCCCCAGGATTGTCTTTACATGTGTTATTCAAGTATTATGATTGTATTATAGTAATTATAAAGATTAGAAGCAGACTATATATATATAGATATATATATATTAAGCACAATTTTTTGCGTTCCATTTTTTTGTGTTCTTGTTGTCAATCTTGAAGTCTTCTATTTTTTTACTTCAACTGGAACATCTAATGTAAGTATGTTTGAATAATCAATATTTTATGTTTTAATTATTATCGTTTATTCACTTTTTTTTGAAGATGTCATCACAGTTAGAAAGGAAAACTAGAATATGGGTGAGCTAAAACACGTGGTTGATCTGAGCTTGTCCTAGACAGAATGGCACCCTAGAAAAGGATACCCATATATATTAAATTATCTCCCCTTTTTATTAAGTTGTTGATTGTTGTTGATTGGTTCAAACAGCCTTTTTAAGGTTAGGGAGGAGGTGGGTGTAGGGAGTGTGCAAGCGACATTCAGGCTGTCATCTAGCCCAGACTGTGGAGGGTATGTCATGCAGGCGACACTCCGGTCTACTTACCTGAAGAGCGTGCAAGCAGCATTCATGCTGCCTTTGGTACGCATCCTCCCCGGCTAGACCGATGCTGACATTTCATATTAACAAAGCTCCAGTCGGCCTTTACCTGGCTAGCAGCACTTTGTGCACCTAATGTCTTTGGCCTAGAGGCTGGCGGCTTTCCACATGCATGTGTCTTCCAGAAGGCATGCGTGTGACTTAAAGGCACACCTCAGCAATACCATGTGACCTCCTATGAAATCAGCTCGTCCCTTCCTCTTTAACTTTAAACTGACTGTTCTCCTCAAAATCTGACCTAGCCTGTTTTACCATTAAGCTCAGCTTTTATATGCATAACTAGGAACATCCCAGGGTAAGCGACTTGGAGCTCTCGCTCTTCTGGGGCAGTGACTTCCTAATGAGTGGGGCTATCCACATGCAAGGGTTTATCTCTCCACCAGAGAGCCTGGAAAGTGGGCAGCGAAAAGGTGGAACGTGAGCGAGGAGTAGGCACGTAAAAAAAACTCTCCCCCGTCTGGGGAAAAAAAAAAATCTGATATCTTGGGAGGCAGTCATTCACCCTGGGACCCTGGGCCAGTCCCAATGATAATCTATAAAATTTCAAAATCACCTATTAAGTAATAATGACAATAAATAATGATCTGCCAACAAAATCCTCTCATCAAATGAGCTGGGATAGCTTGTGGAATTGAAAGGCAGCAGCTGCCACAAAAGCTCTTGTAGCCCTAAACATACCAGGGACATGTATAAAAGTGTCACAAGCGCATGACCAAACCAACTAAACCCAATCTCCTTCTGTAACACACATATACATACGCGCGTTATGGATGCAATACCCCTATTTCGAATGTGAGTTAATTTTGTTTGGTGATTTTTTGATGGCCTAAAATCCCCCCAAAAATATTGGATGCACAACTTTTTATGACATGGTTGTGCGCCTTTTCACCACAGATCTACTCTTGATGTGACTGTTTCATTAGTGAATAGTTGCATGAGTACATTCACAGTCTTGAGTGGTTTCCAGCATTTCTGCAACCCAAAATGTATATCTTAGGCCCGCTATTAGCATCTGAGGTCTAAACACATGTTAGCATTTGGATTGACAAATAGGATTACTTTATACCCCTTAAAACAATCACATTAAAAAAAATCTGCACCGTTGGATTACTCAATGACGTGCCTACAGTAAAGTAATTTTTTCTTTATACCATAAATATCCATATTATTGCATCATATTACAGTTTATCAGACAGCAATATAAACTCCTTAAAGCGACTACTTATGAAAAATGCATACTGCAGCATTACCAGGGAATAATACAACATTGCACAGTGCGCATTTTCACGTGTCCTCAAATAAAGAGGAAGTATGGTAATGTGAATTATTTATTGGGGTAGTTTCATGAAATTTCTTTTCGGTCTCAAATCAAAACAGACTTATTTTTGCAGCATCAACAACCTAGATTGTAAGCTCCATGGGGCAGGGACCTCCTTTCCTAATGTATTCATACATATTGCACCACAATCAAAAGGTCTGTAGACTATGTTACTTATTGTATCTCGCCTTTGCTATAACGTAAACTGTAAAGAGCTAAGTAAATCTATTAGCGCTCGATAAGGGAAAATATAAATATACATCAATATTGTGAGAAAGAAATGGTTAATTAGTCCATTTGCTCTTCTTGTAGCTGCCCCTCCCTCTTTCTCTCTCCCTCTCCACCTCCACCCTCTCCTCTCCTGAGCTCTGTGTAAAGTCCCGTTAGACAGTGTGCTGTACCACAAGCTTATTCATCAGAAGCACAGTGTGGGTGAAGGAGGGGTGCAAGAATTAGGGAGACTCAGCCTAGAAAGGAACAAAGAAGATACTAGATAGGGAGTGCAAGACAATAAGTGGCAAGTGAAAGGGGGAGAGCAAAGTGTAGAGGCTGGAGGGAGAGAGAGAGATAGACATATTTATAGAGGGAAGAGAGAGGGGGATAAGGGAGTGGGCATTACAAGAAAATACAACCAAACAAGGATAAGGAGTAAGAGGGAAAACAGGGGGAGGGAGTGAATAAGGAGCAGCCCAGTAGGAAAGAAGTTGGCTGTGTTACACTATAGCGCCGACGGTGACTGGGAGCAGCAGCATTGTGACTGGGAGCAGCAGCAGGGTTACTGGGAGCAGCATGTCTCTGTCCGTGCCACAGAATGGAATGCAAGAGGACAAAGACAACCTCATCGAGCTCTTTGTGAAGGTGAGTGGCAGTCGCTATTTCTGTGTCCTGCTCTCTATGGGTCCCTGGGACAGGGTTTGGTACAAACCCAGCGATCACATTTCAATTGGTAATGGGGCGGCATGTGGCCATCACCATCAGTAGCCTGCTGCAGGTCATCGTCTGATACATGATAGGGCTTACGGTGATCTATGATGTGTGCACGTGTGTGAAGTTCGCCTTATCCCTTGTAAGTTGTTATACTGAGTGGCATGGGGGGAGTCGCAGTGAATTCAGGCAGTCCATCTTCCCTAGCAGTGCTGCTGTATACTTTTCAGATGTTTTAGAGGGGACCGGTAAACGCTGCCTCCACCCATCACATTCACAGCAGGCTGGTGCAGACATGGCAGGATCTGCATGATGTCATCCTTATTACTCCCCAGAAAACGTGCTTACTTATAACCGATCACAGTGGACGTCTGATTGACCCAATCCCTTCTATTCTTAGTCTATGTGTGACGTCATGCAGAATTACTGAAGATGTCTTGTGTAACAAGGGTTTTCAAGTCAGACTGTCACTGCCTTGTCCTATTTTCTATTATTTTATAAGCTGGAGGTAATGGATGCTTTCAGATGACCTGATATCACTGCTTCTTTTGTCCTTATGTTATTTATTCAGACCACACACTGGGAGTTTGCTCTGGGGGGATCCTGTGTCCTATTTTTCTCTTTCATCCTCTCTAATAATAAAATAAAATGTCATATGTCTCATTTAACTATCTAAGAGCCAGCTGTTGTTTCCCATTGGAACAAATCTAAATTTTGCTAACAATACACCATCTGGTATAATTATTGTGAAGAATACCTTTTTAGCAACTTTAACATTGCACTTCTGTAAGTGTTTAAAATTTGGCAAAATATTCTGTCAGCGTCACAATCAGGAGTTTTCAAGCCTGTTGTACAGCGCTCCTGAATATGATGGTGTTAAATAAATGAAATAATTAGAGGGTAGGAAGATTGGCCTCTCCTCTGGTGCCGGTAAAGACGCCATGGGGCGTGTATACCACTGTTACTATGGCATGGCAATTCATCATAACACTGTGCTCTCCTCCGAAACCTAATTGGCTCCAAGCCTTTAGGGAATCTAATGTTCATGCAGGCACCTCGGGAACTAAAGGGACAGAGGGAATGTATCAGGATATTTTCCACTTGGCGGAAACAACCAAAGATATATTCTTTCACCACGTCCCTTATATTATTACCTTATATGCCCGTATTTTTTTACATATTTAAAAATGACGGTAGAAGAAATTCTCAACATATATATTTTTTTTCATTTTCTGCTTAAGCTAGTCTAGCGATGTGACTTTTATTCTTATTAGAATACCCGAAATACAAGCTCGATGCACATTTTTGGATTCAGTAGAACATATATTTTCTAGGTTATAAAGTTTTTATTTTGGTGGGTTCCAAAAACCTTGAGAGGACAAAAAAAAAACAACCTCTCACTCAACTCTCAGAACCAAAAGTAGATCTACTGAAACATATTTTTTTGTATTTGATGTTCCTATTCATTATGAAAGTAAAACTGTTTTTTTTCTCAATAGATAATAAGTCTTTGTCTGATTTTCCCTCTTCATGTCTATCTCTACTAGATGCCGGGAGCATACTTAATCATGTGTACCACAGCTATCTTATAAGTAGAGGGAGAAGAGCCAGTGTTCACCTATAATACGCTCAAATCGTTGCCTCTTCCCCCATTCATTTCATGCATACAGCGTATGTATAGGAAGCATACCAAAGTATGCTTCCTGCCTTCAGTAGGGACCGGCAGTGGGAGGCGGAATGTGAGCCAGGAGTCAAATTTGTCTTACTCTAGTAGCAAAATAACATATGTGCTTTTTTTGTAAGCAGTAAAAGGCATTGGGTCTGTGCAAAACGTACTTCAATATGAATTTAACATAAATAGGAGTGCAGCGTCCCTTTTAAGGGGTTTGGTGTTTCAGTACCAAAGTAGCATATTATTATTAATAATAATGTCAATTATATTTTATGTATATGGTGCAAATAACAGTGCTTCTTGCAATACATAAGGGTACGAAACAACTAAAATTGACAGACCAATACATTAGGTAAATAAGGCCCTGCTCGCAAGTTTGCACTCTATACGGTAGATATCTGGTGGTATATGGTTTTGGGAATATTCTAAAGAAAATAATAATCGCATAAACATTTAATACAGTTTCAGCTCTTAAAGTGTTTTTCTTTTAAAGTATTGATATTTTCAATCCTTGATTGGGGGGGGGGGATAATTAGATCTGGAAAGCAGTGTTAATCGTGTAGCAATGTAAATTCTGCCATAGTGGTGCCCATGAACATTACTGTTTGTAAATCCAATAAATAATCTTTCTGGAAAATAATCATGTTATTTTAAGGCTCAAGGGGTTGGTTGCCAGGAGCAGAGTACTCTTGGGATGTGCTATTAACCTCTGCCTTGCCAGAGTTCAGCAAATTTGATGTGTGCAAAGTGTTTAAGGTGGGTGCCACAGTCATGCCAAGCAAGACACATAGGACTTTAATAATGTGACTTGAACAGCTCTGTTTATGAAGTACGGGGTCTTCTGCTTTTAGAATAATTGCTTAGTTTCAAGAATGGCTGTTTGTTGCTGTCTTTGTTTTGGATTTCAAAGGGGATCTCCTATTGAACTGCATAGACAGAATGTACAGAAATATTGGAATTTAGCAAAGCCAGAGTAAACTTTTTTTTTTTTTTTATGATTCTTGTCGATATTGTTTTGAAGGGAACATGAGCAATTTTCTTGGCTGTATACTATTGGGAATCTCCTGGCTGTCATAGTAGTATGACATCATAGATTTTTGTTTGAATACAAATTGATTCGCCCCTTTTGGGGTCTAATAACTGATCTGTGGCATTCTTCCATATATACGCTCCATCCCCAAAGACAACTATTGCGGTTGTGTTTGTAGGGTCAGGGTTGCCATCTCATATGTTCTGGGGGGGGGGTTGTCCACGTGCTGGCTTGACCAGATTCAGTCTAGTTTATATATCCACAGGAAATTCTGAAAAATAAAAACTAAAGTAAAATAACATTTTCGACATCTTACATTTTATTTACAAGTAATCTATACCCTCCATACAGAAGATGCCCACTCTGGAGCTTAATTGTTTTGTTCACGTCTCTGCAAAACGCAGCCGTGCTTTGTAAGGGACAGTGACAGGCAACATTTGAAGAGATTAAGTAGGATACCCTGCTGCATGCTTCTTTTTCTTCTTCACCAGAACTGGTAGTTTAGTACATCCCTCCATAAATGACCTCTGCACATGCAGTTCCCTTCCCCCCACAATGTCCTTTTTATTCTCTCCCCCCATACCATATTCTGCCTCTCTCTTCCCCCTCCTCTCTCACGCTCTCTTGACTTCTGTTCTTGTTCCCTCTCTCCTTTCCCTCCTCTGCTGTGCTCCCACCCATAATCTCTTGTCTTCCTCTCCCATATACTGGAGTGTCTGGAAAACTTGGCCTATTAACACTATTCCTGCCAGGCCAGACATCACTGAAAATATAATCCGTGTCACTGGGGACATTCAACAACCTTTAAGTTCTAAACAAAATAGTGCCCCTGAACTACGTTGAATTATACTTAATGTTAGCAATGCTTATTAAAAATGCCAGCTCTGCCTACCACATTGCTGCTTTTTTAATATGTAAAAGTGTCATCGTGTCAGGCCCCGTAGGCCATACATGATATGTATTATTATATCTTCCCTAAAAATTTAAGAGTATATATATGGCTATATGGCCGGTGTCTATGACATGGCATTGCCCATTAAAGCAATGGCCTACCAGGGCCCCTAGACTACCAACAATTTTGTGTCTAATGAATAACCCCCTGTGAGACTGTGCTTTGAAAATGAGTCCTTTATTTTTCAGTAACACTGAGATGTCCAACGGCTCATGTAGCGCTGTCAAAGTATCTTTGGAGTTCATGCCAACTTTTTACAGAGATCATTATGTAATAAAGTTTAAACAGCTCATTCTCTGTCTGCCCTAAAGAAACTGTTTATTATTCATTCGAAAGTGAATATAAAGCAGCTCTCTGTAGGTGAATGTAATGCAACCTTTTAGAGGTGTTGTCAGCTAGCTACAGTCACATAGGATCATAACTATGAATTTATTTGCGGACTTGTGTTTCTGCTCATTCATTCACTATTTATTAATGCCAATGTGTTTAGATGCACCAAAGGTATGGCTGTCCCTATATAATCTATATCTAAATTAGCAATATTTCTTCAGTTTCCTCACATTGAATTATGCTTTATACAGGGCCAATTCAGCCCTTTATATTTAAGAAACTTTCCTGTGCCCTTCACAATGAATAGAGAAATTATTTTAAAAAGGAGTATAATTCAATTCTTCATTAATGCAAATCGGTGCCTATGTCTTCAGGGTGTACATCCAAAAGGACCCCGCTGTAAAAGCCAAAGATAGGCAAAGTGTGAAAGTCCTTAGAGCATCCATAAATTGTACACCAAAGACCCCAGTAAATGTCTGCCATGAGCAATGTTGGTGCTGACCTCTGGTAAAAGCTTGATATGCCGGTTACCCCTCTGAGCGTCCAGTAAGATTAGTAAAGTAAATAAATCTTAGTGGTACCGTTTTGGCTCGATTTATAGGCCGCATCCTTAAAGTTTGGTGCTATTTTAAAGATTTTATTTTTAAAGAAAAAATACACATTAGTGGAATGGTAAAACAGTATTTTACCTAATAAATTGGAATACATGTATTTTAACATTTTTGGTATCTATTATGCAGTTGGTCAGCATATGTTCTATACAAACAGAAATTTGGAAAACCAAAAGTCATTTTAAGGTCCCCCCTTAATTCATAATGCACCTTACTTATAGAAGTGCCACTCTGCCCCCCCCCCGATATGCCACTATGCCCCCCCCGACTTACCAATGCATCCCCAGACTCCCTGGTGACTAACGGGGGCAGCCGGTGGACATATGCGCGTAGACAACCTCTGCCGCTGCTCGCCACTTCCGCCAGTGCTTCTCCGTCAGCAGTGGAAGCTATCGGCACGCATCGCACAGACGTTCATCGGCTGCCAGAGAGGAGGATACAGGTCCCTTCAAGTGCTGCAGGGCTTCTATGATGGAGCACCGGAAGGTTATGCCACGCCGGTGCTCCGTTATAGAAGCCCCGGCGGAAGTGCCGACAGCGGAGGTTGTCTACGTGCCAGAGAGGAGGATCCTAACCCTGCTGCTTGCCTGTAGCTGGGCTAAATGAAAAGGAAAAAAACACCCGCCCGCACCCAGAACTGCATGTCCCGGGTGGCGGGCGATAGGAATTGCGCGTCCCTGGGCTAAACCCTGTTTATAGGCCGCACCCCCACTTTAAAGACGTAAAGTGGGGGGGAGTGCGGCCTATATTCGGGCCAATACGGTAGATATAAAGCAGTTATTATGAACCTCTAGCCACAGGGGTGTCCACTCCTTTCTTTACTGTGCCATCGTGTTCTAATAACCTCTTCCTGAAGGGTCTAATAATTATACCTATGTACATTTTAGTACATTGGCAAGTAATCAGATAGACTACCCCTGTAGTTTAACAGATTATGAATGATTTTACTGCAAAAGTACTTGGGGTAAAAGAGCTCATCAACATATTAGCTGGTTTCACAATATTACAAGCCTTGCAATGGCCTAAGGAGGACATTTTGTTGGTAGGAGAAGGTAGCCAGGATACGGTAGACTTGGGTTCCAAATGTGAATTAATTAAAAGATCCCTAATATTTTGTGGCCAGATTAATTGCATAACGGGAGGAAAAGTCCAGGGTTAAACCTATAATTAAAAGATCTTTCTTTCATCGATATTTTTCTCTTGGCCAGATTAATTGTATCCACATATATTATCCAAAATCCTTTTGTGGTCATTGCCGCAGGAAAAGTATTGACATTCTTCTGTATTTCGTGTTTTAAACAAATAAGAGATGTTCTAAATGTCATTATTTTTGTGAGTGAAAATTAAAACATGGCATATTCACCTAAGAAAAAAAGGGCCACATATATAGCTTACCGCAGGACTGCTCTTTAACCAAACGCAATCCCATCTGGTCGTCGCGGCTCATTATGAAACAATATTTTCTCGTAACTGTCATATTGTAATTGTTCTGCTGGGAACAGGTGTTATTTAAATTTCTGCCTCAGACAGAAAATCTTGCAGAGGGATTGCATCAGCCTTTTTTGGATTTTTGTGGTTAAAGCATTAGTGTGAGACCTGCTCAGTGGGGGCAGGAAGTCTATGAGAGTTTGGGTGGTCATGTGGTGTTCTATCTTCTGCGAAACTAAAACACATTGGTTTTTGAAGTATCTAATTTTATTTAGTTTCTGTGTTATTCTGATTTGTAGACCAAAGAAAATCTTGTCAAGATATGAGTGTGGTATATATTAAAAGGACACTCCAGAATTGTAATGCATATGTTAGCTGCGTGGTCCTTTTAAAAGTTTGTGCTGTCTCTTTTGCAAATGTATGGGGAGATCCTTGCAGTATGCCCCCCGTATAAAGATATCTAACTTGGCTACATGCATCCCGAGGCCTGACTCAGCAGCACCCTACCGCTTACTTCCACAGCCGCTGTTTACTGTGCTGTGTGCCGATATATATGATGTCATATCCTGGCGCACTGCATGTATGGTGTTTTGTTGCACCTTTTGTCATGGGTGCTTTAATAAAAAAATAAAAATAAATAAAAAACCCTAGCAAGAGATTCATTCAACTGAGTACAGCAAATATTGGAAGTTTGAAGTATTTGTCAGCTTATAGCAGGTGTTTCCTAACAGATGATATTACCTAAAACTAAGTTTTTGAAGAACCTGTCAGTAACAGAAATGTTGCTACACTGGGTGAAAACAGTGAGTAAAGTAATTTAAAGTAAGTTGTATAACATATGCAATAATGAAATCCGTGGTGGCGGTCTTACTTTCTATTTTAATTTGAATAAAGTAAACAGCCCAGCTTATTTTTAATAATAATGTGACAACAATGTGTAATCTTGAGTAATGCATTATACTGGATCCAACTATGTTATATATATGATCCCAGTGGATGGTGTTTAATGAAATGCCGCCTTCTCAGAATAGTATAAGACTGCGTCATCATTACGAAACCGTGTCTGATTATGGAAAAAATAAAAAAAAAAAGTATGTTATGTTTTAATGATCAATGTTTTTTTTTTATTATTATTATTAAATAAAATCGCACTTGGGTGTAATATGTCTGTGTGCAGAGGCAATGCGTTTGTGCATTTAGATCCTGTGCAAATCAGAACTTGCTCCGCAAGGGGCCAACTGGAGATATCCATGGTTGGCCTGAAGCTGCAGCTGCACGTGCCAGATGATGCAGAGTCACCCTTATTCTGTTTTTTACCATTAGTCTGTTTTGGTTGTTGGGTGGCCTGACCTATGAAGTGTGGTCTTTTCTGTTCTTATTGTTTCGTAAGGAAGTTTCCAGGGTGAACAAGATATCATCTACAGCGTATAACAATACTGTGGCTGTTTGCGGGAGACAGAAAGACACAACAAAAATGAATCGCTCTTTTGAGAGCTTTTTTGATGCTGTACACAAGCAGTATTTTTTTCTGCAGTCCTTTATTGCAGTACATTTAACCCCTTAAGGACAATAGGCGGTCCCTAAACCCATTGAAAACAATGCATTTTGAGCCCGTACATGTACAGGCTTTGTCATTAAGGGGTTAAAGGACATACCAAAGCATTTAGGGAAATACAGAATTTGGTGTTGCACATGTTTTTGTGGTTGAACTATGTATTGTCTGTTTAGCATTCTTTTGGTGCAGAGAAAACTTGCTGGTTAATTACTGTATCCATGTGATTGTGAAGGATAAAGCACATATCTTGGCAGTATTGGTAAAGGGAAAGTAACCAGATTTGCCATATCCAAATTCAGTGCTATGAACTGCTCCAATATACAATAATTACCATATGTTGGCTTGCTATTTGGTAAGCACAAGTTATATCTAATAATCCATGAGATACATACATGCACTAAACAAAAATAAGAGGAGTAATGTATTTTATCCCTCCATCACTGGTAATTTTTTTGTATGGTCCTTGATGTTGTAAACAGTCTAACTCTCAACATCTTTGATAATGATGAGATCTGGCTTTAAAGCAGAAAATACCATAGAGAAGTACATAGTAGAAAAGTTCTAAAAAAAAAAAAAAAGTACATATGTGGCAGATGATTTATTTATAGTAGTCTCAGTCTTGTTTTTTTTTTCCAATTAAATGTATGGACACTTCTTGAAAATGAAGTGGTAAATAATTTACTAAACCCTTGTAACTTTAATCCCAATGACATCTTTAACGTTCTGCAAAATTCATTTGTTAACAGATGTTCTAACAAAGAACCATTATTTGAGTTGATTGGTTTACAACGTGGGATTAATGGAAACTGGCTTCCTGCACATTATGTGTTACTAGACCCTATATAATCATTTGTTTTCCGTGTTTTATATAGCCATTTGTCTGGCCTTGTTTTTAATAACTTTGGTAAGTTGGTCTCGATACACCCTTTATCTATGAATGGAAAAGTTCTGCAGCCTGTCATTGTGTCATTTACTTCCCACTTTGTCTGTTAACATAAATAGGCAACCTATAGGTACTCCATAGCCCTTGAGTGCAACTCTCATTATGCTCTGGTGAATGACGTTGTTCAAGTGGACACACTGCCTAAATAAGAGTATTACCAAGGGCCAGCATTTTCTGAATTGGATGTCATTGGCGACATTTAAAATAAATATATATATATATATATATATATAAAAAATGGTCAGTCTGTTAGTGTTTGGTGTGTAACCATGTTTCAAGAGCCAAGAAATATGGGATCACAGCGTTCATTACATGGTTACAAATTCCCAAACAGTTAATCTTTACAGGTTTTCGAGTTGGGTGGAGGCTCCATCTTTAGGAGCTAACACACAGTATAGCAGAAAGGTGCCTTGCAACGTGTTCTTTTTTTGGTTACATGACCCTTAACCTTTTAAACAGCCACAATGCACTCAGTATGCCAACCAGGTTCCATCTCCCTTTTATGTATCCCTTTCTGTAGCTAGGGTAGCAGTTATCTTCCCCCCGTCTGCTGAAGTCTTACATGTTTAACCGTGTGCAAGAGACTTCTGTTGGAGGAGAAAGCCTTGTGTTTACAATTAAATGTGTAGGCTTCCTCTGTAGCAGTGCCGCCAACAAAATTATGAGGGGGAAAAAAGGAATCCTGGATAGCCTCAATGTACTCCAGCCCTTTGGCAAGAGTGCGGGTTGATGGGGTCTTGTCCAAACTGTTCAGTGTCGAACGATAAGAGGCAAGGATGTTCTCTGTCTCCATTATTGTTGATCCTGACGTTAGAGCCACTGGAACATACTATACTATGGCCCTAATATCCATTGGGTTACCATGTGGACAACCTCACAGAAACTTACACCTGATGGCTATATTCCTCCGCAGAATTGTGAAATAGTCCACAGTGAAAGGTGAGAAGGCCTGGATATTTTTCATAGACCTACCCCTTGACTCCACACCCTGGATTGCAAAACAACATAGACCATTGGTATGTGCAACATACACTATTAAACCCATTCTCGTACACTGGGACAGACTATCACAACCTTTTCAACTATCTAGAACATCCTCTCTGATGACACCACAGCATATTAGAAAGTCTACCAGATGACCTGACCCTATTCCTGCATCATGTTGTCAGAGACCACTTGAGATCCGATCTCCATAAGACCACCCTGACATAGTTCAGATAAAATACCCAAAAACCTAACAAAAAAGAACAGGTGACCATGGCAACCAGCCTATATACATCTTGCATTTACCAACTTTCTTCTGCCTTTATTTTGAACCTATGGTTGAACCTTCGCTTATTCCCAAGAGTGTATGGGGTCACCTGAGGTAGATGACAGATTTGTTGTATGCTTAATATTTAGATGTCTGATTAACATATGCTGTCCTTTGTTCATCCTTTTGCCTCCCTTATATTTCTCTTGTGAAAACAAAATTAATATTGAATCAAGAAAAAGGGAAAATCCAATTGTGGATGAGAGTGATAGGAATTGTAGCTCTCGGGCATGTGCACCAGGGGTGCCATAAGGTTTTCATTGGCATAATTAAGGAATTTAACCCCTTCTTATATGTGCCCACCCTTTAATGTGTACTGTCAACAATATGGGATACATGTGCAATCTACATGTATGTACCACTGATGCCATCTCTCAAAGGGTTAAGAGCAGCTGTATTATTATAAAACATTCTATAACCCTGTACCCATATGTCTTCTAATTAGATGTCAGATCTTTAGCCTTTCAATGCTTTAAGGATCTGTTACCTTTTATAATATTTTATTTTAATTTTTCAAGTGTAGTTTCCCTGAGCTAATCTCCTCCTGTATTCTATTTCTGGAAAATTCAGAACCTTTTTCTGTGAAATTGGATGGGTTAAGTTACAGAAATTGGGTTGATTACTGCACACATCTGGTCATGGTCGGATTTGGTTCAGGAAGGTTTTTTTTGTAGTTTGAGGATAATAAAACATAAAAGGGAATCACTTGAACGGTCATTTTGCAGGTGTAGTGAGGTGCTGTTTTCCAAAACACTTGAATTAAAACATGACATGATATCCTGCATTGCTGTATCTCCACCCGTGCTCTGTGCGGGAAACCTTAGCTTGATCTCTAAAACCCACGGTGGCCTGATGTATCTTCACAGAAGATAATCTCTTTAAGCAAGCTAAGCTAATTATAGTGTTATTCTTTTGTAAGCAGAAGCTAGCTTCAAGAAGAGCCTTCTTTAGATTTTTTTTTTTAGATTAATCGGATAAAAAAACAATATACAATTTCTTTTTTTTAATTTCAAATAATTTAATGAACAAACTAGGTGTTAAAAACAAACAGAATAAAAAAACTTAATATACATTAACGTGTCATTGACTCTGTGCACACTTTTATCTCTATCACAGCCTTATTTTACTGACATAATAAAAGCTATGTTTTAAAGAAGCAAGAATCTAAACAAAATATGGTTTTAATACCTAAAATGTTTTACTAGTAAATATTAATTCACATGTAAACTATTTTTTTCATATTTAATAAAAACTATGAGAAAAATGAATCTTATTTCCTTTTATTTGCCAACCTGCTCCCCAGTTATGCACATTTGCCCCAGATATGACACTCTTGCCCCCAAATATGGTTTATACCCTCTATATGCCACTCCACTCCCAG
This sequence comes from Spea bombifrons, assembly GCF_027358695.1. NCBI lineage: Eukaryota > Metazoa > Chordata > Amphibia > Anura > Pelobatidae > Spea > Spea bombifrons. The sequence goes on along the minus strand of NC_071088.1, from coordinate 70,738,232 downwards.
ATATGCCACTCTGGCCCCGATATGCCTTATATCCCCCTATATGCTACGGTGCCCTCTGATATGCCTTATACCCCCTGATATGCCAGACCCCTTGGTGTCTAGTGGGGGCAGCCGGTGAACGTCTGCGCGATGCTCGTAGACAAACCTCTGCTGCTGCTGGCCGGTGCTCCATCATAAAAGCCCCAGCGAAAGTGGAGGGCAGTAGCGGAGGTTGTCTGCGCGCATCGCACAGACGTTAAACGGCTGCCAGAGGGGAGGATCCTGGCCTCCTGCAGCACTGCTTGGGATCCTCCTCTCTAACAGACAGTGAACCTCAGCACCATGCGCGCAGACAACCTCCGCTGCTGCTTCACGGCACTTCCCCTGGGGCCTCTATGGTGGAGCACCAGAAGGTCATGTCACACCGGTGCTCAGTTATAGAAGCCCCAGCGGAAGTGCCGGCAGCAGCAGAGGTTGTCTCCACGCGTCGCACAGACGTCCGCCGGCTGCCAGAGAGGAGGATCCCGGTCCTCTGCAGCGCTGCAGATAGTTCGACCTCTATTTGAGGTCGGTGTATAAAACGAGGGGTCTTTTTCAGAGAATTTGCTCTGAAAAAAACCCTTATCTTATTTGACATGACAACAATTTTCATTATCGATTTTATCGATTAGTTGTTGCAGCCCTACTTATAAGTAAACAAATTGGACCCATAGAATTTGAATCAGTGGCTACTTAAATATTCTAAATTAACAGTGAATTTCCAAATTATCCCAGTGCTTCAGTGCTATTTAACGTCTTACTTGGGCTACATCGAATAACCTCTCAAAGGTGATCTGTGCCATTCAAGACCCAACTTGAGTCTTCATTCTCTCTCTTCCTACCCCTGACAAAAATTTCATAATTAGCTCCATGCACCGGGCTCAGTAATGATTAACGCGGACATGTAACTTTTTTCATCTTGTAACAGGCGTTTAAATTGGATTTAGAGGGAAAATTAATTTGTCTATTTTATTCTTTTTGCTTTTGGGAAACTTTAGCAAGATAAATAGTTTTTCCTTCTATTCAAAGCCACAATGTTAACAAGTTTTTGAAGAGCTTCACTAATTATAACATATATATATATATATATATATATATATATATATATATATATATATATATATATATATATATATATATATATATATATATATACATATATATATATATACATATAAGTGATTTGCGGAAGGTAAGCCAAAAAGTATCAGTGGAAAGAAGGAAATCATATCGCCTGGTCAATCACCCTGGGCCTGGACAGGTGGTTTATCTCATGGAAGCAATAAAAAAAAAAAATGGGTGTTTTTTTTTTTTTTTTTTTATGTAGTTCTGCATATGTAACAATTCGCTAAATTAAAATTACAACTGAATTACACTTTCTTTGTTAGTGATTGTGGTAGTCTAGTGTCAAGTATTAAAGATGGCTGCTTTCACTGACTTAAGTTTTATAAATTTCTAAATAATTTAATTGTTAGAATAATCTGTAAAGACCATTACTTTTAATCTAGATATGCAGACCTGCCCACCCGCTTCAAATTTTATGAAATAAACCTTAGAAATCCCAGGATCCTTGACCTCTGCCCTCACTTGAACATACATCTATTTATTTTCTGCGCCCCTGACGCTCGTCATTCATTTACATTCAGTCTTGGTGTATTACTCACTGACTTGGGGTGCACACAATACAGGCACAGTTCTCTAGCTTGGAATCTGGCAACATCTGGAAGCCTCACAAACAGAACTACTGTGAACAGCCTTTTTATGCACATCAGGTTTCTGTTTAGTTTTGGCACTTTAGAAAAACAGTGCTCCTAGTAACAAAACTGGCTACACATTACACATCCACGTGTACATCAAGGAGGGACGTTAATTAAAATGCTTTTTAACACCCTCCACACCCTACTTTTTGTAATCTAGTTTCCTAACAGCGAACAACTTGTCGGCTAGTTATTTCGGCCCAGCCGACCTGATTAAAGCCATGTTTGTCTCATGGCTACAGATAACAAGAACCAGTATTTACATGAACTAATAATAGGGCATTGTGTTATGCGAGTAGAATGTGAAGGGGCTCATACACAATCCTTTTATAGATGGAAGAGTGTTTGGATAATTATATGGCCATTTGCATTTCTGGTAGTGTTGTTCTACCATAAGAGATAGAACTGTGAAATTTTACCTGATATGCTAGCATTTTTACAAACATTATTTGATGTTTTCAACAAACCATACTTGCCACCTCCCATGGTAAGGTACATAGATACCGCGTACCGGCTGGACTAAGTTGGATCCCAGATATGAGAAAGGATGCATCTGTTCATCCACCTACAATTACTGCAGTTTTCTCAGTGCTTTCTGGGAGTAGGTTCGCTTCTTGGGAGACGTTGTGCCATCTAGTTTGTGAACTTTTGAAGAGGTTATGTAGTTGATTCCCCCTTTTCAGCTATAACCGTTCACACTCTGAAAGGTTCCACAAGAGTTTGTGTTTCTGTGGGAATTTTTGCCCGTTCATCCAGTAGAACATTTGTGAGGTTAGGCACTGATGTTGGATTAGAAGGCCTGGCTCTCAATCTACATTCCAGTTCATCCCAAAGGCGTTCAACGGCGTTGAGGTCAGGGCTCTGTGTGGGCCAGTCAAGTTATTTTACACCAAACTCATCCAACACTGTTTTTAGGGACCTTGGAATGCCAACCCAGAAGAGTAGAAGTGGTTATAGCTGCAAAGAGGGGACCAACTACATATTATGCACAGTATTTAGAATGCAATGTACAATGCTACGGAATTTTATGGCGCTATATAAAACAAATATTAATAATGATAATAATGTCCCTATTGGTGTCCCAATACTTTTGTCCATATGGTGTATTTTGTTTTGAAGTAATAGAAAACGGAGATATCAGTGCTCTATTAAAATGTATATTTAATGGCAGATAAGAACCATCTTGTCTGCCCTTTGAGCAGAAGTTACAGTTCCACAAGGCTTTTGTAAACTGCCTTTTATCCAGAGTCGCAGGGCTTTATATCCTAAAGGGAGAGTTGACGTAGTTTGCAGGAGAGTTGTGGTTTCGGCTTCCTCACTTCATTATTCATTATGAAGAGACAACACAGGTACGTTTCTCCAACTAGGACAGAGCTAGCCCTGCAGGATGTAAAATGCTAGAGAAGAATTCTGTCTGATTTAAATATACATGATACAGGGCCAACCAAGCTATTCCTGAAGCATAAGCATGCTGATGTTGGCACTTTATAATGTATAGTGAAATAGTTGAAACCACAACTCTCTCTTAAATTCTCCTGTCAATTTTCTCTTTAGTAAAAATATCACAGGCTTGAAAGTACCTCACTGGTTATATAATATTATATAAGAGCGCTCTTGAGTTTACGTTTGAGAGATATACGTAAGTTAAGACAAACAGTAGTGGTGAAAATTACAGTCCTATATTGCAATGTATGTTTTGATGTTCCAACAACCCAACAGCCAGTATCAACAAACCTTTTAATGTGTATTTTTGGTTTGAACCAAAAGGTGCTGGGTTTTTCTATTACTTTGATAGGTCTATAAATATCTGATCTATAGACCTATTTGAGAATAGCTCACTAAAGAAATTCAGATAATTAAAAAAAAAAATGTCATCGTTATGCTATTTCTCAATTGAGCTTCTGTTCTTTGCACGATATTACTTAAGGATTTGCTTTAAGGTAGCAGGGCATGTAAACTAACCGGTTCCCTGATGTGGATAGCTTTGTTGAATATTACATAAATATCACTTGCTGTATGTTTTCCTTTTTAGGCCGGAAGTGATGGCGAGAGCATTGGAAACTGTCCATTCTCGCAAAGACTCTTCATGATCTTGTGGCTAAAGGGTGTAGTGTTTAACGTGACAACAGTTGACTTAAAGAGGTAAGAGTTTGAACTTTATTTTCATGTATATTGGTTTTTTTCTTTCTTTCCTTATCTTGAATTCTTCTGTAACATTACAAAAGGTCCATTCCAGCTCTATTTCAGATTTAAATATGGACTTTACTGCATTTTACTGAATGTGGTAAAATTAAATTAACGTTGACAGCCACTGTGAATTAAATTATATGTATTACCTTTTTAAATGGTTAAGTAACTTGCCAGAACAAATCAGGCGACATAGTATATGTTGATCATAACTTTATTTAATCGCTTATGTAATAAAGGAACCAATATGAAGGATTATCCTTTGGTGAAAGCTTAACTTTTTAAATTTTGAAATCAAATTATTCATTCTATAACTGTTTTCCTTAAAGGGACACAACAGTTAACCGTTTAAAGAAAGAATGCATATTAAAGAACTTTGTATGTACTAAGTACCAGGTCTAAATGCGTTTCACAAGTGCCTCGCTTGTTAAAACATAGAGGGGCTAAAAATAACCACGTACAAACAGGAAAGCTTGTTTAATGGTGTAATGTAATGAGCTGCAACACTGAGTGAATGAATTCAATTCACAACACGCATCTGTAGGCCTGTTCATGTCGCACACAGCCTTGTGTTCTCTAGTGTCTGCCCTGCAAGGGATTCTGGGAGATTCTTTACAGCGCTTAATTTAAAGACAATCTTATGTACTTTTAGGGCTTCTTAAGTAATCATTTTTTGACAAGTTTGTGTAGATCTCTGACCGTTTATGTAATATGTTCCTCAAGTAGAGCTGGACAGCATAGGTTGTCTATTTTCTGTGTATTCTTTTTCTTTACCCCCTTAGTCATATAGTTACACAGTTACATAGTACATAAGGTTGACAAGAGACCTAAGTCCTTCAAGTTCAACCCTTCTGCCTAACCTTCTTACTCTTGATCCAACAGAAGGCAAAAAAACCCTAATTAAGCTACTTCGAATTCTGCCATCAGGGGGAAAATTCCTTCTTGACTCCAAAAGGCAATCGGATTTCTCCTTGGATCAAGAGGCTCTAAAATGTTCTATTTATAGCCCTGTATGTCATGCCTTTCTAAAAAAAAAAAAAAAAAAAATATCCAGGCCCCTTTTGAAGGCATCTAATGTATTTGATAACACCACCTCCCTTGGCAGTGAATTCCATACCTATTATTGTCCTCACTGTAAAGGATCCCTTCCTTTGTCTATGAAATCTAATCAGAAGAAATACTTTTTTTCGAGAGCGTTCTTCTAACTAATTTATAGAAACTTTTTGCACGTTGTGTGTGTTGGGAGGATCTATTATTATTTTCTTTTGCTAACAGAAAACCTATTGTAAGTCCTAGTGCTAACGATCTGTTATGTGAAGGAGGTGAAACCACTTTAACTCAATGCGTAAAATGAATTCTATGCATTGCATTACATGTAAAGCGCAGACAGAATTTTTTAAACCCAGCTATTTTATAGACGCAAGTTACAGAATAAAAATGAAGTTGATTCTATACGCAGAATAATCAGCTGTGCCCTAAATAATTTCTAAATTGAAGCTGCAGCCTGCCATTCTGTGACTGCATGTTTTAAGAGGAAAGGAATTTGGGTTAGGAGTGATTCAACTGCTGGGACAAACAGGCTTTTGGCATCTAAGCGATTTCCTGCAGTTGTTCTAAGTGAATTTTAATTGCGTAAAATCCCTCTAATACTACTTCTGGGATTAGCTTGTTGAATTGTACTTGTTTGGGCATCTCTAAATGACTCCAAACATTTTGCTCCATTGATTGCCACCGTTGATATCTTTTCTCTACGTGGCCTTATAAGGTTTCCATACAGTTAACTGTGATTTTGTAAATAAATGAAACATGTTAGTTTTTACGTTGTAAATAAATGAAATGCTTAGTAATCGTACTTGTTTTCTTGCAGAAAACCAGCAGATTTGCAAAATCTTGCTCCGGGGACACATCCGCCTTTCATAACTTACAACCATGAAGTGAAGACAGATGTGAATAAGATAGAAGAGTTTCTTGAGGAAGTATTATGTCCTCCAAAGTAAGCACAATTACTACACCTGTCCTACCTGAAAGTCCACATCTCTTTTCTAAGGCACTCACAAGCACTTTTGATACTGTAGGTTGAGCAATATTACACTTTAATAGAACAGGATTGTAAATACAACATTAAGTTAAGAATTGGTTGAAAAAAAAAACTTTAAAACTATTTAGCTGGTAAATCATTATTGTTCATGGCTGCCAAGGAGATGATCCTGGTTTATTATTTAACTTGAATTTCAGTTGAAGTATGCAACTTTAAGCCAATGTTTTCCAATAGATGGTATTTATTATTAAGAAACATACTTAGATACATCTGAATTTATTGGCCCATCTACTCTGGCGATTTTTGTCCTACTTGTAAAAATCCTAAACCTGTATTATGTCCTTTTTGTCCTATTTCAAATCACCTCTCTATTAACATCTAGCCTTTCTGCTTATCGATCAAGCTTTCATTGAAGTAAAACTTTCTTACATTACATCCACGACCCTGTAGTTTTAGACTTTGACCTCTTGCCCTATATTTTCCTCTTGTAATTTGTTAAATTCCTTTACTTATTTAAATATGTATAACCTTTCCTCTTACTCTCGCTCCACTCTTAGCTAACTCTGAAAACTATTCTCTTTAGTAGAGGATGTGGTCTCCAGTACCGTACAACAAACTCTGGTCTTAAATTCCCAAGTGCCGAATTTTACATGTATCAACATTGATCGACAATTTACTTAAATAATTCTTTATTTGGCTTATTCCACTAGGATTGTTGCAGACTTTTTTTATTGATTTTAAAAAGACTAATGTATAATGAGCTTTGAAAAAAAGATTTCGCTTTTTTTGTACCTTCTTTAAAAGCATAGAATACTTACATATATAGTTTAAACTTGCAGGGGTAAAAATTGATCATGCAATGCATAACTAGCACCATTATTTGCACCTGAACTTCGCAAGTGTTTAATAGCGTTAAATGCACTAGTGTGGGTCAATTCTACAACTAAGTATTTAAAATCCTACATACAATGTAATTAACTGAAATACAAATTAATGCTGCCCTGTAGCATCATTTACTGTCCGTAAGGTGCCATCTAGTCAGTCTATTATATATCCCACTGTTACATAGTATGCTTCTTTTGATTTTGGTTTTATGGAAGTAAAATTTTGTGAAGAACCTAAAGTTTGTCATTAACATACAGGTGCCCACATAAAAATACATACTCCTCCAGCCAGAACTATGAGTTAGTATTGTTAACAATCTATGTCGGTTTTCTTCCTTGGAACCAAAACCTTCCTAGGAACTCAAACCTGTTTCAGGCTTTCTAAATAACAATCATACTTGACAAAACAAACTATGTATAGTCATTAAATTATATTTGATTTACCGTATTTGCTCGATTATAAGATGACCCCCCAAATCTGAATATTAATTTAGGAAAAAAGAAAAAGCCTGAATATAAGACGACCTTATAGGAAAAAGGTTTTACCAGTAAATGTTAATTCATGTAATCTATTTTTTTTAATAAAAGCTATGATTGAGAAAAATATTTTGGTTTTATTTCCTTCTATTTTCCAACCTGCCCCCCAGTTATCCACATCTGCCCCAGAAATGCCTTATACCCCCTATATGCCACTGTGCCCCATGATATGCCTTTTAACCCTCTAAATGCCACTGTGCCCCATGATATGCCTTTTAACCCTATATGCCACTCTGGCCGCACCGGTGTGGGGAACTCTGATCTCTGACAGCCTTGGAAGGTGTGCGCGATGGACGCAGACAACCCCCGCTGCTAGCCACGCCTCCTTCCTGCTGCAGCGGGAGTTGTCTACGCGAATCGCGTAGACATCTGCACGCTGCCCCAGCTACACACTGGGGACTCAGAAGTACCGGTAAGTGGGGCGGGGGGGGGCAGGAGGATCCAGGTCCCCTGCAGCTGCGGGGGATCTGGATCTTAGTCGTCTCATAGTCAGACCTATTTGAAGTCTGATTATTAGACGACCCCGATTATAAGACGAGGGGTATTTTTCAGAGCATTTGCTCTGAAAAAAACCTCGTCTTATAATCGAGCAAATGCTGTATATAATGCTAGTAGATTATGTGGCGCCATTACAATACGGGAAGGTGGATATTAACAATAATAACATTAACTTTGGACGTAATGGTGGTGAAGAAGGCTCCTGTTCTTGCAAGTTTAGAATATTATTAGTTATACAGTACACTAATAGTCATTTTTTTTTCAACATTATTTCATTAGAACGATGATACCCACTCTCTGTCAGATTTGCCATACCTTCTATACTTCCGTGTCCCTTTCTCTTTTACTGCATACGTTTTCTCCCCTTACTTGCTGGTTCCAAGAACCTATCAGCGACGTTAAGGACTGTCTGTGGTTCATTATCATTATAGAATTACCGGTGTTTATACTTTTGAAAGAAGAAACAGAATGTTCATCTAAATGTTCTCTTAATATTTAAATCAGGTACCGTAAGCTATCAGCCAAGCACCCAGAATCTAACACAGCCGGTATGGACATATTTGCCAAATTTTCAGCTTACATAAAGAATTCTCGACCGGACGCCAATGAAGGTATGTTTCTAGATTAGCATAGACAGTGGATGGCAGCCATGAGTCACTTGTTCCTTATAGTCTGCTTTTTTTTAGCTGCTCTGTAAACGTTTACATGACAGTAAATTCTTGACCTACTGGTATGTTTTAACCCCTTAAGGACCGGGCTCATTTTTCGTTTTGTACCCTGTGGGACCGAGGCTGTTTTGACACTTTTGTGGTGCTTGTGTTCAGCTGTAATTTTCTCCTCACCCATTTAGTGTACCCACAAAAGTTATATATTGTTTTTTTCAGGACAAGATGGGCTTTCTTCAGATACCATTATTTTGATCGTATCATCTTATTTACTATAAAAAAAATAAAAAAAACATGGTGAAAAATTGAAAAAAAACACATTTTATGACTTTTATTTGAAAAATCTTTTACTCACCTAAAAAAGCAAGTAAAAAAACTAGCTAAATAGATTCTACTACTTGTCCTGAGTTTAGAAATACCCAATGTTTTTATGTTTTTTTGCTGTTTTTTGTAAGTTATAGGGCAATAAGTACAAGCAGCGTTTTATGATTTCCAAATCTTTTTTAACAAATCTGGTCAGTCTGCCTCCATCTCCTCTTTGGAACATCTTTGAAGCTGGTTAACTCAATTTAACCCATTCAAACCATATATTTTTGAAAACTAGACACCCCAGGGTATTCCAAATGCTGTTATTTTAACCCTTTCCATGCACCAATTATACAACTACACTTTGTCAAACTTTGTAATAGTAATTTTTTTTATTTTTTTTTCCACACAAATTGTAATTTAGTTATAAATATACAGGTCCTGGTATATGTCACTGTCAAACAACACCCCAATATGTGTTCAGCAACATCTCCTGAGTACAGCGATACCCCACATGCATGGGTTTGTCAGATTGTTTGGCTGGTAAAAGGCTACTTTTGGGGCATGCGTAATTCAGGTGGTCATTTGGTCATTCTGCCTCCATCTCCTCTTTGGAATATCTTTGAAGCCGGTTAACTCAATTTAACCCATTCAAACCATATATTTTTGAAAACTAGACACCCCAGGGTATTCCAAATGCTGTTATTTTAACCCTTTCCATGCACCAATTATGGAACTACACTTTGTCAAACTTTGTAATAGTAATTTTTTCACACAAATTGTATTTTAGTTATAGATATACAGGTCCTGGTATATGCCACTGTCAAACAACACCCCAATGTGTGTTCAGGAACATCTCCTGAGTGCAGTGATACCCGACATGCATGGGTTTGTCGGGTTGTTTCAGATTTAAAATGCCACATTTGGGAAGTGCGCTTTTTTTCTCCATTTTGGTCAGTCTGTACCTATGCCCTATCTTTGAGCCAGGCCACTCCATTTTACCCCATCAGCCATTTTTTTTATATATTAGACACCCCTTGGGTATTTGAAGTGCTTTTATTTTAACTCTTTGTTGAGATTTTTGAGAAATTTTAGCACTTGCTCAAAATAATAAACTTTATTTTTTAATTTTATTTTATTTTTTTAATACTTTTTTTATATTTTTTTTTTACACATTTTGCTGGTACTGGATGGTTCATCTAGTGACATCACTGCATAATTATTTTTAAATGTTAGCACAATTTTTTTTTATTTTTTTTTTCCATTTTTTATTTTTTTTTTAATATTTTACTAATCACATAGTGATTAGAAAGCTGGGCTCCATTGACTTGCATGGTTGAATGCAGTACCTGTATTCAACCAGCAAGTGGAGCCAGTTCTCTAGAGGGTCTGGAGACCATCTAGCCAACTTTTTCACCTTTATTGTTTTTTTTCCCGGGCCGCCGCCATCTTGCGGATGGCGAAGATCACCGGCAGCTGCGGCTGTGACCGCTCTCCGGAGCGGTCTCAGCCCACCCAGAGGTAAGTGTTTGGTGTCGCTGGATGCCTCCTGATCGAGGCATTCCAGCGACACCATTTAAGTTTAGGAGGCGATCGTTGATCGCCTCCTAAACGCTTTTAAAACGGGCGTCCGCCGCCATACAATGTATGGCGGCTGTTGACGCCCCGGGGAGGGGCCAGACATGGCCCCCGATGCCGATCTCGGCCTTGCTGAATGCCTCGACATCGAGGCATTGCAGCAAGGCCGTTTAAGCGAAGAAAGTGATCCTTGATCACTTTCTAAGCTTATTTAATTTTTTGACGGTTCAGGACCGTCAAAGGTCATTTAGTGACCTTCTTGTTATGACGGTCCTGAACCGGCAAAGGTCGCGAAGGGGTTAAGATAGACTTGCCTGAATTAGCCTGACAAATTCCATTGAAAGATACCGAGTGCATGTGATGGTATTAAGGACTCTAGAGGAAATTAAAATGTTTTGATGCTTCAAGCCACCTGTTTTCATGTTGTGTGTGTGTGTGTGTGTACGCGCGCAATAGATCAGATAAAACTAGCAAATGCAAAAGAACGGTAAGGGATGCTAATATTTTTTTTCAAATAACAGTGACTGTGTTCACATTTTGTTTAATATAGGGAGTTTGTATAGTAATTACCATGGTAACAAATTATTACCATTATTATTATTAAATATGGTAATTAATAGGAAAGCCTTGGCCTCCCTTTATAATTGTATATACCGTTAATATGGCTAAATAAAGTGTAACATGCTGTCATTTTATACAGCCCATACAACACACGCTAGGATTCGTGTCTATTGAAGCAGTGGCCGTTTATCTCATGGTTACAAATGTGTAATAGCGGTGCACAAGGTACACAATGCTGCCCTCTACTGTTCTGGAAAGATATAACTCATTCTGTAACCAAAGTCTTGAAGTGAAAGAGATATTTAGGAGATTTGGGGGAAACGTTAGCAGAATGTTTGAGTTTACCCTAGTAGTTTATAATATGTATCATCAATATAACTCACATTTTATTGAGCGTTATAATCAACTTCTAACTACTGAAGTTTGTTATTCTTAACTGACTGATTATGATAGGGCTTACACTCCACTGCAGGCTGTGTGCCAGAGATACTATTAGCTCTGCCTAACGCCTGGCTGAACCCAACTACCATGATGCTGAGCAAGTCTGGATTAGTACGATGGGAGTTGGCATTAAATACAACCCATTTGATTCTCATTTTTTTTTCCAGTGGTGACCCCCGCATGTGGAATAAAAAAATTTTTGTTCTACTGTTTATAATTTTAAATGAAGAAGTTCCAGTATTTTAGGTTATTTCCTTTTTCAGTGAAATAGCCTTCCCTTCCCTTTTATACAACATGTATTTAATATATTTATTTATTTATTGCATTAAATGCATTATGGTTAAACTGCTTCTGTTTGCTGATGCTGGTTGTTTTGTCAAATGGGTGCCCAAGCCAGCGAGAGCTCTAGTTTTAATTCTCTGTAATTCGTCTGTATCACACCGAGATCTGTTAACAAAGTGTCTGTTCTATCCTGCAGCTTTAGAGAGAGGCCTGCTGAAAACCTTGCAGAAGCTGGATGAATATCTTAACTCTCCTCTACCGGACGAGATTGATGAGAACAGCATGGATGACATCACAATTTCCAACCGCAAATTCCTAGATGGAGATGATATGACTTTAGCAGACTGCAACTTGCTCCCCAAACTTCACATTGTCAAGGTACATTCGTCAAAAGTGTTGGACACAAAGTGGCTGCAGCCATATCCTACTGTTCTATCATCTTTAGAATAAGTGTAGTAAATAAGGGTTGGTTTAATGTCCTTGATATAGAAAAAAATCATATTAAACTATTCTGTGAGTACTGGTTTTAACAACCAGTTAATGGGACTTGGATCAGTGCCCAACCAGGATAGATAGAGATTAGTGAACACTTGCCTGAAAGTGCAGCTGTGCTTCAGCAGATGTCGTCGTCCTCCATAGTCCGAAGCTGCCAATAAATTGGAGGAAAGTTCTGGCACTGAAATCAGTGGGAGCGCTTTCCCCACATCTACACAGCGTCTGAACAGAGCCCCCTCCTGCAGCACAATATGCTTGCTCGCTTCCATGTTTGGTCTTCATGCATGACCGCAAGAATGCAGGTAGTGATGAGGCCTTGGGACTGGATCAGCCCCAGCATACATAATTTGACATTAATTGTTATGGCGATTTTTTATTATTATTTTTATTTTATTTTTTTTAACTGTGTTTTTCGCTTGGCAGGTGGTGACCAAAAAATACCGAAACTTCGATATACCAAAATCCATGACTGGTATTTGGAGATATCTGACCAATGCCTACAGCAGGGAAGAATTTATCAACACTTGCCCAGGAGATCGTGAGATCGAAATTGCCTATGCAGATGTAGCCAAGAGACTTACCAAGTGAACTGTGGACCACAAACAAAACAAGGCCTTAATTTCCACCTGAAATTTATATATGTATAGGGGAGGGGTCACTAATTCTTACATTTTGTTTTCTCTATAATTCCGTTATTTGTGAATATTCAATCCAGAGCAAGTATTTTTTTTTTCTTTTTAAGTCCCACATAGGTAAACTTGCCAATGTATGGCATATTTATTGGTTAAAGAAAGATGTTGATATTAATGCTAAAGTTACAGTTGTTCAAAGTCTACAACCTTTCCAGAAACATGTACTTTTAGTTTTAGTAAACGCTTTCTGTGAAAGGGTTACGTTATATTTATTTCTGTTAATATTTCCTTTTTCAGTAATGACTATGCTTTCACAAGAGGCCTCATCAGTGTTGTTGCCATAATTATTTTTAATGTTTTCTGAATGAGTATGTGCAGTGTTTATTCTCATGCTGGACAAAGGTTAATGGTATTGCATATTTTTGACATTCATGTCCATATTGTGAGTTGACGTTAAGTTAGTGCTAGAGGGTTATTTGGTTATAACGCCTCACAGTTGCTGTCGGTAAAGATTTCTAAATTGCGAGCATTAAACAAGCAGAATTTGACCTTATTATGTTTAACATTGTTACAAACCACTTCCGTATAACTAGCACCCAAATTATTTTAGGACTGATCTTACAACCACACCTCTACCTACATATTTCCCTTTTCTCTAATGTATCCTTTAATCACTTGCGCCAACTTGTGTGTTATTAAGAACCTATGCTAATTACTCAAAACTCATCCAAAAAGAGGTCTAATAATCACTCAGTATAGACTCCACCTATTGCTTCATTTAAATTCACCTCATTTTACCTAAATGCCTTAAATTTTGTCATGTGTAACCCATTATGAACAGAATCTTTTTTTCTTAAATACATCCTACAATCCCCCCAGCCACTTGATTAAACCATATTTAAATAACCCATACCTATTCCATGTTCGAATAGGTATGGAAATAAAAACATAAAATGATAACTGTTTTTTTTTTTTTTGTCCCCAAAGAAAACTATTCCAGAAAACATAGGGAAAATCCTATTACATAAGCCCTTTTGCAGTCTTTTAACACTTTAAAGGCAACTTTTTGGTCCATGGTTCAAGTGACATTTATATTTAGAAATGGGATTGAAATTTTTCCTCACTGGATTTACTAAAGAGTTGGCTGATGCTTTATAAAATTGTGATTTCGATCACAGTTGATTATGCAGTGTGGTGGCCCTGTACAGATAAATTGGTGAGGTTGCCTTAAAGAGGCCTACCTGCTCCATGTATTATTGCAGCTCACGTGCAGGAAACACTTGTCAGGTTCACCCCTTTATATTGCATAACAGAGCGTGAAAGTTCAAATGGCAACTCTCAGGGAAACGCTCCTTCATAGTCCCGTTGGTATTTACACCAATTTCCTGTGTTGCAAAAGAAATGCTTTCCACCTAGGGGCACTCGTGTGAAATAAACACAAAAGCAGGACAAAAGAAAACAACACAATAATAGTGCAGTAGTAAAGTAGATAGCTTAGTGTCACTGTATACCCCACATGATTTGAAAGCAAATGCATAAAATGTTTAATCAGAATTACTTTTATACATTTGCACAGTTTCCCGTCCCACTGCTCCTTGGCTTGCAGGAGATGAGTTCAGCCAAACGCATCTCTTGCTTACAAGTGTGCACGTGTGGAAACTTACCACCAGCCAGCTCCAGCGAAGCTTGCTTCATATGTCCAGGGAGCCTAAGAAGTCTCCAACATGCATACACAGAAAGTGCTCCATTGATTTTAATAAGAGCTGCTTTGTGCCCATAATTGCCTGCTCATACGAGACTTGCACACATCTTGGAGGCTACATCTGTGGTGTTATAGAGACTTCAACAGGTAATTTAGGTTTGTGTTTTTTTTTGGAAAGTAAAGAATGCATAATAAGTACTTATTAAGCACTTTAAAATGCATTCATCATTGGTGAGGCTATTCGGGACAGTGAACAAACCATCAGATCAATGGATTGATAAAATAAGAGCACAGCTATTCTATTGTTTAAAAAAAAAAAACTTCAACAAGGCAAAACCTAAAAACAATGCGCCTGTTAATGTTGACTTTTTAAACTATATACTTCCAATGTATGTGTACATTTATATATAAAATCCCACAGTCTGATTTGTTTTTAAAGATTTTTTTTAAATATTGCTGTCACATAAAACTAATTTGAATCTCCTGTATTTAAATAATGCAACAGCATATTCCATGTGTCATAAGTTTCATATCCAGTTTTTCTCCAGATGTTCTGGCATTTGAGGTTTTTACATATTAAGTTATTGTTAACCTGCATGTCTGCCTCACCTAGTACAGGACACCATTACTGCAATATCCAGCACGGAGTTAATTCTGTGTTATTTAAACCTGCCGTTGTAAAGTAAAATGTATATTTTTGAAAACTTTTTGCTTTTTCTCTTTGTTTATGGTGGATATTCTCATGTAGTAAGGGCTTTCTGAAAACATGAAAATTTCACTGTTGCTACTAAGTTTATACTCATGTTTGACAATACTCTGTTTTTATAAACAATTATCTGGTATTAACATCTACTTTCAAATAAATAATTACAGATAAATTGTTCTCTTATTGTACATATTTTTTATTTTTGTTACTTGAAAACTTCATTTTACATAAGCAGTTTGTGCTTAAGATTTACTTGCTAATTTTGGGTTCCAAGATAACTAATTTCCTGACTATCCTGAAGTCCAAAACCTGTTTTGTGGTTCCAAGGTATAGACCACTAGACAAGTTAAGTAGATCTATTTACTGTTTCACCATAAAAATTGACAAAATCTTCTTCTGATGACCAAACAGCTATACTTTAAAGAAATGCATTATTTTCATTATTTCCGTATTAATACACACTTCTTTGGCTTTTTAAGTTATATTAAGTAATTTTAAATATTACTCTCTCATTTGGTCTCTTCTGAGTTGGAAATTCTAGATTGAAAATCCGTTTGAACACAATACTTAATTTTATGGTATGTTTTTATTAACAAATAAACAAGTGGTTTTGTGATACTAAATGCAGTCTATGTGATGCATATATTTTTCTTTAACTTTGTATATATTATATAGGGGCAGTATAATAAGCAACATACTTATCTTTTGCTCTGCTCTAGGGCTGTGCCCAAGCCACCCCCTCCGCAGCCGGTATCTTCGTTGTATTAAAAGGCACTGCCTCCATAGAGTAATTGGACTGGTTGAGGAGATCAAAGGTCTCCCTAGTAACCAACCCGTACTTGAGAGTTTGACTGTCCAAGAGGGGGACTGCCACCCCTGGACCAGTGGCATAAAATTTTGAAGCAGAGACAAAAAGTTGACTACAGACTGGTGATGGTGCAAAACCACTACTTTACAGTTGTTTCACACTTGGTTAAGTGTGGAGGCTTCCAACTGTTCTGTGTGGGCCAGGAGCAACCTGCTCTTTGAAGAATGGCAGTAAGGGCATCAGTAAGGGGAGATATCTGTCAAACCATAAAGCATACATATTAGAGATATTCATCTTCATATTCGGTGTAAATAATAGACCAAGAAACTTTTTACAAAAACTGTCAGAAAATTACCAAAGGGAATGATGTGTAATACAGTTATTGCTAATATCATTGATACCCTTCAGGGCCGTAGGAAGAGTGAGGTGAGAGAAGCAGTGGCCTCGGGCGCCGCTGCGAGAGGGTGCACAGCTCACCAATCAGCAGCTGCAGGACTGGTTGGGGAGATCACAGATCTCCCTAGCCAGCCGAACATTAGGGAGCACAAGGTCTGTCACTTCAGACCTCGGCTTCCGTGCTCCCTAATCACTATGTGGCGGCAAATGATGCCGGGATACCCCTGCGCTCTGCATCAATAGCTGGGCATACTGATGACGGAGCACTAAAGCAGAGGCCTGTAGCGACAGACCTTGCACTCCCGAAATTGGGCGGAGGATGGAAGATAAGAAAGGTAGGAGATGGGGGGTGTAAGGGCAGTGTGTGTGTGTATATTTGTGTGTGTTTGTAAGCTTGTGTGTGTGTATGGGCAGGTGTGTATAAGGAGTGTAGGTATTTGTGTGTTTGTAAGCTGGTATGTGTATATGCATATGTGTGTGTAAAAGGCAGGGGTGTGTAAGGGCAGTGTATATGCGTGTTTATGGGCTGGTGTGTGTAAAGGCAGTGTATGTGTATGTGCATTTTCTGGGCAGGTGTGTGTGTGTAAAGGCAGTGTGTATGGGTAGGCATGTGTAAGGGCAGTGTATGTGTCTATGCATGTGAATGGGCAGGTGCGTGTGCGTAACGAGCCTGGAATGGTCAGGATCGGTAGCTGGGGATCCACAGTGCAGGACCAGGCGTAAGGACATAGGTGAGTAGTCTACAAACAAAGCCGAGATCAAGGATTGGAGAAGTCTAGATAACCGAGAGACGAAGTCTGAACCGGAGCAAGCAGGACAACCGTGAAGCGAAGCCGGGGTCTAGGATTGGAGGAGAAGTCAGGATAACTGTGAGACGAAGCTGAAGTCAGAACCGCAAACAGAGCCCAGAGAAACTAGATAAGAAACTCTTTCACAGGCAGTTTGTGGACAGCTAAGGAGCCCTTAAATAGCCCCCAGGCTGATAACCCCACCTCCAGCTAATTAACTGAAAACACAGTACTGTGTCTATAAATTGCTGGCTGCGCAGTCCGCAGCAGGAGAAAACGGTCGGCCATCTTGGATGTGGCATGTGTAGTTGGAGGAGAATGGCACGGCGATGTGAGGCAGTCGCAGGTAAGGCTGTTACAGTGTGAAGGCAGCGTGTATGGTAAGGCATGTGTAAGGGCAATGTATGTGTGTTTATGGGCAGGTATGTGTAAAGGCAGTGTGTTTGGGCAGTCGTGTGTAAGGGCAGTGTGTGTGCATGGAGGGGTTGGGAATATGTGTTTATGGGCAGGTATGTGTAAAGGCAGTGTGTTTGGGCAGTCGGGTGTAAGGGCAGTGTGTGTGCATGGAAGGGCTGTGTATATGTGTTTATGGGCAGGTATGTGTAAAGGCAGTGTGTTTGGGCAGTCGTGTGTAAGGGCAGTGTGTGTGCGAGCGCGTGGAAGGGCCGTGTATATGTGTTTATGGGCAGGTATGTGTATAGGTAGTGTTGGGCAGTCATGTGTAAAGGGCCATGTATGTGTATATGTGTGTTTATGGGCTGGTGTGTAAAAAGGGCAGTGTGTATGGGCAGGGGTGTAAGGGCAATGTATGTGTATATGCATGTTAATGGGCAGGTGTGTGAAAAGGGCAGTGTGTATGGGCAGGGGTGTGTAAGGGCAATGTATGTGTATATGCATGTTAATGGGCAGGGGTGTGTCGGGGCAGTGTATGTGTATATGGGTGTTAATGGGCAGGTATGTGTAAAGCCAGTGTGTTGGCAGTGTATGTGTTTATGGGCAGTCGTGTGTAAGGGCAGTGTATGTGTATATGTGTGTTTATGGGCAGGTGTGTGTAAAGGTAGTGTGTAAGGGCAGTGTAAATCAAATAGCCTCTGTAAAAAAAAAATATATTTATTGATATGTCCAAATGTATTCAACAAAAAGATTCCTTTTGAACTGATGTGATTTCACAGAAAAAAACATAAAATATTACCCGGAGAGCATTAAAAGCTCCCTTCACTCATTGGTTGCACAACCCTTGACAACAATAACAGCCTTTAAAGGTTCCTTGTAGCCATCTATAAACTTCTTGTACCTATTCGCTGTCAGCTTCTCCCACTCTTCAATTGCAGTTTGTTCAAGCTCTTGAATGTTTACAGAATTCCTGATCCCAAATCAGATTGAGGTCAGGGCCAGTTTAAAGCAGGTCCATTTCAACCATTCTGTTGTGCTTTTGAATCTGTGGTTTGGATCATTGTCCTGCTGGAAGGACCCACAATCTTTGAACCAAGTCTAGTTTTCTGACACGGTAGCATATTTTCCTGTAAAATGCCTTGGTAATTCACTGATATCATGATTCCCTTGATTCAAGGCCTCCAGTACCAGATAGGTACCTTATAAGCTTCATTTTGTTGTCAATAAGCATCACTGGTCTGCATTGCCAAAGAGCTCTACTTTGGTTTCATCTGTCCATAGAATATTTTCCCAGAAGGATTGAAATCTCACTAGGTAAATTTGGGCAAAGATCACTTGTGATTTTTTGTTTTAATTTCAGCAGTGGGATCCTACTTGGTTTAGTGTGCGTGTGGTGTATGATACGAGTTGAAGCCATTCATTCCAGATTACTTTGTCAGCCTTAAACTGTGTGGATGTTTTACATGATTTTTTCTGCAGATTACACCAACCTTTGATCAATTTCCCTCATGCCACGACATCCAGGGAGGATTTTGATAGTTCCAAACTGTTGAAACCGGTACACCAATGTTACGGAGCTGGATAGTCCAACCAGCTACCTCAGCTGACTTGTGCTCCCTTAGCCTGGGACAACACACTCTTTCCACGGTTTCCTAGTCACTAGCTGAGACTCAGTGTAGGGTATAACCAAAACGAAGATTAGTTTATTTTTCACACACATGGCTGGATATAGCCAGGAAAGCACACATTAACATAAATCAAGATATTGGGATACAAACCGCCCCTTGATCTGCCTCCCAGAGACAACAGGGATTAGCAGTACAATAGGGTCCCAACCTCCGCTATATATAACTGGCTGGAACCAGTTCCAAGGTTTGGCCAGGGTAAATGTCTGTAGTGGTGGAACGGGAGGGACTGACTTACACAACATAGTAGTGCACCATGGGGTGGGGGGTGACAACAATGGTGGGCACTCCCTGGTTGCATATCCTGGCTGTCTGCCAGAGGGTAGACACAGAAGTCTTTACAAAGCCAGGGCCCATAGTCAATAGGAAGGAGACTGGCTGTCAGGCCTCTCCAGTGGCCCCAGTGATGGAGGGTTCCGTCACAACCAAGGTTTTTGGAGATGGCCCATTGTACCCTTTAGAATTTTAAATTTACATAGTTACATAGTTATATAGGCTGAAAAAAATACATGCGTCCACCAAGTTAAGCTTTTCCTGTATCTGTTAATTTGTTACTGTTGATCCAAAAGAAGGCAAAAAAACCCCAGTTTGGCTCTTTCCAATTTTGCACTAACCAGGGAAAAATACCAATTCAGTTTCTATTTGCACCTGACAGAAGCAATAAGTGCAAATTATTTTTCCATGGTACTATACTTAGAGTTCCAAACAGAGCGAACAAACCAAGCTGGCATCCCATTATCCAGTGTATTAGCCACAGCTTCGTAAGGTAGGTGTGCAATAGGGCCTGGAAAGTAGTAGTGCAAGGTGAAGCTATGGGGAACTGATCCGGGTCTGTAGCAGCTCTAATGAGTAAATCAGTCATCTATTTTATCCAAGTAATAACTTAAATGTGTAAAAGTGGATTGTCTTGGATGGTGGCCATTGATAAGCACTGTGTAAAATAAACAGACTTAGATTTACAGTTTGGTGGTAACAATTATTCAACTGATAATGTTGTATAACAAAATGTCAGGTATTTTGTGATCTTAGATAACAATTGAAGAGGTAAGAAGGTAGAACTCTAATCTAAATTTTGTGTAGGTCCCCCAAAAGATAAGAATTAGTTCAGTTGCTTTATGTTTTGCCCTTGTTTTGTCATGTTCTGACACTAGGTGTCTCTAAACCTTCAAAGTCTAGGCACCCTCTCAACATACAGTATACTCTTCCATAGTAAGTTTTATTGGGTTCAACCTTTTCAAGATATTGCTAATTGCATCGAAGGGGGGAAAAAATAATCAACCTGCTAATTTTGCCTAGAAAGTAGGAAAAATCCTTTATGACTCCAGATGCAGAGTATTTCCTGGATTAACCACAATTTAAATTAAAATGTCCATTGTCCCTTTGCCCATCTCCTGTGACCCAGGAGCCTACTGTAATGCATACTTAATGTCTTGTGTGAACGTCCGAAGCCTGGCTTTCCATGTAACATAACCGCACAACACACTTTCTGACCACTCAGAATATAAAAAGCACACAATTCTGCACAACGCAAAAGGCCAATTACCTCCTCTCCTGGGGGAATAGATTCATGAACGGACAGGGCTAGACAGTGTGGGGAGTATGAGGTAAATGGTCACTGTGCTACCCAGCTAGGAGAAAGAAGAAGCTTTAAGACTCCAAGTGAAACTGAGAGTTCCTAGGTACATCTGGGCACAGCTGTGCCTTAGGGCCATGGGCGAGCACAGGAACAACCCCTTCTCTGCATAGGGGCACACAAGAGTTTTCTTTGGTCCCTTTCAATAGCCATCAGAGGTGCAAAGAGCAATGGAGATGGAGACCTGTGGTCTGTACACCACCTGATGCTGCAGAGCACCGGAATATTATATCATATCACATATATGGCAGCTGCACAGCTGCAGTGCACTTGGCGTGAAGGCTAGTGGAGGCTTGCCCAGGCCCTATTTTAAAAGATAGCCCTGATTCATAGGTGCAACTTGATAACAATCACATTTGGTTATTTAGGAAATTTACCTCAACCTCTTAAAAAAAAAACTAAAAATAATTTCAGATTTTGTGATTGATCTTAAGCATAGTTGATAGATGTTGGATATAATAAAGGGGTTTATTCGCTAAAGCAGGAGTTTGCAGAATAGTTCAACTAACTGACTTCATTATGCATTATGATGGCTCAAACTCGGAAAGTTTCTCCTTAACAATTCTTTATTAGCTTCCGTAATAAAAGTTGGACCATACAAACATAGCGATGTCATAATAAAACATAGTTACAATATAACCCAGTCACCAGCTCCAAGTAAAGTTTTCACAAGCTGATAATTAAAATTGATAATCTCTTTAATAACTTGGGGAATTTAAAGTGTCATACGGTGTGAATACCGTAGATTCAAAGGCTAGTTCAGCTGAAATTAAACCTTGGTGTGGCCGAGCCTAAAAACAAAAATGTTTTTTTATAACCGATTTACCTGCCATCGTAAAATTATGTGGCTTGCATTGTGTTTGGTAAAAGGAAAAAAGTTTAAAGGCTGGATAATTACTAGCTTAATGTTACACCGATGACAATACGCTTACTGCAAAGAGATACATTTTAATATGTTCTCATGGAAATAAAAAAGGAAGTGACATTCTATTCCACTATGTGGCTTTGATCTGATTGTATCAGAAATAATAGCAAAAAAGTAGAACAATCGGGGATATTTTACACTTATTGTCAAGGCTTTCACGCCTTAAGTTCCAAAGTTTTCATGTCAGGCAGCAGAATTTAGCACAAAGGCAACAACACAACAACGTTGGTTCTTTTCCAGCCAATAACAAAACAGTGCCTGCTAACAACGATGCCCCTAAAGTCTGACGTCACAGTGATGCCAGCACCATGACCACTTCAAACATAACATTTAAAACAATGGCCAATTACTTGTTTCTTTTAGCAAAAAAAAAAAAACTTTTCTTGGCATGGCTTGATGGGTGTCCACATAAGTGTTCCACCATCCAAGATGGTGGATGCATGCGTTCCACTGGCGGATTCATGCGCTCCAGCATCACCTGTGCTCCAGCATCACCAGCTCCTATAGGAGCCTTTAGATCATGGCCCCTCCTCCTATCCCCCTGGCAATGAAAGCATGCCCTGGATACCAGGAAGCATTTAAACCCTCAGCACCCTACATTCAGTGCTAGCAGGGCTGGCCCAAGGCAAAATGCCGCCTGGGGCGAATTTTAAAATGCCGCCCCCCCCTTATCTACCCTTCCTCTCCCTCCGTCACTGCCGCCCCACCCATTATCTACCCCCCCCCCCTTGTACTTACCTTTCAGCAGTCTTTGCGGCGAGTCTCCCTGTTCGGTCTCGGTGCCGGCTTGTAATGCTGAGCTCCGGAAAGCGGTGTCCCTTCTCTCTCTTTCACGTTAAAAAAAAAAAAAAAAAAAAAAAAAAAAAGGGCTTGGGGCGGCAAAGTGCCGCCCCTTCAAAAGTGCCGTCTGGAGCAGTTGCCCCACTCGGCTCCATTGTCGGGCCGGCCCTGAGTGCTAGTTTACTCTGTATCTGACCTCGGCTTTCCTTTTGCCTATGCTACCAGCTTCGACTTCGGTTCTGTCCTCGACTATGGCTTGTCTACTCCTCCTGTTGTGACACTTCAGTACTACCTGAACCCCTTTTTGGGTTCTTGCCATTGGGTTCCATCTTCAAACACTGCAAGGTTATCCTCCAGACTTTACAATGGCTTGCAATGCTGTAAAGTTCAACACATGTCTGGCATTGTAAGTACTAATGTAATACCTGGGTCAAGGAATTCACACTGAGCCCTACTTTAGCATAAATAAACATATAATCAGTTGCAGTCCCTATGGTAAAGATGATCAAATCAGAGCTGTGTAAAAAAAAATGTCCACAAAAGAGAATTTTCCATGCTAGGGAATCTCATACAAGAGAAACCTTATACCAGCATCCACAATGATTGTGAGGAGTGTGTAACAGCCTTTTTGGTGAATTTAAGTAGGCAAATCTGTGGCTGCTTGCAGTAACATTGGCGGATGCAAATTTATAATATTAATATTATACCCGCTTGTAACCAACATACAATATTAGTTTGTAACAGAGCTGCAGAAGAACACTTGATATATGGTTAATGTTTTGTTTTATTATCATTGAAAAAATGTTAGCTCTGTTACAGTAAAAAGGTTAGAGATACATACAAGAGAACTGTCATTCCATAGGAATTATACCATTCAAAGCCTTTAGAATTTGGTCTGTTAATGGAACATTTGGGTATACTTACTGTATTTATTTACTATGTAATAAATCTCACATTCCCTTACATACGTATATTAAAAATCACATACACACACTTTCACCCACAGTCATAATTACAATAATTCATATAGAAATACAGAACTCACCTGTCACATATTCATATTCAAATCGTACATCTTTCTGGGTTTATTCTCCACCACCCTTATTTTCTTAACTTTTCCTAGATGTTAAATAAGCTCAGTAATTTTTGGGTCTTGTTGCTGTAAGATTTATTTTGGCTGGATGTCAGCCTGTTCATAGTGAATGAAGTACATTCGGTTTACCAGAAGGGGGAGCTCTAAGGAATATACAGATGGTTACCCTGTTCTTTAAAGAAGATAAAGAGTGAAAATATGGCACATGCTGTAGGAGTAGATGTGACAAGGTTATTTACATCATGATATGGTGATCTTTAAAACTAGGTCACTTAAATGTTTAAATGTTAAAGCAATATGCAAGGCTTTTATGTAGAAATAAAAAATAATTACCCTAGTTTCCAATCTTTCTAAGTTTAACACTGCATTTCAATGATAGAATGTTGATATAGTTACCTTCCACACACACCCTGCCTTAAGTACATGAATGGATATCTCTGTCAGGAAATGTGTTGGTGTTTGTGGGGCAAAAGGGCGATCTTCCCCCAAGACCAGACTTACCTTGAGGGTTCACAGCAGCCTCCTCTGTGCTGGCAGTTACAATGACCTCCGCCTGTCCACACTGAACCACAAGGCATTACCTGGCTGGGGGAGGCACAAGCCTGTGGGCACAAAATATGTCAGCTGTATGTTAACCTGCAAAGGCAACCATAAGTTGCCGTTTAAGATGTACAGGGGCGTAACTAGAAACCACTGGGTCCTCGTGTGAAAATTGCCCTGGGGACCCCAGCTGGTATGTACCATTATTGCACCTTGCCCCCCTCCTCCAACATTCACTCTGGCACTCATATGTAAACACTCTTACACAAATTACACACACTTACTCATATTCACTAACACATATACACATTCATTGTAACACACACTCCATCTCACCCCATTTACACATCCATGCTCACGCACACACAATGAGACATGGATGCTCACACACATACAATTACACATGCATGCTCACACACACAAACACACATCCATGCTCACACACACAAACACACATCCATGCTCACACACAAAGTACACATCCATGCTCACACCCATACCAATTATATACCCATGCTCACACAGACACACACAGTTACACATCCATGCTCTCACACACACAATTACGCATATATGCATACATATATAAAAATATATATTTATATATATATATATATATATATATATATATACACACACAAACACATATACATACATTCCACAATGTGCACTGTGAGCACTGGTCTGGGTAGGAGGCTCCCACTGGGGAATCTGCTGAGCAGGGCCGGTTAGGAAGATCACAATCTCCCTATAACCGGTCCAACATTAAGGGGGCTCAGACCTTGGCTTCCGTGCTCCCTAATCACTATGCGCCTGCAGTTGATGCTGAGTACTGGTATATGATGTCATATCCTGCGATTTTGCATTAATTGACAGCACATAGTGCTTAGGAAGTGACAGACCTTGTACTCCCATGACAGGATGGAAGACAGAAGATGGGAGATGGAAAATGAGGAGGATAAAGGTTAGAGATGGGGAGAAAGGGGGGTAGGAGATAGGAAAAAATGGGTGCTGTAAAGGCAAGTGTGACCCACTATATTTGTGTGTATGGGTAAACGTCCATGTGTATGTATGTACAGACAAGTGCCAGGGCAGTGTATTTGTGTGTATATGGGTAGTGCATATATGTGTGTGTGAGGGTAGTGTATGTGTATATGTTTGTAAGCAGGTGTGTGTAAGGGCAGTGTATGTCTGTGTGGGGGTGGGCAGGCATGTGTAAGGGCAGAGTATGTGTATATGTATGTGTATGGGCAGGCGTCTGTAAGGGCAGTGTATGTGTGTGTGTATGGGCATCCACTGTGAGGCATCATATCCTTGCCACCAGACTAAAAGCAGCTAGCCCTTCCCTGCTCTCCCATGTACACACATATGCATACTTCCTTTTTGTTTATTATTATTATTTATTGTTTTATATAGCGCCATCAAATTCCGTAGCGCTGTACAATGGGTAGACAGGACATAAGAAGTAGTATGTAACATAACACATTGACTAACAGAGACAACAGGTGAAGAGGGCCCTCAAACAAGCTTACATCTTGTCTCACATTATGTTTTTTTGGGGGGGGTTAGGGCTCAAAAGGTACAAAAGATTTGTCTTGCAACTCTCCCATGGATGCCATTTTTGAACAGTCTCTTTCTTATTGTGGAATCGTGAACACCGTCCTTAACTGAGGCAAGTGAAGCATGCTGTTCTTTACATGTTAGTCTGGATTCTTTTTTAACCTCCTGGATGAGTCGTCAATGTGCTCTTGGAGGAGTTTTGGTAGGCCAGCCACTCCTGGGAAGGTTCACCACTCTTCCAAACTTTCTACATTGGTTCATAATGGCTTTCACCGTGGTTCACTGGCATCTGGCTTTGTAACATTTTCCAGACTGATAGATGTCCAAGACTATGTTTCTCGTCTGTTCTTGAATTTCTTTAGATTGCGATGTGCTGCGTTTTGAAACTTTTCAGCCTACTTCACTTTGCAAGACTAATTAACTGATGTTATCTGACTTAGATTCTCCAGGGCTGACGCTAATCATGTCTGGGTGTGTCTAGTGAAAGTGAACCCAATTATCAATTACATTTGGTTAATTGGTTGATTCAGTAACTAACGGGCAATTACTTTTTCACATAGGGCCAGGTACGGTCGGATATCTTTTTTTTACTGCCGTACATGAAATCATCCTGCATTTTGTGTTTTTTGTCTAATATTTAACCCCTTCAGTCCCCTATGGACGTACTGGCACGATCATAAGACGCATCGCAAGAAACCCTTATGGACTTACGGGTACGTCCTGACCTTCTTGCAGCGGCAGGGACACATCCGATCGCTCCGATGAGGCACTGTGATCCCCATTGCAAGTCTATGGAGGCTTGCATGGAGATCGCAGGGAGGAGAGAGAGAAACCATGTTTCTCACTCTTCTCAGAAGCTGAAAACAAAACAAAAAAAGAAAAAAACGTTTAACAATAAAACAAAATCACTATAATAATACAATAAATACATTTTAAAAATAAATTAAAGTGAGTGAAGTGATGTCATTGTAACATCCCTGGCATTAATAACATATTCAAGATGTCCCCAAGAGAACCATACTGCACTGATGCAATTTAAAACAAATACAACATTTAAAAAAAATACAAACAAATAAAATTAAAAGAAAATAAATTATATATATAAAAAAAACCCCTTACATCCCATTGCCCTAGCACAACAACCTAGCACAGGTATAACCCCCTGCCCTCTTTCACCCCATGAAACCCGTTAAGCCCTAAGTATGAAAAAAATAGGGTATTATATGTAAGGGATGGATATGGCCCTCTAGAAAATAAAACTAAGAATGTGGGGTATTTCCATAATCTGGAGATGCAGCTAAACAATTTTCGCCAGGTTTCTCTGCCGTAACCAGGCCCGGACTGGCCATCGGGCACACCGGGCATTTGCCCGGTGGGCCGGGCCGCAGTGACTTAGGGGCTGATGGAGCTGCAGCTCCAGGCCCCTACCCTACCAACTGCGACCGGGTCCGCCACTCTAAGGGGCCGGGAAGTCCCCACCAAGGCCGGCCTTACGGGTCTGCGGCCGCACAGGGCTTAAATTAAAACATCGGGGTTTTTTTTTAACTTTATTTAACATGGAGGATGTTAAATAAAGTTGAAAGAAAAAAAACCCTGATGTTTTAATTTAAACCCTGTGCGGCCGCAGACCCCTAAGGACGGCCCTGGTGGGGGCTTCCCGGCCCCTTAGGGCAGGGCCGACCTTTGGGGTGTGCGACCGCACAGGGCGCCACACTCCAGGGGGCGGCCGCCACACTCCAGAGGGCGGCCGCTCATCAGGGGGTGCCAACTTGCGGCACCCGGCACCACTCCAGAGACGGACAGTAATGTCCGCCGCTGGAGGAGCAGGCTCGCAAGGGAGCGGTATCGGAGGTCTTTAACAGACCTCCGGTTCCCTTGAGTGATTTTAAGCCGGGTTCAACCCGGCTTAAAATCACTCAAGGGAGCCGGAGGTCTGTTAAAGACCTCCGATACCGCTCCCTTGTGATCCGCGCGGCAACAGCTGTTGTGCGCCGGGGTTTGTTTTCAGATCCCGGCGCACAACACTGAAGCCGCGCCCACCGCTGTCCGTGCCCTCTGAACCAGGAAGAAGACAGAAGAACTGAAGAACTGGAAAAGAAGCTGAAAGAAGAAAGGAAAGGTAGGAAAGCATTAAGTGAGAGTGGATTGGTATGTGTGTGGATTGGTATGTGTGTGTGGATTGGTATGTGTGTGTGGATTGGTGTATGTGTGTGGATTGGTATGTGTGTGTGGATTGGTATGTGTGTGTGGATTGGTATATATGTGTGGATTGGTATATATGTGTGGATTGGTATGTGTGTGTAGATTGGTATATGTGTGTGGATTGGTATATGTGTGTGGATTGGTATATGTGTGTGGATTGGTATATGTGTGTAGATTGGTGTATGTGTGGATTGGTGTATATGTGTGTGGATTGGTATACGTGTGGATTGGTGTATGTGTGTGGATTGGTGTGTATGTGTGGATTGGTATATGTTTGTGGATTGGTATATGTGTGTGGATTGGTATATGTGTGGATTGGTATATGTGTGTGTGGATGAGTATGTGTGTGGATTGGTGTATGTGTGTGTGGATGAGTATGTGTGTGGATTGGTATATGTGTGTGGATTGGTGTATGTGTGGATTGGTATATGTGTGTGGATTGGTGTATGTGTGGATTGGTATATGTGTGTGGATTGGTGTATGTGTGTGGATTGGTATATGTGTGTGGATTGGTATATGTGTGTGGATTGGTGTATGTGTGTGGATTGGTATATGTGTGTGGATTGGTGTATGTGTGTGGATTGGTGTATATGTGTGGATTGGTGTATATGTGTGGATTGGTGTATGTGTGTGCATTGGTAAGTGCGTGAGAGTGATGGGTGTTATGCTGTACCATTTCCAATGTCTTTTTCATGATCTAATTATGCTCTAAAAGTACATCATAACTCCCATCACTCTATACTGTTCCATACAGTGGCAGAGCTGGGAGGCAGAGGCCTTGCACCCCCACCGCAGGACTCCTGAAAGGTAAGTGAACTTCAAAGAGGGAGAGGGTAGATAGTTAGGAGGGGGTAGTTGCGGCGGGCTTAAGGGGCTCTGCGTTAATGCGGCCATATAGGACCAGTCAGTCCGGTCCTGACTGGGCCTATTTTAAGGTGGGGGCCTGGAGCTGCAGCTCCATCAGCCCCTAAGTCAATCCTGCCCAGCCGCGGGCCCGGTCGCAGTTGCTGCTTGCTCCGGCAACAAGGTAAGTAGGGTGAGGGAGGGGGGTGCAGTGAAAAGGGGCAGAGGGGGGTTAGATAGTGAGAAAGGGGGAGAGGGGATAGATAGAGGCGGTACATATTGAGAAGTGGGGAAGGGGGTTACATAGTGAGAAGGGGCAGATAAGATGAAGAGAGGGGGTAGTGTGAATGCGTATGACAATTAATGAATTCATGTGAGGATGAATTGCTTGATTTGTGAGACTGCATTAATGAATGTGTTAATGATTTGTCTGAATGATTAAATGCAAAGATGGTACATGAAGGGTGGGCTTTAACAATAAATAAATAAATAAATATGGGCTGCTCAGGCTTAAATGCCCGGGCCTATTTTTTGTCCCAGTCCGGGCCTGGCCGTAACACATACCCTGTGGAAAAAAATCTAAGCAACACAGAAGTGAAAAAAAGCGCAGGAAATAATTTCTTACTTTGACAGTTAGGCCCCATGCTGCTGTGCCCCATAATATGCCTTTTGACCTCCTACGTGCCACTCTGGCATTTAGGGGTTAAAAGGCATATTATGGGGCAGAGTGGCATATAGGGAGGTATAAGGCATTTCAGGAGGCAGAGTGGCGTATAGAGGGTTAAAAGGCATTTCTAGAGGCAGAGTAGCATTAAGGGGGTTAAAAGTTATTTCATAGAGCACTCTGCCTACAGAAATGCCTTATGCCCCCCATTTAACACTCCCTCCCCCTCCCTCCTCCAAACTTGCCGGTGCTTCTGAGTCCCCGGTGCGTAGTCCTGGCAGCGTGTAGAGCTCTATGTGATTCGCGTAGGCAACTTCCGCTGCAGCCGAGAGGAGGTGCGGTTAGCAGCGGGGGTTGTCTGCGTCCATCGCGCAGACCTTCCCCGGCCTGTCCCCGGTGAGGGGAACTCTGATCTCTGACAGCCGGGGGGGGGCAGTTAAGTTGGGGGGGCATAACACAGGAGGATCCAGGTCCCCTGCATCGCTGAGGGGGATCTGGATCTTAGTCTCATAGTCAGACCTATTTGAGGTCTGATTATAAGACGACCCTGATTATAAAACGAGGGGTATTTTTCAGAGCATTTGCTCTGGAAAAAACCTTGTCTTATAATCGAGCAAATACAGTACTTTAATGCATATGGTAGCTATGTAGTGTCTTCCTTCTGTATAAAATGACACGTAAATTGACATCAGTATATACCGTATTTATTGGCGTATAACACGCACTTTTTTTTTTTTTTTTTTTGAGAAGTAATTTTTATTTTGTCAATAGAAAAGATGACTTCCAAATAAACTCAAATACAGACAAAACACCACATCACAGGTACAGTGTACACATCACGACAACGCCAATGAGCGCGAAACAGGAGATAACGTAAACAGAATGTACCCTAATAATAGGCCCATGGCACAACGCCCAAAGGACGAAGGCACACATTGAGCGCACATAATAACAGCGCCGGTGAGTCTGGAATAGGATAACACGCACTTTTTTAACTAAAATATGAAGCTGAAACCCTACCTGCATGTTACACGCCGATAAATCCTAGAGCTGCACGGTGTTAATGAGCCGCGAGGAGCTGCACAATCTTCCCCGCACAGCTCTCTCGCGCGCCCTCTCTGATGCCGGGAGCCCAGGGATGACGTCACTCCGGCCCCGGCATCAGCACAAAAAGTAGAACACTGGAAGATAAAAAGGACGCATACCAGATCTCCCAAAAGGTAGGGAGTCTGGATGGGCCTCTCAAATACTGGCAATATTGGCAATATATAAAATTCATGTGTGTGTGTCTGAGTGTGTGTCTGTCAGTGTGTGTGTCTGTCAGTGTGTTTGTCAGTATTTGTGTGTCACTGAGTGTGTGTCTGTCAGACTTTGCTGACTCACTGAGCTCCTTCTTTTTGCATCACTATTATAATAAATGTTATAATGTAATAAATATTATTCCAACATTAAGTTCAGAGCTTCCAAGTCATTTATTTTAATTTAGTTTTTTACTCAAATTTCCTTGTTAAAATGAGGGTGCGTGTTATACACCAGTGCGTGTTATACGCCGATAAATACGGTAAATGATAATCATCTACACTGTTTTTCAATAAAGAAAAAGGTAAAACTTATTTAAAACTGATGCCATGGCTTTTTTACTTTTCTGACCAAAACTTGTACAATATTAAAACATTTAAAGGTCTGTGTTATAATTTTACCGGTTTGTGCTTAACATTTCTAAGCTCCATATTGCGATGAAAATAAACTACATGAACACCAGTAGTGAGTCTCCTAACAGTTTAACAGTGATACTGGAGAAGGCTTGGGGTGGGTCTGTGGTTTATGGCAATTATCCAGAGGGAGGTAGGAGTAGAATCAGCCTTCTGTCTGCAGCTACTGATTTACAGAACACACAGTGGACAGGAGTGAGGGAGGAGGAAGAGAGATTAATAAAGAGAAAAAAAACCCTCACAGTACACCTGAACAAGGAGTGGTTAAGCCTGAAAAACAGGATCATGTTGGAGTTTCAATATGGCGTTTTGACAAAACTCTGGTGAAAAGTGACTTTGTTTTTTTATACCGAGGTTGGAGGCAGCTGTATCTGTATCTAAGCTCAAGATCCGTGCACGAGAGATCACCATGGTCAGAAGGAAGATGTGGTACTACTGAGTGAAGCTACGTCTCTCCTTCCAAAGGGGAGTGAAGACCTCGTCGCCTGCTGGCTTTCAGAGGAGGTGAGTTGATTTTGCACTGTAACCTGTACCATAGATTCCGAATTACAGAATGAGA
Organism: Spea bombifrons; assembly: GCF_027358695.1. Classification (NCBI taxonomy): domain Eukaryota; kingdom Metazoa; phylum Chordata; class Amphibia; order Anura; family Pelobatidae; genus Spea; species Spea bombifrons. The sequence goes on along the minus strand of NC_071088.1, from coordinate 70,706,364 downwards.
GGTCCCTCCTAGCCACATAAATATCATTATTCACCTTGGTCATACTGGAATCGTGCAGCGTGTTTTTTTCTTGGGAGAATTCAACATTTTTTTTAAAAAATCTTTCATTTTGTGTGTATTCATTTTCAGCTTACCTGGGTCTAGCTCTCAATGGTTTTTGTTTCGGTGTCTACTAATAATTAAGCAGTATAAAACGACTTCATGTGATTTCCTAGGAAAGCCGTATACTTGTTTAATAGGCTGTTATCTGGACATTTTATTGATTCGATCTAATCTGGTTTCAACCTCAGTTGCGCAATTATAGTTTTGTTGTAATTTGTATTTTGAAATTAAATATTAATTAGGGGTTTGAAAAGCTCATATTTCATATAAATATTTACAGGGTGATCAGGTTTTAAGTGATCATTTATGCTTGATATGTTTCATCATGCTATAATCCAACTTTATAATCCAATGAATATTACATAAACCGCATTGTAAAGGTAGACTTGATAACGAGAATCTGCTTTTCTAAGCAGCGCAAAATCAGTGCACCGAGACTCAATAAAACAAACGTCAGAATACATTCAAGAGAACTTTTGTCACCTAGTATTTCTAGACACACCAGACACATGGCGAGTGCACAAGCTGCGCAAAGAACCTTTACATTCTTTTAAAATGGCTCCAAAACAATGTAAAAATTGTTTGGCATGTTAGAAAAGCGTTGTTTCTCGGAATTGCAGAGAAACGACGAGTTTAGTTTCACACACACAGCTACCAATAAAGTTCCTAACTCACATCATCATAACCCCACTTAATATAAAAATCACCATTTTACCATTTTATTTCTTGAAATTATATCTTTCTGGTACAGCCAAAATCACAACCATCTGAGATTTATAGGCTATGTACGGCACAGACAGCAGTAATTAAAACGACAAGTTGGAATGTTATTGGCACTTTAACACGATGTTGGTGTGTGTCTTAATATGAACAACATGTAGCTCACCATTCTGGCACTCAAAAGGTTAAAGACAATAACATTAAGAATTGTTTTATAAATCTACTTGTTACACATTATGTGTTAAAAAAAACAAACAGTGTGTAGGTATGAGGTATAGGACCCTACACCATAAACTCATGGGTGAGCAGACCCTCCATTGAGATTCATGGCCCATAGTTAAAAATAAATCTTGTTCAAAGATTATCAGGAGTCCTGATGTGTCCGTGTATTTGCATATTTCTCACACGAATAAAAGCATAGAATGTAGAATATTCTATTTTGGGATGATCATTGAACCCCTAAAGGGCTGTTTTGCTCATACCCCATCTTGATACATGTGCCAATATATATATATATATATATATATATTATCATATTATTATCTTTTATTTATATAGCCCCAACAATTTATGCAGCGCTTCTTACAATACATATATTCAAGGGGTATGAGTAGAATTTACAGACTAAGACAAATCGATACATTAGGTGGAAAGAGCCTAATTATATGATGTTTGAAATGCCAGAGCCAGCGCAGGACAATGCTATACATGAATTAGTTACCTTTTACCCTAATCTAGTACTGCACTCACCAACCCGCAACCTTGTTTTAAAGAAGAATAATCAAGACATGTCTAAGGAGCATACTTTCCCAATTTCACAAACAATGTAGCTTTACTGTTGGAAAGGTACTTTGATCTCTGTTGTGTAAGATTGTTAAAACCAGCTGCCTACATCGTGCTTATATAAGGATCTGCAGATACGTATATACAGAATATTGCTCAACAGGATGTAGATATCAACAGGTTCGTATACAGTGACAATGAGATTTTTATTGCAGTGCAACTTTCTTGCATCATGCAGTTGATTTGTATAGGAATGCCAGTTTTTGTTCATTTGTTTTTGGCACTAGCCAAAGGGGGATTATTATTCTAAGAATGAAGACGTGGGTGAATGAATTGCATTATAGGGTGGAAGACAAGAATCTTTATGTCCCACCAAAACGGTGTCGCTACAGCTCTTGAATGGTTGTTGGTGTAGAATTATGATGCCGTTGTCCTAGAAATGTCTCTGTTTTGCAAAATGTATTGGTTAAATCAATACATTGTGTATGCAGTGTGTTACATGGTGACTTTGTAACACTGTAACGTCAACCCTGGGGAGAAGCATTGTTTTAGTCACAAAAGCAAGTGCTAGGATATCAGTTACAATGTAACCTCTCCTCTGTAAGATCCAAGCAAGACTTCTCAATGGCGAGAGTTGGTTCTGTAGGCTCTGATTACAGTCCGGTAGGCATGCAATTATTTTAGAGTTGCAGAGGCTTTTTTGACTAAACACAACAATCTAGATTTCTCTTGATCACAAAAAACCTGTTTTTTGAGACATGGGATCCATTCCTTCTCTCTAAACTCTGAAGGAACACTCATATTTTCAGTTATTGGTGGACTGCTACTAACATCATGCTTAGCTAGCTACTTGGCAACAGCCTCAAGGTCGCTCACCTTACTTCCTATCAATATAATCTGCCTCTATGTATATGTTTGTGCGAAAAATATTAAAATACAATATATATATATATATATATATCATACATACACAGAGAGAGAGAGAAATAATATATATAACATACATAGAGAGAGAGAATACATGTGTATTTTGAAGTTAAAAGCTTTTCATTATAATAATAATAATAATAATCTCAAGGTATATATAATTGTCACCACCACATGATTAAATACTCCAGACATATAAATAAATGTAGATACTCCTCTAATTTATTACACCTGACTCTAATAACTAATGTTATAAATTGTTCATTGTTGGCATGTAGGAAATTTACTATGTTTGAACTGCCAATGAATGGATTGTTCATATAATAATATGTGGATATTTGGAGGTGATGACTACCATGTGCATCCCAGGAAAAAAAAAGACTTTTCACATATACTTTTGTTATTTCTTGTTGAGTGGCTCTTATTTGGCCCCCCCTTTTCTTTAAAAAAATATTTTCTAATCAATTGATTTTGTCTCTAATTCTCAGTCCTTTTTTTCTGTCTGTCCGCAAATTCCAAATGTATGGGCCATTGATATGCACATACCACACACCACGGTTTAGATAAAGCGTTATTCTGGTGCAAAGTTTGAACCATTTTACCATCCAACCAATGGTAATTCATTGGTTGCTATGATGCTAAAACCACATTTCAAAATGACACCAGAATCACTTTGTATACATAGCCTTCATTGACATCATAAGTCACATGATTTAATCTAACCATTCAGAAGCAGTGATGTATTTACTTTGAGCGCTGCCCTAGGCCTGACCAACAGCAGTGACCCAAGCTGCCCCTTCATGTTCGCCATCCCTATCTTAGAGTGCCGAGATAGAATATCATTAATTAGAGTTCTCCCTAACCAGCCCATTACGCAGTGACACAGAGATCAAAGAGGCTACTGGCCCCTAGGCCAGAATATGCTGCTGATCAGAACTATAGATGTTCTCTTTGGTTCACAAGATGCAGTCAGCATATCTCAATAACAAGATTTTGTTGTATTGAGGACATACTGTCTGAGCCTAACATCAGCCAGACTAAAAACAAAAGTACATCTACCATGAAAAGGAATGAAGACTGAAAGTAACTTTGGTATACGGTGGATATAAAAAGTCCTCACACACTCCTGTTAAAATGCCAGGTTCTTGTGATTAACCAATCACATTCATACTCATGTTAAATAGAAGTCATTACACACCTGCCATCATTTAAAGCGACTCTGATTAATCACAAATAAAGTTCAGCTGTTCTAGTAGGATTTACCTGACATTTGCTTAGTTGAATCTCAGAGCAAAAGCCATGGTCCGCAGAGAGCTTCCATGATATATCTTTGTCTCATTCTTTAAAATCACAAGAACCTGGCATTTTAACAGGGGTGTGTAGACTTTTTATAACACATATTATATTCAATATGTCAGGCTCCAGAAAACAACTCAGGCTCTCATGGCTTACATTCCAAAGGGCATCGTTGGGTTCATTGATGAAACCAGCTGCAATCAGCCCATGTCACAGATCCCTAGTGTTCTCACACATAAAGAGCTCCCGGACACCAGTAAGTAGCCCCTGGGTTAGTAAGCAAGCAGACAACAGTGTAGTTTGCTTTGTTGATCAATGATCAAAAACTGTCATGGCTTTCCCTTTAATTGTGCAAAGATTTTTAAATTATTAAAAGTGTTGTTGTCTTGTTATTTTTTAATCCTTTCCAATCCTATCCAGGTGAATCCCAAAATCCCAAACCCCACCCTCACTCATCCGTGCACCACCCAAGCCATTAAATATCACAAAAATGTTAATTGCTTCATAGCTACAGGGATTTTTGAATTGATTATATCCTCTCATGTAACACATGGTTAAAATGCATTAGTTAGGCTGATTATAAGGTTATACTATTATTATAGATACAGCATCTCTGCCTAAACAAGCAAGATACCCAATTAAACTAGTAAAGTGTATATCTGTACGTATTAATCCACCATACATTGTTTAAACATCCATAGTTAACTGCTTTCCGTAGTATTAGTACACTGTTCTGACAGCGATAAACTATACACCACAGAGGTAAAAGAAATCATAACCATCATAGCCTTTGAAATAAGTTGTTTGTTTTTGGTTGTTGATATTATAATTATTACAGATAATTATGTCAGCACTATGGGCTCTTAGTGTAGCTCCGGAGCGGCCATCTATTGCACCAGGCAAATCGGAACGTTTGTGTTCATGTTCGCCTGTGTTGCCATGGAAACAAGAAATAAACATGTAGAAGAAGTTGAATTAAAATGGGGAGTTTCTCCTCCTCTTAGTATAGTTAAAATGGCGGCCACCGCAACGAACACGTGATCGAAGATTTTCGTAATGCGTACATTTGTTTTTTTTTTCCTTTCGTCCAATGTTGCATTCGGCATGAAAACGCATAAGTCTAATAAAAACATCCAGCCCTTCGTGCTTTATGGTGCACTGTGATTTTATACCTTTGCCCAACAATTAACCCTGCTTTAGTGAATCCTTAGAAGCCTAATTTGGTTTAGCTGGCAGTGCCCTGCATAGCAGGTAAACCAAGTAAATGAAATTCAAAATATCTTTGAGCAGGTATCTGTCTGCCTTTTGAAATTCAGGAGATTCATATTGGTGCGTACATTATGACAATTGAGTCTCTGTCGGCAGGGCCGGCCGAAGACTTAACGCCGCCTGGGGCGAAGTTTAAAATGCCGCCCCCTCCCGTACTTACCTTTAAACAGTCCTGCGGCGAGTCTCCCTGCTCTGCCACGGTGCCGGCTTGTAATGCTGAGCGCCGGAAATTCATGTCACTTCCGGCGCTCTGCATTACAATCCGGGACTGAGACCGGGACAGGGAGACTCGCCGCAGAGGAGAGAGAGAGGGGCGCCGAGCGGGTAAGCGAAAACCACTCGGCGCCCCTCTCTCTCTCTCCTCCGCTTCAAAAAAAAACAAAAAACAAAACGCTTGGGGCGGCAAAGTGCCGCCCCTTCTAAAGTGCCGCCTGGGGCAATTGCCCCAGTAGGCTCCATTGTAGGGCCGGCCCTGTCTGTCGGTTAAAATACTTACTGTCTAGCCCACATTATTACTGAGTAAGGAAACAGCCGTAAAACGACTTACAAATCTCGGCTCAGTCTGTGTATAAGGAAACATGAAAAGGGATTTCAAAATACTTATAGATGTCAAATCTTCAAAAATCTATTTCCTTTTATCTAATCCTTAAATGTTTTGTGCATGTGGGAGGAAACGTAATTTTATCTTCTGTAGTTCAGTTTCTGAAGACTGTCTTATCAGAGAAATGAGGCTCCATCAGCCATTCCACATATTCGTGCAAAGGTCATTCACATTCGTTTTTCAAGGGATTCCAGTGTTTGCTTTGGTGCAAAAGATACCCCTTTCTATCTCTTTTTACACACAGATTCAGCTGGTTTGAAATTAGAACCTCAAAAAATACTAACATAAGAAGCTGAAATTCTTCATCTAATCTACTCACCGTTCATTTGCATTTCAGAAAAAGTTAGTCCTAGGCGCATTAACGCAGATTAATAATCGGACAGAAGGTTGCCCCAAAGGCCACCTACACAAAATCTTGTGTTACAAAGCACAACTCCCAGGCAAATTGTAACAAAAATTAATTAGAATAAAACATCATAGATGTATCAGTGTCAGTATTATTCCCATGAGTATAAAGGTGATTAGAGCACGTTCTACTTACACTCAAAGGGATCATATCAAGAGGTAACTTTGCTCAAGACTCCATCTGTTAATCCAGCCCCAATGGTGCCATCTGTTTAACCACTGTGACTTTCACAATCATGCATTTTTTCACATTTACAATGAAAAGTAAGTGAATCTTAACAGAATTTTATGTATAAAGTTATGTTAAAATATGATATGATCTTCATCTACATTACAATCATGAACAAACACAATCTGTTTTAGCTAATAGTGCGCAAATCGTTGTATTGTTCATATTGAATAAAACATTCAAACATTCACAGTGTGGGTTGTAAAAAGTATGTAAACCCCTACAGGTTAAAAAAGAACCCTAGAGTAACAGTTAAAGGCTTGAAGGAATCATGAGAACTGGTTAACATCTGTTCATGAGTCTACCATACACAAAACATTGAACTGGCATGGAATCAATGGCAGGACACCATGGGGCAAGCCTCTGCTCACCTGAAGTTTGCCAAAGAGCATCATGACACTCCACAATGCTACTGGGAAAGTGTTTTGTGGACTGATGAAACTATTATTGTTATTATTATTATCTTTTATTTATATAGCGCCAACAGTTTACGCAGCGCTTAATACAATACATAAATTCAAGGGATATGACAAGACAATAATTGACAGACTAAGACAAACCGATACATTTGGTGGAGAGAGCCCTGCTCGCAAGCTTACAATCTAGAGGGAAATGGGGTGACAAACATAAGGCATAGAGAAAGGGTGAGAGGTATTGTGGTGGTTGTATCGATGACAAGGAAGTTCTAGCAGCTAAGATGGTATGCTTCTCTAAAGAAGTGGGTTTTTAGATATTTCTTGAATGTCGGGAGGGAGGGTGAATGCTGAAGGTTCCTTGGGAGTAGATTCCAAAGATATGGGGCAGCTCGAGTGAAATCTTGTAGACGGGAAAAGGAAGAGGTGATGAGTGAGGAGGAGAGCCTTAGCCCATGGGAAGAACGTAGGGATCGAGTAGGAGAGTATTTGCTAATGAGGTCAGAAATGTACGGAGGAGCAGTATTATGGATGGCCTTATATGTCAGTACCAGGATCTTAAATTTAATTCTAAAGGTAATTGGGAGCCAGTGGTGGGTTTCACAGAGGGGGGAAGCAGAAGAGGAGCGACGTGCAAGGAAGATGAGCCTAGCAGCGGCATTTAGGATAGGCTGTAGAGGAGAGAGTCGAGACAGTGGAGTGCCAACCAGAAGAGTGTTGCAGTAGTCAAGACCGGAAATGATAAGTGAATGAACCAGAGTTTTTGTGGATTCTTGGGTGAGGAATGGGCGGATACGAGAGATGTTTTTTAGGTGGAAGCGGCAGGATCTGGCGACGGACTCAATGTGAGGGATGAAGGAGAGGTTTGAGTCAAAGATGACCCCAAGGCATCGGGCCTGGTTAGTAGGAGAGATAGTCGTGTTGTTAATGGTGATATAGAATTCAGGTAGTGGAGTGGAGATGGAGGGAGGGAAGATAATGAGTTCAGTTTTAGAAAGATTAAGTTTTAGGTAGTGTTGTGACATCCATGAAGAAATAGCAGACAAGCAATTGGTAATACAGGACATGAGAGATGGAGAGAGATCAGGAGAAGACAGGTAGATTTGGGTATCATCTGCATATAGATGATACTGGAGGCCAAATGAGTTGATTAGTTTTCCAAGAGAGGAAGTATAAAGAGAGAACAGCAGAGGGCCAAGGTTGAACTGTTCAGTAAGAACACACAGCACTACATATGGCATCAAAAGGGCACCTGTAAGGGCACTGGGTGCCGGATCAGGTAGTAGTCTCGATGCAGGGACAGGTTCGGGTTCAGAGCATGGCTGTAGGCAAGCTGATGTATCCAGTTCAGGGATGCGCTCCACTTTAGCCTTAGTCTTTCTCTTGGGAGCCATCTATAGGTGCTCTGAGCACGAGCAGGATATAATCTTGGGGTGCCAAACTCAGTACAAGCAGGAACCTGGAAGCGCACCAGCAAGGCAAGAGGTGGGAGCACAGCTGGAAGTCCTCTGACAGGGCACATGGTAGGAGCATGGCTGGAAGCCCTCAGGCAGGGCACACGGCTTGGAAGCCCTCAGGCAGGGCACACGGCTTGGAAGCCATCAGGCAGGACACAAGGCTTGGAAATGGCTGGACAGGTAGGTAAGTCTGGGACACAAATCATTAACATAGCCAAGAGGGGGACAGATCAGATGCAGCACAGCAGTAGCTCAATATATCCAGGCCAGGAACACAATACTCTAGCGCTGCTCTTAGAATAACGCCCGGTTTACACCTTAATTGTAAAAAATAGGGGCAGGTGTGTCATGAGCATGCAAGAAAAATATGGCTAAGGAGAGGTAGAAGGAAACAGGAGCCCAAGATCCACTTGGTGGAGAAGTGGATAGGTGATTTGTTCTGAAATCCACAAAGCTGATTTTGGCTGAGCTTAAGCAGTTCTGTAAGGAAGAATGGTCTAAAATTCTAAATGTTATGCAGGTCTGATCTGCAGCTACCGGAAGCACTTGTTTGAGGTTATTCCTCCCAGAGGAGGTTTGGCCTGTTTTTAAATCCAAGGGTTCACTTACTTTTTCCATCAGACTGTTTAATGGATATGTTCATTAAAGATCTGGACGATTATCATTGTTTGTGTGTTGTTATCTTAAGTACATTGTGTTTGTCTATACTTGTGTCTTAGATGTAGATTAGATCACATTGTATGAACAATGAATGCAGAAAACCAGGTCATTCCAAAAGGTTCATTTACTTTTTCTCGCCACTATATTTATTATAGAATTGAACACCACCGTAACATTTATAAAACCCACCCTTTGCACAAAGTGTTGCTTTGCAATGGTAACATTCCTTCTTTCCACCAAGTACTCACCGCATGAATTCATAATCCAGCTACAAATGAGTGGATATCTTGTTTGTTATCATTGTAGGCTACAAGCAATTAAGACATATTATAGTGAATGATTAACATGTCTGGATATTGTTCAGAGTCCAAACAGACATATGAGTTAATCCATTCCAAATGAAGGATTATCTGGCCCAGCTCCAGTTCTTAAATTGAGAATGCTGTTCATGATAATTGAAAATCTAGAGCTGATCTTCACTAAGTATTTAGACAAATACACTTAGCGCCCATCGCATAAAACAACCTTGTGCACTAACCCTTCTGACGTACAGTGTTGTATGGCAGACTAACAAGCTTTTCATAAACTCTTGTCTATATCAGGGTGTGTTTGTCATGCATGTTCTGTATTCTCTTTATTATAGAGTGCTTGGGTACTTAAAGCTAAATTGGAAACAATTTCTCTCTGCTCAATAAAAAGAGGGATCTGTTAATGAGGTCTCATGTACAGTAAATGATTTCCCAATTTCATTGATTTGATTTTGTACTTATCTTATAGCCTTTATTCTCATATTGGTGGAGAGTGTTAATGGTCCGTTTAACACACATTACCAAAGAATTGCCTTTAAACAATGCACTGTTCTGCAATAAGACATCCATTAACCTGAACACTCCAGCAATGAACATGCCACTGCTGTTCCCAGTACAAGCATTTATCATACCAGTATAGCAGACCTCCCAGTGCACTAGATTCAACAGGGCTGCTTTATGCGGGGCTTATTCTCCATCATCTCAGGATGCCATATTTTTCTTTTGTTTCTGGGTCACTGGAGTAAAATGGGCAGAATTTCAGATAAACAGTTCTGTCACACATGTTTAAAATGTCCACACTATCTTAAGTGCCTTCCCACAAATGACTAATATGCCCCTAAACCAAACGCATAGCCATCTAAGCATCCCCTGAATTGGAGAATATGAATGTTGAGAGTTGAAATAGGACTGAAGTGGACTGTGGAAAAGAACGTAATAAATTGTTTACTAAAAAAACTGAGGGAAGCCTTATCTCTTTCAAGGTTGAGTGAAAGTTTTCCAAGTGAAAATTCAGTGGTGAGGTAGTAAAATATTATTGGACTGAATTGGCCATAAACCTGTTATATATTATTGTGTAAAAGAAAGATGGTAGAAGATAGTGAGTGTTCTAAGCCAATACTAGCAATATGTTGATATTTGACAACTCCAGCTCCAAGGAGTCAGGAATTGAAGTGAGGTATCCCCTTAATATAAAACCTCCTCTTTGTTGATATGTAGTTTCTCATTGTTGCAAAATAAACTGAGACACACTTAATGGGTTTACAAACTAGCATTTCAGTTAAGGTTACTCAATCTTAAATGTTATTTCTTTCAGTTCATAGTTCATGCTTGTGATTGTTGTAATTTTAGTTGTAATTGAAAAATTTCTCCTTTCTTAGTTACTGTTTTTTTAGGTACCATTATTTTGATATCATGTAATTTACAATAACAAAGTAATAAAATATGGTGATTTTTTTTTTTACTTTTACTCATCTATTACAGCTGCTAAATTGATTTTAATATTTGTCATGAGCTTTGAAATACCCAATGTTTTATGTTTTTTTTAAAATAAAAAGTTATGGGGTAATACATATGTACATAAATAGTGACTTGCTATTTCAAAATAGACAACACAAGGTATTTGATTTGGCTTATTTTGACACTTTGGGGTATTTTGATGCTTTTCATGCAGCCATTTTACCACCAATCTTTGCCAACGTTTGCTAAAGAGGTAAGAATTTTGATGATTTTTTTCACACAGATCTCAATTCAGGCATTCATTTACTGAGAATTTAAAGGATTAACAAGAAACATCACTCACAATACAACAAATACATGTTCAGCAACATCTCCTCAGTACAGTGAAGCATATAACCCATGCATAGGTTTGTCGGGTTGTGTGGGGGCTTAAAGGCCACATTTGGTGTTTTAGTGTTTCAACATCTAGTCACCCTTCGCCCATGTCCTATTTGGGTGCTCTTTGAAGCCGTCCAATTGAATTTACCCCCATCAAATCATATATTTTTGAAAACTAGACACCTCAGGGTATTTTAATATTTTTAATGCGCTAAATTATTTTTGAAGGGTTAAGAGACAATGAATCATGAAAACACTGTCAGGAAACTGCTCCCATTGAAGTCAACACAAGCATTTTCTGCGAATGCATGCAGGGTCTTGCTAGATGTTCTGGAAGTCTTCCACAAGCCAACACTAGACCGAAGTGATACTGCAAAGGAGGCAGCTGGTTGGAGGGAACAGTACATGTACAAAGGAATAAAAGAACCTCATCATTTAAAGGTAACACTCAGCTATCGTATGCATTAAAATGGCTGGAGTGTCCCTTTAAATGATATAGGTTATATATAATACAAAGTAAAAAGTAGTTTTAGCGTATTTCTAAAGCAGTAGCAGTATTTTCTCAGAAAATATTATAGGGAGGGAATTTGCCTGCAAATCAGAGAGTGTATTCATTATTTAGCCAGAGATCCACAGCTGTATTCAATTGCTGTGTGTTTTTCACAACCCACTTGTAAAAAAATCCAAGAAATTTGATACAAACATAATACAAAAATGTTTTCCTGCCCTGCAGCCAAATTCACAGCTTGATTCAGTAGCAAATCTTTTACATCCTCATTTAAGAAATAACCTAGTATATCACTCTGAAGTGTAAATCATTTTGTTTTGTAATTTCTTTTGGAAATAGCTGATCACAGGTTAGAAATGTTAACTTCATCTTGCAGTCGTGCTTCTATTTGCCCTTTAACATTTATTCATGTTGCTGTATATCATAAAAAAGAGCCTTTGAGGCAATAATATGGATTAGTATTTTATAGACATGCTTTGGATTCCCTTCACCTCTTTTTTTAAGGAAAGACCAATCAAGTTTTATGTATTACAGTGTACTTTTTACATTCGTTTTTTCTTCTCGTCTCTTACATAGTTTTTCCTGTCAGCTCATAAGCTTTTTGCTGATCCTGAGGTCCAGAGAGGGTGCTCACATTGGCCATGTTGCTGACAAGCATATGTAAGATGCCGCCCTACAATACGTATGATGTATAAACACAGATGGGAATAAGCTACTGTTATATATCCCACATACTACAGTGTAACACGTAATATACACTGGTCAGCAACATGCAAACATGGTCAGTTATGGTACAAGCTGATATGGCTAGGGACGAGAGAAATGTGCTAACAGCATGCGGTTTACACAGGTATACACATGAACAGGTTCACAGGACCAACCAAGCCATATTAGAGAGCAAGCTGGTAAAGAAAATGTAGTGCACCTAGAGTGCTATATATCCTGCTGCTCACTTACTGGGCCATGCATGAAACCATGGAGATATTATACCGTATGAAACTGGTCAATCTTCCTATAGACAGTACAGCTACTATGTTGTGTATCACTGTATAATAAAAAAAAAAGAAAATAGATATAACTCCTTTCTAAATATTGAGGGTTTTATGTGTACAAACAGTTAAAGCATACTTAAGTCTGTTTCTAATACATACTGAACTCCATTTTCAAGTCCATTTACCTCGTAAATCGGTGTGCTTTTTGTTGGAGTAACTTGTATTTTATTGTATTCTTCCCCTAACTGTTTCTATTGAAATCGGTGGGAGCTGACATGCACTATATCACACGCACAGGCAAAGTTATCAAGTACACTTCCTGCTTCAGTAGAAGAATGGAAATTAGACAGAAATCTTATTTTCCAGCTGTAATAAAAATGAGCATGTGCATTAGTTCACATGTACCAGCATATGTACTGGAGTCTATATAATATGCACTCTACTGTGCATGTATTTGTTTTTGGAGCAGGAGCATTTCTTAATAGGGGCATGTAATAGTGATACCTTAACAGTGATACTGAAGGATCTGCTATTCTTACCCCAGACTCTCAGACTCTCTTTTATCCAACGGGCATAAACAGTTGTTCAGGGCCTTCCACCAATAAGGGACTTGATTGGCAGCCCATTACTACAGATGGTCTATAGGGTGTTTTGTATGAATAGCTATTCTGGTTCAAAGAGGTAAAGGTTGTGCAATCGCCATAGTAACCAAAGGAATTTTCATGATGAGTCTAAAAGGAATTGCATTCCAAGCTAATAAACAGAACTATGGTACTCTGTTACTAAATATGAGAACAAAAGTGACCGGTGACTGTAGAATAATATAAACTTGTAATAGGCTTATTTTTTCAAATGAGCAACAATACACAAAGCAATGCAATGTGGAATAAAAAAAAGCCCCACAATGATCAAAATAATAATTTTAGTCTGTTGCACAGCTTTGCATGCCTTTTCTGTATGTCTGAAGAGATTCCTGGTCCACCCAGAGTCAATCACATACCAAATAGGGCACCAGGAGAGCAACATCTTTGGGTTTTGGAGGTAGACTCAATGTTACCACAAGATAATTTTATGCCAAATTGAAGTTTATTATGACATATCAAAAAAACACAAATAGGATACATAGTGTGGTAATAGTAAAATCTTGTGACATTCTCCACATTTGTTTTAAAATAATTTTATGATATGATCAAAACTGTTTTATCCACACATCACATGTGTAATGTACTTTCGTGAATATTTATGCCACCCAATTACATCACACTTTCTTATGTATGCCACATGCAAAATGCATCTTTAATTTGTGTGAATTTGTGAAGAAAGTGCCTTCACATTCAGAGCTTTTAATGTACGCTTAGGGGACACAATGCATATAGGAGAGAAAAAAGTGTAATTCCCTTTTAAAATGATGCAGATATTTGAAGCAGAACATAGAAGCAGTTGGCACAATAAGGGGGACACCTAATGTGGAATATGTGGATTCTGGCCACCCAGCCCATTTTACCCTAACTTAGACCAAACCGTGCTATTTAAGGAAATATTGCATTATGTCTATTCAATAAGCCTTGAGCAAGGCCATCTTTAATTGGGGCAAATGTCTCATACCCAGGCACACAATAGGGCCAACAACAGTTGTCCCTTGAGCCTTCTCCACTGCTGAGTCTGGAGGTGAAGGTTGGTAAAGCAAGATAAAATACTCACCACAAAGAAAGAATCGATAAATGTCCATTGCACTGTACCACCAGGTGCCCTGCAGCAGGTACAAATGGGCTGGGGTCCCACTGATGTAGGTGACGTAACCCATACAAATTACCAGCGGTAACTAAGCGAATGCGTCCTGAGGCATAGCCAACATCACTGGAGATATATTGCTTGTCGGACTTGTGTCAGGCAACTGATCTGATGTTGTTCATATTTCAGACTGCCAACCCAGGTGTGTATTCTGACATTGTCCTGTCTGCTGGTTTGGTTTGTTAAGTTATGTGCCGGGTATGTGATCAGTTGGCTAAACTTGTTTTTGGTTAGTTGGAATATCTGCCAACTATACCGAAATAGATATGGAAATCTTTGCAATACAAGAGTACATTATCCAGAATCAGAATAAGTTTGGAAAGTTTTTGTTTTTGCCATGTAGTTTCGGGTACAGAAATTCTGTTGATTTTCTTGCTGGCAGGTGTGTACAGTTTCTATCCATAGTAAAAGGTGAGAGTGAGTGGGTGTCTGCCCACTCCATCCAGTACCCCTTTGTTCATAACTTGTGCTGTTTCCTTACAAAGGCAGAAGAATGCAGCAGAAAGACGTCAGAGAGAAAATTACCTATTCATATATCTGCATTCCATTAAACAGGAACTACTGAAGTAGTTATAGTTATAATTTATATTAAAACATGATGCAGTGATATGTTGTACATCTGTCCATGTGTTAACACAGATGTAGTATGAAGGGTGTACACAAACTTATATACTATATGAAAATGTACAGTTTTTCATTCAGGCACATAAACCTATCTAATGCGTGACTGAGTTTGCACAGAAACATGATTTATACCAAAATGCTGATGTAATATATGATCACATGTGCATCTTTACAGTATGATATACAGCATACAGAAGCAGGAGATAATAGGTGTAAGTCATTCTGTAAATTTATTTGCCAAGCCCTGTTCTGTATACTTTCTATAAAAATATGTAGCACAAGTCTTTGTTTTCTTATAAGTTTTGGAACTCAAAAAATTATGTGCGCAGTAAAAAAAAATAAAACTAGAGCTGAAAATGTATGTGTAGTTATCTGCTGACCTAGTAATGGGTCACTGCTCGGTTATAGAGTTGAATTTGCCAAAGTAAGTTAGCATCAAAGGGAATGACGCTGCAAGGTAGTATCAATGCTCAATTATGGGAAGGAATTTAATATCCTTGTGTAAGAGATGAGGGTCTGTAAAATGAATAGAAATGAAGGTTCTTTTATGTCAATGGCACAGGTACACATGCGGTATGCCAGGACTGCAATATAGGGCTGGCAAGCATAAGCAACTGGATTTAGATGTGGCTTCATGCATTCCAAAGGACTGTTTCTTTTGAACTTGGATATAAAGTCATTGGATGAATTTGCAAAACCACATGCTACTTGGAAGACATTGCAAACTTGCTTCAAAAGATCTGCATGTTCCTCCAGACCAGCGCCTACATGGCAGCAGATGCTTCCGATGCAGTAAGCTATGTGTGGCTTTTGCCCCTCCTGTCCAGATAACCAGGTGCACAGCTTTGGTTTTGTGGGTTATGAAACACGTGCTTGAACCTTGTGGCAGTTATATACCTTCTTGTGCTTTGTAAGGAATAGTAGATTACATGTACAGTTATGCTTGTTTTATTATTTGTGAAGAGGGATAAGAGTAAGAATTCTTCTGTCATGTTCTTCATGAGGTAGAAGAGCACACAGGAGCAGATGACTGGCAAATTCTGCCCAGGGTACTTAATAGAAAACATTCCATAGGCAAGATTTTTTTTGTACGCCAACACAGGCTACATTAGCAAATTATATCCAGAAGAGAGTCTCCATAATGATTTTGTCAGCAAATACATAGACCCATAGCACTTTGGGGCTAATGGGTAGTCCATCCCTGTTACCATATGACTATCACCACATGCACTGCATGTTGGGAGCTTCAGGAAATTGGTCTCCATGGCCAAGCAGCTGCAAACAAGTCAAAGAACAATGCAGAGCGTTGGCTGGAGTGGTGTAAAGCACACAGCCACTGGACTTTGGAGCAGTTAAAAAGTTCTCTGGATCGATGAATAACTTAGAAGTCTAAGAGATCAATCTAGGTTTGGCAGATGCTACCTGCCAGAGTGCATAATGCCTACTATAATGTTTTGATGGAGGAGGGAGCATGGCCGAAGGCAAACTGACGATGGATCCAGTTGAAGACTGCTCTCCACTTTAGCCCTAGTCTTCCGCTTGGTCTCCATCTATAGGTAACCTGGGCACGATGCAGGAGCTGAAGGTCAAAACACTTGAAACAGGTCAGAGTCAGCAACCCACTGATTTGCTATAAGGTCAGGAACACAATGCTCTAGCCCTGAGTCTAGGAGCATGCCCAGTTTATATTGGGCCTTGATTACCTGAACAAGGGCCAGAACAAGCAACTCAAGGTCTTACATGGTGGAGTAGTGGATAGGTGATTCACTCGGAAAGCATGACATGCTGGTTCAAATCCTTGCAGATCCTGACAGGTGTCTACTTACTTTTGGTCATACAGTGTATTTTGTAATGGATCTTTGCTTTGTATGGGTAATTCTTATTAATAACACTACTAGTTTTATATATCACTTTGAGTCAGTGTATCATTAAGTATTCACTTTATGTGTTTAAGACTGATGTAATGGCAAAACGTTGCCAACCCTCCCCTTCCAGGCAGAAAAAACACCAGATCTTATTAATACACCTTGAAGACTGTAGACGTTCATTCTTTAAAAGTTCCTTTATGATGAGAAACAATAACAAAATGTTCAGATTTCCTCATGGCTTTCTATGTTAAACTTCCCTGGGGTGATGACTGATTTGTCATCTTCTGTACCTGAAAGATATACTGCATGCCAAGTATGACTCACCAAGTACACATGTACCTAAAGTGATTAGCAAATGATGTATTGTGACATTTATAAAGAATTATTGATTCTGGTTTGCTTGGGATTACACTCATTTGGGTTTGTTTCAACTGTTCATCCTTATGATTTTACTTGGTTAACATGTCTTTTATAGTCATTTTGTAGACAGTCTTATAAAGCTCTTCTGAAATAATTAAAGTGGTAGTTATGCTCAAAATGTTTCCAGGGATCAGTGAAGCAAACTAAGTTACTCCTCTTATATTTAAGTGAAATCCACACAGTGTTTCAAAGTGAAATATATTTGACTTTTCATTGAAACTCATTCATGGGAGTTCTGGCTCACCAAAAGCTACACTTTTCACATCCCTGACTTTAACAATTAATCCAACCCTTATATTTCAGTTTGACATCACAAATACCATTGCATGACGTTCCTCATATTCTTCATAGCCTCCAAAACAAATCAGCTTTACTGACAGCAAAAAAACAGTTTTTAGAAATCCAGTTCTATCATATTCCCCTGTCACTTCCAAGCTAAACATGTTAAGATGTTAAAAACATTGCCCGCATCCGTCCCTTCCTAATACAGGATGCCACGAAGCCTCTTGTCCATGGCCTCATTATCTTCTGTCTTGATTATTGTAACTCTGTCGTATCTGGTCTCCCTCATCCACCATGAATGCTGCTGCCGGACTTATCTTCCTCTCACATCGCTTTACTAACGTTTCTCCCCTCTGTCAGTCTCTTCACTGGCTGCCTGTGCGCTTCAGGATTAATTTCAAAATCTTTTCTTACATCTCCCCACTCATCTCTAAATACACTACTATCTGGTCCCTCCGCTCATCCAATTATCTCCTTTGATGCTCTCCTCTGATTTGTAGCTCTCATGCGCACTTTTTTCAAGGGCTAGCCCTATTCTCTGGAATGCCCTCCTCCAGCCTATCCGTCTTTCCCCCTGTCTTCATTCCTGCAAAAATCCCTCAAGACCCACTTCTTTAAGGAAGCTTACAACATTGCGCATTAATGCCCTTCCATGTTCCTTTAGCTCACCTTTCCTAGTCCCTCTCCTGCAATACTCCGTACTTATCAATGACACTTTCTACCTTTTACCTATAGTGTAATACACTCTAACTCCCTCTAGAATGTAAGCTTGTTTGAGTTGGGAACTCCTCACCTGTTGTTTCTGTAAGTCAAATTATATACTGATGGCACTATATAACACAATAAATAATAATAACCTTTTCCGGTAAGTTTTATCCTGCAATCCATGAAACAGTTTGGTAGCCCTTCTCTGAACTTTATCTAAAGTATCTATATCCTTCTGGAGATACGGTCTCCTGTACTGTACACAATACTCCAAGTGAGGTCTCACCAGCGATCTGTACAACGGCATGAGCACTTCCCTCTTTCTACTGCTAATACCTCTCGCTATACAACCAAGCATTCTGTTAGCATTTCCTGATGCTCTACTGCATTGTCTACCTACCTTCAAATCCTCTGAAATAATCACCACTAAATCCCTTTCCGCGCACATTGAGGTTAGGACAGTATCAAATATTCTATACTTTGGGTGTTTATGCCAATGTCTTTGGGTGTTTATGCCCTAGGTGCATAATCTATACTTGTCTTAAAATCTTTTACATTTTCATGTCATGGAATTAGTCATACACTTACATGAACTTTATATAACGTTCTCATGAATATCACCTTTTGCATTTATGATTTTTTGAATGTGGACTTAAGATATTCTAGTCAATTATTAATATATAGACTAGGCTATTATACACTGAAATACTTTATCTATGTCTGACAGATAAACTGCCTTCTTGTAATTGATGGCTTATTGTTCCCTATTGTTTGTCACCACAAAGAACCACATACTTCATATATTGTTTATACTGTTAAATAAATGTCACACCTCTCACTCTACAGGAAGTGTATAGTTGGTGGAATGCATACACAAAACATAAGGCATATATTAATTTGTGGGGCAATTATGCGTGTAGGTCTAGAATGTTTTAAAGTCTATAAAACTGTTCAATTATATAATGTTGCTGTTTCTCTTATCTTGCAAGTTGTGCCTGAAACTGAAAAGGAAACCTATAAGATTTTTTGTCAATATTATTTGGGCAGAAACAGGTTTGTTTTCTTTAAGCTGGAATGTTTTGCTTAAGTAGTAATACAAGGCGCATATTATATGGCTTGGCCTTTGAACAATGTTTTCAGAAATTGTATAGATGTTAATGAAGTTCTATGTGCTTAACTAAACTAAAAACATTACTTGTTTCTACATTAGAATCCGTGTCATGTACTTGTTGTTACCACCTGATATAGTTATAAGATTATAATAATAATATATATAATAACATCAATAATAGAGCCATCATCAGAAGTTGTGGGGCATCTTACAAAGCAAATGGTCTGGCCTCCCCCTATCAAAATGACCCCCCTCTCCAGATGTCCCCCCTCCACACCACCAGAATTTTCTCATCTACTCAACTTTTGTGGTAGCAAAGATGGCACAGATAAGCTGTTAGGGGGCACTGACAAGCCATTTGGGTGCAAAGATGGTTCAGACAAGCCGCTTGGATGCAAAGATGACACAGAAAAGCTGTTTGGGTGCGCAGACAAGCCATTTGGGTGCAAAGATGGTGCAGACAAGCCATTTGGGTGCAAAGATGGTGCAGACAAGCCATTTGGGGGCACTGACAAGCTGTTTGGGCACAAAGATGGAGCAGACAAGCTGTTTGGGGACCAAGTCGTAATTGAAGCAGGAGACTAGTGACGCCTCTACCAGTGATGACTAGTGTAACCACATTTTATTTCTGCCATCCAAGGCACAGTATAGAATTGATGAGTTTACACCCACAGGGGTATATTGTAGTAAGGTAACTCTTAGGACACTTCTAGAGCAGCGGGGACAGTCAGAGACCCAATATGTTTCCAGGCTTTTATTGCACCAAATATTGGACAATGGAAGACTAGAATAACGTTGCCTGGTCTGATGAGTCTCAATTCCAGCTGGGACATTCAGATGGCAGGGTCAGACTTTGGTGTAAACAACATGAAAGCATGGATCCATCCTGCCTAAATTCAAATTTTAAAATAAATCTATATCATAATGTACATATATTTATCACCAGACATGAGCAGTCTCAGGCAATTAACATCCTCCATTATCAGACATGAGCAGTCTCTGAATGCGCCTACAATGGGCACATGAGCATAAAAACTGGACCATGGAGCAATGGAGGAAGGTATCCTGGTCTGATGAATCATGTTTTCTTTTACATCACATGGACGGTCGGGTGCGTGTTCGTCACTTGCCTGGAAAACACATGGCACCAGGATACATCCATGGAGGCCCCACCTTGCAACTTACAGGATTTTCTGCAAACATCTTGGTGCCAGATACCACAGCACACCTTTAGAGATCTAATGGAGTCCATGGCTCCATGGGACAAGGCTGTTTTAGCAGCAAAAGTGAGATCTACACAACATCAGGCAGGTGGTCATTATGTTATGGCCAATCGGTGTATATTCACTGCTCAAAGTTTTCTACTATCCAAACTTTGTGTTAGAGTTAACATTTTCAGCTCCAGTGAGCTTATCCAACAAGGGCTCAGATATGCCTGCACAATGCCTAGTTTGGTGCACCACCCTTAAAACCTCCCACATTAACTTCATAGGGCTTATCCTTTCTTGAAGAAGAAACTCTAAAGGACTGGCCATTCATAATACACATTGTAGTTGAGGAGCACTAATATTAAATTCGCCTGCAAATGCCTTGGTTAGTGAATATTAGACTTGGGCGCCGGCCAACTCTTCGTGGGGGGAAAAAATCTACGTATTCCGTGAATATTCGCCCATTCCTGTGTTCGGTTCAGGCGAATATTCGTCGCTTGTACAGACTTTTAAAATCATGGTGCAGCAGCTTGGCCGGCAGAGATCACTGGTCTCCCTGCTCCAATAGTTAAAGGTCCATACAAGAGACTTTATTGGTCGATGCCAGAGGAGGACCCTGCAGGTCGACCAATAGAATCGTTCGCATGGCCCCTTAACCCCCGACGGCGAACCTACGGATTTCCGCTTCCGTCTGCAATGCTGCGTAGATAAGGTAGGCTAGATGGGGAAGGGACCAGGGAGATTAGTAGACGAAGACAAACACGAAGATTCTTTGTGTTTTTTGTCTTCGCCTTCATATACGTTTTGCCATTACCACTGTCGTTTCTTCGTTTTCCGGTTTGAACGACGAAAACTCACTATTCGTGTTCGTTTTCATGTTTGCCCAAAAACGGATGTACAAGTCTAGTAAATATATCTATATATATCTATCTATATATATCTATCTATCTATATATATATATATATATATATATGTGTGTGTGTGTGAAGCATAGACTTTAGCAAGGAAAATCTCTAGCCAGGGTTTCACAGACTAAATGCAGCCTCCTTACCCAGCTTGGAAATGTTTTCTGAAATCACATGGTGCTGGTCGACTGTCTACAGAAAACACACAATGTCCCTCTTCATCAGGCTGAGGCGATACAAATATTTATCCTGAAAAACAGCCAAAATCTAAGAAGCCTAAAATTTTTCTTGCAAACATTTAATACTAATTACAATTTTAACCCTGTTTTAAATATTCAGCTTAATATTACACTCAGGCCTCGTTTTAACTGTATAGGTTTGCATTATAATTTGTAAATGTTACAGGTAGAGAGATTAATATGAAAACACTAACACTGGCATATTAAAAAAACATTGGTCAAGTTGCTGTGCTAGTAGCAGTGACTCCCGTAGGGGCAAATGGCAACACTGTCCGTGGTTCTGCGGGTAATGCGCTGCTGACCTTGGATCTAGGCCAGAATATGTTGCTGCCATAATGGTAAAAATATTTTATATTGTTTACATTAGGTGACTGGCGTTTAGGCAGATTGTCCACAATGCTGCTATTTCCAGCAACCCCTCACACTGCTTTTAGCATTTCCAAACATTTCCTAACAATTACGGGCTCACAACTCGTAGTATCAAGACAATCATTTTCTATGGTACTTTTAAAAACAAAAATATTTTGAATTCTGCCAATTGTGGTATGTTCTAACACTTTTTGATGTTTGAATTATATATCAATGATAGCACGTTCCCTGTACATTTGCTTTATACAAACTGAATTGTTTCTTAAGCTGTGTTTAGGAACAATTTTACTTTATGTAAAACAAACTTAAAAAAAATAATAAAATATATATATATATATATATATATATATATATATATAGGGACTAGTTACATAGTTAAGGTTGAAAAAGACCTAGGTCCATCAATTTCAACCCTTCTACTTAACATTCCTATTCTTGATCCAAAAGAAGGCAAAAAAAAACCCTAATTAAACTACTTTGAATTCTGCCATCAGGGGAAAAAAATTCTTGACTCCAAGATGCAATCGAATTTCTCCTTGGATCAAGCTATAAGCTCTAAAATATTAATGTTATTCTTTTTATAGCCCTGTATGTCATGCCTTTCTAAAAAAAATATCCAGACCCCTTTTGAAGGCATCTAGTGTATTTGATAACACCACCTCCCTTGGCAGTGAATTCCATAACTTTATTGTCCTCACTGTAAAGAATCCCTTCCTTTGTCATCTATGAAACCTGCGCTCTTCCAGTCTCAGAAGTGTTAGAATTTAAATAGCTACATTGGCACAGTGTGTATGTTTATATAGCCATAAAGTATAATTCCACATTTAGGGGAGTAATAGAGGAAATTGTGTATTATTTGCTGTGTATGCAAAAACCGCAAAATGTTTGCACAGGGGAGGTTCAGATGTGTGGGATTTTATAGATGGTGTTTCTAGAGTGCTTCGGACTTCATGACAACAGTCTTATTGTAAGTGATTTAACATGTATAATAAGCTATTCATTGAGGCCTGCAGTACATTATGGAAGAGCAAGTGACACAATAGACGACTTCTAAGCACAATGGGGGTTATGTATAAATAGCTATTCTGTGGTAAAGAATGCAGATATGTGGCCTGTGGTGGCACAAGGTACACTTCAGAGGTTCACATGCAGGTAACATTATAATTCTTTTTAGAAAATATTCTTCTGTACATATGAGGATTGGCTATAAACTGCAGATTGTGTAGCTGCATGGAGCTTAATATTCCAGTTCATTGTTACGTATGTCTAAATTCGATGTCCTTCTTTCCACCTGTTACTACAGCCTGACTACTTAGTAACCACTGAGTCTGATCTTACAGTTAACACTACTAGGAGGTTTTGAGGGTTTTGGGGGGGGGAGTGCAGAGGTATGAATTAAAAGATTTACCAAAAAACAGTGGTATCACATTTCAGAGATCAAAACTTAGGAGGTGTGACAGCACTTTGGCAATGTGTATTTTTTGTAATCCACTGTATATGAAAATAGTGCCTTTGTTTGTGACATTACATTACAAAGAATCTTTTGCGTCACCAGCTTAAAAAAATGTACTGGCTCAGAAAATGTATGTTATATGTCATTATCACGTTTTATATTTGTTGTTCCTGGGATTCTGATGCTATCTTTCTTTCTTTTCTCAGTTGTCATGGCAACGACACCTCAATTAATGAATACGACATTATCACCAGTAAATATAACAACAAAGTCACAGGAGCAGATTCTATATCAGAGTAAGTTTTAATCTTAATTACATGATCCTGCATGAGAAACCTGTTGTATCAGTTAAGTAACTTTTAATGGCATGAAAGGATTGCATAAATACTGTGTAAATATATATAATATTGGAGTGCCTAACAACAGTTACAAAAATACAAGGAAAGGTGGTGTCCTGGGTTAGCACAGATATAATTGTGTGGGGTTAGAAAAGACACACTATCTTGTTCGGCCCTCTAAATATTGTTTGAATTTGTAGTGAACTAGTTCATAGGCAGGCCCAAATAACAGATCCAAATTCACCTACGACAGCTCCTTGTCCCTAATGGGTGAGCCTTTGGTACTCTGAAGCCTCTGGGTGGTTAGTGGAGAGCAAGAAGTCATAGACAGTACAGCAGCATAGAAAATCAGGAAGGCAGTACTCAAAACATACACACAAGGAGAAAACCAGGAAGTCTTGTCAGAATTCAAGATAAAAGGTCAAAACACAAACAAGCAATAGCAACCAGAACACAAGTGGCTCATTGAATGGGCCGATTCACCTTTGAGATTGGAGTAATTTATAGGCTGTTCAACTGACAGCCAATGGAATCACATCCCAGGCTTGACTATTTGTGATTAGTTGTTTTGGGTTTTATGTAACAGCCAATGACATTGTGCCCCACAAGGAGGCTAGTCAAGCTGGACTGTCACCGGGCTGATTGGCCACTGCAGCTAAACCACAGGTGAGTAGTACAAACAACCTTGTCAACAGTAGGCACCTGGACTTGTACATGAAGGAAACAGCACCGACAGGCACATAAATGTGACCCTACCCCACGTCCAGGGGTGAAAGCACATGCATGCCCTTTGCAGGAACTCAGCAAAGCTCCTTGGGTCCCTACCACTTTCAGTTCACAGATCTGTATTGCTGACACTATTCTGTTGTCAGTGCTTGTCCCAATTCTGGACATGGCTGTTGTAACCAGAACGGATGGTGTCTGCTATTGTCTTTGCTATATTTAAAGGCGGAAAAACAGGTTGAACACCTACAGCAAATATGGTAAGCAGAATTGTACAAGAATTCTGCCATGGGTATTGTTGCAGTATTTGATTCTATCTTTCTGTTTGCCCATTGGATTGTGGATTATTTGTTGAAGACAGATTTAATAAAAATTTTGGGTGACCCCGTGATTATCCAGCTGATAAGGCATCAGCTTGTTAGAGGGTAAAGGTTGTAACCGTACATATCTCAGCAGCTTGCAAATCACGCAAGGGAGAGATGAGCCAGGCACTTGGAACAGAGGGAAGCTCATCTTGTATGTGTTCATGTGAATTGCAACTACACCTTCACCTGTAGTGTCTCTAAAGATCTGGTGGACTAGTGCAGAAATGGGCCAGAAGGTGCCAGCTGTCATCTGACACCCAGCCACAGGACAGTCAGTAAATAAAATTGATGTTTTGTGCTATGTGTCATGACAATAGAGAAACAGGATAC
Source organism: Spea bombifrons (assembly GCF_027358695.1). Classification (NCBI taxonomy): domain Eukaryota; kingdom Metazoa; phylum Chordata; class Amphibia; order Anura; family Pelobatidae; genus Spea; species Spea bombifrons. The sequence continues at coordinate 70,681,126 of NC_071088.1, read as the reverse complement.
AACCAGATTGATCTTCTCTGAGATGGATTTCAGCCTTCAGCACATATACACACATTTTTCATCCATGTCCTTTAGACTGATCTACTGTACAAATATTGATTGTTGTGTTTGTGACACATTTTAAAAGCAGCCTTCTGGAAAGGAAGGAACATACTTTTCCCTTCACCTGCTTGCAAGTGTTGCTATTACCATGTGCCTCACCACAACTTAAATTAGGTGAATATATGACCTCATCGGTGACCATTGACATATTTTTGGTGAATTCTATCTGCTCCACTGTGGAGTTAAACAACATATTTTAAGTCGCTAAAAATATGTTGTAATACTGATTTTCAGCAGAATGAGAATAAGCAGCAAGTTCTTAGAAGAACATTCCTCCATGCGGAAAATTAAAACAAAATATGATTTAAAATTACAAATTCGTCAATGGTATGGGAACAGCTGAATAGATATAGATAGAAGAACCCATGTTCTTCCATGGAACATCATTTGAACGTGATGTGTAGACTCCCTTGAAAGATATAGCTGTGTGACCAACCTTAGTGTTGATTGAACACTACAAAAATCTATAGTATAGTGTAATTAATAGCATTGTTCACAATTAAATGCATGAATTAGTATGTGGGAATTAACAGCTATGCTTTATTTGTTTTACAGGTGCGGGTGCAATAGTTGCTGCCATAGTTGTAGGAGTAATTCTCATATTTTCACTGGTGCTGATTATACTGAAGATGTATAATAGGTAATTATGAAATTAATTTATGGGATTCTATCTATTATGAGCAGCCTGATCATTGTAGCCTTGACTTAGATCCAGAAACATTGTTGGTTTTGTAAATATATCTATCTATAATATTTATGATAAAGATTTACAGTATTAACAGTAGCTGTATACCTTTCCAACAGCCAAAGATTGACTCTTCTGAGAGCATGGCTAAAGGCTGTTTGTGAAATTTAGTATTTCCTGCTAGTTAAATATAACTTATTTTGAGTAGTATTGTTACATTCGCTAAATAGAGATGTTTTGGTCTAGAGACCCCAAAATGAGGTGCAATATTGACATATGCATTTGTAAAATATGTAGATTGTATCGGTTTCCATTGACTTGTGTTTTCAATGCCCCTTTTTCCCATTCAATAGTAAGTTATGTTGACATACAACATAAGGAAGCAAAGAGGGAGGTGGCATTGCCTATGACTAACTTCAACATTGGCATGAAACGCGTCACAACCCTTTGGATTTATATGTTGACACACAGCGCGTACACATATCTCAGTATTACACTCAGCATACACCTATTAGCATCCATTTTGTCATCTGAATTGGGAACTATCATTTGGGAAATATACTCTTTTTTAAAATTCCAAATTTTATGTTTATCAAATACATTCATATAATACATTAGTTTAGGTTAGAAATCTACTGAGGTATATTTTTACAGAGAGTAGGCCTCCTTTTGACAATTTACTCTTATTATACTGGACATGCTGAACATTTACAATATCAGTGAAATGAATGAGCTGTGAATTCCTTTATCTTCCGACAGACATACAAGGACAGAAAGGGAACTAGGTATGAGAAGCACCAAAACCGCAAACAATCCAAGCTCACGAGGTCACAACAGCTCCGTCAGTCAGCCCACATCCATAACCTCTATTCCACCCGACATCCAGCTTGAGAACCGGTGACCAGGGCAATGTTCTTTATCATGAGACGATGAAGTTACAGACTTTCATTGGTTAAGAGCTTGAGCTATTTTAGGATTATAATATGCAAATGACTGGACTTTGTTGGACACTGAGGATCCAGATGTGAGCAGAATGACTTTCCATTAGGAAGATGTCCACAGTCAGTTTTTGCAATTACAGCACCTTCCGTATGTAGACAGAAAGCAAACTCTTATCTTGTACATAGGTAGCCAGTGTATATGAATGAATGCCTCATTTATATTGCATGGTTTTTCAATGTTGTTGGGGAGTACTCCTTGTTGCACACCCATGTGTTTTCTACTCTTTTTCCTGATGCCTCATTCCAGTGTAAGCCAATTGGAACTTGACCATTGAGGATATAGCGGGCAAAACTTAATCTTGCTGTTCTTACTGTAGTCATGCAGCGTGTATATTAGGGTAACATAAGTAAACCTGGAAGAGTGACTGTGCAAATGTAATAGCTTTTATATATAATATGTATTTATTTATAGAGAGTGCGCAAATCTTTGAATATGATGTCTTACTAAAACTAGAAATGGAAAGAAATGTTGATGTTTTCTCTCTTACTGTATTATGTGCCTACACATCTGTCCCACCTTTCATCGTTTATAGCTTAGTTTCAAACCTGTTTTAATTACCTTTTATCTACCTCCTCCATTCACCCACCTCACTCCATCCTACTTTTTACAATGCTTTTTTATTTTATTTATAATTTTACTAGAAATATAAAAATATTTTGTTTGTCCAATACTGTGAAAATCTTTATCTAGGGGAAAGGTCTTTTCAGCAAGCGTCTCTGGAATGTGAGTGAATTGTGTATGAAATTGGGAAAGGTAATGCAAACACATGGTATCAATTTGCTTACATTTCTAGCCAAAAGTCCGAATAAACATGCCTTGTTATTAAGCAAATTTTTTTTATTAAGGTCTATAGCAGGGGCGTCCAACATGCGGCCCGCGGGCCAAATGCGGCCCGCGGGACCTCGAGGTGCGGCCCGCGTGAGATCAGTAGCCAGGATCGCAAGAGCCCTGCTACTTACTTGTGGGAGGGTCTATTCTCTGCTTCAGTCCTGCCTCCTCTGTGGGGAGAACGAGGGAGGCCGCGCCCCCTGCTGAAGTCAGTGATCGGCATTGAGAGAGCTGTAGTGCAGGTAAGGGGGTGGGGGAGTGTGTTTGAATGAGTGTGCCTGATTGAGGGAATGAATCTGTGAATGAATGGATTTGTGTGTGTGATAGCATGGATGTGTAAGTGCTGGAACCTTGGCATTATGGGACTGTGATTGCTGTTAACAATCCCACTCCTATCATGCCAAGTCAGCCAGTACATGCTGAAACCTGGCTAGCTGCCCCCTTGTGTATTGATGCTGCCATGCACTTACAGCCACCCTGTACCAGCATGTACTGGCTGACTTGGGATGATAGGAGTGTGGTTGCTAACAGCTAACAGCAATCTGCTAACAGCAATCACAGCCCCATCATGCCTAGGTTCCAGCATTTACTGGTTGGCTGGGTATAAAAAGAGTGTGTTTTCTGTTAGCAATCACACTCCTATCATGCCAAGTCAGCCAGTACATGCTGAAACCTGGCTAGCTGCCCCCTTGTGTATTGATGCTGCCAGCAGTATGGGGTTTGCACTTACAGCCACCCTGTACCAACATGTACTGGCTGACTTGGGATGATAGGAGTGTGATTGCTAACAGCTAACAGCAATCTGCTTACAGCAATCACAGTCCCATCATGCCTAGGTTCCAGCATTTACTGGTTGCCTGGGTATAAAAAGAGTGTGTTTGCTGTTAGCAATCACACTCCTATCATGCCAAGTCATATTGTTGATTTTTTTGTCCAATTGTGGTGTGTTACTTTTAATAAAAGCATGGTTACACACTAAAATTGGACAAAAAATACCGGTACAATGCCCTGCCAACCAGTACATGCTGGAATCTGGGTATGCCTGAGATTGCTGTTAACAATCATAATATATAATTTTTTGTACAATTTTGGTGTGTAACTTACTTTTATTAAAAGTGTGTGGGGGGTCATTTTCAGTTTTGGCTAAGTGAACCCTGAATTTTCGGTGTTGGTCCAGAATTTTCATTTTGGTGCATCGCTAAAATAAATAGAACTATTTTATTTTTACTTATACAGAATCCTGTAGTCACAAAATTACTTTCTAGGCCCAGAAATCAGTGAGAGGAAAAGTAAAGGTTTTGTGTCATTTAATTTATTTTAATCTGCATATTTTATTAAAGGCCATATTTTCTCACAGTGAAAAATGAGTGCGGCCCGCGCACGTATACAATTCTGATGATGTGGCCCACTGCAGAAAAAACTTGGACGCCCCTGGTCTATAGGTATCGGTAATAAGTCTTCCATAAAGGTTGCATTTTCCCTTCACAAAATGGAAAATATAGCCAGTCTGGCTACATTTTTCATCCTTCAATGATTTAAAATGTTCTTAAAAGGAAGTTTACATTAGACATTTGAAATGCAGGAAGTACACACTGTAAAATTGTGGGTATTTATAGCCTTTGTCTTGATGAGTTGGTATCTCATACACAAGTACGCAATTGTTACAGGTTTATGTATTTTTCCAGCAAGTGCATATCTTGGACTTGCATATTACACACAAGACTCCATATTGTATTGTGATTGTTTACATTTTCTATTAATCTTAATCTGATAATAACTTTGATTGATGTTGCTCTCAGTTTTCACCAGAATTTCTCTTCATCCAAAACCCCATTGTCTTGGCACACTATTGTTTGGTCCCACGCTCCCGATAATAATGAAGTAATTCCAGAGTATCATCTTAATTATACTGTTGATCTTGCATTTGTTTTCAATATGAGACATTGAGAAGGGATTTTAAAATAATATATATTTTTTCAAATGTTTTGTTAAGTTGTATCCAAAAATTACGTTTTCTCTTCCTGGGAACCCTGTTTAAGTGCTTTTTGTGAAGATATGTTATAATTTAAAGTTCTGCATAGACAATAAACCGCATTATTAACCCATTTACAGGCTGAGCAGCTACATGGTTGTTGGTTGCTCTGGCCTTAAATGAATTAACCTCAGGGACTTCTGTAAAGCCCAAACACTTGATTTTTTTTAGTTTATTAGTCAACAATGCTGCTTACGTATACTTTTTAATGTTGATAAATAATTTTACACCTGGAATAAATGTTCAGTCTTAAATTAATTGTGTGCTTCATTTGTAATTATGCTTGGAAAATAATTTTCAGACAGCACCATTCTGCATTTCAATATTTATGATAATGGATTTCTCTCTGCACAGTCATAGCAAAACCAAATAGCAACTGTTGGTTTGAATTTGTTTGTACCTGGTCAGGTTAAATCTTACTTGGGCTTAATAAGCACTGGCAATACAATTTCCAATTTCAGCATCACAACATTGCACTAATCAAACCGTTTTCAAAAATTCAAACTAGATATACTATTGTGTGGACATGTATCAAAATGTTTAATTAAACTAAACTGTTATATGCATTTTGGCAGCTGGGGCCTTGGTACTGGATCATGGCATCTTATAAAGGGGAAATAAGAAATAAGCAGTGGACCAAATTTATTAATGCACCATTTTCCTCTGCAATTTATTTATTGGCAACAAAGTGGTCAATATTCAGCTACTCCTGCTTTTATTCCTCCAGGTTGGGGCCTTATGTTCCCCATCTAAATATCAGGAAAACTACCATATTTGCTCAATTATAAGACAAGGTTTTTTTCAGAGCAAAAGCTCTGAAAAATAACCATCGTCTTATATTCGAGGTCGTCTTCTAATCAGACCTCAAATATAGGTCTGACTACAAGACTAAGATCCAGATCCCCTGCAGCGCCGCAGGGGACCTGGATCCTTCTCTCCGGCAGTTGGTGGGCGTCTGCAACCTCCACTTCTGCCAGGGCTTCTATGATGGAGCACCTGCATCACATGACCTTCCGGTGCTCATTCATAGAAGCCCCATCGCGCAGACCTCCACCGGCTGCCCCACTACACATCAAGGAATCTGGAGCACGGGAAGAAGTCTAAAGAAGCACTGGTAAGTCGGGGGAGGGTAAGAGGCTTTCTGGAAGCACAGTGTCATATAGGGGGTTAAAAGGAATATCAGGGAAGCAGAGTGGCATATAGGGGGTTAAAATTAATATCAGGGAGGCAGAGTGGTATATAGGGATGTATAAAGCATATCTGTAGGGACAGAGTGGCATATAGGAGGGTTAAAAGGAATATCAGGGAGGCAGAGTGGCATATAGGGGGTTAAAATGAATATCAGGGAGGCAGAGTAGTATATAGGGGGTTAAAAGGCATTTCTGGGAGGCAGAGTTCAAAGTTTATATTAAATATGAAAAAATAGTTTACATGTGAAATAATGTTTACTAGTAAAACTTTTTTCTTATAGGGTAGTCTTATATTCAGGCTTTTTCTTTTTTTTCCTAAATTGATATTCAAATTTTAGGGGTCATCTTATAATCGAGCAAATGCGGTATTACTGAATTATAAAGCAAAGTATAGTCTAATGTAGAATAAGGAGTGGAAGGGATTATTCAGAGATTATTCAGTCTTGTTCAATTTAAAAATTATAAGAAAGAGCAACTGAAACCTCCATACTCCAGCTGAGTGATATTTTCCATGGTAAGCAGGTAGGCCTGTTGGAGCTCGCGCTTTATTCTACATCACAATGTTGCTTCTGCTTTCCCACTGACAGCCAGACAGCTGACGCCGGAGCATAATGAAGTTCTACAGTGCATATCACAAGCAGAAAGGTTATTTATACCCCTCTTTGGACATGTATGGTAAAAGTGTCAAAAAGTGAATCGTGAAAGATATTTCTAACAGCCCTAGCTGTTTTGATTTCCTTGCCCTGACACAAACTGTTCACTACTATGTTGTATGTACATGTGGTATTTGATACAAATTGTTGCAAAGATACAATAATTAGTGTTTAAAACACATTGAGGTAATTATTACCATCAGCCACAATTACCACTAACTGGTTTTAAGATCAAAGCATCAATTAAATCTCAAGAGGAAGTAATTAAGCAGATGAGTCAGAGGACAATTCACAGGGCAGCACATAGACCGTGACAGAAGGCGCATTTCTGGGAATAGTTTGCATTTTATTGTTGGGTGGCCTTTTTTTCCCTCTAAATAAAATGTATCCAATTAAAAAACTATGTGTGATAGTGTAATCCTTTCAACAAATACATACATAGAGACATATACTAGAATAGATGGGTCAGAGCCCCCTGTTCTAATTTTTTTTCATTTTCACAAGGTTTATGGATCTACAGTTGCTACTCATTAAACCGGTTGCTAATTGAATGTAACATAAGCCTTTACTTTAGTTGTGGCTTATGGTTCCGTTTCCCCTGATATTATCTGAATACACAATACATTCATGGGGCACGGTGTGTTTTTAACACCTATGGTTTCAGAAAAATCTTTGATCCCTATGCTTACTTTATTAAAAGAGAATTTACCATAACCTTTTTAATCATATTTACAATGCTATCATACATTTTCTATTTTTAGCAGCTCTTGCCACTTATTTTACCATGGCTGATGCACTTCACATGCTGCTGACCTGCAAAGTTTACTTATGGAAGAAAGAGCAGCAACTTTGCTTTATTAAACGACTAGGAGGCTACAAATTGCTAAACCTTTGTACATGAGAAGGACATGAAATATATACACATCTCACCAGTTGTGTCCTTTGGGAGGTGTGGCGCCTAAACAAATGAAGAATCAACAAGACTCCACACAGACGAGAAGAAAGTCCAAAATACTCTTATTCCAGATTCCAATAATTCTCCCTATTAAATATGTGATCATGGTTAAGCTTAGCTAAGGGGCAAGCACAGGGCTCTGGATGGACTTCCCTGGTCGCCCTATGTACGAGAGAACCCTGATATTCTGTTAAAAAATGGCTACAGTGGCAACCCTATCAATTATTCCATGCAGTTGAACACATACTATGGTAGAAACCATTTATTGCTGCAATCACAAACGTTTACAAGCACAAAAAAATGTGTTCTCTGTGTTGGATAATTAAACCTTAATGTCACAAGGGATCGTGTGTTTCTTCATAAAAAAGCTTTACAAAGTATATTTCAAGGTACTACTAAAAAATAAATGCATGCATATTTAGCCTGCCACCCTGGAAGTTAATGATGATATTCATTTCTTACTTAACAATAGCTAGTGTATCGAACACTAAAAATGTGCTACTCAACAAAAAATAAAACTTATCGTAGCCTTAGGAGACTTGGAGTTCATTATTTAATTTTTGGTAACTAAAATTCAGCAATTGTGCTGTAGGTAGGGTAACCAGATTAGCCATTTATTCAGGAGACACAATGCAGCATTCTTTTAATAGATCTGGGCCCAAAGTGTCTGGAGAGGCTGGTAGGCATTGTCCCAGTTTGCCCGAAGTAGATTGCCCTATGTGGAAATCAGACTTCCTGATGGGACACAGCTCAATTGGCCAGTTCCCGTATTTCCCCATGTATAAGACACACCTTAATTTTGGGGCCTGAAAACTACACTTCTATCATGCCCAGGTTCCAGGATGAGTGTGATGTTAGCGGTGCTGGAATCTGGGTATGCCTGGGCATGATAGGAGTGTTATTGTTGTTAGCAATCATGTATATTTAATATAGCAATCACACTCCTATCATGCACAAGCAGCCAACACATGCACATCACTTTCAGTCTCCCTGTGCCCTGCCCCCCTACTTACACATCCATGCTATCACACATACATATTCATTCATTCCCCCATTCAGGCACTCGTACACCCTCCCCCACCCTTACCTGAACTGCAGATCTTCCGGCGCCGCTTGCAGATCTTCTCTTGTCCCGCCCAGGGGAGCAGGAACGGAGTGGAGTCATGTGATGTACATTCACATGACTCCACTGGATTCTTGTCTCTCCTTGATGGAACAAGAGACGCTGCTGAGCAACACAGAGGTAAGCTCTACAACAATTCTACAACCACTGTATAAGACGCACCCTTTTCGAAAAAACTTGCGTCTTATACATGGGGAAATACGGTATATTCCTTGTAAGAAAAGAAAAAATGGGAAAAGAAAGAAGAAAAAGAAAAGGAAGTTTTGGAGGGTGTGCTTAATGATTAACGTACAAATATTTTATTTGTTAGTGGGCATCCTTCAGTAGTGCACCACCATGAGGGATTCATACTATACCAGAGGAGAGTGTTACTGGGACCGGACTGTTGTTGTTATAACGACACATTATAGAGACAAAGGAAATTTCGACAATAGATAAAGACTTTTATTACATGTATTTTGTACACAGTGTAACAAACAATTCTTACAAGATCAAAAGGAACTGATTGAATGAGTTAATGTATCATATGCACTGAAATGCCAGAATTGTCATTTGATTCCAAGGTGAAATGACTTTGGAATTAACATACAATGCCAACAGATATATCAGATTTACCAAACATCTTTTGTGGAGCTGATCATCCTAAACTCTTATGACAGCCATCTTTTTAAACGATTAGTCATAAAGGCACAAAGGAGAGGATGAAACTGGGCATACTGAGAGGACAGTCATCTACATTTTATCCAAAGCTAAAAACATGTATGCATACACACATTATCGTGTGAAAAAGAGGATGAGCACTAAATCTACAGGTGACAAAATAATAAGTATGAGAAATTAATATAACAACGTGCAACTCTTTGGAAGGGATGCAGACTTTCACAAACTACTACATGAAGTAGTATTAACAGCCATGGCAAGTTGCATAGCTTAACGGGAAATTATCCACAAAATAAATCAAAATGTCCATGTCTAGAGTTTTATAAATGGGTATGTAAAGTAGTTATGCCAATTTGTATGCCAACATTTAAGCATTGTTAAGCATCACATAAGTCAACCCCATCAAGATAGCGTCCCTGGTTTCAAAATATGTTAGATGATTGCTATAGTGAATACTGGTTGTGCATCTTTTTAAAATAACAAAAACAAGTATTAGTAACATATGTTCTACTCATAATACATTTTTTTCATGTTACTCACTTAAAGTTAGGGAACGTGATGCATGTTTACTTATGGATTCTGTTTTTTTTCCCAACTGAGTAGAGGGTGCCATGTGTATTATCAATGTATGACAAGGACATGTTAACTGAAACTTGGAGGGGACGTGGCTGAACTGTGGCAATATTCTAAAGTTGAGCAAAGACTGTGACTAATGATGTAAGAGGATCTTGGTAAGAACCTGACATTAAAAAGGCTGTTACATGCTTCAAAGTACCTATGTTGTTGTGCCATAATTTTAAGCCATTTTACCATTTCACCATTGCTGTCCTTTTTAAAATACGTTATTATTTTTGATCTGTTGTGAACATGTGAAAAAAACCCATCACTTTTATATATCGTATTGTGTTCATTTGGTGAACCGGTAATGCCTCACTTCCACAAACCAATAAGAAGTAGATTTCTTGATAATGTAGATCAGATTTACATAAGTAAATGATGACAAACAATACATAATAGAAACTAGATACTAGTTATATGATAGCTATGTAAATGGCTGGTTAGTTGTTAGGTAGATAAAATGCATTGGAAAGAGCACACATAGAATTACGAAAATGTGGGTTTTTGTAGTAAGATAGTATTTTGTTTTTCAGCCTTGGCCATTACATAATAAAAAAAAGAAAACCTAGCAATACAAGGAAAGTAATCCAGAACATAGATCACTTAGCAATTGTGAAATCCTTCATCAAAGATATCAATGTCTATTTGAATACTAAACCTGCAAGCTGATGTTGCTATGGGAAAAACAGTTTATCTTTGGACCCACTTGTAGCTGCTGGTATTTTTTTGCATTATGTGGAGCTCTTCTTAGAATAGAGGCTCACGTTGTTTGTTTCTAAAGTTATATATATATTTCTCTTTAAGCCACTTAGATATATATGTAGTTTTGGACTAATTAGCCATCAGAAAGTGCCATTGGAACACAGGAGTGATGGTTGCTGATAAAAGACCTCTGTACGCCTATGAAGAAAAATCAGTCATTTCCAGCTACAATCGTCATTTACAACATTATCAAACGTCTACATTGTTTTTCTGATCCATTTCATGTCATTTTAGATTTGCTTTTCTTTCAAAAACATGGACATTTCTATGGGACCCCAAACTTTTGAATGGTAGTGTGTGTGTGTATGTGTGTATATTTATATATATATGTATATATACACAAACACACACACACACAGTAAATTACTCACGCCCTCATGTTATGTCGCATCTTCTTTGCAAACAATGAAGCATTATGCGTTATATTTTTTTTTCAAAAGTAAACATGAGACATGAGTTATGCGTATCTAAAAAATTAATTCTAAACAAATTAATGTCAATAGGGTGTCCCTAAGCAAAAAGATTTATGGGTGCCCCGTGTTTAACAAGTCATAAAAAATGATTACATATTTGTTTAAAAAATACCACTGCCGTGGTAGCTTTAAGAGAAACCTGATCTCACTTTCATAACATTTATTCTCCATCGTCAAAAGGGGGCAAGTACAAGCAGGGTACATTTAGGTAGCTGCTTTATACTACTGTCTGACAGTATGAAATAATGATGTCTAATTGTTCTGCCTATTCAAATAAAAAGGCACAATATTCTGATAGTAGGGTGGCATAGAATTCTAGCATTGCTAAGTACTGTTTTTTCATTGGATTTTAGTAACAAGCCACCTATGGTGTTATCTTTTTTGGGGTATAGGCAACTTTTTTTTTTTTTTTTAACTCCTCCCCACTTCTATCCACTAATGTATGTTGCTTCAAACTTTCTTGCAAAAGATATAAATATTTCGGTTCCATTTTAATATACCCCTTTTCTGTTTCCCTGTAGCCAATATATTCCTGGTGTACCAACCCTCTTAGTAGGGACATTTCATACTACATTAAGATGTAATTACAAAGTTATATGAAAATCGTGGACCAGTGTTAAAGAAATAAGCCCTTGGAGGCAGCATCTGGCTCTTAGGCCAATATTTTCATAGCCCTAATCTATACATTCTCTGTGGCAGGTTGTACAAGTACACACATAGAGGGCAATTAAGTCGCATGTTAATCTGTAAAATCTAAATATGCTGTACTTGCTACATTCTAGGTAGGGATGCGTATAACTTTAGTTACATACATTTACCACCAGTTTTTTTTCTTCACATTGTAGAATATGCCAATGGGATGGATGGTTAGTGTGAATTTGTACCCAAACTCAACATTAGACACTTTTTGAACATTCACCAATTATGGCTTATCTAAACACACATTGGACCAACAGTACTTGCTACACTTAATGTTACAACATGTTAACCCCTTAATGACAAAGCCCGTACATGTACGGGCTCAAAAAGCATAGTTTTCAATGGGTTTAGGAACCGCCCATTGTCCTTAAGGGGTTAATGAATGTGATTTCAAAAGGGTACATCCAACATAGCAGACTATAAAATCAGTTTGACAGACTTAGTATCTGTTTGTTCCAAATAGCAACAGTCATTCAGCAAAAGGCTTACAGATTAATACATATGCAAAAAAACAGAATGTTGCAGAATCTTGTAATACCTTTTTTATTGGACTAACAGTATTTAAAATAATAGACGAGCTTTCGGGAGTCCTCCCTTTGTCAAGTCAAAAGCATTTCTGACCAAGCAAGTGAAAAACACAGTTTAAAACAGTTTAAAACTGACCAGTACATGTTCTGATACAGGGTTAAAACAGGGGTAAAATAACAAGATAGAGAATTTGCAGACAAAAAACTAAGAGGGTCGTAAATAGTAAATAGTGGCATATACTGCACAGATAAGGCTGGGGGGGGAGCAGGGGTGAGCATGTAGGAGAGAGAGGGAGAAGGGAAAAAAAAAAAAAAAAGGCACAGGTTATAGGAAGTTTTGATAATGAGCTAAGAAGCTCAAATCCACATTAAGTCCTCTGTTTTTGCAATCATAAAAATGTATCATTTTGGCTTCAAATGTCTTTCTTTCTTGGGTGTTTTTGAAATGACCTCTCAGTGTTTTGATTTTGAGGTCATGTATGGAGTGACCGGTTTGGGTAAAGTGGTGCCCAACTGGGGTGCAAAAGTTTTCTTCATCATGATGGTTGATGGAGTATCTGTGCAGATTCATCCTTTTATTAAGTTGCTGGCAGGTTTCACCGATGTAACACCCTATAGTACATTTGGTGCATTGAATCATGTATACAACATTCTGTGAAGTGCATGAGTATGATCCTTTAATATTGTATGTCTTGTTGTTGTGGGTGGCTGTGTTGCTGGTACAGATGTGTTGGCAAAGTTTGCATCTAGCTTTGTTGCATGGTTTGCTTCCATTATCTGTGTGTGTTGTTTCGGTATGTAGTTTGCTACTCACCAGCTTTTGTTTGAGATTCGCTGGTTGTCTGAACCCTGTATCAGAACATGTACTGGTCAGTTTTAAACTGTTTTAAACTGTGTTTTTCACTTGCTTGGTCAGAAATGCTTTTGACTTGACAAAGGGAGGACTCCCGAAAGCTCGTCTATTATTTTAAATACTGTTAGTCCAATAAAAAAGGTATTACAAGATTCTGCAACATTCTGTTTTTTTGCATTCGTATACACTGGACTAATACGGCTACCCCAAACTACAGATTAATACATGAAAGGGATATGAAAACACCTGGAACTGGCGTAAGGCTTATCTGTATTTTAGAAAAAATGTTTTTTTTTCAGTTTGGGGCCAGCTCATATTCTCTCATGCTATGGCCATCATGACAACCTTGTAATTTTACTCTAAGCATAGCAAGGTCCCACAGCACCCAGGACAACGATAACTTTATAAGAAAGTTTGAGTAGCTTAATTGGGGTTTTACTCCAAAGGTCATTTCAAGAGCTTAGTTGACACGGAGGCCAGTAGACCCTTTCCAAGTTCTATTTGTAAATCACATTTAGTGATATTCATTATTATTATTATCAAAGAACACAAGAGAAACTGACATATGTATATTGAATATACAGTATGTACCTATAATTAAATGTGTTGTATTTTAAACTCTCCAGCAGCATAATTTTACACACTGCTACAAGGGACGAACCCTTTACAAACATACACAAATTCACTCCAGTTAACCACTTTGCTGTTATGCAAAGGATTTGTAAAACACTGATACTGCGTAACACACATAATAGCAAATAAGATAAATCCATAAAAATAAATACATTTGTACCACTTCTGATAATATGACCTAGATTGTCTTTAGCTATATACAATACGTAAAGAGTATGATCTACATTTCCCTTTAATGATATGATTTTTGGACTCTACATTTTCATTTAAAATAAAATTCTCCAGACTCATTTCAAATGGCAGAGGGGTGTGAAGGACGTTTTGTCTGCACTATTTTCTGTTTGGACCCCTTTGTTTCATCCTCCTCGTCCTCGTTCTCACTCTCGCACACATGGACTACCACACTGGGTGTGGATTCTGTCCCTGCATGAAGTTCATACTTCTCCCCTGAGGACATAACAGACCACGGTTAGTATGTTTACCTAATAGTCTTTTGTATATATCAAAAGGCTAGCTTTTTGTTGATAGCAGAACCTACCTGGGCCTAGTTTAGAAACAGCACACAGTAGATCATAGTCAATGACTGGAGTTGGATCTTCACTCTGCTTCCATCCAACAGGAGGGGATGCTGGTGGTGAAATCAAAAACTGCTTTGTGGGCTGGGGTGGCAACAGAAAAGAATTCTCCCCTTCCTCATTTGATACTTGTACCTAGACAGAGAAAAAGGAGATGATGGTATCATCAATGGCTAATGAACAGAAACAAGTTGGGTATTTAAGAGGACAACAATCACATTCCGAGTTCTCGTCCCAAATGAAACAAGCTAAGGAGACATACATTAACCTATTCTTTATCAATGGGAGAACCTATTCATGTCTCAAGCAGACTAGGATCTCTGAAATAATACTGGTGTGACAGGCTTCCAACTCCAAATTCAGATTACCATATTGTGGTAGATATGGGAAAATTACTTTTTTTTTACTATTATTATGTTACTTTAAGGAACTTATATATTCTAAAAAAAAAACCAAAAAAACAACAACATACAGTATAGATGGTTACACTAGATCACTATCTAGTAAACACTCTCACTAGATGCATTTGCTCCTTTCCAAACCCTGCGGCTAGCACCAGGGCCGGTTCGGTAAATGATGGTGATTTGTTCACACCTCCGTGCACATGTGCATGAACATTGATTTCAACGGAGCCAATCACTGGCAAGAATAATTGAGCCACTGAGGCAACTGCAGCTGCATATTCCCCCAGGGTACTTATTATGCATTCTTTAGTAGTAAGTTAACCCTAAAAGGAAGTCCCATTTCAGTGATGCTTCAATTTTACAATCTCCAGGAACTGGGCAAATCATAAGATATAGTGAAGGATAAAAATGACCTCCAGAAAACGTATGTTTTTTAAAAATGTTCTTGAAGGGATTAAATGGTCAAAATATCTCTTTATACCCTAAACCAGGGCTCGACAAATCCCAGGCGCCAAGTCGACAGAGAATTTTGTCCTGGCGCCTAGGTGTTTGTCAGCCTGTTACATCCACAAAAAATTGCCCCCGCGTCACCACGCGGGGGCGCCGCTGTCTGCCCAGGAGTCTGGGCAGACAGCATAACCACTCAGAGCCTGCCCCCGAAACTGAGATCACTCCCACGGAGTGATCCCGTAGGCTGAAAACGCGGTTGCAGGAAAACCAGCAATCGCGTTTTCAGCTGCCGCAGGCAGCTTCAGGGAAGGGGGTGATGTGTTGATTGGGACAACATCCCCCTGCTGTCTGATCGCTCCATGAGAGCGACAGTGCAGTGTTAACCCCTTCAATGCCACAATTGTGTATGACACATTCGTGGCATTGCAGGGGTTAACTTTGTCCCCACAAGCTTGTGGGGACTAAATATCAGGCAATGCTGTGCGCCAATGGAACATCAGCATTGAAAGAGTTAAAAAAAAAAAATATATATATATATTTTTTTTTAAACAGCACTGACCTGAAAGTCCAGGGTGCTTCCAGGTCAAATGCTGTGATTTTAGTAAGTGGGCTGATGATGATCAGGTCACTCCTGACCAACTGTTAGCTTTAAAAAAAAGCCTGGCTCCTAACTTTTTTAGCTGGCGCCTAGAGTCACGACAAATTTGTCAAGCCCTGCCCTAAACCATACAATGCTCTACTTTTTATTTTGCTATATTTTTGGGGTAGTGGGTAGTGTAGGGGATTTCTTAATCTACTAGAAGGGCGGCAGCGTATTTCAAGGCTTTTTAAATACCAATTATTTTTAACCTTTACTTATTGGCGTTTACATTATATGTCATATGAGAGATACATTCAACACTTGAAAGAGTGCGATAGAGAAATGACTGATTGATTAGTAGCCATTTAATATATGGGGTAAAAGTCTAGGTTGAGCATTCAAGATACTTGTTGCATTAACCCATCCGGATATCACGAACCAGGACAGACAGCTTAAGAAGCCCAACAGATACAAAATAAATCAATATGCACTGTATCCAAATGATAAACAGAACACACAATTAGATATTCAAATAAAGTTACTAGAAAAACCAAAGCCAAGGTGTGCAGGACAATTACATGTCCTTCCACAAGCAAATCAAAGTCAGGGTTTATGTTAAACAGCTATTAAGAGTAAAGTAACCATACTTACTGTACTTTTCCTTGGGTTCAGCTAATACCTTTTCAGTAATTATCAATTTTAAAATGGAACTGTAATCCAAAAATGACTTGCATGTGCTTCAAAAGGACAGAGATCTATCTAAATATAGTCCCAATGAAGGCACAGCCCAAGAGGCATTTTTGTTTACATTCTTAAGTGGTCAGTCATAAGTTTTCAAGACAAATCTAGTCCTCTACACATATTAAATGTACAGGCACACATGAAACCTTTTAGGCCTACTGGATAACAAATCATATGCCTAGGATGTCTTCACATTCCTACTAACCACAACTCCATTCTGCTCTGGTGATTTGATTTTAGCTGCCCTCACATAATGTCGTCTTCTGCCCACTCCTGTTTATTTTATCTGGCCTATTCCCATCAGATTCCAGCTCCCAGTAAGTAAAAGGAACACCACAAGAAGGTTGAGGAGCCCAAAAAATGTCATGACCAGTGATAAAAGATACATTGTTTACATTGTGTGACCTGATGTACCAATTATCGTAGAGGGTGTCATTAATAACATTGTGTAGAATATTACATTGGTTTGACCTATTTTGCGAATTCCTGTCAGTTGAATCATTAATATTATATAGGAGTCATAGGACTAGTAAATAGGACACAATGTTTAGCACATGCAAGTTCAGCTGTCTCTGTTTGCTCAATAAAAATATGCCTTTACTATTGGTACCGGAGATTAATATTTTAATGTAGGCCTTTGAGATTGTGAAAAGAAAACAAGCAACAAGTTATGAAGTAAGCTGCTTGCTAAACGGACAAAATTACTCTAGGTCCTGTTTAAATCCCCACTATTACATAATGTACCGTACATTTAAAACAAAATAAACAAATGTTTATCTGCGTTCCCATAACAACAGTTATGAAGAACTGAAACTATTATGTAAAAGTAATCTAGGTGGTACATTACCCTGTGATAGTATTTGTCTATACTATCATAGGGTAATGTACCACCTAGATTACTTTTACATAATAGTTGTGTTTACATAATAGTATTATAATACTAATAGTTTACATAATAGTATTATACCTAGTATTATATTGTCAACAGATACAGATTCTGCAAAATAAATAATAAAAATGACAAAAACATACATCCCCTTCCCTTAGCACTACCCCCAAACGCTGGTGCCTGGGTTTGTCGAGCCTTGCCATACACTAACATTCATTTACACACTATAAATCCATACAGACACATGCTAACATCTTGTGCTCACAAACAGTAATGCACACACGCTTACATTCTACACTCATGCACACACATGCTAACACCATATACTCTAACACTATATGCTGGCATACACACTCATGCTAATGCTATACTGCAACATAAACATACACGCTAGCTCCACACACTTGCATACATGCAGACACAAACTGGCTAACAGTATACATATATAAAATAACACAATTAACACACATAGATACACTGACTCCAGCACGATACATTTACACACATACACACAGAATCTGACATTACAGTACACACACACACACACTGACTCTAGTACTATACATATACACACACAAACACACTGACTCTGACACTACAGTACACACACTGACCCCAACACTTAACATAGACACACATAAACACCTCCCTATCCTCCCCCTCTCTCACATCATACAGACCAATAATGCCTATTTAATGCGTAATGCATACTATGTGACCCCGCTGGGAGCCTCAATGCACCCGCTTCACCCAGCCCCGCAGGAAAGCATAGGGTACTGGATTCATGGTGGCAGCCCTGGTGCCTGGAGTTTGTCGAGCCCTGCCTTAAGCATCAAAAATACTACCCTATGTATTTCTGTAATCAGAATATGTTACTAAACATAAATTCAGTCATTGTTCGACAGGGGCACCTAGTGTGTAGAAGAAAATATATATATATATATATATATATATATATATATATATATATATATATATATATTTATTATTATTATTATTATTTTTTTTACACACTACCTATCACAATTATGATTTTTTGCATGTTTCTATAGTTTAAAATCAAACCCCTATTTGTTCTATATAAAAATTGTTTAATTCAAACACAGAAAACAGGAATATTAATTAAGCCCACATATGGTAAAAATGGACCCCAAATATATATGTTATTTGGGGTACTAAAAACTAGTGATTGCGTTAACATTCTTTGTTTATTATTATGATTGCTTCGTTTTATAACAGCCAGGTATCTGTCATTAGTTTCTTCGCATAAATGTAGTTAGTTCTAGCAGATTTTTTAATTTGATGAAAAACACACAGGATCCAATCAAAATTCAGCTATCATCTGAGTAGAAGATAGAACCAGCTGGGTCTGTCTAGATCCTGCTGGGACTGCACACATTGCAATCAACAATGCAAGGCTACTTGCTGATCACAGTGTGTTACTGTGTACTGTGTAGAAGAAACTCTAAGCAAAAAAGTGGGGTTTTTTTTTAAGTATATTTGTGGGTACATCAATCATGGAAGAGGGGAATCTTGATTAAACCAATATATAATAAAAATAACAAAATAAGCATTCAAGTATCCAGTGTTTCCATTCCCTTACCAGTTTACTAAAATACAGGACTGCTTGCAGCAGCGAACTCCTGAAGTCAAAGCTCATTACCTTTACGCACCTATCTAAACCACTCTAAAGTGCAGTCTTATATGATATTTTATTATGTATGATGTATTATTTTGTAACAATATTGCATGTGCAATGTCTAGTCACTATCATTTTCTAACAGCAGGAAAAGATAAAACAGTTTGTAAAGCAAATGTAGAAGGCAATTAAACCTTTACCGGGAGGGAGGCTACAAAAGCAATCGAGACGGGCAGGTGTGCAACATTATTTCCTGTACATGTTATTCTCGGATATGGTTTTATATGCATACACTTGGGCATCTAACGTTGAAATGATCTACTTGGGGTACAAGAACTTTAAGTTTAGCATTTAAAACTGACATCAGTGGATGTAATGAAGTGTTTGGTTATATTACTTGATTTAAATTCATTTTTAAAAAAAGCCACATGGGGTTTCTTTTAATGCTACAATATATTAAGTTTTGTTTTCTTGCGGGTGAAACTTGCCAATGGTGGGCCCCTCATAATGAAGTGAGGGAACGGAACATACAACTCTCCCGCCAACCCTTCCTTTAACCCCTTAAGTACAATGGGCAGTCCCTTAACCCATTGATAAAACTGTGCATTGAGGGGTTAAGTCAATACACTCCTCTCTATAGGTAATTGAATTGTACTTCTTAAAAATGTTTAATTGAATGAAAGTGATTAACATTACCTAAAAGACTATATCATGCCTTCACGATAGCAAATGCAAAGAGCAGAACAAAGTTTTGAAATAAAATGTAAACCTAACTTAATAAAAATTATGTTAATCTGAACTATATATATTTGAATGTGTCACAGCGACACATAGTGGTGATATACTGTAATTGCAGAACATTACAAAATTCAGTACGATGCCCCGCCAACGAGTGCTGGGCCGACACCATAATGGAGTTAAGGGTTAGTTTTATTGACTTTTACCCTGGTATTGATTCTTCGCATGATCACCCCCATGCTCAATAGTAATGCTTACTTGCTTCCTCTTTATCTTTTCTCGTGAAGTTGGAGTACTTTCTGAACATAATAATATGATATCACAAATACTGTAAGCTAATTAGAATGCTATTAGCGAAGTAAACATTTCTTTGGCTGGAGATGGATATCGTTACATGCACATTGCTGAGCAGGAGATACAAAGCAAGGCAAGAAGCAGGGTTTTTTGGGCTGGGGGCAGCAAATGTAGAGGAGGTTCGGATATGAAAAATCACATTTACATAAGAGAATGTAAAATCAAAATTTACATAAAAGAATTTAAATAAGTAATCCATCAACATTGAAATGCAGTGATTATACCAATACAGAAAATGGTATTGTGCAAAGAATGCAGACAAACATTTTAGGAAAAAACAGTCCACAAAGTGCCACCAAATTTTCAATACAACTACTCCACGTTAAACCTTACTTACATATTTCATAGCAAATATCATTACATCTTAAAATTCCCTGGGTATAGAGGCCCTGAAGTACACCCTTCTAAATTTGGATGTAAACCACCCCCAGTACACCATATGCAAAGGATTCATAGGTAATAAATGGAAAATGTGACATGGTCCTTGGAGAAACAACCATAACAACTGGCATACAAATCAACTGGATGTGCCAACTAAATCAATATTTCCTTCACATGAACAGAAGTTTTTTCTGGGAGAAGGTGCAAGATATGCAACGGGGGTTATGTATAAAGAAATATTATTGTGGAAAGTAGTAAAAGTGGAGCAATCACAATAGCAACCAATAAAATAATGTTGTGCCCCATTTTTACCAGGTTGCATGAAAATTCTGTTCTTAATATAGTTACATATAGGGCTGCTACAACTAATCAATAATATTGATAATAATCAGTAATGAAAATTGTTGCCAACAAATTTCATTATCTATTAGTTGAAGCGATTTTGATCAACTATAAGATGCATCGCGCATATAAGATGCATCGCGCAGACGTTCACCGGCTGCCCATACTAAACACCAAGTTTTGGGGGAGGGGGTGCAGAGTGGCATATCAGGGGGTGCAGAGTGGCATATAGAGGGTTATAAGGCATATCAGGGGCACAGTAGCATATTTGGGGGTAGAGTGGCGTATCTGGGGTATAAGGCATATTAGAGGGCACTATGGCATTTAGGGCATATCTGGGGGTATAATGCATATCTGAGGAGGGCAAAATGACACATCTGGGGGTATAAGGCATAGGGCATATCTGGGAGGCAGTATGGCAAGCCTGGGCTCAAATGTGCATAACGGGACAGGTTGGGAAATAAAAACAAGAAATGCATTTTTTCTCTGTTTTTTTTTTTTATTCTGCTGTTTGTTTTTAACATCCAGTTTGTTAATTAAATTATTTTAAACAAAAAATTTACAGACCTTCCCCGACTGTCAGAGAGAATTCCCCGCACCCGAACTCTCCTCTCTGACAGACGGGGAAGGTCTGTGCGATGGACGCAGACAACCCCCGCTGCTAACCGCACCTCCTTCCGGCTGCAGCGGAGGTTGCCTACGCGAATCGCGTAAGAGGTCTACCCGCTGCCCCAACTACACAGCAGGGAGTCGTAAGCACTGATAAGTTTTTTGGGGGGGAGTGCTAAATGGGGGGATAAGACAGGAGGATCCAGGTCCCCTGCAGCGCTGCGAGGGATCTGGAGCTTAGTCTCATAGTCAGACCTCTATTTGACGACCCCGATTATAAGACGAGGGGTATTTTTCAGAGCATTTGCTCTGAAAAAACCTTGTCTTTTAATCGAGAAAATACGGTATGTTCCCATTGTACAGTGCTGTGGAATACAATGGCGCTATATAAAAAAAAAAAATAATAATATTAGCAAAGCAGTGCAATAAAACCTTATTCAGAATGGCAAAATACCACATGGTCTGCATCACATTACCAAAAAAGCAGGCTTGGTCTAGATCTTAAAAGCTTTATATTAGTTCATCCTGTAGGCTTGAAAAGCTAGATGAATCTACTATTGTGCAATTATATTGTATCATCAACACAATTTAAGGAGACTTAGCAGCTATTGTAATGCAGAGCCACAGTTATGCACCTATTTTTATCAGTGAATACATAGCAATAGACGATTACATGCCATACTCTACCTGTGCAAAGTAAAGTTTTAATTTCTTTCCGTTGAAACTGGATTCATGAAGCTCAATTCTGGCTCTTGCGGCGGCTTCCGGGTTGCTGAAGTTAATTCTTACTCGCCTGAAGCTTTTAAACATCTGGAAGGAAACCTGCTCATCGTATACTGTGAATAGGGCTTTGAATCTTTCCTGCAAAGGTAAGAGCAAAATAAAATATTTAATGACCTTATATTTTCACTCAAAAACAATCACTACACAAAAAAAAAAAAAAAAAACTCTTTTGGGAAGGCTTTCCATAAGATTGTTGAGTGTGTCTACAGGAATTTGTCCCCGTTCAGCTAAAAGAGCATATGTGAGGTTAGGCACGGTTGTTGGATCAGAAGGCCTGGCTCGAAATTGACATTCCAATTGATCCCAAAGCTGTTCAGTGGGGATACGGTCAGCTCTGAGCAGGCTGCTCATGCTCTTTACACCAAACTCAGCAAACCATGTCTTTATAGACTATCTTTGTCTACAGGGGTACAGTCATGTTGGAACAGGAAAGTGTCTCTCCCAAACCAATGTTTGGAAGAGAAACATTGAAAGCATACAATTGTCTGAAATGTCTTTGTATGTTTCAGCATTAACATTACCCTTCACTTGAACAAAGGGGCATAACCCAAACCCGTAAAAAACTTTACAGTAGACACTATGCATTTTGATAGGTAGCTTTCTCCTGGCATTTGCCAAACCCAGATTCATCCATCATCACTCCAGAGAACACATTTCCACTGTTCCAGAGTCTAGTGGTGGAGCGCTTTACACCACTCCAGCCGACACTTGGCAATGCACATAGTGACCTTTGGTTTATGTGAAGCTGATAGGCCATGGAAACCCATTTCATGAAGCTCCCAACGCACAGTGCTTGTGCTGCTTTTCCTATGGACTCTGTAGTGAGTAATGCTATGCACTTCAGCACTTGGTGGCCCTGTTCTGTGAGTGGTCTACAGCTTTGTGGCTCATCTGTTGTTACTCCTAGACACTTTCACTTCACGACAACAGCACTTACAGTGAACTAGGGCGAATCTAGCAGGGGCAGAAGTTTCACAAACTTACTTGTGGCAAAGGTGGCATCCTCAGACAGCGCCATGTTTAAAGTCACTGAGCTCTACGAAATGACCCATTCTATTGCTAATGTTTGTCTATGGAGAGGATATGCCTATGTGCTTGGTTTTATATACCTGCAAGCAACAGGTGTGGCTGGAACAACTAAACTTGAAAATTTGAACGTGACCAGTGGACCAAATGTATATAACTAAAACTATAAGCAGTCTAATATTTAAGAGAATGTCTCATATATACCTTTTGTTCATCCACCTCAAACACAGAATCATGGACACTACAGGCAAACAGAGATGCAGGAAGGTCACTGAGATCCATTAACTCCTCAAGATCATCATCATTTTCGCCAAAAATCATCTCTTCCTCCTCTTCCTCTTCCTGGTCACTGCTGTAGAGATCTGAGCTTTCATTCCAAGACTTCATGGTGTCCCTCAACATGTTTCTTTTTTGGCAATTACCTTTGTTTCCCCAGTTTCTTAAGTAAACCTACAAAACAGAATAAGCCAATGTAAATGTGCTACCACAGCAACTCATTCTGGACTCCTCCCGGGCACCTTGCAGACTTACTTTTCCCACTGGCTCACTGACGGTTTACTTGTGTGTAATTATAGCCTACAGAAGTAAATGCATGTGTATACCAACATTGTGTCTGCGGTACTGAGCAAAGTTAGGGGTCCCTTGTGACCACTGGTTTTGGAAGCATATCTGCCAGGCTCTTCAGAGGGGAGGAGTGTGATCCAGAGCCAAGCTAGATCAAGTATCTACTGGGTTTGTCAGCCTTGGTTAGTAAATAGGCTCATGTAGCTGGTTTACCTACTACTGGTGTGGAACTCAGGGTTCTAAATAAAAATAAGCCACATATATCATAACTCTATTTTAACATGCCTGCATACTCATCCACAAAACTGATGCAAGGCCCGTTTCAGATCTTAGGGTAATAGGCTGGGAATTTATTTTTGTTTCATAATATCAGTAGATGATCTCGATAGTTATCCGAAAACCAACCGGATATTGTACATATTAGTCATTGTTGTAGATAAATAAACAAATAATAAAAAAAAAATCCGACCATAGTAAAGCTTATTCAGCTATGATGTCATTGAAACATATTTTATTATGATTCAGGGGGATTAAAGCACATTCAAATAGAACAGCAACCTCACTGAAGTTGAATTTAATGGCAGCCTGTGGCATCAACTAGTTTCCCATTTTCTAACTTCTTCATCGCCTCGAAGGCTGCCTGCACCAGTCAATAACAATCAGCAGCGAACTAACAGGGGAGATTTGACATAATAAGGGAGAATAATGACGCAGATACTGAAAAATAGAGGGTTACATACATTCTACCACACGTTAGTATTTGTTTAATATGTATTGATAATTATAATCTATAAAAACTATCACCTAGATTTGTCGGGAGCATAGAACTGTTCAGAAAACGTCACAGATCTGCTTCAAAAAAGTGACGCTAATAAAAAATCATACCTTTCATTTTTTCTTATATTTTTACTCAGACTATCGATAAACTGACCAATGGCCTGTGAAAGAAACTACACCTAGATCACATTTTATAAGTAAAAAAAATGTGGACCAAACTACCCAACATATCTATATACTTATATAGATACATACTTATATAGCTTATTAGGCGATATAACTACAGAGGGATATACATCCTTAAAACTGTTCTAACAATAAACTCAAATCATATAATAATAATAACAACAATAATGTCATTTTCTTAATAGACATAGTAAAATTAAGATTTAAATGGGTTTCCATTGACATGCTAGTTGGTTTATTTACTTCAAAGATGTTTATTGGTCCAATAAAGACCAATAAAGTTGTTTATTCGTCTATATGGCTTCAGATAAAAACCCACAACTGCTAGACCACCAGCCCAACAATGACATGTCACCTTGAGGATCAGCTGGACTGTAGTCATGGTAACCCATCCCCTGCAATGCAGTATGCACCCCTGTTTTAGGTAAACAGGTTCAGGCCAGATAAGTAACACATAACCCAGTTTCTTCCATGCTACAAACGGAACTGCGCCGTAATTTGCACAGTTACCACTATACGGCTCTCAGCTACAGTAACCCACCCTTCACTGTCAGACCATCATTTAATCCGGTATAATTACCTGTCAGCCCCAAACCGGCAGTACCACCCCCTGCCCCGCATCCCCCAGCGCCGTCCTCTAGATGCAGGGAGACAGTTGCCAAGTGCTTTCCCGACTGACAACCTGGAAAGCCAATGGGAACGGCAGACTGGGGCTTCACAGCCAATCATCGAGAGGACCAATATGGAAAAGCAGACACTAGCACTGAGACCAGGTAGTGTCATGAAAATCCCCTCCAGCATGTGAACTTGGCTCCCATTGGTTTTTACTCACGCAGCAACTGATTGGGCAGCTCATCTTGCATTCGTATTGGCTGCACCGTCGTCTTATACAAAATAATTGGCTGATGGTATTAAACGCTTCATCGCTTATTTGGGAACTTTATTATAGGAATATTGTGACTGTAGAGTGGATAGTAATTTATGTCTGATACGTTGCTTGTGAAGTAGACATTGACTGCATAATACTAAAAGCATGAACGTAAATACGTTTACATTTAGTGAGTCCATCTTAAGCAAAGCAGGGGTACTTAACTTTCATTGAGAAACTTGTACATATTATATATTTTTTTTTATATAAGAAGTACCGGTAATACAGTGCTGGGTAACATGAATGTAACCGAAAAGGTTATGAGTGACCCAAATGCTTCAATTGGCTCCAATTCTTTCCTAAAAGCTTATGATGCTTGGTAGGTATGATTGTATTGACTATTTTTTTTATTTAAGCCCCGAGAGGCTCCGCTATGAAAAAAGCGCCAAAACGTGCCAGAAGGACACAGTGGACACCAGATCTCCTTCTTCACGTTCCACGAAGGCATAATCGATCCCTTCCCTCCCAGGCCCGAAGGCCTGCAGGAGGGCCGGATCATCTTAGTTCTTCCCCGCAAGGGCAGGGACCACTGAAATCATCGAGGAAGAGAGGCCACTCCAAAGAGCTACCTATCTGCCAGCCTCATCAGAACAGCCGGGCTACCCTTTACACTAGGGCAGTTCCATTGTAACCTAATATAGCAGGGCTGTAACATAGACACCTGTGGTGCAGAGGGGCCCCAAAATGATGGTGCATGACACCTGAAATCGAATTCATTTTAATATTGCCAGGCATGTTCACGGTGTTTGTTATCCCATCACTGGCTTTTTTATGTGCAAAACTGGCGCGTTTATTGGTTTGTTTGCTATGACTTCATACATGTTGAATCGCAGCTTGCATTTCCAGGATATGTCTTTTGAATTGTGGCCTTCTTTGTATCAACCAGTTAGTCTGTGACTCTTAAGTGTGCCTTTTAAGAATATTGAAATCATTTATGAAGAAGTAGCAGAAAATAAGGCACTTCCCCTTATCTAGGACAGTTAGCATCAGTAGGATTGTCATAAAGTGATAATGCTGCGTTGTCACAGTGACAAACTCTGATACAGCGCTACGGAATTTGATGGCGCTATATAAAACAATAAATAATAATAAATAACTGCTGCATCATTCCATTTACTCCCAGAAACATCTGGGGTTGTGACCGATCTTCACCTGCATAACAGTTTCTCCACGTCATAAGCAGGGGCAGATCCAGAGCCTGACCTCAGGAGGGGTACTTGCACACATCCATACACTCTCACTAACACACACACACACACACAGACACTCACACCAACCCAACTAAACACTCAGCACTAACATACTCAGACACACACACTTAAATATTATTATAAATATAGCGCTATTCCCATACAAAAATATATACTAATATATATATTAGGTTATCCAATGCAAGTATTCAAAATTGACTTAACTCCCGGATATACCGTATTGGCCCGATTATAGGCCGCACCCTAAAACTTAGGTGGTTTTTTTAAAAGAAAAATAGATATGCTGCCATTCTGCCCACCCCAGATTTGCTGCCACTCTGCCCTCCCCCCGAGATATGCTGCCACTCTGTCCCCCCCGAGATATGCTGCCACTCTGCCCTCCCCCCAAGATATGCTGCCACTCTGCCCCCCCTCCCCGAGATATGCTGCCACTCTGTCCCCCCCCCGAGATATGCTGCCACTCTGCCCCCTAGATATCCCCCCCCAGACTTACCAATGCAGACTCCCGGGACATCTGCGCAATACGCATAGACAACTTCCGGTGCCGGCACTCCCCCCGTGGGAAGTCACGGCAAGGGATATTGTTAAAGCACATCGAGCAGACGCGCCGGCAGCGGAGGTGGTTTACACGCATCGCCGCAGCCAGTGAACGTCTGCGCAATGCGCTTAGACAGTCTCCCGTGCCGGCATTCCCCCCCGTGGAAAGTGCTGGCAGGGGAGGCTGTATCGCCCTCCTTGAAATCTCAATTCTCATCCTGAATTTTCTGCTAATCATCCAACTATGCTATCAAAAGAAAGCTCTCTCTCCTTGAAAAAGCAATAAATAGTTGACATGTGTACACTGTTTACAGGAAAGGGGAATAATGGCTGGACCGACGTATGGCAAAATACTGTATTTGCCCGAATATAGGCCGCCTATAATCGGGGTTTAGCGCAGGAATGTGCAATTAGTATACATAATGCACTTTATAAATATGTATTGCTGTAGTTGAATCTCTACACTTATTACTTACCTGGTACTTGTATCGATTATCCTCCCCTTTTTAATGTTAATACTGTCTATAGTATATCAATTCTCCCTTTTGCTCTTGATTTTAGTTATGTATATATTTAAAAAGACAAATGGAGCATGTTTCTGATTTTAATCTCTTTTATTTCGAACACCACATGTGTGGGATGCTAAAGGGAAATATGTCTGTGTTTGTGCCCCGAGAGCGTTCCGTGTTGGGACCTTTGAGCAAGCCGCTGTGTCCTTCCTCATTCAACCCGGAATTGTATTTTGTTTGTTTGCCGTGTGCGGCAACCGCAACGGCGAATGAAGGCATCCACGGATACCTACAGGGACGTAGTGGCGTCACGACGCGCATTGACGTGATGACGCCGCCAGGACTCGTTCCTCTACGCACATAACGTGATGACGTACTCGGAAGCACCCATATAACACGGACTACGGACATTTTGAACGGTTAATTCGATTTTATTCTGTTTTTATTTTATTTTGTTTGGTTTATTGTCTCCTGAAGAAGCCGACGTGCTATCGGCGAAACGCGTCGAGACCAATAAAAATTCGATATTTTACAGCTGTCTACCGGAGTATCCCATTTATCTGGCATTTGCACATCACTCTTTGAGTTGTGCCACTTCATTTATGTAAGTGCAATTTTGATTTATTCCATTGCGGCTTAAAGATACTGCACCATTGTGGTTCTCCTTGGTCTTACAGCTTCCAAGATTTTATTTTACATTCAAGTGTATCCAGAGTCCGTTTTGATGAGCTTCATGTATCCAGCCCTTTTGTGAGTGGATCTTACACCTCATTTAATTACTATTTGATTTATATATTACACTATTGGTATTTATTTTTGTTCCCCCATGTATATGCGCTCCACTGTTTGCTGTTGAACTTTGTTCACACTTTAAGGAAGAGTGTTTGTGGAAGCTGCTTTTAGTGTGGGGAAGTATTAATTTTATTATTATTTCACGTGGAACATTGTTTTTTTTCCTGTTTGCATTAGGATTTTTTGCACAGGTTATGTATAATGGCAGCTAGACCTGAAACAACGAATCGATAAAATCGATAATAATAAACGATGAAGATTTGAATAAAGTTTTGCGGTTGAACGTTGGAGAGAGAGAGAGAGAGAGAGAGAGAGAGAGAGAGAGAGAGAGAGAGAGAGAGAGAGAGAGAGAGAGAGAGAGAGAGAGAGAGAGAGAGAGAGAGAGAGAGAGAGAGAGAGAGAGAGAGAGAGAGAGAGAGAGAGCTTTCTTTAGATGCTATTATTTTGAGCATATCATCTAATTTACTATAAAAATATTTTATAAAATATGGTGGAAAATTGAAAAAAGCACTTTTTCCTACTTTTGTTTGAAAAATCTTTTACTCATCTACAAAAGCTAATGAAAAAATGTGCTAAATACATTCTACTATTTGTTTAGAAGTGCCCAATATTTTCAAGTTTTTTTGCAAGTTATATGGCATATTGCCATTTCCAAACTTTTTTTTTTCTTCCAAAACTGGTCATGCATAGGTTGTTTGGGGGCTAAACGGTCACATTTGGTAGGTGCACAATTGTTTTTATAAATCTTGACATCTGACAGTTTGCGCCTATGCCCTATTTGTGACATCTTTGAACCCAGCCAATTCAATTTACCCCATAAAACTATATATTTTTGAAAACTAGACACCCTTGGGTATTTCAAATGCTGGTATTTGAACTCTTTTCATGGCAGGATTATTATTACAAGATATTGTCCCAATTTTAGGACTTGCTCATAAAAAAGTTTGGACATATTTTCTTTGAAGTAGATGATCCCCCTTCTGATTTAATGGTAAAATCACTGGGGTGTTTTTTATTTTTAAATTTTATTTATTTTATTATTATTAGTATTTTTATTTTTTTTAACTATTTTTACATTTTCAATTTTAATTTTTTTTTTATTTCACTGACCACATACTGATTAGTGTCCTGGGCTCCATGTACCTGCATGTACCTGTAGTCAACCTGCAGGGGGATCTCAATGTTCTCAGGAGTCTGGAAGACCCTCTGGGAACTCTTATTTTTAAAGGGGCACCACCATCTTGTTAGAGGCCTAGCAGGTACCTGTTTTAAATGCTCCTAGGAGCGATCCAATGGGCCCCCTTACTTTTTTGTGTCCCTGAATGCCTCTCTATAGAGGCATTTTAGCAACACTGGCTAATCTTAGGAGGTATTCGTTGATCGCCTCCTAAGTTTTTTTTTTTTTTTTTTTTTAAGAGTTGGGCGCCGCCAAAATTAAAAGGAGCCTTTCATTATGGTGAATATGACTGCTCCTAGGAACGATCGTACGGGGCCCCTACATTTTTTTATATGTTGCTGGATGCCTCGGTGTCAGGATTGGGTTTGCAGCCCTTAAGGCACATTAACGGCACACAATTTAGTTATTGCCACATTGTGATCAAACAATCAAACAGCAAGACAAAAATAACAGTGGGTGTGCTTTGAAGACTGTCGGGCAACACTGCTATAACATGTTGCACAGTATTAGACCTGAAAAGATCCTGTCTGCTTTCACAGCCAGAGGAATATTATGTAACATAAGGGTTTCCTTGCACTGCAGTACGTAAGCAGCAAGTAAGGGCCCCTTTCCACCAGGGGCCTTGGGGCTATTGCCCTTTCTGTTAATTCACTCCTGTTTGGATTATAGGTGCACGTTTAGCTTGTAAAAAAATTCAAATGGTAATATAAGATTATATTGTCAAACCACACCAGTATCAAGAACAATCCTAGGGAAAAAAATAGCAACGTTTAGATGTTCAGTCTAGAGCTCTCGGAGAGCATTAATGAGGGGTTTCATTACATTTCCTAATCAGGAAACCCAAAACACTTCTAATATCTAATATTATTAATTATTCCCAACAAGTGTGCTGTGATTTAAGAAAATAGTGAATAAACAACAGGCCAATAATATAGTATATACAAAAACTACCAACTTTAATTCCATTTGTAAAATTGCAGATGAGATTTTAAAGCAGCTAAGATGCAAATTATGCCAGCACAGTGAGACGTTGTTTTGGCTTTCTTGCATCAGTATTATTTATATTACAGTCATTTACAGGTATTCTCTATTAGAAACTCCTAATTTCCTAAGGAAGACAGGTTTGACCATATTAACAGTATAAATAATTCACTGGAGAAAAAAAAAAGCAGAAAAATGGTATGAAAGAAACATGTATTGCATTACCAGATGGAAGCCAGAAAGCAACAGGACATAGAACAAAGTAACCAATATGGGTCAAGAAAGGCTTATGGAGTGGATTTAAGTATGCACAAACTGTGTACGCTTACATTTTTATTTTAAGATATGCTAAACTTAAATTGATGTATTGGTCCTCATTTAGGGTACAACGGATCAACTGAGGTATTAAGAGGTATCTTATAGGGTAATGCTACCTATGAATGGCATGGGAGTTTTAAAATATCTTCACCAACCTAACAGAGTACCACACTGCCTGCGATTTGTTAAAGATTAGATTTTTAATATTTGCCTAATCATTTGCCACTACCACCAAGTAACATAAAACATTCTGAAACACACAACTTAAAAGCCTGTTCAATATTTACATGATAACGACAGAGCAGCTAATCCGCACCAGATTTGTCAGGATGCTCAAGTGGTACATAGCTCTGAAGAGCAGTTAGTTTGTCACAATGTATGAATACTGGCAGCGTCAAGGATCAATTTTAGAGACTAGACCAGAGGGTACTAGCTTTACCATAAGTCAACCTCCATGTGTCTGTGGGCCATCAACAAGAAAAGCAGAAGTGATCATCAGAATGTTTTCTGAATGTTGATAAGACCACTATGACCATTGTACATTACCCCCAATTATTATCCAATGGTTACTAGGCTGTACAGAACTGCCTAAAGGGAGACTTGCACCTTTGAGCAACAGTCTCAAGTAATTTGTTAGAATAAAGCAAAAGTCAAAAATGCACTAATTTTACTCTATTGCTCTCCAGTGCTGACTTGACCATAGCATTCATCTCTTCAACAAACAGTTGAGTTCTTTGGCAATAATTTCGTTCATAGATCTGTAATCCAGCAAAAGTTCCATGTTCTTGGTCTATTTCACACATCTACAGTAAGGGGGGCATTCTGGCTAAGCCTCTCTGGTCTAAGAATCCACATTAGTTATTCCAAAGATCACAACATTGTCAACAAGAAAGCAAAGCAGATTTCCACACGTCAGACACATTCATTTAGGCTTAGGTCTTGAAAAATAAATTATGACAGTGATAATAAAATGTTCAAAATAACCCTTATATACGAGGGAAAATGGAATGCAACTCTGAATATGTTCCCGCAGTGCAAGAAAAAAAGTCAGTAACCCTACTCAGTCTTATTGTGGTCTAGCACTTTATAAGGCAAGGTGGAAGATGCTTCCTCTGTAACAACAGGAAGTGTGGCAGGTGCGTAGATTTCAGATATGCTGTCATTGCTAGCAAGAGCGCCATACGAAAATGAGCTTCCAAAATCAGGCTGAATAACACTGCCATTGTCATGTGTGGTTTGCAGACCTGCAAAATAACACAAGAGAATTCTCATTTGCTGGACTTCATTTTGAAAAGATACAGAACATAGAAGTTGCACCTTTAACAGTTTGACTAGACAATCCTGTAGTACGTGGAGCTATAAGCTGCCACTGTGCATGATAATAACCAACAACACAATCACAATGCGTAATAGCACACCAAGCTGTCTGACAAGTGTTTCCACAATTCTGCTGAATAAAAAAAATTAACAACCAAATATTAGTATTATGAACAGTCTCCCATAAACAATTAATCTAAAATACTACTAAAATACTAAACACACAAATTCTGAAAGCCTGCAGTTCATGGAGATGCTAGAAACCTAAACATCAATATCTTTTCATGGAATCTGGTCCTTTAATTTTTTTATTTTTATTTTTTAAA
Source organism: Spea bombifrons (assembly GCF_027358695.1). NCBI lineage: Eukaryota > Metazoa > Chordata > Amphibia > Anura > Pelobatidae > Spea > Spea bombifrons. The sequence continues at coordinate 70,648,197 of NC_071088.1, read as the reverse complement.
TCAAGGGCAGCAACCTATGCAATGAAGTGTGGCAAAAGTTGACAAATGATGTTACCTGGCATAGTGTTCATCGTTATATATGGTTCAAAGGCTTTCGTTTTCTTCCTATTCCTTGTGCTAAGGAAGACTCCAAGGAAGGCAATAAGACACCTGTGGATTAAATCCCATTACAGATTTTTATACACTCACCAACCATACATAATGTGCAGAAGATAAAAGTAAAATTATTCTTTAATATATACAGTCTATATTTAATTGGATGAATAATTATAACGCCGACTATTAGCAGATATTTCATTATTGTATAGTTGATGCTGAAATGCATGTGCTGCGTAGACATAGCCACATTGTACATTTTTGTTGATTAACCGCCACGGCAGAAGCCCTTTCCATAAACAGATTAAACTGCAATGAACTGGGATCTCAAATAAAGGTGTATATCTTTGATTTCAAAATATTATATATTGTTTTTTTTTGAGACTTGTGAGCGAAAGGTTTCCAGATCCTTTGATTTAATGCAAAGGGGCCAATAGCCTACAATAAAACCACATAGCAACGACCTAAGCATTTTTCCACAGATGGGCTGTCATGATCAGCACTGTCCATTTGGACCTTGGCAATTTTTGGTGATAAATAAAAGGAACCTAATTTCTCAGGGAGGAACGTAGAACATTCATGGGATCTGGACTGAACCAACATTAGGTTAACAATATCTGTTATTGTGGATTACACAAATGCTTTGTGAAACTGGAGAGGCAGTACATAACCTCCCTCTGTTTTGGCAAGAATAATGGCAAGAATAATGGCTAGAATCCCACTTAAATGATGAAATGTCAGACTATATAAGAGTTAAAAACAGCATATACAACTAAACTTTTGTTTTGCATTTTATTGGTAAGGATGCAAACATATATTTATAAAATTACTACTGAAGTTTCCAGTTATATGACACATGCTGATGTAATTTCTTACCCCAGAGCGAACAAACACATGTGAAGTACATCTTCTTCACGGAAGTCTAAATAAAATACTGCTCCTGAAAAGAGATGGAAATAATAATAACAATTTAAGTGACAAGTGACAAGAGTTAAATGTTTTTTCATAGCACTACAACTTGTGTAATCTATATTTCTACACTATCGCTCAAAAGATTCGGGTCACTTAGATATTTCCTTGTTTATGAAAGAAAAAAAAAATTGGTTATTAAATAACATGAAATGGATCAGAAATACAGTTTCGATGTCTGTTGTAAATGACTATAATAGCTGGAAATGGATGATTTTAACCGAATGTCTTCATAGACGTACAGAGGACCTTTATCAGCAACCATCACTCCTGTGTTCCGACGGCACCTTGTGTTAACTAATCCAAGTTAAAGTTCATAAGGTTAATTGATCATCAAAAAGCCTTTTTGCAATTATGTTAGCACAGCTAGAAACTTCCTTGTTTTCCATGAAAGTCCAAAATGTAGGGACGCACATAAAAGTGTAGTCTTTTTCCCTTACAAAATGTAATTGTGGCTGCTTATCTACATATTGCTCTCGACTGGCAAGCAAATCACAGCTTCTTGATTTCCGCTATTGGTGCTTACCTGCAGAAATAGCTATCGTTGTGGATAAGATGTAATTAACACTTGCAATCAGAGCAGAATCATACAGCTGGGCTGCCTGAGCAAGAAATCTGTAGGAAAAAAAAGAGAGATAGTGAGCTATAACACACTGGTCCTTTTTATGGAATTGAGCATTTCGACTCTATGACTTCCCTACGCATTAGTGGCAGAGTCTGAACCCCCTAGCCAGGCTCTCTGACTAATGATAGCCTAGGGAGGAACGGACTTCATTAGGATTGCCATAAAGAATTAGCTCAGTGTGGTGTTAGAGCAGGGAAAGTCACCGAGAATATCTGATGACTGACAACAATGACATGTCATGCTTAAGGAAAAATACCTTTGTCCCTAGGGATTTCCCTTTTAAAGGATCAAATCCCAAAACTACAAATAGCAGTGGAATATTGGCATTTACAGTCTTGGACTTTCAGCTAAAATTAAAATCACAAATAGTCAATGTGTTCCAAGTGAAATATAGAATGGGTCAGTTCTTCATAGGACCACTGTGTATGAGTGACAGTAGCTTTCAAAATAAGCCTATTCATCCTAGGTTGACAGTCTAAAAGTCCACAATGCAAAATAACTTACGAAGCTTGTGCAACAGCTGTTGCCACCATGCATACCAACATGATGTAGAAAATTGGATATCCAAGTTGTAAGGTATCCCGTATAGACACGATAATCATACCAGCTAATGCTTTTACAGTGACTACTGTAGCTGATCCTAAAAATAAACAATATATAATTTCACACAATGCTTCAACAAAGCAAAAGTACTGTATGGAACAAAAATGGGCTTTAACATCTACAGAAAAATAAATGGATACAGATGCTCCTTGACTTACAAAGGTGCCCATCATAAGTTGAGAATATTGTAAGTCGAACTCACATATCACCACATGTACGGTTACCTGTATCATTCTTGAGTAATCAAGTCAATGTAGTGAATGTATATTGCTATCATAAAGCGAGGAACACATGTATATAATATACATTCCCTAATCTCAATTAACTCTATGTCTTTGTGTTAATTGAAAATAACATAAGGGAAAAAATGAACACTGTGTATACTCCTAACGATATTTTCTTATTTGCAACTGTGTTTTAAATACCGTATTTGCTCGATTATAAGACGAGGTTTTTTTCAGAGCAAATGCTCTGAAAAATACCCCTCCTCTTATAATCGAGGTCGTCTTATAATCAGGCCTCCGCTGGGGCCAGGCTGCTTACCGGTGCTTTGGTCGCGAGCAGCTTCTCTTTTACCAGCGGCAGGAGAACAGGAAGCTAGAAGAGTGTCACATAACTCTGCCTCCCCCCTCCTTCCTCTGGGGGCGGGGCCAGAGAAGTTGCTCGCACAGCCGGGCCCCTGCAGAAGTAACCCCCTATATGCCACTCTGGCATATAGGGGGTTAAAAGGCATATCATGGGGCAGAGTGGCATATAGGAGGGTATAAGATATTTCTGGAGGCAGTGGCATATAGAGGGTTAAAAGGCACATCATGGGGCAGACTGGCAAATAGGGGGTATAAGGCATTTCTGGTGGCAGATGTGATAACTGGGGGGCAGGTTGGCAAATGAAAGGAAATAAAAAAATATATATTTTTCTCAATCACAGCTTTTATTAAATATGAAAAAATTGTTTACATGAATTAATATTTACTAGTAAAACTTTTTTTCCTATAGGGTCGTCTTATATTCAGGCTTTTTGTTTTTTTTTTTCCTAAATTAATATTTAGATTTTGGGGGGTCGTCTTATAATCGAGCAAATACGGTATAATACACCAACAATTGTTACCTATGAGGTTCTCTAACAAATGTGGTATAAAATAAGCAATCAGCATGGACAGTCCATTGGTTTCCATGGTGACTGGCCAGAATAACTCTATAAGGCACATTGTATTCCACAGCATGCAATACTGTCACATTGGGAGCAGCATGGCATCCAATCTAATCTGAAACACATGTCCCTTTAAACGCATTGGCTCCTCTACACAGGCGTCCTTAAAAGTATTTCAGATGAGGAGAGAAAATATGGCAACAAGAAATGGCCAAAAAATAAATAGTTAACATTGTGTGCAAGAACAAGTAATGGCGAGCTAATTAAGAGTGAAATGTTTAATTGGCAAGGCCTACAAGGTCCAGTATGTCTGTGTGCCCTTTCGCATACGGGATCAGATGGGCAATCCCTCCAGCTTCATAATTTCTAAACTCAAAGAGTTGGAAAGTTTTTTGTCACACATCTAATGTTATGCAATAACTAACATGCCCCTTCTGCTTTCATCACTCAAAAGCAAAAAAGGCTAAGTGAATGAATGAGATATTTTAAGCAAAAGACCAGAGGTTTGTTAGCAAACAATTCAGAAAAAAATAAATTAGACACTTAAGAGAAACATACATGTTCAATTGCTTACACCAAAACTTTCCACCTGGAAAGAACTACCTTTCCATGGTACTCAAACATATTGTTCACCATTCATAATGTCTGGTACTGTACTTACTATGACAGTAATTACTGAACCTCTCACTTATTATACTGTAAATGTAAAGTGTAAAGTGTAAAATTATACAAACAAATAAAAAAACAAAGCCTGTGAGGAACTGTATCCATTATGAGAAAGCAAGAGATCTCAGCGCTGATGAACATTAGCCAAGGATATGAAAATAGCTCTGCCCTATGGGCTGTATGCATATACTCCATTACATGGCATCACTTTGCTTACCCAACAACGCTACCAGCAGCAATATAATTATCAGGTAATTAGCGTTCTTCTGTTTGTAGAAGTACAGCAGGGAACAGAAAGCTAGAATCTCCACAAGCTGCAAAGACAGAATGCATTATTAAAAACAACCATATAGGCATTAGATCAGCGTTCTTGCATTTAACTATTGTTAGTCCACAGACTACATTTGATTCTTTGTTGCAGGTCATGGTCAAGAGAGTTTTTTCTAAGACCAAATATAAAGCCTTACAAGTATACTCTATTTTGACCAGGTTGACAATTCTAATTCTAATCTTCTAATCTTCCTAATAAATATTTTTTTGTATACCACAAATGCAATATTAACAGTGATCTTGGCTTCATTTTTACATTGGATGTTTAGAAACAAACTGGTAAAGACATAGGGAGAATCCAGAAACTGGAATACGTGTGCTGTTTTTAGTGTAGAAGAAGCAGGGGCTTCTATAATGAACCTTCTGGTGCAATATACACAAAATGTAATGTAATAAGTGTTTTGGTTTATGCCATCTTTATTCTGGATTAAGACTGATACTAATCATTTTTTATTTCTTCCTGTAACAAACTGGAAAGCCAAGCACACGATTTGGAAGAATCTCAGACATGAATCCCTTCTAGCTATGTGACCTAGTCTGAGTGAATCTACATTTGTACCACGTACAACTTAAGGCTTATTAAGCACAGCGTTTCCCGATTGTGTGTTGGTTGTGTTATGTACACTATTGGTTTTTCTTCTCTTATACAACATGTATATATATTAGGCACTCACACATATCCTAGAGGCAGTAAACATGTACATTTATGCACTGTTGCGATGGATATAGTGATTTTTGTGTACATTTTGATATCTAATAGTGTGTTGCAAACCTAGAGGCTCAAACTGCTAAGAAGTGCCTTTAGATGTAGACAGACACATAAGCGTATTTGCTAAATGACCAGTTTGCAGGAGAGTTGCAGTTACAAACATTTTGACTAAAAAAACATAGAGAAAAGGTGCCTTATAAAACGCGGTCATACGATTAATACAAAGAAAGGAAAAGTTCCAGTACAGGATGTGAATGATATACTATATAGCTATTGCAGCCATAGTAAACATGCCAGTGTGTTACACACTGATATCACATGTAAACTCTTTTATCAATCCATTAAAGCACTTAGTGACTTATCATCGCACTGGGGCTAAGTTTATATGTTTTCCCATGGAGGTATATGGTTCAGTCTAGTTCTATGCCAGTATGAAATTCCCAAGAGGCAACACGTGACTTTAAATGAGAAAATGTTTGACGCCATCGTATGGTTAGTTCCACTTTTTGTAGCTGTTCAGTTAAACAGACCCCAATTTTAACGTGCATTTACTTCTGGTGATAAGACACACATTCAGTACAACTGTTGTGGTGTAGTTTTCTTAAGCGCTTTGTGATATGGTTATTTAATAACACTTTTATGTTGGCAATTTAATTTCTTTACTGTTATTTTGATTTATGAACATTTTAGTACCTTCTCCTTTTACAGTATGAAGCTAGGGGTCCATTTTACGATTGGCAAGTGTCTTTGTGTTAAATTAAAGATACCTTTAACGTGGCGGGTGAGCTTAATTATGCTTTGGCCAATTCATATAACCAAAACCTCTCATTTATATTATGTTTATATATTTGTTGCCAACTTTATTAGGGTTAGAAGCGCAGACAGTTTTTGTTTTTTGTATACATTGTACAGCCAATACACTGTTTTTGCAGCATGCTTACACCTGTTTGGTAGGCCTCGTATTATACATTTGTATTATTTGAGCCTGTGACTAGCTTAGCGCACCGACATTTTTTCTTTTCCTTAAATTAAAGATATACTGTGGATAAGACTGAAATACAACTTACCACATAGAGGAGGTATTGCCAGCTGACTAGGTGCTTCACAATATTGTCTCCAGTCATCTTCTCATGACTGTTGGGTCCAAACGAGATTAGCAAATAGGTGCCCACTATTGCCAAACCACAGCCTAGAAAGGACAAGATATAACGTCCTTTGGAGGGGAAAGGGTGAAGAAAGAAAATACATACATACAGAATTGAGAAGATCCAGTTAGTTATTGTGCAGGTGAAATGGTGTTAAGTATCATGCCTACTTCCATGAAGAAATCTGAAGGGAAGGTAAAGACACTATAGGGTGTACTAACCAGAAGACAAAGTAGGATTCCGTTGCATACTAAAGTTATGTTGTTAATACAAACAAATTGCTCAAACGATGACTAAGAATGAATCGAGATTCATAGAAAAGATGTTTAAACATCATATACATTTCATACTCACTTAAAAATTCCTTTGGTTTCCACTTCTCCTTAATAAATATAAATCCTATAATTGAGCTGGCTGCACAAGACAAAGAAATGTATTTTAAACTCGTAAGCATTTCCATCTCATTTGAAGTTACATTTATTTCTGAAAAAAAACTGTGATGTATCCTACCGCTGTCCTAAACTTATCAAGAGTTAAGAAAGACCTTCGGACATCAACTTCATTATATTAAAAGGGGAAAAAAAGCATACAAAAACTTGATTTAGTTTCCTTATAATCTCAGTAGGTTTGTGAAATACAGAGTTGCACAAAAATAGTTGCACTCAAATGGTAAGGTGAGTTTATTTCACAGGCAACGTTTCGTGCTGAGCCTCTGCTTCTTTGTTTGGGCGAATTAGACGCAGAAGGCAAAATGGAAATTGGTAGATTGGTTATCCACACACGAGAAGCTGTGTTGTTAATTAAATTAATGTCAATAGCAAACCTTATGAATACTCACCTATCAGAGATACAGCACTGAGAGGTGCAATGAGGGACAGAGGTGCAAAGGCGTAGGAGGCAAACACAAGAAGCTCTCCAACTAGCATCACCAAAAAACCACACCACCAGGTTTTTGTCTTGAAATATGATCGAGAATCTTTGGATCCCGCCAGGCGTACATGGCTGTATTTCTAAGTCAAGCAAAAAAAAAACAACTTATATGACTACTACACAACAGTAGTGATTTAATAGTCACTATTGATCGTAACATTTTGCTGCTGAAACTACTTTTTAAAAAATATCCTGTGCTGTTACAAGGACTGCAGTATACCAGAGTAGAAAGCCAATGAATATGTAATTATATATTATTCTGGTATTTTCGCTATTTAGCATCGTGCTCACCTGTAAGTTGAGTGCAATACTGATAACAAGGTGTCCAAAAATGGCAAGCAGAGCTCCTATGAGATTGTCCTGTTAGATTAAGAAAAATACTGTTAAAATCTGACTTTGGAAGTCGCCAAAAACAAAGTCAATACATTTGTGAAAAAAGTGAAAGAAAGACCCAGATTTGAAACGAATGGAGTTTGCTTTATTACTTTGCATCTATTTACAATTTAATATTCACAAGTTTTTATGTTAGGTCTGACGAGAAGCATAGCACCTTCCTGATTAAATAGGTCCTACAACAAGCATTGTCCTGCTGACATTGGTACAACCTTGGGCCTAGAAGTAATATACCTATTAAATTATCCATAAATACAATCAGTCTTGTTATTCCATTAAAATGTAAACAGTAATTTTATGAGTGATGCTGCCAAACAGGAATTTATTCAAAGTGATAATGACAGAGCAGAAATTGCAGTGACATCATCAGATCGTTGGAGAACAGGTCAAGGAACCAGGGTCAAATGTGTCGCATTATTTCACCTAGGTGTGGACATTGGTTCACTACCAAACTCTCCAAAAAAAAGTGAATTTGGAACAATTGGTTATTTCAAATGCGTTTATGTTTAGGGATTTTTTTTTATTGTTACCCTAGAAGCCTGGGGTGATTTTAGTAGACAGTAGACGGCAATCAAATAAAAAAGTATATTTACTAGCTTTAAAAATTTTAAATATGCTGCCAGCCATATTTTCTGAAGCTTTGGAGTTTGTTCAAAAGCAAAACAAATAAATTAAACTGATTTCAGAGCCCAGGAAAACACTTGCATGAATTCCAAGTGTCACAAGAACAATCATCCAATATTTATAATAATGAATGTAAGCATGAATATTAATGCATTTTTTTATTTTATACAGTAACAGTTCTATGTAAAAAAAAAAATAAAAAAAAAAGCAAAGGGCTTCTCTCTAAAATGCCCTCACTATACAGCTGCTGTTATTAAGGCCATGGCTGCTGAGAAACGCCAGCCAAACATATTTAATCTTTATTAAGGGCTAAAGGTAAAGATTGTGACAGCGTCATGTTACATGTTAGGAACTTTAGTATCGGGATTCCTTTCTAGGACACGTACTGAATAAACGGATACCCCACAATGTTAGGACCTCCATACAGCCAGCTCTGTGCCTTCTTGACATGGAGAACCTCTTGTAATGGTTTTTTTTTTGTTTTTTTTTTTTAATTATTATTAGATCTAGCACCAACAGATTCTGTAAAGAACGCGATTCAACAGAAATAGAAAAAACCCTCAGCTTCAGACTTATGTTCCTTAGAATATAGCGAGATGTCACTATTTTGTAGCTATCCCAATATAGCTTTATGAAGTTATAAAACCTTCCATAGAGCAGGGCATGAGGTAGCGTTTGCTAAAATATCAATTTAGACAAAAGAGGCCATCTGCCCTTTAACCCCTTTGCAACCAATGACGTATCAGGCAAATATGTCCCTACATGATCAGTTAAGAACGTTTCGCAATCGCGGAGTCAGCTCTCTTAACTACCACACCATGACGGGAGTTCTACAGCCAATCATATGCACTGATACAGTGAGATGACATGCTTGTAAGCACTGTCTATGCTCTCTAAAAGAAAGAGAACAATAACAAACAGGGTTTCCCTGAGCCTCAAGGCCCAGGTTTAAAAACAATATATAAATATATATATATTTTTTTTTTAAATCAGACCCTAAGTGGTTTATAATATATATCAGAGCATCATTGTGTATCTTTTGAAGAAGAGACCAAAGGGTTGAACAATTTTTTACAGCATTCTCTGCCCATACTTACCAAGGGTGCAAATAGTGTAAAAATGATATATCTGTAAAACCATGAATAAATGTTTTTTTTTGTTAAATCCATTTTCTACTTTTGTAAATAAAAAAAAAAATACATATATTGGGTTATTGTTTCACATGAAGGTGACAGCTGCGATATTCCGTCATAACTGATGAATTTAGTCTGATATAAATAAACATGGCTAGCTTTAATTGTATTATTATATATCTTTTTTGTAATAAAGGGAAATCATACCTTATATGAAAAATAAGGATCGATTGGAGCAGCCGTCGTCGTCGTGATCAGTTCATCTAACTGAACATCGGAAATGGGTTCTTTATCCATGATCTTGTAATTGCGTACTCCTTACAGCATCACATAAACATGTATTCCAAATTTCTAAATGATTGCCACTATTCATCAAGCCACAGTCATTTGAAACTGGACTCCTCCAATATCCACACACGGTTTCATATTAAATATAAACCTTTCATTTTAAACTTTTGGACCTCCTGTCCTGTTAGAAGGAAACAGAATGAAAGGGTGACGTTAAAGACATTCTAACAGATGTAAAATACAGGGAAGGATACTGAATATTGGATCATAATTTCAGAAAATACAATGAGAAGCAACAACAAATAAATTACATGAAAATATAAAATTCCTACTAGCCTTTATTGTGAGAAAAACAGCATATCATTCAGTTCTTATTCATTACTTCAACGTTAAATCGCCTTCATGTGCATACCAGATGAGCCATGTAATATTTTCTTATCTTTTACCCCAAAACACCGTCTAAGTACACATTAAACCCAAGGAGCCCTGTTCGTCTTTAATTTAATGTCGAATAATGAGTTTTATCGCTATAAATACAAAGAACATTACAACAACCTGTCTTACCTGTTTCCTATTTCCTGCGTTGGCCACTGAGCTAATTAGGACGCAGACCGATTCTACTATTCTGATTGGAGGATGAAGCTGTCAGTCATAGGCTTTGGTTAAAAGCGGATGTCTAATTCGTCCAGCCTGTGCAAGGAACTGTCAAATTGGTGGCGTGCTGCTGACGTCAGAAGGGAGAAGCAGGAAGTGTGGTGCGCTGGAGCTGTTTAGGTGGCTATTGGGAGGACAGGAATAAACAAAGTGACCATTATTATGTCGTTGTATGTTTGTAATAAAATGTGTACGTTTAAACCGCATTTATTCATTTTTTTATTCATTCTATCACAAGAATCGGCAATAGAGAGCGTAGTGTACGGGCGGTTTTTTACAACCACTACTGTCGCTGCGTAAATGTCAAACCGGTTCGAATTCCGACGTCATGTTGTTTATATTAAGGGAGTACTAATATGGCTGTTGATTTTGTTGGATGCGTATAGGAGCTCGTCTTATTGGGTGTAAAAAGATGGACGTACAGAGATTGCAGCGTTGCTGAGCAACCAATATACACAATTATGTAGACGTGTGGTGTTAATTTCAGTACATAGAGATCGAGGTAAGAATAAGGTTTTTGTTACTGATCAACCTTTATAAATATGTTCTCGTGTGTGTTATATATATATAATAAATAAATATATATATATATATATATATATATATATATATATATATATATATATTGCCATGGAAGGTTAAAAAAATCATAATTGGTTGGGGGAAGTTTTATTCTTTCTTTTCTCTTTCTCCCATCTTTAGAAGAACCTAGAGCCTATTGCATTCAAGTTCCATTGCCCTGTTATTATCTGTCGCCAGCTGGTGTTGTTTGTGTGCTGCTTTGTATAAGAAATATATCTACCTAGATGCTGTGATTTTGTTTATTTCTTCTCCGAGACATAGATATTCCTACAGCTATAAGACGTGTAAGTTAAAATATTTGCTGACATGAATTGAGATCTGTTCGTTGCGATTAGGTTTAATAAATAAATATATAAAAATCTTCCATATTAAAACCCTGATGCCGCTTTTAAATGGAACCCAGAGTGTGCGGACAGCATGATTTTCTTTCAGTTACAGAACTTTTTTATCTGTCCATTGATCTAGCAAATGTATAATTAGGAATCCCCCCTTTATGCTCTTGATTGCCCGTGATATACTTTGTGTAGACACAGAATGTAGGATATTCAACCCTGCGTCGATCCATTCTGCAGAAACATGGCCCACTGACAACCACGAACGTTGTGATGATACGTACATGCTTCTCAAATGGTTCTAATGGCCATGGTGCGGTGGTTCCTAAGCTTTTTGGTGTCACATCTCCCCTGTGAAAAATCTTATGATTCACTCCCTGGAGTCTGTCCAAACCTCCCCAGGGAAGGTGTACCCCACACGAACCCTGCATAGTGGCATAGGTTTGTTTCAGGGTTGTTGTCCAAGGAGATAGGGGTCTGGGCTTCGCCATGATCTTTTAGGTGCCTTACCTATTCCTATATTTAAATACTAGACATTTACATGCAGAATAACAAATGCAAACAAGTGTTGTGGTTTGTAGTAATACCTTAAACCCTCTATTAAATATATAATATATATATTATGACCGAGTGTACAACACTCATCCGCTGAGACCACCAATTCTGCTAGCAGGAAGCACATCTGACCATGTCTATGCATGTAAAGCGTATATACTTGGTGTTTAACCACTTCTGCCTTTCATGTCATGCTGTGATAAAAATAGTAGGTTTTTAATTACGTAGGTATGGTATGTGGAAAAAACATGTTAAAAAAACTAAATTTGCTGAGAAACTGTGACGGTTCCTGATGCAGGGCACTGCCTTAAGTCTGGAGCACTCTGTGGGAATCTACACTAAGGTACCCAGGACAAATAACTCGCATAAATGCAAGATGTCTTGTAAGTATGGGAACCGTGCATCTACAATAAACACAAACCTCTGATGATAGTACAAAGAATGCTGCTGATCAGTCAGTTTCTTAGTATCTAATGTGAGTAACCCCCTTCAAAAATAAATTAAAAAAATAATAATAGTAATAACTACAAACATATAATTATATATATTAGCCAGTTATGCATTTAACCCTATCCTGTGTTTGCTTACTCTGCCATATGTTTTGTACTGTCACCTAAATAGACGCCATGTGCAACATGGATGTATGTAAAATTACTCATGTATGTACATTTACTAACGGGTATTCAGTGGCAGACTGTTGACATAAGTGGGCCAATGACTGGATATGCCAGGCCACATGTTAGGTTACTATGCTCACTAAGTGCATGGCTGGGCATTTGTCCAGTGTGCCAGATGACCAGTGTGGGCCTGGTTTCCATTGTATCATGTGATGCAATGTTTTTCAGTCTATGTTTATAAAAAATAAAGATTGTGAGGTTCACTAAAAATGAAAAAAGGGACAGCAATTTTGGGTGGCGGGACTTGGATACTCTTGGAATGGTGCTGATGGGATTACATTTGGAAGTTTTCTTGGGAGTCAGGCTGGTCTGATTGATACGAGTAACAGTATGTTCATCTTCAGCCACTAGATGGTGTCCTGGTGTCAGCGGCTTCAGGTCTAGGCGTAGCTTCTGGGCTTTGTTATTTTCAAAAATGCTTCTGTGCAATTTTATGTGAAATATCTTTTGTATAAAGTGTGTCATGCTTGGAATTTCTAGTCATTTTTCATGTTTTGCTGCCACATTTTCAAAATTTTTATCATAACTTAAGTTCATATAGGAAAACTACCTATATCTTTTACTTGGCTTCACTGTTATCTGGCAAAAATTGACAGTGATATAAAAACACAGAGACTGGGTTTAGATTTAAAAGGCCGCAGGGTTTTGTTAAACAGGCAGGTAAACTTGTCCCTCCAAACTCTATCTTCCAAAAGCAGCAGCTCGCTCTTGACCTCCAGGGGTTAATGTAATGTTGGACCAGACCAATAAAACCCCTGGGAGCAGATCCAACAGCTGGAGCTTGTCTCATTTTAAGTCCTTCATCAACGTAAGGGCAGGCATTGTGTATGAATTGTCTGTTCTCCTTCTTGTACAACACCAAAACATTAAGGGATATTTCTATGAAGGAACAGCAAGCCGCCTCCCAGAGCACCTCGCTATCGCAGCTATACGAGCCACCCAATAAACATAGGAATACCCAAGTAAAACAATAGAAAAGAAGGAGTACATCCCAAAACCACGTAAGCTGCCCAGCCAACTGAGGGAAGACACACGTGCAATACATCAACCAACCTTTTTGTGTGTGTGGGGGGGTGATGTCAATCTAATTTCCAACCCTAATCTCACCAAACCATGTTTCAACAGTGAAGTAAATTGAAATCTGGAAAACGAACAGTCCATCCCTATGATAACTCCCATGTTACATTAGCAGTTTTTGAAAGTTTAGATTTTTTTTTGACCCTGGGTGACTGCCTCTGCAGTGATAACACTGAAGAGGGCCTGCAGAAGACCTGCACACCAGAACTGCATCCAGAAAGGAGCCCCATGCTGGGGGTATCCAGGCTAGGCTACCAGCTTCTTTCATGTTGAAGGCCTGAAACCCATGCATATAGGCCACATGGCACTTCTGGAAGACTGCAATTGGTGGTCTGTGGGTGGTCTTCCTGGTCAACTGGGGCTCTTGAGGGGGAGAAGTAGCCTGGAATCTCTGAACCCTGGATGGCCCCACCTTTGACCGGATACGTTGCTGGGAAGAAAGCCTGGGAAGAGGGCCTGAACCTTGAGGCCCTGGTGGGTACATAAGAAGTCTGGTAGCCTGAAAGGTAGTCCATGAAGCTCCTCGGTTGCTTTTGAAGCCAGAAACAGATTACTGGAGAAGAAAGCAGAAACACAGAACACAAAGAAAAAAGAAAAAGTGGGGGAGTGTAGGGAGACATTGAGAGCGTGAGAGAATGAGTGAAGGTGAGTGACGGCAAATTTTGTTCACAAATAAAAAAAAAAACCTCCAGATTTTGTCCGAACGGAAAGGACAGGAAACAAAATATGTTCTCCGAAAACGAATGGACCAAAAACAAAACAAAAAATTATCCATGTGTCTAGTGACTATTATAAAAAAAAACAAAATTAATGGGTACATAAAATCAGAAAGCAACATAATTATACCATAAAAAAAGGATCAGGATGATTGAAATATATTATACTTTGGTGCAAATGATGGCTGGACATAAAGGGAAAGTCCAGCCATCATATGCACATAATTATGATGTCCTTCTTGAAAATTCATATTTTTAAAGATTGCATATTAAATCACTCATTTTGGTGAGGCTGTCTGGGAAATAATACTGTCCCTTTAATTAAAAGTTATGCTAACATTTCTTACTCTTTTTGTGTGCATCTCGGGATATGTGCATAAGGGGCAGCCATGCGAGGCCATCTGTCCGACAGCTAAAGCTTGGCTGAAATTGGGTCATGCAACAGGACTATGATCCTAAGCACACCAGCAAATCTACAGCAGAATGGCTGTTGCAATGGCCCAGTCAAAGTCCAGACCTTAAACCAATTGAAATGCTGTGGTGAGACCTTAAGAGAGCTGTACATAAACAACTGCCATCAAACCTCAATGAACTGAAGCACTATTGTAAAGAAGAATGGACCAAAATGTATCCACAACGATGTGTTACTTTTGTTGCTGCTAAAGGTGGTTCTACAAGCTATTGAAGGCATGCTTTTCACACATGGCTTCTCCATTTTGGCTTTATTTTTGTTGAATAAATCATGACACAGTATAATATGTCATGTGTTGTTTATCTGAGGTTTATTTCTGAGGTTCACATGATCTAAGTGACTTTGTCTTGAACATGTTATTGAACATGTAGAATTAGTGATCTCTTATGTGCACTTTTTATGCTTTTTATGGTGCAAATAAATTAAATCTTGCTAAAAATATGAGCCTATGATATGTTTAGATACAATTTAGTTAAGTTTAATTAAATAGTAATTAATTTAAATATTTAATTAAATTTAATTAATATCATTAAAAGGACCCATTTCCTATGACTTGGGCTCCCTATGCACCACGGGGGCCTGTGTTTAACTTTTACCATAAACAATGGCTTAGGCCCAAATCATCTTCTGAATCCCACAGTTACTTTGTTGTCCGATGACTGATATAGAGAGGGACAGAATCTAGAAGCAACAAGTAACTTTCTTTTATTATTGTATATATGGCAAACATATTTTTATGTAGGTACTTATTTTTTGATTAGTGATTAATCTTTTTTCTTTCAGGCTCTTGAAGTTCATTAGTGTGCTTGAACAGAAAAACAAGTGTCCCATATTATTTTTAATTTGGAATTTTAAGAATTGATGGAGCCGTACACAAGAAATTTGAATTCTCAGATAAAGAACTTAAGAAGAAATCGTCTAATGTATTCTGAAAAACAGAAGACAGGTAACACTTAGAGTTCTCATTAATCATGCAAATCCTGTTATTGTTATTTTTGTAAGTAAACAGTTTAGTCTGGCATTTACCTTCATAGTTGATCCTGGGCAACCTTCCAACTCCATACCCCTTTCTCAGACGGTTAAACTAAAATCATGCCACTCATTACACCACATGTATGTGATATGTTGCTAACCAAAATCCCTGAAATGGATCTTCCATTTTACAATTCTGTAAACTAGAGAAACCTTCATTTACACAATAACCCCTTAAGGAACAGGCTATTTTTTATTTGTTGTACCTTTCGTGACTGAGGCTGTTTTAACACTTGTGCGGTGCTCGTGTTTAGTTGTAATTTGCTTCTCTCTTATTTAGTGTACTCACACATGTTATATATTGCTTTTTCAAAACAAGAAGGACTTTCTTCAGATACAATTTGTTTGATCATATTGGTGAAAAATTTTAAAAAAGCACATTTTCCCATTTTCATTTGAAAAATGTTTTCATCTACAAATGCTAATGAAAAACCTTGCTGAATAGATTCTACTATTTGTCCTGAGTTTAGAAATATCTTTTTTTTATGTTTTGTCTTTTTTTTTATTTTTTTGCAAGTTATAGGGCAATTAGTACTAGATTGTAAGCTCATTTGAGCAGGGCCCTCCTCACCTGTTGTCTTTGTAAGTCAAACTGTTATGTTACCTACTACTTGTTACGTCCTGTCTACCCATTGTACAGCGCTACGGAATTTGATGGCGCTATATAAACAATAAATAATAATAAGTACAAGTAGTGTTTTGCTATTTCAAAACCATTTTTTCAAATCTGGTCATTCTGCCCCATATACTATTTGGGACAAGTTTGAAGCCGGCCAATACAATTTATCCCAATAAACCATATATTTTTGAAAACTACACACCCTGAGATATTTCAACCCTTTCAATGCACTAATTCTGCTACCAGCCTTTGTCAAACTTTTTTTTAGTAATTTATTTTGTGTTTAGTTTTCACACAAATTGTAATTCAGGTATAAATTTACAGCTCATGGTATATGTCACTTCAAAACAACACTGTAATATGTGTTCAGCAACATCACCTCAGTACAGTGATACCATCCATGCATGAATTTGTCTGGTTATTTGGGGGCTACAAAAACACATTTGAGACATGCTCAATTCAACTGAGAATTTTGACATCTGGTCCTTCTGCCCCTATGTCCTAATTGGGCCCATTTAAAGCCAGCCAGTTCGATTTAACATCATCAAACCATATCTTTTTGAAAGCTAGACACCTCAAGATATTTCACATGCTGGTATTTTGACTCTTTACATGCACTAATTCCTCTACTAGGCTTTGTCAAAGTTTGAGGTCATTTTTTGTGTGTTTTTTTAACACGCATTGTACTTCAGGTATGAATTTATAGCTCCTGGTATATATCACTGTCAAACAACACCCCAATATGTGTTCAGCAACATCCCTTGAGTACAGTGATACCACCCGTGCATAAGTTTGTCAGGTTGCTTGGGGTAGGAGCAGTGCATTTTTCAATTTAGAATTTTACCATCTGGTGATTCTGCCCCCCAAGTCCTACTAGGGAGATCTTTGAACCAAGCCAATTCAAACAAAACACTCCAGGGTATTTCAAATGGTGGTATTTTAACTCTTTCCTATGCCCTTTTTGAGAAAACTTTGAACATGACCAATTCAATTTGTCCCTTCAAACCATTGGCATACATGGGAATTTGCTGGGTTTCAGGTGGGAACTTTATTTATTAATTTTACTTTGTGTATATTTAAGCTTGAATGCTTTACACCAGAGTCTCTCCTTTTTCTATTTTTCTTGTATATGTGACATGGTTTTTAACAGATTTCCTTTCCTGGGATGTGGGCAAATTTTAGCAACATTCTTGCTACCTCTCCTTCCCTGGGTTTGAGGTCTGAAAACCAGCTTGCAAACAAATAATTAACAAAAAGGTATTAGATTAAAAATAAAATATTATTGTGGTCACACTTGGTCACTAGAACTTCTTTGTTTCAACTGCATCAGTTGAATCCCAGGACCGATGCTTTCCTAGATTAGTGGCTAGGAACTGTGCATCGTACAAACTATTTAGTTTATTCAGCTGCATTTTCCTGATTCCTGGGCAGTAAACTGGGTAATTTCAGGGATATACACAGAAGGGGCCACACATTCCTTGCTATTGCCTATGCCCAGGATCACAGCCTGGGACTCTGATTGTTCACTAAGAACACCCTTTTTCATCTGATATAGTGTCTATGGCTTCTGAACCAGATGCCAAAATGGCATACGCCTCTTATGAAGAGAACATCCTAGCCATTAAAAGAAATTACCCTTTAACCTGCCCACACACACCAGTTAAAAGAAGTGCGGATGCACAAAAGCAGCTGATCACTGTATAATAGATTAATAATTAATAATAGCTTTAATTTTTTTTTTTTAAGTTTAACATGTGGTCGTCATGTGCCCATATCCTATTTGGGACATGTTTGAAGCTGGCTTATTTAGCTCCTGGTATATCCCAAACAACACTCCATTATTTGTTTAGCAACATCTCCTGAGTACAGTGATGCCCCCATGCATATGTTTGCTGGATTTCATGAGGGATAAAAGGCCACATTTGAAACATGCACATTTTAAAATTTTAATATCTGGTCATCTTGCCCCCATGTGTTATTTGGGACATCTTTGAAGCTGGTCAATTCAGTGTAGTCCATCAAACTATATAGTTTTAACACTTTCTGTACCAGGATTTTTGTAAAACTACAGCAACAATTCTAGGACATGTTCTTAAAATTAAACATTTTTGGACTTATTTTACTTTTTTTCAGAACTGAATGCTTTCCCATATGTTGTCATGGTGATATCACTGGGACAGTATTTTTTAAATGTTACTACATTTTTATTTATTAACTTTTTAATGTTTTTTTAGATTTTAACCTACGTGTTGAGTGCAGTACCTATAATCAACCTGCAGGGAACTCTTACTTTTTCCTGGCACCGTCATCTTGTGAGAGGCAGCATGCCCCACACTAAGGCGCTTGTGATTGCCTTCAGGAGCCATCATGCGGGGCCCCTGATTGTTTTTTTTTATTATGTTGCTGAATATATAGTTATCAAGGCATTTGAGCAACATCGGCTGAGCATAGGAGGCGATTGTTGATCACTTCCTAAACTCGTTTCTGCTGCTAACATTTTTTTGGGTGTTGCTGAATACCTTGATATCGAGGCAATGCAGAAACTGCGCCTGAGTAAAGAAAGCAATTGTTGTTTGCTTTCTAAGCAAGTTTAAACCTATGCAATTGCCACAAACTGTGATGCGTTTCCGTGACACATCAATTGTCGTCAAGAGGTGAAACAGTTCTAGTTTTTGCATAAAATGTTTTCAGGCAGCACCATATTAGTCATTTGTATGTGTTCTAGCTTTGTGGCCATAGCCCAATCTACTAGACAAACACCCTCACTCCTTTTCTTGCAATGTATGGCAAGAAATAGAATGACTAATTTTTAACCACCCAGCTGGACACTCTGACTAATGAAGGTCTATGTAGGAAGATACTTCCTAGCATAGCCATAAAGAATCAGCTCAGTCTTGTAACTGTGAAGGGAAAGTCAGTCAAAACGTCATGTCACTGACAACAATGGCAACCTCCAGGTCTAGAATTAATGAAATGTTTTTTTGGAACAAAAGAAGATTAAACCATGTTTAAGTCAGTGCTAACCTGCATTCTTAGCATCCACCATGTTCCTACAAACCGGAGCGGTAAGAGAGGAACTTCTTATCAACAGAGTCTTTGTAGTCTATTCGTGAAAGTCACTGTTGATAGGAGAGTTGTGGTTTCAACTCATTGATGTCCATATACACTATGAGGGCTGACCTCATGGCTGAGTCTCCTCTGCCATAATGCAAATGTCCTTAGGACTTGGGTTCTGTGAATGGCCATCCATGCCCTAGAATCTGCTTCATAATCCCTTTGACTCTGATAAATTTATGTAAGACCCCTGGGGTGATTCAGTTTCACCCCTTCAAGTTATTGTTTCCCTGCACACTGGATATTATCCAGGATATATTCCAGCTGTAAAGTATGGCGTTGTCCCACTTGTCCCATTCCAGGGTTCTCTAGAGAAAAGGAGGGACGGAGGTAGAGGAAGGGTAGATAAGGGGGGGGCGGCATTTTGTCTTGGGCCGGCCCTGCATTTCCACATCACTTTAATGCATATGATAGCTGCACCGGCTTGGTGAAAGTCACGTGAGGAGGGGGGTCATGCTGTTGCATGAAAAGCATGCCCATTGATTTGAATGAAGCATTTTACTGTCACTGATTGGCTGCTTCAAGCCAGTGAAGGACTATGGGGGGAGGGAAGCTGCAGGTCTGTAGCTAAAGTTGCTCCCCAAGGTTAGTGCTTTTTAATGTTTAAGTGGTACATATTACTTTAATATGCATGAAGCACTTTAATATGCATCTTTTTTTGTTAAGATACATTTTATTTTTAAAATAATAGCAGTCTGCTTGAAAAGTGTTAAGGTTATTGTACCAACCAAAAAAAAAGGTCATTTAATTTTCATATTTACCCACCGTTAGCAAAACCAGCTCTCCTTTGTAATTTGCTAATTGTATTTTTTTCACACATCGCAAAAGCTCCTACAAGACAGAACATGCTAAGAGAAGAAAGTTAAACAGATCTGGCATTTATTATTGTTTATTTCTTTTTTATTTTAAAGGATTCAGGACACCCGCCAGCCCTGCCTCAATACCTACAAAATACCAGACTATTTTTGTTCCAGAACTTGAAAAAAGAGGTTTCAACTCGAAGGCCTTGAGATTTGCCTACAGTCTCAATCAGGTAATTACAGCATACCACTTTGCTGCTAGCAGAGTTGTTAGTACAGAAACAGTCTTCTTCCAGCAGACCTAGCATTAGATTAATTACATTCATTTATATAGCGCTAGCAGATTCTGTAACGCTTTACTATCAAAGTCGGTAGGACAAATAAAAAAACATTAACAAACTAGTACAAAAGAAGAAGAGGGCCATCCTCTTGTAATGAGCTGCTGATGTTTTTGGTTGCTCGGAAGACTCAGACAGGAGGCTAGCTGAGAGTGTTATGAGGAAGAGGTGGGTTTTCAGAGAGCTTTTGAAATTTTCATACGAGGGAGTAAAACTGACAGAACGGGGAAAGGAATTCCAGAGGCAATAAGATTGATAAAAGAGAGAAGACGGTCATGAGAGGAACGAAGATTGCGGTAAGGAGTATATTTGGATAGGAGGGTAGAGCTATATGGGGGTGCAAAGTTGTTAAGGGTTCCGTAGGTCAGGAGTTTTAATTTGACTGAAAGGTATGAGGGGCACAAATGAGTGGCAGATCAGTGACAAAGAAAGACCAATCTAGCTGAAGTTTTGAGGATGAATTGGAGATGTGAAAGGTGTGAGAGGAGGAAACCAGGGAGTTGCAGTAACCCAGGTGGGATATCACAAGGGTGTGGATTAGTATTTTGGTTGTTTCTTGTGTGAGGAATGAATGAGTTTGGAAGATGATTTTTATGTGAAGGTGGCAGGATTTTGTGGGGGACTGGATGTAGCAGAGTCAAGTGTGACACCAAGGCATATCACAAACTTTGAACTTTGTCTGTCGGTTGGATAGTGGAGTTGTCAACAGTGATACAGATGTCAGGAATTGTGCACAGAGGGGATGGTGGAGAGATTACCATAACCTCAGCCTAAGAGATGCTGAACGTCAGGTAATGCAACGCCATCCATGATAAAATTCCAGAAAGACAGTCAGGGAGGGGATTTAGAAGAGAGGGTGAAAGGTTGGGAGAGGAGATAGGGTGTCATCTGCGTATAGGTGGTATTGGAAATCAAAGGAAGATATGAGTTGTCTAAGTGAAGAGGTTTAGATGGAGAAGAGTATAGGGTGTCAAAGGCTACAGAGAAGTAGTGAGTGCCGTCTTGGTGGAATGCTGCGAAATAATGCTGAGTTTGTGGAGAGAAATTTTGTTAGTTGATTATAAGTTAATCGTTCCATCAGTTTGGATACCAGGGGAGAAGGCAGTGGAGGGTCCTCCATAGGAGCACGTGCGCACGTGAACCCTCAAGCGCAGAAGGAAAAAAAAAATTGCAAAGTTCATCAAAAATGAATCTAAATTAGATTAAAATGGATCTAAATTCATCTAAATTTTATGAATTTTGCAATTTTTCCCCCTTTGCGCTTTGGGGTTCACGTGCCATGAAGCCTCCTGTTCCCTGATGTAGCCTGCCTATGCCTATCGATAGGAAGAAACTCTATTTGGCTCATTTGCTGCCACGCTCGCTAAAGTGCCTGCTGAGCCGCCCATTTGACCTCTGTTCGCACAGTAAAACTTTTACTGTGCGAACAGGAGGAGGAGCTCCCAGCTGTCAGCTCCCAGCCAACACTCCCGGCCCGGAGTCTACCCGCCCCCCCGGTGTCTGACTGCAATCCCTGCAGTGACTCTAACGATTGGCCCCGCCAATGATGGGGTCTTTGGGGTTAATTTAGAGGCAGTTATGGTTGATGGGGTGTTTATGGTTAATTTAGGGGCTGTTATGGTTGATGGGGTGTTTAGGGTTAATTTAGGGCAGTTATGGTTAATGGGGTCTTTAGGGTTAATTTAGGACAGTTATGGTTAATTGGGGTCTTTAGGGTTAATTTAGAGGCAGTTATGGTTAATGGGGTATTTAGGGTTTATTTAGAGGCAGTTATGGTTAATGGGGTATTTAGGGTTTATTTAGGGGCAGTAATGGTTGATGGGATGTTTAGGGTTAATTTAGGGTCAGTTATGGTTGATGGGGTGTTTAGGGTTAATTTAGGGGCAGTTATGGTTGATGGGGTGTTTAGGGTTAATTTAGGGTCAGTTATGGTTGATGGGGTGTTTAGGGTTAATTAAGGGGCAGTTACGGTTGATGGGGTCTTTAGGGTTAATTTAGGTAACCTGTACATGTCATTTTCAAAATGTTTATATTGTGAACCCCCATTCGAATTACCCACCAGCCGCCACTGGTAGAAGGGAAACCGGATGGTAATTTGATGGGGATGTTGGATCAAGCAAGGGTTTCTTTAGGATGAATGAGATGATAGCGGCCTGGATCCATTAGTGTAGATATATATATATATATATATATATATATATATCTCCTCCACTTCCTCTTGTATATTCCTTGTGGCCTATACCTCCCTCACTGAGTGGTGATCAGGTCCGCTAAGTGTAGCAATCATCCTGACATTGCCCAAGGAGAAGTGATGTACTTTCCGGATGTGCAGTGTCAGAGAAGGAGAATGATCGCCACGTGTCGCAGGACAGGTGAAAGGTATGGACCAGTAAGAACGCTAGGGCTGTGGAGCATTTGCTGCAGTGCCCCTCAGACAGCTTAAATTTGGGCAAGACATAAGTATAAAAATATAGAGTATATGATAGAAACATGTAGGCATAATGCACATACATTCACACATGCACAGGCAAACACATAATGCTATTCACTAAAGGAAGAGTTGGCAAGAGAGTTTGGTTCTAACTCCCCACTGTATTATTCGTTATGAAAGCCCACAACATGTGCAGTTTTCTCCAGTAAGAAGGGCAGGGCTGGTCCTGTATAATGCATAACTTGGGTGAGGAGACTTGGAAGAAATTGCATTTATTCAAATATACAGTATACAGGACCAAGATCTTCTTGCAGAAGAAGCTCACTAAGGTTGGAGCTTTATAATGCAGATTAAAGTGCACTGCCAATTCTTCTTTTAGTGAATAAACCTCTCTTACATCAAAAACAAACACCCAAGCTCCTACCTGCAGAGTCTCTTTTCCTGTACCTGCATCTTCCAGGCTGGGGGTCCTGATAATTTGCACCATTGGATTTACCCTAGCAGCAGGCACCCATGCAGCTTCCACTCTTACTGACTACAATATGTGACTACACAAAGAGCTTCTTATTCTTTAAAGTAGGAGGCTAACTCTTTGATCACTGATCATACTCGATAAAGAGATTCTGTGTGTCTCTCTGCAAATAACCCTGCTGCAGGAGAGGGACCCCATGCACCTAGTGGGCGTCTGGGCCTTCCCATCACCCAGCACAAAAACAGATATGTCCTTTAACAATGGGATCATACGACTCCGACATTCTTATTATGTTGACCTGCTATGTAGCTTTCAGTGTGACACATTGCACACACCCTAACATTTCAGATATCCAGACCAGGACACCTGTTTGGGGGTGTGTGGCTAGAGTTGAGGAGATGGGGGACCTCCATTGATGTTACATCTCCCTAGGCCAGTCAGGACACATCAGAGGTTCTCACCAACTGTCCTATGATCCCCAATTCCCACAAATGCATTGCTCAGTATTGCTGGTTGAAGCATAGTTGGAAGATTTGATAGGTATAAGTTACATCTGGCTTGACTCATACCCTTTCTGTCATTCAGAAGTTTGCGGGTAAGTCATGGCTCACTACAGCTGTTCCAATTTATTTATTTTTGCAAAACCTTCTACTGAAAGACCAGTGTCAAGTGGAGGTAATTAAACAAAATGTGTACATAAACTAAAGTAATGGATAGATATACATATTAAATAATATAGATGATAATCATACGATCAGGTATTTTAAAAGTTTGCAGTGTCACCTTTGTCAACCCTTTCCGCATCATGAATGAGCTGGCCTTTTAGTTCCTAAAAATACATTTTATCAAAATACAATCGGTAAGCCATTTGCTCTTTTCAAAGTTGCAAAACACTTGTTCATCAATCTTTCATTTCAAGCCATTGAAATTTTACTGGAGAGTCAACACCTCATGACTATATCTGACGTTGCCTTTCTTAGTATTTATTTGGTCTTATGAAATGGTTTTGAGCCCTGAGGGGTTGCTGCTATGTTATCAACACACGGCAAAGGTACAATATGTGTGCTTTATGTAATTATATACCATTTACCTACTCAGCTTTTAATAGAACTGATTTTGAGTAGGTGGTGGTTTTATTTCTTGGGTGGTACCTGTGTCTTTTTGATTATTTTTAACCTCTTAATCCTAACACAAAGCATTAAGATATAATTAAAATGAGTGAAAAAACCCTTTTTTCGTTGGGATACTGAAACTTGCTAAAGTTTAGCTCCCTCCCATTTTCCTGCTTGTGATAAAAGAGTCGAATCACATTTTTTAACATTATTATAGAAATACCTTGTAATTTAGAAAGTCCATGATCTTGATTTATGTGTTCTAAAGAAAAAATATAAAATACCCTTATTTATAATTTCCATATATCCCCATATTTGAACCAACGTACTTCTGTCCACCTTAATACACTTATTTTGTAGCATGTTAGAACGTTTATTGTAAATTAGAATGTTTTATTTCATACTTCAATTTAATAAATATTAAAACATACACTATATGGACAAAAGTATTGGGACGCCTGACCATTACCCCAACAGGGACTTTTATGATACTGCATTCCAAACACACAGGCATTAATATGTAGTTTGTCCCCCTTTGCAGCTATAACAGCTTCAACTCTTCTGGGATGGCTTTCCACAAGATCTTGATGTATTTATGTGGGAATTTTTGCCCATTCATCCAGTAGAGCATTTGTGAGGTCAGGCACTGATATTGGATGAGAAGGCCTAGCTCGAGTTATCCGTTGCAGTTTATCCCAAAGGTTTGATGTGGTTGAGGTCAGGCCTCTGTGTGGACCAGTCAAGTTCTTTCACACCAAACTCATCCAACCACCATGTCTTTATGGAGGTTGCTTTGTGCACCACTATATGGAGAAAAATAATTTGGACACACTTCTTTATTAAAAAAAACAGGGGTTGGGTAGGCTCAGTAAAGGAAAAGGCATTTTGGAAAATTCTATGCCTCCAGCTTTGTAGAAGGAAGGCCCTTTTCTATCCCAGCACGACTGTCGCAGTGTACAAAACAAGGTCTTTTGTACAAAGCAACTGGGAAAAATTCCTACAGAGACTCTCCAAAATCTTGGAGAAGAGTGGAAGCTGTTATAGCTGCAACGAGGGCACCAACTTCATATTAATGCCTGTGTATTTAGAATGCAATGTCATCAAAGTCCCTGTGTAATGGTCAGGTGTCCCAATTTGTTAGTCCATATGCCTAGTCTCAGACCGAGTAAAAATAGTAATACCCATGAGTTTTTGTGGTAGATCAAGTGAATTCCTGAATATTTTTCAAGAATAAAGCACATTAGGCATTTGTACCACCAGCAAACATTTATGCTAATTGTGGTCAAAAGTCATATACAGCATGCTATGACCAATTTATTAAAATGTGAATATAACAGTTCTAAAGGAGAAAAAGGTCTTTGATGAAAACGTGTGGATTTAGTCTACTAAATGTGATGCTTATTTGTAATACCAAGTTATTTGTGAGAGGTTTAGTTTAAACATTTGGTCCTGTCCGTAGTAAAATATACTTTATTTTTTTACTATACAAAATTGTGCAAGAACAGAGATATGTTCTTATGATCATTGCAAACTTTAAGTACTCCCAATGGCTCTTGTTAGATTTATAGTTGTTCTGGGCATTTTGCGTTATTGTTTAAATTTAAGCACCAACACCACAGGTGTTCTCAATCCTTGCTCATACATACCATCGTAGCTTCCTCCTTAATGACGTGAAACCAAGTTTCATTAAAAGCTTAAGCTGTCAGTACGTAGAATCTGAGGCGAGATTGACTTCTGTTTTGTTTCCTATCCCTCCCTGTTTTCTTTGCAGAATTGCCCTGGAGGAAATCTGAGTCAGCTGGGGTGAGGGAAAAAGGGAATCATTAACTCTGCCCACACATAATAATGTTACATTCAGCTGGTTTGTGTATAAGTAAGGTATTCACGATCTTTTGTGTTTGCTGCCTTCTGACATTTTATTTTTTGAAAAGAAAAAAAGAATTCACCAGAACTATAGATAGACAAACCAGAGCTGACTTCTTCCATACAGAAGGTTCCTTGTGTTTCCGGTGAGTCTGTCTTAGCTCATTCAATGCTTGAAGAGGCTGGCTTGCACATCTCTTACCAGAACATATGTGTAAGATAGATGCTGACAGTTTAAAAGACAAACTAGAATAAAAGACTTTCTGCCTCGTACGCGACTTTCAAAACCTCTCTCTTCAGAAACGGCTTCAACACATCAGAAGCAGATCAACTCATCCTCATCCAAGCTGTCCTCTCCAATTGTCTCACTCCCCTCAACCACCGACTAGACTGTAAGCTCGCAAGAGCAGGGCCCTCTTCTCCCTTGCACCAGTTTGTTGTTGTATGTGTTATGTGTTTATAAAATGTTCTATGAATGTAACGCTGCGGAATCGGCCGGCGCTTTATAAATAAATGTGATGTAAAAGAACATGAAAGAAGAAAACACATTTTTTGGAGTTTTTTCTAAAATGGCCTCCTGGGGGAGACATACGACTATACAAAAAGAGAGATGTTCAAGTAGGTTTGAGGTGTGACACCTGATGAGCAAAGTAAGATAGAATATGTATTTTGTTTTCATTACTATGAAAGGATGTAAAAAAAAAAAAGTGATGTTATAAAAGGCATCATAGCAGTTTGCTCAAACAATTTTTTAGCAGTGAATTGTAAGTTGGAAAGATCGGGAAGAAAGGTCTATGCAGTAAAGCACCAACCATCTGGTAGCCAGTTGGTTCCATATGTTTGTGATTTTGGGGTGAGATACAACATTCCTCATTAAATAAAAGTCTGGCAAGTATTGGCAGGTGGGAACAAAGTCAAATATATATCCTAGCTATATCAAGAAGTACTTCATTCTTTAGGATTTCCAAATTTCTTTTCTTTGCTACAAATTCACACATTTTTTATTGAAACCTCAGTACAAATTACACAGATGTAACATTATTTTGTTCCTCAATGTTTTTATACCTAAGTACCACTAGTAAGTGACCGTGCCAACCAAGTTCTCCTAGTACCACTCTTTTACCCAATAAACACACCTAATAGCAATAATTTCATGTCAAATACTTATTAACGTTTGAAAAAAGGAAGGTTCCAAAACTACTCAAGAAGTTCCTGAAGTGTACCCAGCATAGGTTAGGCCTTTTGACCGTAGTAAAGCTATCAGCTGTATTTTGTATGTTGTTCAGGTCATTCCAACAGGTTGTGATATACTACTCTTTTCCACATTGATGAGACACTGCATCCAGATTAAGTACAATATTGTTAAATCACGACAGACATGTAAATCAGCTCTCCATTTGTATTTTAGGTCCTGTACGATTATATTTTTTACAAAAACTCTGCACTGTGACCTCTGATCTCCCCAACATGGCCATTTACACTATGGCACAACACGCATGGGGCCGCATATCTTTAAAAGGCTAAGCTCAGCAGTAAAGATGGTTGCCATTATGTACCAATCTGTGGTGCTTCAGCACCACAACCTAACACTGATATCTCAAAATACATTTATAGTTGTGCAAACATATTAAAAATTCTGAGTCTACTATCCAGAAGACAAACAAAATATTTATTTTACCACATTAGTAGGCAGTGTCATTGAGCTGCATATGAAGGGGTGATCAGTGAAATACAGTAGCCTAATTTTATGGAGCTCACTGTTATTGAGGTTTTCCTGTGGATACTGGAAAATTTACATTAGTCCAATGTAATGTCTTACTTGTCAATAATAAATCTGTTTAATAGAGCCAACCATTTATCTCAATGTTAGAATGAGAACCCAGGCCCAGGATCCTACGATATTGGTCAGACAGCATCAGATGTCAACAATGTCTCCTTCTCTAAAAAAGGCACAGGAGGTTTCCCATCCAAGGTAAGAGGAAATAATATGCATTTGTCCTTTCCATAAACGATAAACTGGGCACTATAACCAGGGATGATTTTCAGCACAGTCCTTTTAGAGACAACTGTTTACAGACAACCTAACATGTTTAATATCTTTCTCAACAATCTGTGTAGACATTCATGTTTGTTTTAGAGTTTACTATGCAGGGGTCATCCATGAACAAGCAGGGACCTTAAAGCAAGGCAATACTATATGACCAATTCTTATCTCTTGCAGGCAGCTCGAAGTTGCTTCCTTAAGACTGACCGCACCCCGGCTCCCAATACGTACAACTTACGGGATGATTTGTTCTCCAAAAAAGATTTTAGCAAAAGTTACTCTAGCATGTTCCACCAGCCTATCGCCACCCAAGTAGAAGACATTAAAAATAAGACTCCTGCTCCAAATCAATATGATGTGAGTGCCTAAACGTATGGGTTTCTTTCTCTTACTGCTTCATATGATAATACCCTTAATTGTATAGTATCTCACAAAAAGACTACGGTATGCTACTATTTTTTTTATTTGTCAGTATAAATTTACCTGTGTGCTTTTTTTAGGTATCTATAATTTATTCTCACCCTCATAATAAAGTATCAGCACATGCTGCCTTTGTCTCAAAAACGAAAAGAGAAGTGATACAGCCAAACCATCTGAAGGGACCTTCTCCATGTAAGTTGAATTGCATTCCATCAAAAGTCCTGTTGAATAATAAAATTGCACATTATTCTAACCTACAGATTTTTTTAATATTATATATAACTTATCATAACTTCTCAATATCAAAACTGCAGGTACTCATCACATGTCATAAATGATACCTTGTATTGCACAAACTTAAAAAAAAGTAACGTTATTCAAGCTTTAAGGATATTGGTGGACTTTTTCCAGATGAAAGCTTATTTGACTCTATGTCTTTTTGTAAGCTGGCCCAATAAATGTTATCACCTACAACCAGAAACACCATATTCTAATGGACCAGTACAGCTATACACATTTCCCTTATATAAATAAAGAAGTGAAACGGTCATCTGCTTTTTTAAAGCTTCGTGATCCCAATGAATTAAATCAACTGTGCCTGCATGTTGACATTATGAAGATCTATACTGTCTCCAGCTTTAAGAATAAATACTGTGAAACTATTCTTTATAGTATCATAATTTATATTCAAGAAAGTCAAAGTATTTCATGTCCTCCTATTTACTGTATCAGTCAACAGTATAGCGCTTTCTATCTGCATTAACACACAAAGTGTTTTGAATGTAACCTATATCAATGTAAACTTTGTGTATTATTTATTCTGTTTTAGGCCATTACACCGTAAATGATTCACTAGTAAAAGAATCTCCTGTGGTCCTTGTTTCAAGCTTTAAGTCTAAGACATCAAGAAATGTTTTAAATGCAACCTCAAGCAATCCAGGACCTGCAAATTATGATCCATTCAAAGTTCCAGAAACACAAAAAAGACTAACCTTCCAGTGAGTCGTTACATCCCATGACTGTCAACAGTGGTTCCATGGAGTCCAAGTACTCAAACAATCAGTGCTTTGTTATTTTTGTTCTTTTTTCTTATTGTCTTGATATACTTTATCTGTTGGTTATTTTAGATTAACATGCTACAGAACTTTGTGTACTACATATGAAAAGGTTTCTTATGGCAAATTTACGCTACTGTGAATATCACCACAAGCTGGGTCAGCCTGTTGTGTCTAGCAATGGTGTATGTCACGGTTAGGTGTTAATGATGTTCACTCATTAACCCCTCCATCTCCTCTGTAGAGCCACCACTCTCTCTGTCCCTCCCAAGGCCAGCCAACAGCCAGAACAACATAATCTTCCAGTGTTCATTTATCTTCATGAAAGCTAACACCTCTAATCACTAATACACTATAGATGAAGAGACACCTGCTATGGCCACCGTCAGTATAGTCTGCTACACTGAAGACCCTCTCTCCTAAAATATGCTAGCTGGCAGACATCTTAAGATTTCCAAAGTAATATGCATTAGTGCTGTCTATGCACACTGTTGAACCTGTCAGTACTTAAGAGGCTTCTTGTTTCTGTTTAGTAAACAGCTGCCCTTCCTATAAACGACTACTATGTTGGCTAAATTTGGACATGAGAGCATGGCTCACAGATTATTTTTTTGTGAAGACCCCCACCACCAGCAAGCCTCTTTTCCGTAGATCTACTTGACAGTGTCTGCAATGACCTATAATTTAGCTTATTTTCTTTATTGCTTGTATTTGTGTGTGGTGCTATAATTGAAGATGTCTTGGCATAGCGATCTCTTGCTGAAAGAAAGAAAGAAAGAGAAAATATTTTCGATGAATGTTCATTTTTTATTACTTATAATGAAATGTGCACATACATGCTTAAATGATGATTTATTTTTCATCTTTAATTATGTTTGAACATAGTTGTATCTAGAATAGACAGTTTAATGACAGGCAGCCAGTCCATGGACCTGACAGGTCACAGCCATGGAAGAAGAACACAGGACTGCAGTCAGTAGACTAGAAATAATATAGTTACTACGGCCCTCTCGCTGGTGTGGTGTACACAACAGTAGAAATAATAAATATGAATGGATTATTATGGATTATAATAATAACCTACCTTGAGCTCTGTCTCCTCTTGTAAACCCTGTCTTATCTGTGTATTATCTGCTGTGATCGTTTAATCTACTTAATTCTACTTTGAAGCATCTTTATTTCAAGATTTCACCCAGGGCATAAAGTACCACTTCCCACCCATTTTTGGGGCAAGAGTTTTGGTCTGGTGTACCTGTATAGGCAGCCACATAATATGGCTTTAGCTACGCAGGTGGGCACTCCTTAAGGGTGGGCGAGTGTTTTTTTTTGGCTTCCCTAGAAAAATATCCCCTAAGAAGAAATGTTTTAGGAATTAGATTGCCATATGTCAGTTCTATTCTAAAATTTAAATAACGGTTAGGAAATAAAAGAAAATATAAATTGAGGATTGTCAACAAATTAGGTATACATGGCTAAAATGTCCCTTTTGTTACATATAATTATGTGTGTCAGTCAACTAAACTAGGGATTATGGATAATTTATAATAAATTCAAACATTTTTATCTGTAGAAGAGTTAAATAAATCAATAAGCTGAAATTCATTGGGTATTGGTTTCTAATGCTTGCTATTTTTAGAAAATAAAGGCTATATTCTGTGTTTATTAGCTTTTTTTAGTGGAGTTTTATAAAAAGGCACTTGTGTGGCAAAACAAATGCTTTTTTGAGTTTCGTATATGTAAACATGCAACACGATGTCAGTATAAATGTATCCTTCGGGTACCACATTACCCACTTAGCCCTCACGTTTCAGGGCTGTTGCTTTCATTTATTATTGAGCAGTTTGTTTTTATGTAGTGTGATAATGGTAGCTGACTTTGCTAAAACAATACATCAATGCATATTAGTATTTGACGTGTCAATATGTCAGAACTTATTTTACGACTTAAGCTAACATGACTACACTGCATAATCATAAATATTTCTGTTTTATTGTAGGAGGAAACATTATTTATGCTTCTCAGCACCAGCTGTGCCAGTTAGCAAATCCCCTCCTATTCCTGGACCTGGGCAGTATGACATTGTGGACTTCAAAGGACCTCCCAAACATCACATCTCCAGTGCTGTGTTTGTGTCCAACACAAGTCGATGGGCTGGAGATGTGTCCGGAGAGGGTGTTCCTGGTCCAGGTATGTGAATGATCCAACAAGAACATGTATTCTTAAAACCATTAGACAAATAATCACCTTTTCTTTAGGAATCAATTTGTTTTAGATAGTTTTACACCATCTACAGGATGCATCACTATATTACATACTTTTGTGGAAATGAACTTGGATGTTGATCTTGCCCTTATTTCATCCCATTGACGCTTTAAAAAAATTGAGAGTAACTGACGCAATACCTTATATACAAAAATGTATATTTTGGATTGTATTGATAATTATACTTCCATAAAAAATGTTCAGTACATTTTATTAAAATACATCATCTATCATATATTATTTTCTGTACATCAGCAGCTGTCCGGGGGTAAAATACTAGCACACCATTTTCTGCCAGTTCTTTATCGTAGCGTAGCATGGAAGCCATATAAAACTAATTTCCAAAGTTCACCAATGTGATTAATCACCCAAAGGCCCAGACATATGCCCGCCATACATCTTACTTTCTAGTTCACTGAGCTAGAGCAGAACAAGTTTCAGGCATGCTATTTGACAACCTCGGGTGACTTTTGATAAGATAAAATTGCTAGAATAAGACAATAAGATGTTCTGTATACTTTAAGATTATGGATGACAGTCAATCCCTCCCACTTTATTTTATGAATCCACGTAATCTAAATATAACATATAAAAGTATGCCTTCAAAGAGGGAAGTTATTAGAGTTTTACATTCCACAGCTGCATATTTGCAAAAAGTCCTAGGGGCCTTATGGTGTTACGATGATATTTTGTGATAATGCCTTCAAGAAACATTGCTCATCTGTAAAGGAATGCAGTTTAGGCACATAATGTACTCCACCATGCCTTTATCTCTGAGAAGAGATTAACTACTTCACTACTAAATGCTGGGGATCTGCAATATTATGTGTCCAGGATGTAAACGGTTTGAGAAAAAAGCCTCCCGGCACTTTTTTCAACTAGCCGGCGGGCAGGAATTTAGCGGGACCCACCCTTGATGGACATTATTCCACATCCTTCTGCCAACTGCTTTTTCTATGTGCACCTGGATGTGAGAACAATACATTGTATGTGTAATATGCCATTAAAACACCCCTGGCAATTGTGAGAGTCGCTAGAGGGGGATACAGTATCTACCTCCAAAGAGTCGTACAATTTGAAACCAAATTTTTACAGAAAGATTAAAATCAGTCACTTGTACAACCTGCAAGACAACAGTGTTTTGGTGAAATTACCATATGTGCACTTTGATTCCCTATATAGTAATTCCCTATAGTAATATGGCATCACAATAGGCGATTAGTGAGGAAGGCAGGTTTTTGTGTTTGAGTATAGTGGCATAATACTTGATTGATATTGTCAGTGTATGAGGTATTCCTGAGTGGAAGTCAATCCATCAAGGCTGTGTTATGTACTCAAATATTATTATTTGTTACTTCATTGTTTAGCCCTTTTTATAAACGTGGGGACCTTTTTTCATGAGGTTCCTAGGCATATATCATCTGGATCCAATCGAAAATGTCCAGAAGAGAAATGTTCTTAGTGTTTACCATTTGGATTACAATTTGACTAATATAACTTCATTTTTCCTCTGTAATGGTCCAAACTGTGCACCAGCCCATTTTTGATGAGCATCCCTTAGGCTGCCTTATGTGACGTCCGCCACTGTTTCACTTTCGTGATTGGCTCCCATTTGGTCGCACAAAAGTGCTGAACTCCTACCTGGATATACAAGGACTGTCTGGTTTAATAACTAGTTGATTCTGACCATGGACCTTCAAAGATGAGAGAAATTTATGAAAATACCAAACTTTCACATGCAAAATACAACAAGGAAAATATTTAAGGAAATTAGAGTGGGCTGTGAATATTTCATTTCTGGAAGTAATTTGCCTACGATGTACCCAGATCTTTCCTGATAAAATAGATGATGAGTTTGTGATTGAAAGCTAATAAAAACAGTCTGGTAAAGCTTACATTTAGATAAACTACCATACTACCGAACATATAAGGTCATATCCTGACCAGTAGAGGTCCCATAGCCGTGTCACATTATGGACTATAGGGCCCCTGCATACATAATTGAGAAGTATGTGAATAAAGTATTTGGGGTAGTAAACAATGATTTTGTGAATATAAAATAGACATATATCAAACTATTGGTATTTTCTAAGCTGACATGAAACTTAATTTCTATGCACTCCTTATATTTTTATTACAATAAATAACATGGACCACAGAATCCAAAATATACATAGGTGGGACTCTGTGACCTATTTTAAAGATGTTATGAGACATTGCAAGTTTTGCATAAATTAATTTAGATACCTTTTAATAAAGTCATTTTGTGGGATGTCAGGCAACTCCTTTGCTGAAATAACACGCACACCCTGTTCTTATATTAAGTGTCCCAACTTCCTGTTACATCATTAAGTGGAACACACATTTCACAAACAAAGAAATGATTCCTACTACTGCCACATAAAGCACTACAAACTTCCAGAAATGAATGTTGGAATATATTTTGGGCCTGTTTATTAAGTTAATGTAATAACTATATAGTGTAGGTGCATATGTAGCAATATATTTGAACCTTCATTTGAGTGACATCCCAATTACTCAAGATCTGAGTCTTCTTTGCTTCTATAATCTTCTATGCATTATTATTATTTTTATAAGTTGTAATCGTTCAGCCTACCAGCAATCCCATGCATACTATGGGACCAGCAGAATACAATAGAAAGTCACATATCAATCCTGTGCAGAGCTTTGATTTTTTTGACCTATATGTATGAAGCAACGGCACTGTCCAATGTTTTCGCGCCTGTAGTATGTTATACACAATGGGTACTTCAGAACCTAGTTATTTACAAAAGTAAATGGCATTCAATAGGGCACCGTTGAAAATGATCAGTTTTATTTCTGTAAGAATTGACTGTACATTCCTGTCAGCAATCTTAATTAACAATAAACGATTCACATATCTTTTTTTTAATCTTGATGCTAAATCTCTTTTGTTTTAGGGTCTTATCGTCCAGGGATTCCAGGGAAACAGTCATTTCTCTACAATGGCAACAAGAAATGGATTCCAGTGTAATGACAACATGTGCAGCTAAACCAGCCAAAATTTGGACATTACTGCGGCTGTTGTTTGGAAGCACACAGTGCCTAAAGTTCTGTTATTTTTTTTGTCAATGGTCTCAATTAGAGCCAAGATTGTTTTGTAAAACATTTACTGTAATTTCCTGGTTTTTGAGAACTTCTTGCTACTTAATTGCATTTTTATGTAATTTTGTGTGCTGTAGCTGAGTGGTCTGTGCGTGTTTGAGATGTGTCGTGGCTATGCCTTGCATGCATTAATATCTTTTTCAATGTGCAATGGTGTGACTGCGAGAGCGTGACTGATGGCGTGAAGCCACCTGTAAGAAAAGTGTTAGAGTATAGTATTTGCCTGCATAACTAATTACATCTATGTTCTTTTAAAGGCAGCCAGAAACAGGTCTAACAAGAGGAGAAGGTGCT
This sequence comes from Spea bombifrons, assembly GCF_027358695.1. NCBI lineage: Eukaryota > Metazoa > Chordata > Amphibia > Anura > Pelobatidae > Spea > Spea bombifrons. Next base: position 70,612,468 of record NC_071088.1, on the reverse strand, counting down.
CCCATTTTTAAATGGAGACACTAAAAGTGTGATCAGAAAGGTGCACTGAGAACCAGGAAAGAACAGGGTCACAGAGACCAAGATTGTAAAGGGTTTCAAAGAGAGAAAGGTCAACAGTGTCAAACAAAGCAGAAAGGCCAGCAAAGAGCAATGACCTTTGAATTTAGTTTATTGAGTATATCACTATTCACTGTAGTGAGCAGTCTCAGTACAGTGTCTAGACAGAATCCAGAAGGTAGCTGGGTATATACAAGCTTTTCAAGAAGCATGGATGAAAGAGGAAGAAAGCAGATGGGCTCATAGAATGACAGACTGCTAGAGTCTAGGTAGGGTGTTTTCAAGAAGGAAGTTATGTGAAATTCTTAAAAGAGGATGGGAGGATCTAGTGGAGAGGCAGAGATTGAAGATAGTACTTATGGTTGGAAAAACAGTAGATGGGAGAGACCAGGTGAAATATGTACTGTCTGGGATTGGAAAACGCTAGTCAGTTATGAAACCAGGGATCATATTTAATGGGACATGAAGGGGACCATAGAGAAAGCTTGCTAAGCTATATGATACTTATAACATCTAATTGATGTCAGACAAAACAGTATAAAAAGAAATCTGTGGATGCCATAATCATGGGAGCAGAGATACTACTTTTCTTACATACACAAATACACGACCACTTAAAAAGCACTACAACATACTTAAAAGAGCCAAAGAGCCTCTTAGTAGCTACAACAAATAGCTACAAATGGAACTTCATATTGTTTTATCCTATCCTACTACATGAAGTGAGGTTTCTTCCTCTGCCATCCCTGATCATGCTGCAGAGTCAGTCTGTGTCTCTGTAAATATCCTGCAGCAGGTGATGGACCAAGGGAACCCCAATCTAAATCTACAGAAAGTAAGCAGTGGGTTGGTACCATGGCCCCTGGGGCAAATGTGTTTTTGCCCTATTGCTAATACATCCCTGATTAAGAGAAGTTCATGGGGAATGTTATTTCCTTATGTTTTACAATTGTTATATTTAAACGTTTTGTGTGATGTTTGTAGGACATGTGAGTTGTCAGTAAACTTACATGCAGCTTGGTTGCAGCAAACAAAATTAAAATAATATGAATTCACACGTATTCACGAGCACCTTAGATATTCATGAACATATTAGTCACTTTGAAAGTATTAGCATAATACAGCATACAAATTCAGTCTGGTCAGTCAAGTTCATACTGACCAATCACCTCTTAGTGATTAAATCCCGAAAAACATTAAGGAAGCTTTTTTTGAACACTGCCCTCTCCTGGTCTATTTGCAAAATGCTAACATTTATCCCTAAGAAAATATAATTTCACGGATATCTTAATGAAATATATATATATTTTGGAATTTTGGCTACAAACCTATTCAGTGATAAAAGGGTTCTATTCAGAGCAATATGTATTAATACGGACTTGAGCAAAAACCAAGACATTAACGTGAAAGAGGAGCTTGAGTCAGGTCAGCTCCAGCTTGGAGTCCTCTACCCTTGGTGCTGGGGTGAGCCAGATGGTGGGCCTATGTATTCCTCATCATACCAAGCTCTGCTTGTTTGAAGATGTCTGATTATATTGTTTATTACTGTTGTGGTTGTCAGATTTTTTACACACCCAATGTAATGCATGAAATTTCTAAGAAGAACCTGCATTTTTTCTTCGTCTAACCCAGTGGTTCTTAACCTGGGTTCGATCGAACACCAGGGGTTCGGTGAGTCAGTCTTGTGGGTTCGGCGGAGGTCAAGACACACACCCGACAATGACATGAGAGTGGCACTTGCCAAGGTAAAGCCGCGCATTTCTGAACTGGTCTCTGAAAGGCAACAGCAGAAGTCGCACTGATTTGCAGTAAATATTCATTATTATGGTTTTGTTTTTGTGTGAAAATCATGTTTTAATATTTTAATGGTTTTGTTCTTAATGGTTTTGTTCTTTAATGGTTTTGTTCATTTTGTGCACCTATGTATAAAAATATACCTATGTATAAATATATACCTAAATATATACCTCTGTTTTGAATTTGAATAAATCATATTTTATTTTTCAAATTAAGAAGGGTTCAGTGAATGCGCATATGAAACTGGTGGGGGTCAGTACCTCCAACAAGGTTAAGAACCACTGTCTAACCACTAAATTCAGTACATAATTGAATAAATAAACTGTACAGCAACCACTTTACTGATCAAGTAATGTCAATTGTGTGACTATGGATATGTTTGTTTTACTGCTGTCATTTCAGCACACTTGTGATTAATAAGTATAAGTTTGAAAAAAAAAGAGAACAAGTTTCATATTTAGTTATATTTCAAACATCCTATCTATGGACCAAACCAAGCATCCATGTATAATTTGCCCCTATGTCGATGACAAAAGAAATCTCCATGCATTATAGACTTGCTGCAAAGAGGATTGTTAAAATGGAAATAACCATTTATTTCCATTGTCACTGGTTTATTATACTTAATTACATAGTCAGCTGAAATGAACAATGCCTAACCTATAAGCATGTAGGCTTAACAAACTTCTTTCCTATAGTGACCAGCTTATTGTTTATTTGTGGACACTGACTTCCACCTAAAGCAAAGCATATTGCAGATCTTCTAGGTCTACTTTTTACAGATGTAGTGAAGTAATGCTCCAGGACTCCAATAGCGATCTAGCTTTTATTTATTACCCCATCAGATATGCCTTAAGAGAGAACTTTAAAATACAGTCACACTTTTGGAGTGCTGGATCATTTCTAGAATGGTGAATTGCTCCCTTCATGCATCATAACCTGGTGTGTGCTGTGGTCATCATTGCTAGTGAACCTCGAAGAGTTGCTTGTAGGCACTGGGACTTGCCAGGGCATTTACTTGATGCAACTATATTTTCAATTTAGTCATCCTTTACAGGAGGGAGTTGACAACACAAGCCACCCCCTGTGAGGTGCAATATGAGTGTACATAGATTACCTAATCTATGATATCAAGCCAAACATTGAAGTTGACATTTTACATTTTATTAAATGTTTTATAACAGCTTTAATATTCTAAGCTAGTTAAAATGAAATGCTGAAATGCTGTGTTATTGGGATCACAATTAGACAACTAAAATGTTCTTGGGTTCCTTGCGACATCTAATCCATCTCCCCTGCATTTACCTTACCAAGGTGGTGTAGAAGTGGCACAATATCACAGAATCCTTATGTTCTGCTTTCTTGCTGCACGCATGTACACATGAGTCTGAGGGTTCTGGGGTAAGTTTCATAGCTTTTCCCCAGTTTTACCCAAGATGAACATTGATCTGTGTGCAGGTCAAGTGGGTGACAAGACAATTTATTCCCTTCTGCAGCCTTTACTGATACTGGGTGAAACACGCCCTCACTACAACTCACCCTTTCCCTTTCCTAATGAAACTGTAGCTTGCAACTACAGAGTGTCAATGCCTAAAACATGCTATCAAACAGAATAGGGATAGCAAACTATTATCATGCCCTATTACCTGGTATATATATAGTTGTATTTATTCTCTTACATAAAGAATAAGGTTGGGTTAGTAAAAGCAAGCTTCCAGTTATCCCAGAAAACATTAAAACAATGCTGAAATACTTGTGATTGTTCACACGGTATTTATCTATTCTGTCACACTCAAAAAACGTTCCCAATATTGATGTCACCTTCAGAAATCTATAATTGCCAAGTTTAGATCACACTCCCCTTTTAAACAATGGCTCATCTGTTTCTCCCATTTTTTGGCAGTATGTCAGAGAAGATAAGTTGCTGAAGATTAAAAATATTGTCCTGTGCATTTCTAAATTAAGTTCCCCAAGTACCATTCATTGCATGACATCTGAGACAAATCTAGTAACAACATCAAACTTTGCCTGTCACCTTTTTATTTCTAACAACCTGCTAGGAGAACCCATTCATCAGATATCATAGCACCCCTTACAGATTTAATGCCTGTCCATCCCATTGTCCAACCCATGCGCCACCCATAACCCTGCCTTATGATCTCATAAGCACATCTTGTGAGAGCAAGGAGGAGCTGGGTGCAGTTTTTTTCAGGGCCTCCCTACAATACACACTAACATTCAAATTCATTTTAACACCAACTTATTCTAACACTGTACACTTACATACACCCCCAACACCATATGCTCACGTACTCTTGATAACACAAAACTCTGACACCCACCCACATATGCTAATACCAAATGCTAACACACACAGACTCATGCTACCACCATACACTAAGAGACTCTAAGACAGTAACGGATACATACATGCTAGCATCATATGGTCACAAACCCTTAACACCTGGGAGTACACACACTAACACAATATACCAATATACACATACAACATGATATGCACACTCAGACTAATGCCATACAGTAATATAAACAAACAACACCATACACTCACACAAGGTATCACCACACACTTATATGCATGCACACATCATCCAACAACATACACTAACACATCCACACTCATTCTGTGTATGATATACAATATATAATATACACTGACATGTTGCATACACACTGTACTCTAACACAACAGTACAGTACACATACATAGACATATACACACACATTCTACTACTCCTCTTACCTCGCTGAGTCCTTGCACTATCCATATGAGCTGCCACTCTACTCAGTGGCGTAACTAAAAATGCCAGCGTCCTCTGCATGATGTATGGTTGTGACCCCCAAGCTACTCCCCTACACGGTAATATAGTTATACACACTAACACACTTAAACACAGTACAATACTTACACACAGTAACATACATTCTTATACACGCTAACATACACACATACGCAGACATTTTAACATACATGATAATTTACACACACAGTATGATACTTACACAGTATGATACTTACATATACTAACATACATGCTAAACATATATACTAACATACACACATACAGTAACAGACTTACACACAATAACATACTTATTTACACTTACACAAGTAACAGGGAGTAGACAGCTGCCAGCACTTCTGGACCCTCAGGGGTCTCACACGTTGTCTATGTCTGAGCACCAGGAAATGATGTCATATTTCTGTGTTGGGTGATCTGCAGCATCAGTCTAGCAGTATGCTGGGGGGGGGGAGTTCGGTGGAACTGATGTTGGAGGGACTCTCTTATGTGAATGTCAGAACGTGATAGATACAACCAATACCACCAATAACAGAATCTATTTCTTGATGAATAAACATGGATGTCAAAAACCTTACAAAACAACGAAAGCCTTAAGAGACAACTTTAAAATACAAACATATAAATATTGAACAAATATATCCATTATAACTGCTGTTGTCTTGAGCAATATATTTTGGTGTCTTGACTATTTAGGACCACTATCTGTGTCCAATCAGCAGCATTTTCATAGAAACAGAATATAAACTTTACACCACCAGCAAGCAATTCAACTACCTAGGCATATAGGCAGTTAACGAGCTATAACCTCTCAAACACTCATACAGTTTTAAACATGCATCTCTTCATAGTAAGCACTGCTTGTGTAATCACCCCTCAAAGCAAACCTAATTGAACAATAAGGTTTAGTTGAGGAATACTAGCCATAAATTGTGTCCAGATCAACTTGACAAAAACTGATATTGATACGAGACAAATACAACCTTTGAGTACATTCAAAGCCTTACATTAGAATCACATTTGTGTTACAACTGCATTGCATGCATGTGTTGGTTGTAATTATATATGTGAAAGAGATCCACCAAAATCAGACAAAAAAAAAATCAATAACAATATATATATATATATATATATATATATATATATATAATTGTTAACAGCAATCACAATCCTATCATGCCCAGGCATACCCAGATTCCAGCATGTGCTGGCTGACTTAGCTTGATAGGAGTGTGATTGCTGTTGGCAAACTGGATCATACCCCCTGCTACCCCCTTTCTAAAGGCATGCAGCTTATACTTTAGGAGCTGACAGGGCCCTTCCATCACTTATTCCAAGCCCAGGAAACTGAAACAAGTAGTGGGTCACTACCTGCAAGATGTGTAACAGGTGCATGCACATATCAGAGCCCCCTGACCAACACATAGGAAGAAATGAACCATGGGCCGACAACCCACCTCTTCCAGAACTCCAAGAAGGACTGAATTTCTCAAAATGGGTGCATGAGGTTGAACAACCCATGGGGAGACAAATCCACGTAAAATGTCCCATCGAACCAACATCCCAATATATGCTGGCAATCTGGATGAATTTGCAGACTCAACCTCTGAAGGCAGACTCATCTTCCGCCTTTGCCATCAACGTTCCTGGCATTAATGGAGGTATAGGGCACAGAACACAGATCCTTGTCAATGTCATCATTGACTGAACCCCCTTTCAAATAGGACAAATGGATAAGCCTCCTGCTTAGGACCACCCCCAAAGGGAAACCCTAAGTTCCACCACCTCAATCTCCGTGAAAGAGCTGGTCATAAGCAGGGGCGGGCTGGGCCGGGGGGGGAATTGCCCCCCAGGCTGCCCTAAATGTAAATAAAACGGCTGGCTGTGCGGCCGCACACTAAAGTGGCCGATGTGGGCTGTCTTTAATGTGGAACAAAAGCTTGCAGCAACCATGATCTTTCACAGAGGCCCTGCAGCTTACCTGTGCTTTGCATTACGTCACATAAATCCGCTCCATTCCTGCTTCCACAGCCAGTACAAGAGAAGTTGTTTGCACAGAGTACGAGCAACGCAGAGGGTAGCAGCGGAAGTCTGCGAGTGGTACCGAGATCTGCAGGGGGAGGGTGTTTGAATGAGTATGCGGTGTCGCATATCTGTCCAGGTGCATGTTTGTGTGTCTGTGTGGCAGAGCCTGTCCTGGTGTGTGTGTTTGGGTGTTGATGTGGCAGAGCCTGTCCTGGTGTGTGTTTGGGTGTCGGTATGGCAAAGCCTGTCCTGGTGTGTGTATTTGGACATCTGTTTTCTGGCACTTTACTTGCTGTAGGAATAACTTGAACTATTTATTTTTTTCTTATCCAGAGATAAAAGCCCCCCTGAATTTGTAGTCACTTCAAAGGACAAACGTTTTTAGGCCCAGAAATCAGTGAGAGCAAAAGTAAAGGTTTTGTGTTATTTACTCTATTTCAAGCTGCATATCTTATTAAAAAGGATTAGTTGGGTAAATTGTGGTTTTAGGCCGTGTATGATGACTTTTTTTAGTGTACTGATGTACTCCCAATCCCATCACATTACATCAATATGGAAATCAGGAAAAGATGGGCATGGATGATAGTCTGATGCGGTGGCGCGATAGTGGCCTTCCAGGAGCTGCTCCACTTCAGAATTCATGACCCACACTCGCAAAGGAATGAAAAAAGGGGAAGGAAGGCAAACCACGCCCTCACCTTCCTCCCCCTCCCCATTAATTGACCCCCTGGTTTAGCCCTCTGCAAGGCCTCCTCAGGTCAATGCTGACCCTGTGAGCATCATCATAAGAGGGGGTACTTAGTAAAATTACTTGGTGTAAACAGCTCACAAAACCTTGCTGGGCTTTTTACTTGGGTGTATTATTAGTCTACTTTTTAAAGCACTAAAAAGTGTCATCAAATCACTAAGCTTCTGGTAGGACTAATCATCTAGTAAGGTCCTGGGGCATTGTGAAGGGTTGATTAGAAAAAAGTGGATTTACATCTAGGAGAGACACTATTTGTGATCCCCAATATATACTTTATTTTTAATATTGCATGTTGTGTTAATTTGTTTTTATATTATACATGTATTATACAGTGCTCATTTATAATTGACTGAAAAAAAACTATAGACAAGGACATACTAACGGAAAATGTTTTAAATTCATGGAAATGAAGAGAAACATTAGTACTGCAACCATAGTACACCAATACATGTTATCAACTACAAAATGCTTAAGTTCCCCAGTGGTTCTTATCTATCACTGACATCAAGCTCTACACTTCAAAGTATGTATGCAGCACAGGGTTTAAGGCCATATCTGATGGCAGGGAAATACTCAGCATTCTTTACAATGTTTTTTTATTTTTTATTTTCTTAGTTCACTAAATGTTGTTCCCATGATCTACACTGTACATACATTTTCTTTTGGCTTAAAACATTACAACTAATTTCCAAGAAAACGAAACACACAAAAACAAAAAAACACACACGGGTATAAAAGATCAGTAAAGCTTGTTTATAGAAATTAAGTAGACTGTTAGATTGCATTTTACACCTCCCTCCCTAAAGCCTTTGTTATGTAGCCTCTGCTTCCCTTCAATAGAGTTGCTCGTACAGACCTTTTCCTCTTGGAATGGGGAGACCATGGTCTTCCCAGGCCATGTTGCGCCTTCAGGAGTTAAAGGGCCGTGCAAGTGAGTCTATTGGTCACCTGCAGGGGCCTCCTCTGGCATCAACCAACTGGTTCGCCATCAGGAGTTAAATTGGTTGATGCCAGATGAGGTCCCTGCAGGCGACCAATAGACTCACTCGCACGGCCCTTTAACTCCTGACGGCGAACCTACGGATTTCCAGACCCGTTAACCCCTGCGATGCTGCATAGATAAGGTAGGCTAGATGGGGAAGGGACCAGGGAGATTAGTAAACGAAGACGAACACGAAGATTCTTCGTGTTGTGTGTCTTTGTCTTCGTATACGTTTTGCCTCCACCATGTTCGTATGTACGGTCTTCATGCTGAACAACAGAAACGCACCCTTTGTGTTCATTTTCATATTCGCCGAATACAAAAGCACAAGTCTAGTGATTATGTACAACCATTTGTACCATTATATCACTATGTCTGAGGCATAGTTTGCCTTAAATTAGGTATTTATGATTAGCTTAAAATATGTAGGATTCCTTGAATAAATATAGCTATAGCAAAACTATGAAAACTGTCCTGGCCTTCCACCTGTAAACGTGTGGACTGACACTTGGTACTCAAATATTCTTGGGGTCAGGTCATTTATAAAGTTCCCAGGTATTTTGTTATTCACACTAACAGTTCATTGAACTTTATTCATTCCACCCATAAAATGCATTTTTATGCATATCACAGCTCAGAGGTCCCTGTCAATTTTCAAATGCATGCCAAATACTCCCGACAGGGGTGTAATCAGACCATGATGCATATGCGTGGAAAGTGCTCCCGTTAACTTCAATGGGATTGCATTCCTGCCACTGATTGGTGAAAACTTTGGATCACGTAGTGGACAGGGAGCTGCAACTTGTCCCTTAGGTAAGTATTAGACTTGTGCACAAAGACAAATCTTTAGTTTCATTTTTGGTCCGTTCCTTTTTTAGACAACATATTTTGTTTCCTGCCTTTTGATTTGGACTAAATTCGGAAGACTTTTTAGACTAGGAAACTAAATTTGTTGTCACTCACTCTCATTCGCTTTCTCACTGTCTCAATGCCTCTCTACCTTATGCAACAACCACTTCTATGTCTCTGCTACTCCACCTCATTCAGTGCAGAAACACCTCTCTTTCTCTGCAGATCTGTCTGCATTATTCTACCATCTTGGAGTACTTCCACAACAGGGCAGAGCACACCGCAGGGGCAAGCTCTTCCCCATTCCTCCAATAGAGGGTGTGCATAGAAGCACCACCCTGGTGGAGAAGTACATGGAAAAGTAAGGATAATACAGGGTAGGGAGGGATTGAGTAATAGGTTAGGGGAAGGAGGGTGTATGTATGTATGTATGTTAGAATGAGTATGTATGTATAAGTGTATGTTAGTGAGTATGTGTAAATGTGTGGGTCTTAGCGTGTGCATAAGTTTGTGTGTTAGGGTGTGTGTATATATTTATTAGGTACACCTGCTTGTTAACACAAATAGCTAATCAGACAATCACATGGCAGCAACTCAATGCATTAAGGCATGTAGATGTGGTCAAGACAACTTGCTGCAGTTCAAGCCATGAACGTGGCTTGTTTGTTGGTGCCAGACCGGATGGTCTGAGTATTTCAGAAAGTGCTTATCAACTGGGATTTTCATGCACAACTTTCAGCCTACCTGAGTATTGTTGCTGATCATGTCCATCCCTTTATGACCACAGTGTACTCATTTTCTGATGACTACTTCCAGCAGGATAATGCACCATGTCACAAAGCTCACATCATCTCAAACTGGTTTCTTGAACATGACAATAATCACTGTACTCCAATGGCCTCCACAGTCACCAGATTTCAATCCAATTGGGATATGGTGGAACGGGAGATTCGCATCATGGATGTGCAGCCTACAAATCTGCATCAACTGTGTGATGTTATCATGTTCATATGGACCATGTTTCCAGCACCTTGTAGAAAGTATGCCACAAAGAATGAAGTTCTGAAGGCAAAAGGGCATCTATCCCGGTACTAGAAAGGTGTACCAAATAAAGTGGCCAGTATATGTGTGACTGTGTATTCGTATGCTACCAGGAGGGTAGCAAGGAGCTGAGGTCACTTAACTTTATCTGTTTCCTAGGCTAGAAGGTACCAGCCCTTCCCTGGTTAAGCCTAGAACAGTGCATAAGATAAATACACCACTGATGGTAATACCATGTAATATTCTGACAATCACATAGAATGCTCACACAACCACATGTTATTAGTCTAACACCATGATTGCACAACTGGGTGAAAAGTTAGATTTTTTCCCAGAAGGAGTTACCACAAATATCACCCACAGGATCACAACATCTGTAGTTTGGAAACAGTGAGTGTATGCTTGCTCACATCACAACACAACCATTCTTTTTACCTCCTGAAACACTCTGTGTGTAGTAACATAGATGTCATGATGACACAACGTGCGGTGGACTTTCTGGGCACAAACACATTTTGTAATATAAAGTGTTTTGGCTCATATCTACATGACACAGATGGCACATGAACACCACGTAGATGGAGGTATAGGGATTTGGTAATTCACTCCACTCTCCCCAAACGTACATTATTTGGCCCACAAAATCCTCCCTGCAAAACCAGTGGAGTGAAGAATATTTTCTAACTCAATCAGGAGTCAAGTCTCAATGAGCAGTAAAGTATTTTTAAATCATCACATTAGACAATATACTTTTCTACTACACTACTATTACTAGTTTGCATCCGAATATGAACATTTCATCATATGTTACTATAGATTTTTTTTATATCAAATGAGAGTCTTTGCTATATGCTTCAGTTGATTTAGAGATTAGATGATAAAATGCCCCACTTGACTTCTTTAACATCCATATTTATTCTATAGTCAAATTCTCTGGATATCACTCTACCTCTGTTAGTATCTTCTGTCGAAAAGAATTATGGCTTTAACCAACACACTATGTGATCTCTAGAGAATCCCTATATAATACAGGTGCTTTAGGAAATTACTAGGGCTGCGCATTCAAACGAAGTCACAATAAAACCACATTCTTTGCTCTCAAAGTAACTTTAAATATGTCAAAAGTAAGTAGTGGTGACTAATGTCAAACCTACCCCTTGAGGGGACATTGGAGACAGACAGTCAACAAAAGATTTCCTAAAGGTAGAACTAATGAGGGACATAGAACCTCTCCAGTGTTCTGTTACCTTAGGTGATGAGTGAACTACATCATGCAACAGCCTCACACAGGTTCACAACCAGTTTTTCTTGTTCTAGAAATTCTCTATTTTTTTCCTGGGCCAATGGATATTATTTTGGTTATATGTTTATTAATGGATGGCTTAAGAATAACAGTAAAACATCAGTATTGAGCAACAAAGGCACAATATCCGTTTATTTACTTAGAGACAGAGAAGTCAAAATACAGGTATGTACAACAAAGATGAGTTCAAATAGAGTATTCTGTTAAAAATATATGTTTTTTTCAAATTATCCCCCAATATTAAAAACTAACTGGCCTCTTTTCCTGCTTTATTTTGTTTGTACTGTATGTAAAACTATTACTAATTACTCTACAACATTAAAATATTTGCCAAATAAAAATTATTCAAGTCAATAATTTTATTCTTTGCCGATGGTGGCTAGAACATGTTAATTGTTTCTGGGGTATACATCTAAAGTCTGCAGAACAAACAGACAGGGCTGGGCACTTTATGGGCCGATAAATGACATATATGCAGCTGCTGGCTGGATAACTTAGCTTCATGTCGTGCTTCATTACACACTTTTGTACGTTTAACAACAGGATCTGTTGCACAAGGGGTAGTGAAGGTACATGGTAGGTAGGTAGCATCAGGCACCGGCCCATTGAGCATTTGCCTGGTTTGCCGAATGACCAGTCTGGGCCTGCTTGTAAATGCCTTTGCCTTATGTAGGACCTCTAAGGTGTTTATCAGAGCTATCTTTACCACATGGTAAAAAGGCAGATGACAATGACCAGGGATGTTACTAGGTCAAAAGATCTGAGACTTGATCCCACAGCTTATTAGATCACAGTGAAGTCCACTTTGGGAGTGGTCACTCTGCGCACTGCACGTTTACACACACATACACAAATATTTGCAACAAATTAACAAAATCAATTTCTTTATTCCCTGCAACCTCTGTGAACTTTACAGCCAAGTCTATCTCTTTATCTTCCCAACTTTCTCTTTGTGTCACCTCCAATTTCACTTTATCTATCTCCCTTTTCTCACTGTCTCCCTCATTTGTCATTCTCTCTCCCATTTCTCCACATCTCTTTTCATTTCATCCCATCTGTCCTTATCTTTCTTCTCCTCTTTATCTTACCTCAACCTCTCCTCCATCTCCTTATCTCTCTCCTTTCATTCATGATTATATTTGGTACCCCCCCATCTTTCCCTTCCCTCTTCCCCAGTAAATTACATATGTACTGACACACATTTTTAAACATACACTAACATTTGCACAGACACTTACGCCAACACACATGCACACATACATACTCAAAACATGCACTTATACATACACACACTTGCACATACACATCCATGCTCACACGCACATACGAGTCAGTGCTCGCACACACATACACATTCCTTTAGGGTTGCTGGTCTCTGCCTCTTCATTCTCTGCCTGCCTATGCCACACCTGTGCCTCATTTGCTTCATGTCTGCCTATGCCACACCTGTGGCTTGTTGGCTGCCTCTGCTACAACTGAGATTTGCTAGGTGATCATGACCATATTTATTCCTGGGCATGCCCCTAGCTTCTTCCTAGTACATTTTTTTCTGGTCCTACTTGCATCTGGAGGCGTTTGATATTTCTGCTTGTCATTTGGAGTTGACCCTTTGCGTGGACTTTGCCCCTTTGTACTGCGTTTGATTTTGATCACCTGAATTTTGACCTATTAGGCATGGGTTTTGACTTCTCTTCTGGATCATCCCCTGGTACCGTGCTCCAGACCCAACCTGCAGTTAACCCACACCTGCGTGCTCTTCAGATCCCTTGGTGCCCCAAAGCTAGAGTCTACAGACGGCACCAAAGAGAAAGCCAAATGCTAAGGCAGACAGCCATCTGCAACTGGACACAGCAACACCTGCCTGTCTTGAGCAGAGTCCAAGGTCAATCCTGCCTCTGCAGAAGCCAATCCTGACCCAGCACTGGCTCCTGACACATCCATGCTCACACACACAGCCGTCATCACACACACTTACACATACACATCCATGCTCACACATCTTTTCACATATATCCATGCTCACACACATACACATGAGTGCTCACACACACATCCATGCTCACACACTTACACATACATGCTCACAAACACACATACACAAGCACGCTTACACACACACATCCTTGCTGACACATAAATACATATCTATGCTCACGCATACACCTACACATGCATATCAATGCTCACACACACACATACATATCCATACTTACTCACACACATCCATGCTCAAACACCCTTACACATAAACATCAATGTGCACACATACACATCCATGCTCATATACATATTGTCAGGAACCACTTTTTCGCTGCCTGAACCATGGCTTTTTCATACCTGTGGTAAGAACTCTTAGCCCTAGCACGTAGAGCTTTTTCAAATACGTGCAGGTCCTCCTTTCTTACTACAGTTCCGTTAGAGGCAATGACGCAGTCTGAGGAAAGGTCATCTGCAGTGCAGTTGTAAGACATAGTGGTATTGGATGCTGGATACATAGACATGAGGGCACTGTTTCGTACTCTCTCTTTCTTGGCTGTCCATGCACTAGGGGTCACGAAGCTGCCCTGTACCCAGGGCACCTCTGGGGGCAGGGGGGTAGTACCCGAACTGCACTGGTTCAAGGCTGGAGTTGCAGGCTTAACAGACTTATGTTCACGCAGCTGTTGCTCGTAACGGTTAAGTTCTTTGGAGCCATAGTTCATGCCAGACGCTGGATCTGCCTGTTGGACTTGCCTACCTGACTACCTGCCTACCTGCCTACCTACCGCTTTCACCCGGACTGCCTACTGGATTTCCCCTTTTTTGCTTGTTACCTGTCCCAGACCCTTTTGAATAGTTGCCTGGACTTTTCTACCCTTAAATGCATGATATGCCTCCTACTCTGCTGCTTCTGGTGAGATGCCTTGCTTTGCTTTTGTAATATAACATATAACCAAACATTCTGCTTGTGTCCTTTTGTGAAGTTTGTTTCAATCACTGCGTTCTTACACTCATGCGCTCTGGACTCCAACATCCAGTTAAGGGCTGCAATATAATGAGCCTGATACATATACACATCCATGCTCACACACACTTACACATATATGTTCACACGCTTACACACACTTACACATACAGGTTCACAAACACACATACAAATACATGCTCAGAAAAAAGCATACATACATACCTGAGTGCTTGCTCACAAACACTTATACCCTCTCCCTCCTGTAGTGTTCTAGCAGCCTCACTTTAGACGTGGGGTCACGTGAACTTTTTAAATTTATCTTGTGTTTTAGAATACTTAATGATTATTATGTTTACACTTTTGGGAAGGTCATAACGAAAAGAGCTTAAAAATAAGTTATACATTGCTAAACATAACTAAAACTATGAACAATCATTTTACTTTTGATTGTAGCAATGTGAGTGTCCTTCTATTAATTATCAATAAAAACAATATGCATGATTTGCAAAATGTCCTACATGTAGAGTTGAAGTTACCACAAAATATACATGATTATAATGTATCTTTAAAACAGACTACTAATCATAAGCATTACGTTGCATTTTGTTCTGTTGTCATGACTGCAAAAAATAGAATAACAGACATACGTTTTTAAGAAATCAGATCCATATTTAATGTTACGCTCTAAATGTCTTTGAAATTCTATATTCTGCAATGTGTATATTATACATTTGTTATGCATTGTGCATTATTCTTTCACACAAAGACCAATAACTTCTTGGAGAAGAGTACTGATATCTAGTAGATTGCACAGTAACTCAAAATTGAATTTGTTACAAGGTAGTTAATTCAAGAAAGTGGCAAATATACTGCAAAAATATATATAACAATAATTAAAGTATGGACAGACCACCAGTAACAGCCAACTGGGACACATCAAAGGATTTTATTTGCAAGTTTCGTGACCCTCCACTGGAACAAGAAGTACTGACTGACCCTGAAAGGACTGCCCCCTGTCACACAGGTTCCATTACTGCAATTAGCCACAAAGCAATATTTTCATTCTCCCATTTCAAATCTGGCCGGATTGCTATACGCTGCCTGAATTGCTGGTCATATATAAGCCAGGGTTGCTCCCCCACAAGTATATAAGATGTTATTTAGCATAGAGAGATAGGAAATCTATGGGTCAAGCCATTGTTTTTTTTGAGATAATGGATACCTCTGGACTCACAGTCATCCTGAAGCACTCAGGAGAGAAAAAACCTATGTGAAGGAAAACTCTGGGGAACCATGGTTAAAGGCATGCCCTTCCTCTGGAATTTAAGACACAAATACAGAGTCTTTAACTATATTTACCTTTAACTTTTTTATTAATATGAGGTTGAATGATCATTGTTTCCAAAGCATAGCTTCCCTATCGCCTTTACCATCCTGCTTGTGTTAATATTCTGAAAAGGCACACTTATGATTCACAATCTAAACTATCCAAAAATATATTTGTATCAATATAAACTGCTTTTGTTTTACCCTTCCAAACTGTTTTAACCTTTAGATTCTGTAGTAAATGCTGCAAAAAACGTAACTTAAGATCACAGTGGACTATAACACCGATCATGTAATTGATTTACAGGTTGATAGAAAGAGTGTCACAGTATAGACAATTACAAAAAGAGAAACATTAAATATGATGGTACATAAGAGCCTTACAACCCATGTGTTCTGCCCATTTTCCTGATGTAAAAGACTATGCAAGATATTTCCTTTGGAAGTCTGGGCTCCCGGTCAGCATCCTCTTCTGCCCGCTATCACTGGGACTACTCTCGGCAGCTTGTGGCAGCTGCACACACATGGACGCCTGGTCAATATTTATAAGGGGCGTGATTGTCCGTGATTGCCACTGACGCTTCAGGACCTCCCCTCAGGCTATTTAAAGCTGCAAAACCTTAATGCCAGCGCTTAGTTGTACTGTGGCTCCCTTATGGATAGTCCTTCTTCTCTGCATACTTCTGAGTCTTCCCAGCTTTTTATTTCGTATATGGTTATCCTGGTAGCCTGACCTCCGCTACGTAACACAACTCTCCTTGACTTCTGATATCCTGTGTATACATTTTTCAGTGATCTCTGGTATCCTGATCCTGTTTTATGGCATTTCTATGACCTTAATTACATTACATTTATTTATGTAGTGCCAGCAGATTCTGTAGTGTTACAATCAGTGGAATAATTTAAAATCGCACACAATACACAAACTGGTACAAAAAGAGAAGAGGGAGCTCTTGGGAACTTACAATCTTGTTGGTGGTTGATGCAGAAGTGAAACAATAGAAGAAGACTGCTGGGATGGGGATGATCTATAGAGCTTATTGATCATTCAGATGGCTTGATTAGGATGATGAGAGTGTTAGGCAGAAAGGTCGTAAGCTTCTCGAAAAAGGTGGGTTTTTAGAGAGTTTAACGGAACAGAGAAGGGAATTCCACAGAACGGGTACAGCACGGGTGAAATCCTGAATAAGGAAGTGAGAACATGTAATGGCAGTAGAAGAGGGATGTCATGAGAGGAATGGAGAGAGCAGTTAGGGGTGTTTTCGGATAGGAGGGTAGAGATAAAGGAGGTGCAGAGTTGTTAAGGGCTCTATAGGAGTCAAGCATTTGAATTTAATTGTGAAGGGTATGGGAAGCCAGTGGAGATAGTGGCATAGTGGAGCGACAGAAAAAGAACGATGACAGAGAAAAATGAATCTAGCTGCAGTGAAATAGGACAAAACGCATGTCTTAATGATACTTCAGCTGTCCTGGAAAGGAATCAAAGTGCACTTTGATTGCATTTTATTTTAAGCCTAGTCCAGCTTGACAATTCTCACAATACTACTTTATATATAACATTATCCATTTTCATCAATTGTATTTAAGATAGCTCCCATTTAATTTGCTTAAAACCACTAACAACCTAGCCACCCTTGTCTACCTCCTGTTCCATCCCTTTTGGTATATTTTGGCCCTATATCAGTGTTTTATTAATCTTCAGCACTACCCTAGGCCTAACACAGGACAATGCCACCTGCCACCCACTTTGTGCCACAAACTTTCTTCTGAGCACTGGATATGGCATCATATACTTTTTCAAGGACTTGCGTTGCCATAATTCATAATCCAAACCAAGAGCAATTTCTTTTCCATTTGTTGTAAACACAATCACTTTGATGTTCTCATACAGCTAAGCACAATAAATGAACACACTGAGAAAAGTGAAAATACTTTTTTTGAAATAAAAAATCCATCTCTGTATATTAAAATACATACAAAAAGATATTAATACATACAACAAATGTGAGACATTAAAAACAGGAAATGTATAAAATTGTAACTTCTTGTCAATATCAAGCAAAGTTGGCAGCAGCTAAAATTAAAAAAATAGGCCCTTTTTCAGAACCCATTGTGCTGTTTTCCATTGTAAATATATACGGCAAGAAACAGAATAAGAAAATAGATGATAATATTGATGGTACATATGTCTCAAGTCAGGGTCACATTTTACCCCCAAAAATTAATTGAACAAACTCTGAAATCAATGACAAAGGTTGACTATTTCAGATTTTGTTTTGACTATTAGAGGAGTCAATAGATAAGCAGCTAGATGTGTAACATTACCCTATAACAATTGTCAGGTCCAAAGGACAAAACCAAGCTGACAGGCCAGGCTTGGAGCTTTCCTACATAAGCACACATGGATCAGTACTAGCCGTGATAAAACAACAACATATTTGAAACATAAACAGTTTCTGTACCTTAAGTGAGACATTGATTCACTTGATAATTTAGCTTTGTTTAACATTATTAAAAAAATAAACAGATGTTTCATCTTACACTGTTGCATAAATCAATATAAAATGATGAATAATGAGTATTAAAATAAACACTATGCATGTATTTATAAGCAATAGCACAAATTTACAAAGCAAAGTTTTGTTGCAGAAATCGCAACTGTAACATCTCTATTTGAAATGCAGAGGCCATGGTCTGCATTTGTCAGAACTGAGGACACCAAAAACAAAAGTAAAAACACCATTCACTCAGAGCTTTAATAAACGGCCTTCTGGACAGGGAAATCTTCTTTGGCAATGAAGACCCGTGTCAATGTTCCTTTTATGCGGTGCTTTTAAAATACTTGGCAGAGTTGTGCTCTTTTGACTTTGGTCAAGTGCAAGAAATGAGCATCGTCTTGAGGTTAGTTAGATGTGGGTCTCATCCCCTGGCTCATGAGTCTGTTTGATTTTAAGGATGTCCTGTATATTTGTTATAATTCCTTAAGCGTAACATGGAAATGTCCTTCCACTTCTGTAACGTCAAGCAGAAAAGCCACATGGTTGCTATAGTGTCGAATGATATTGTTGTCCATGTTAACCAGTATTCTAGAAGAAAATAAATATAATATTAATGTTGTGGTACATGCATACAAATTGAACAAGTTTCCCTGGGTTACTTGGTTTAGTAACACCTCCAATAAAGAACTAAGCACATATTAGTTGTAAATTGCATCTTAAACCATGTCATAGAATCTTAGACGTTTTCTAGCTGTAATGTGAGATGCGTGACTTGTCTTGTGCAATACAAGCAGCCAGCCACCAATTTCATTCTTCGGTTTCATTTTTTAAGGGGACAGATCTTTGGACAGATGCCAGTAACAACTCAGCATTAGCTGTTCTTTCCCAATGTCAACAGAGCTTGCAGAATTGATTGTTATCTTTCGCCAGAACCATTTTTTTTTAATGATGTAGGTTAGATAGTTAACCCTTTAAAAACCAGGTGGATATTCATTTATCTGGAAACAATACAAATGTCAGCTTTCCAAACCTTCCAGAGAACAATATGCTGTAACAATATCAAAAGAGCATAAGGTTCTGTAGTACATAACCAAGACGTTCAGGGACAAAATGGCAACTGCTGTGAGCACTCTCATATTACTGTGCTCTGTTGGTAGATGTAAGCTTGCTGGACACAATTCTAATCATAGCCAGACTAACCGATTAACGGTAAGTCGGTGTTAAGTAACAAATAACATGTAGTATAACAAAGTCCTCAATTACTGAACATCAGAAAGGTTACCCTCGTCATCTTGACCTACATTTTATTTGATCATGTCAAATAATTTCATCAATCATGCCGCTGCCCGGGAAAGTCAGATGTTAAAGGGTTACATATTAAATTGAAGTGCCTAGTTTTTGTTTCTTAGCAAGGAGAAAATCTCTACCAGGACATGTTATTCTATTCCATAGAACAACATTAAGAACTTACCCCCGTTTGCATTTTTTATAAACTCTGTTGATTCTTTCTTCAGGTAAACCATATTTTTCTGAGATCTGTGAAATAGATGATACAAGTTAGTATAAGATTGTGGTCGCATTCTGCCTTTAACTTTAAGTTTAGTAAAATGATAAGATTTAGCCATTTAACTCGCTTATTAACACTCACCGCATTCCTTAAACCCTTGAGATCAGGTGTCTTCAACATTAAGGCATCAAAGACTTCCTCTGATTCCCGCCTCACATATAACAATACTGAAGGGAAGAAACAACAGTTTTTTAGCAATTTCATTGAAGTATAAGGAAAAGTATATTGCTGAGTTTGCGTCTTAGTGAGGACCAATGTTAACTTAAAACACATTACTTTAAAAAAAATACTTTGATACGGTACATGTATTGTTACAAAGAATCAATTTAACATTTATTATAAACAGAAGTTCTATAAAAAAAAGAAATCTACCTCTTTGTGAATTTTCTGTTGTTGGTTGCTTGGAAGGTGGTACAGCAAATCCTTCTGTAAAGGACTGACAGCCTCTTTTCAACCCTAACCTGAAATAGAAGCACGACATTATAAGAATGAACAAACATTTACAATTATTTTCACAGATTTGCATTCTGTAACTAGAGATACTAATTTTGGTTCATGGCGTGTATTTAACTTTTTACTCCCAAAAAAAGTGCCAAAATAAAAGATCTCTATTAGGCTTGTTTCTTACATGTGTACTGTTTTCTTCCAAGACACTACAAAAACATAACCTACCATGTTCATCAGCCAGTAATTGACGTATTACTCTCCAAAATAGTTTGTTTTGAGATAGTAAAATATGTGTAAAATGAGGAAGAACAACTGATAAGGTAGTTGTTTCATTTTGTTGTCTATGGGATGTTTTCATAACAAACGTCTACAGGACGGAAGGTTTGTCTCCTGTGAAGGTCATAATACTTGAAATGTATTCGCTAAAATGCAAACCTCCTATGGTCTCTCTAAAAATATTTCTTCATGGAAGATCATTGTTAAAATATTCCTGATTCAAAAAGAAAAGACCTCTTTTTCCCTTTAATATATGGAATTCTTACACAGTTTGTATAACGCTAACATATTGTTTCTCAATTCTTCATTAAAGGAAGGGCTCAGCATTTCTATATCTATCTTACCTGTCATTGTTTTCTGTGATAGCAGGAAGTACCTAGAGATGAAAAGAAAGAAAAATTTGTCAGGTCACAATTACTGAAAAGCTAAAACAATCAAAGGTGTAGAACACATTCTCTTTTGCTTCCATGGTGTCTATGCTTAAAAGGACAATGCACTGTCCCTAATCCTGAACTGCCCAGCGCTAAATCCTACAATGAAAGAAGTGTTTGTCTTGTTGAATTCCTGTGGTTGCTGTTGAACCAGTAGATGACTTGGTTGTGCTTAAGAAATATAAACACAACACAATGAAATCATACCCATAGCAGGAATTCATTTTTTTTTCAATCAGTGAGTAAACAGGACAATAAAGTATATGAAACATAATGATATACTAACTATTTTTCAAGTACAATACCGGACATGTTTCCATTACAGCTTGAAGAAGAGACCTCAATAAAAGGCCATAGCTTGCTTGTTAATAAAATCCTGCTACAATCATACATAAAAATTACATTTTAACAGCAAATACTTACTATTCCACATCGTTGAAGGTTGGAGAAATGAATGTTGGGAATGAACAATACTGGCTGAGTTTCCATATCCGTCACTGGCCTGAGATATGTGATGTCTGTCCCTCTGTATCCTGAGAGCACGGGAGCCTTTATATCTGTTTTATAGAAAAGAAGGGCATTAGCATTATGAATAAACAAACAAATAGTTTGTCCTGCTGAGGCTTTCTATCATGCTGTGGTGAGTGTCCAGATGGTTACCAATCCCATGCATTGGTGGTAGACGTACTAGTTCAGTCTACTTACTTCATGAGCAGATGTCGGAAGGGGCAACACTGCTGTTGACCCACTAACCAAGAGTCCCTTAACCCCACAGTGCCTGCCAAGATTTGGCTCGGAATCCGTCCGTGACGTCCTTCCATATTTTAAAAAAACCCCTCTAGTTTCCAGTAATCTAATATATACCTTTGTTATTAGGTTCTGCACATTTTCCTTTTCTTCTGAATTGTTTGCGTTCTTCATCTCGCATCTTTCGTTCAGCTCCCTGTAACAAAAATATTTTAAAAAGTTGCATTTTAATTACATCACACCATTTCCAGAATGTAGCTTTTAACATGTGTAATCAAATAACGTTAAACTGGGACTGGTCTGACGTTTCAGGATTCAGAAGGTTCCGGAGCAAGACATTGTGACTGGAGCTATAAAGGTCTAATTTTGGAATCATACCTTATCACAGAATATTTTGATCTGGCAGACGGCCCGGTGAATGAGCCTCTTTACGCCTGTGTCGTAGTCATAGGTGTCAATCTGGAGATTTAGAGGAACGCCCTTTACACCCTTTTGAGAGGAGAAGTCTGTACTCAGGCAGTTGATGCCAATGAATATCTAAAGAAAGAGAGATATTTTAATACGGACAACATATTCCATATACGATACATATAGCAAGGAGCTATTTTAATAACTCAGTTGCTGATGTTGTAATTTACAAATTTACAATTTATTTGAAGTTTTAAATAGCGTAAAATCTGTGCCTTTGTACACATGAATCAAATGTTAATCGTGATACATACATACACAAAAACACACACATACACACAAACCCACAGAATAGTGTCATTAAAATTGTGTACTGATACGAAGTACAACTGAATTTTAAGTACTAAAATGTTAGTGATTTCACCTGTCTCCTTGCCAACTGGTTTCACTCAATTACAAATAATCCATAGAGAACTTTACATTCAGTTGAATTTGCTCTAGGCATCAAACCCACCCAGAGTGAAACACCCCCCCCCTTTGAGAACAATGGTTTTATGGAAACAGTTCCAACTGCTGTCCTCTCTGCCAGGCAATAATCTCTGCCTTTCATCTACAGAATGGTTTTATGAAACCAACCCTTATTTTTTCTTGGCTACATCATTTTTTTTGCAGGGGTTTTATATTATATCTTAAGCTAAGGATGTTTGGGTGCAAAGAAGACATATTTTAAAGGAGACTTATAAGTATTATACAGTGATAAGTGGCTATACCTTAGCTTCTTCATTGATGTTCCACACAAAAGATAAAGCATTGTAGGCCACTTCCTCGATGCTCTCCACAGTGTTACAGTTTTCCTTGTAGTCAGCTGGAAGGAACACACATTGCATAAGGTCCAACATGTCAATAAGTTATATGGGAGTATAGTTAAATTAGACCAGAATCCATTCTAACAACAAAAGAATACATATTTAATTTGGCCTGTCTCACAGAACACAAGCTAATCATTTCAAAGATCTAAAAGGTCAAGATATTTATTCAACAATTTGTTTCTGGTATTTTAGACCATCTTTTTTTCAGAGATATACAGTATAAATATGGTTGAACGTACCAACATCGATGACTCTTTGTTTAGCAGTTGGCTGTCTTGAATGCCAGTGTTTCCAGCGTTTTAGTTGCTCTTCTGGGTTTTTCTCATTGTCGAAGACAACCATGACAACACTCTACAAAAATGACAGGCATTGACTTAATGATAGTTATTGTACTGTATGACTAACAAAAAAGTCCAGTGAGAGGCTTTCTTGGAATAATTTTATATATACCGGTATATTTTATGTATACCTTTTGCTGGGGATTGGCACAAATATTACATTACTCCCTTTTATACTGAAAACCTTCATCCTTATTAAAAAAAAAGTAAGGAAAAACACATTTCTAGGACACTACACCTATTGCGTTTTAGATCTACGTATGTTGATATATCCAGCCCTAATACAAAAGGGAAATGTGAACAGTTTGCTGTGTACACAAGAGAAACAACTGCTATTCAGTTTTCTATCTTAATGGGTTAAGGTCTTTTGCGAAGGCTGAAAAGGAGGTAGTTAATCAGAGCAGACATGTCGATGTATGCAAACGCCACTCGTACACTTAGTTTGTTTGCAGGCAGAATGAGTCTTGTATTCTCAATGACTCATGTAATTTCACTAGATTTGCAGAAATAGCGGCATTCGCTCTTTCTTAAGGTCACTTATTCTATAGGAGTTTGTTCATTGCGTGGTCCTATTTATCAATGTCCAGTAAAATTCTTCTTGATCCTGCTTTTCACTGTGGCTGTTTTTTTTTAACTGGCATTGGTTTTGTTATAAGCCTATGCTCTTGGATAAAAAAAAGAAAGTATATATAAATTTCTAACGTAGAAAAAATAAAATACCATATAATCAATCTTAAGCCTGAAATTACTTTGATATAATCATCTATCAAAAAACCAGACTAGAAATGTAGGGTTATGCCTGTTTAAGCAGAGGTGGCTAGTAATTGTTAACTAATGCATTACTGAGAAATGTTTGTGTGTGTCTATCATCCTGAAAACATGTTGGGTTGGTCGTCCAACAATATTAACTGCACCAGTGCTTTGCCTCATCAGCTTTTAACATACCTTGACTTTGTTGGAAGAAAGAGGCAAGCATTTTCTGTTCTCTGTTGTCCTAAGGTTGACAGGGTAAAACTGTCCTTTGTTGAGATAGGCCATTGGTGAATCTCCAGACTTCACGTGAATTGCTTTGGGGGACTCCAATGTGTACTCAAAGTCTCTGCAGGGACAGCAGGAGGCCATATTTAATCAGCCAATCATTTTAAAAAAAGGCAACTTTCAGGGAAGCCTGTCATATGTTTATCGGCAGGAAGGCAGTCTCTAAGGTGGTTATTTTTTTTTTAAAAGGCTGCGAGCAACGAGCATACCTTTTTTAATGGTTTGTATCTGTGGATTCAATAACAAGAGCTACTTCCCCACCTTCAAACAGATTTATGTCGAAATACTCACCGATTTGCTTCAGCTGAGAGATACTCCTCTGAGCAGGTAGATTCTGCCTGGTTTCTGAGAATATCACTAAATATGAGGGGCTGGAATGAAACAAAACACAATTTTAGCATACAAAAGAAATAGCTGTTGGGGCATTTAGCCTGGGAACAAGCATGATATAAGGACTCTACCTCTGTGGGGGTGTCTTCTTTAAAAGTACTGTCTGGTTGCCATCTTTGTTGTTGGGCTGGAACATGTAAGGGATCGAAGAGGGAATTGAGTGGGTTCTTTTCATAAGCATCGCATGTGTTTCCAAGGAAGTCTTCATGGGTATCGTTATCTAGCTTGGTGGTTGGCGGTAGGGTCATTTTGCTGGGATTGATCAGACAGTCTAGAGTCATATAACTGTTCTTTTTGTGTGTGTCTGTATAGTCCTGAGTAGAGGAGGCACTGTCGGAAAGGAATTTTATCAGCTGGTTTGTGTTATCAAAAGATGAAATGTCTGAGTCATATTCAGTGCAGTTCCTAAAATAAACAAAAACAAAAATATTCGTTTGCAAAACATATAAAGAAAAAGCCACAGTCTTATAGCATAGGTCAAACTTCACATATCCAAATGTTCCTGTTAACTATTACCACCATTACATGCAGACAAATTCACGACCTCCATAGTCAACTCACCTTTTAACTTGTTCACAGCGTCCTGTCGATCCTGGATGTATAATTCTCTTTTCTTTAGGAACCTAAAATGGTAGGAGATACAATATTAAAATTTGGGTATATAGATATATCATAACCAGATAGCAGAAACAAAAGAGTTGTAGGGGTAATTTTCGACGTCAATCCATGTTAGAATATGGAATGACGTATGGTCAGATGAGCTGTCTCTCACTTAAAACAAGTAGCTCTTTAGCTATATACTAAAAGAAAATTGAGTGGTTGGCCAGTGGTTGGCTGAGAATTATGGAAGTTCTAGTTCTACCTATTAGGTCACGTGATTTTGATGTCTGCCATTTGGGTAATATGGGAATAGTTACCCTATAATAGTCATAGAGGAAACTCAGGGCAGCTACGCCCTCGTCATCTCCATTTGCTCTCATCATTGCTTTGCTTGCTGCCGTCATGGGATTCTCTAAATATTTGGACCATACATCGTCCTCGTTGGAGTAGGAATACTTCTGGAAATTGATGCTTTCGTTCTGTATAAGCATGACTGGCCGGTAACTGTCAACAAAACAAGATAATATGGATTAAGGTGCTGGTTCTGTATCAAATAGTTGAAAACAGCATGCAATTATTCATAAAATATTTAAACTGGTAAAGCCACGGGCACAAATATATGTGTTGCTTCATTTATTAACACAGAGATGAAAAAGCATCACAGAAAGTTTGTTACAATTAAAACAGAGTGTTTTCTGTAAAGAATTAGAGGCACATACAAGAAAAGTTTGGTGGTTATTGAAATTATTTACATCGCAGCCCTTTTTTATCAATGTATAAATCTTTTCCTCAGAATCAAATAAATCACACCTTAGGGTGATGATGATGATGACAAGTGCCAGACAACTACCTAGAACAAATACATTTCAAAATTGTCCAAGTGTATAGAAGTAAATCTAGGTAAAATCTGCGTGTGTGCCTTCCTGTTTTAAGTGTTTAGAAAAATGAAAAAAGAATTAGTTGGGAACACATGGAGCTACAAAAAGCAAACACTGTTCTGAAATCCGCTTTGGCCTTTGTCCTGTGGAAACCATTTATTTCATATTAATGACCTGCCACTTTTTGTTATTATCTATTGTGTCGTTCTTGTTGATAATGATGGAGGATGACAAATCTCAGATGCTTTTAGACTGGGTGGGTATTTAAATGGAACGTAAGTGACTAGAAAGAAGCAATTCACAAGCTGCCATCGATTATGTATCAGGAATGACCAAATTCAATTCATTAATCTGTCTGTTATTCAGTCCATATATATATATATATATATATATATATATAATTTTAACCATGATTATGTTTTAATATAGCGAGTATGGTGTTCCCTTTTCTCATTTAATAGCAGGATCTCTGTCTCGTCTCCAGTGGCTGCCACACACCGAGAAGTCAGACACTTGCTGATGTGGATGACAGGTTATATTGTAAATATTCCTCCCATGAGCCCTGCATTGATGGCAATGCAAACACAGGCTAATTTCAGCAGCCAGCCCGGCTCAGAGAGGTTACAGGTTCACCCAAGTGGAAAGGCACCTGCCTGTGTTATTTTAATACATCTCCTCCTTTCATTATTCACAGCCTTTCTTTTTCCTCGTTTGCTCTCTCTCTAGATTGCTATAAGCTGGGTTTTCTTTACTTTTGACCGCTCCTATCATTATGCTTTTGTCATAGAGAAAAAAAAGACACATTTTTCAATCAGCGAAAGGAAAGTAATCAGGATATATTTTTTTTTATTGATTTAACGTTAACACTTTAAATACCACAGAAGCAGCTTGGGTCATTTGCTTACGGGGCACACAAAGGGTTACACAAAACCTTGAACCGTGTAGGGGAGATTTTAGATTTAGAGATTTCAAATTTCCAGACACAAAAAAACACTTTTTCATTTGCAAAACAAGCCTATTGGAATCTTATTTTACTTGCTCGTCATATTTCCCGGGCCCATTGAGAAACATCCCTATAAAGATATAGTTAGCGAGTTCCTGTTCGCTTCTACAAGGAAGCTGTATCCTGAAAGGTTTAGCAGAAGGAACTTTGCACGGAATGATTTGCAATCTAGTACAGTATTATGAAATAACATTTTGTTGTACACAATTACTCAATGCCATTGCACAAGATTAAATATGACAATCCAAAATCAGCTCTATTTTCCATGATGATGTCACTTCAATGATACTGTGTGGCTATTAATATATCTGTCAAATCCCTGCCAGTGAAGCCCCGCTGGCATATATTTACTTAATTATACTTTGCTCCAAATCTGAAAATCTATAGAAACTCCCCAAGCATATGCTTAATTATAAGATATTTACAGTTAACCCTCAGAAAGAGAAAAGAGATGGATGAGGATATCCAAAGTGCAAAAAAAAACGGCAACCCCTCTATGTTCTAGCTAACCTTATTGACCAAAGTTGACTCGTCTTTTGCCCTGTACTTAATATATATGCATTGGTCATGTAACTGAAACATGTTTCCAAGATGTGGCAATAAATGGTGTTGGCCATCACTTGTGATTGTCATCTATAAAATATAAGTGATGAATGTTTAATAACAATAAGTCTGGACTACAGAGAGTGTGATAAAAGCTGTTCAATAGAAGCAGAACAAAAAGCTGCTTAGGTCCACTAGTGATCTAGAATCCTTGTAGAGGGTGGAGGTGAGAGTCTTAGGGCAAGTTGAACGTTTTTATATCTAACTGTCTATCTTATATTTAAAAAACTTTATTTTAACAAACTGGACTTACTTATTTAATTCATGAGCTTATGTATAACAATTTCTAGAGACACCTAGAAAAACAAGACAATTCCATGGGGGCTGTACACAGAGAGTGAACTGAAGGTATGCAAATCATGGCCTGCTCAGATGGGTCTAGGTGCTTTTGCCTTACTGATCTAAAAATAAAAGCTTTTCCTGTTGACATTCAGTAAAAATATTTTCCATACTTGAAAAAAGTATAAATGCTCAACCAACACACATTGTTTTATATATATATATATATATATATATATATATATATATATATATATATACACACACATTCATTTTCTGGTGCTTTATATCAATTTTAAGTTGTACCTACCCACTGATCTCCCTCGTCAATGGATATTAGCTTGGTAAATCTACCTATATCCACATTGTAGATCAAATGTCTCTTGAAGATTAATAAAATATGCTGCCAACCCCAGCCTGTCAATTCCAAGAACTGTGTGATAGTTAAGGTTAGCACCTGTCCCAACCTTCTTATACCTTACTTTGAGTCTTGGTTGTTTTATAACACACTGTGCTTAACAAAAATTTGTCTACAACTATCAGAATTCTGTGGTTGGCTTTTTTTTTTATGAATTACGAGTCCTGACAGTGGCTTATTGCATATGTTCCACTATACTTCATTATTTTCGGCAATAAAAAAACACGGTATTCACACTATTTAAACTTTATTTTCCTCGACCACTACCAAAGTCTGAACGTATAAAAAAAATGTTGATGAAGCTTGGCTTCCATTTTGCAGTGTGCATGACTGCCCTCATAAAATGGATGATCATCCTACTGATTCTGTCTACATTCTTGTAATTTTTACTTTTTCTGTTTATTATTATTCTGATGAATATAAATGAGTATATGATTGGCCAAAACCATAGTTTTTGGGTGTTTTATTTTAAAAGTGATGTATTTTCAGTGGCTTAAGATGTAACTCCTTAAAAAAACATCGTATACTGTATATAATATTTGTATCTTCTGGCTAACTTGGGTATTATAATCAATGGTCTAAAATGATCCAGGACTCCAGAGGTTAACAAAAATCTCTTAGTGCTGTCATAATACCTGAAACACCCAATGGCTCATCAACCTTTGTTTTTTTTTTTTTGTTTTTAATAACCTTTCATTAATATAGAGGAATTAACGGTCAGACACCTACAAATCACATTAGTTCACGGTGAATCATGTCATGTTTGTATTGCTGGGATGGGCTTCTGCTATAATCTGCATCATGAAATAAACCACAAATTAAAGGACAAGAACGTGTGCTTCCGCAGCACTTTGAAACCAGCTTCTTTGTTTGTTTACATCACTCTGTGGCTTACACAACAGCAGCCATGGCTTATCACAATTAGTATTTGTATGCTAATAGAACACACAGCATTTTTAAAGCCCTCTGTTGTGACCTGCACTGCTTGGTTACAATCCACTTTGTTCGAAGTCCCTACTTGCTGCCTATACGATAACGTTGGATATGACATTGGATATAAGATAACCGGAGCTTATTATGAAAATGTATCCCAGTAGACTGTGCTCATGATATTCCTTTTGTACTTTTGTGAAGATGTTGTGGAGGTTGCTAAGATTTGCTTCCCTTTGTTTGCTGAATGTTTAAATGGTCGTAACGGTGAAAAGAATCAATGATCTGTGTCTTGAAGAAGCGCAGAGATTATTAATGTAATCCTGTATACTGGATCTTGTTGAATGCCTTGTTGGATTTGAGCAAACAAATCAGTCTTGGGTTCAATGCCTCAAAAATTGAGATATGCAGAAGGGGAGAAATAATATTATTGGACAGAGCCAACAGGACTTAAATGAGGTGGTTCAATCAGTGCCAAACTAACAAAATTAGGTGGATGAACTAGACAGATTCTTAGCTATGTTGGGTTTTTTTGGGGGGGGGGCTGTTTTTTCTGGAAATATCTTATTTTTACATTTTAGTAAGCACCTATAAAGTGCTTCCCTGAATTATATATCCCACATCCTTTATGTTGGCATTATAGGTGCTGGTCAGCAACCTGTGTGATATGTGTCCACTAAAAAACTGGCTGATATGGCAACTCTATCTTTGACAGTAAGACTTTACAGAGTGATACGTTTGAAGATTAAAGAAAGGAAAGAGAAAAATAAACCAAAGAAAAGTACATGCGACAAAAGATTTTGAAAATGGGAAATTAACTAACGTAGAAATAGTACAAGTTGTTGGGATCAATAAGGAATTCCTTTTTAACTGCTGTCTCTGAAAATGTTTTAAAATGTGATTTTAACCTCCTTTATATAGCTTTGACAAATAGATGTATGGGTAGTAGCTATATATGGAATATTGAAAATCTAAAAAAAAAAATTAATAGAATCCTTATCTGTAATAAATTATAGGGGACATATTAACTATTTATGTGTCATGATATATGACATCAAGAAATCCTTTTATTGTGCTGCATCAGTATCTAATTAATTAACATATCACTACAAGAGACAGAACAAAAACAAGTGAATTTACAAAAGCTTTCGTGATGTTATCTCTACCTATATGAATATTGGAGTCAAAGCAGTTCATTATGAGTGAGCTTTTGTGTCAAGGGGTTTTCGAGGGATGTGTGTTTACGTCTGGCCTAATGAATGGAACCGCTATAGTAATGAGAATAGGCCACACGTTAGCCTTTTTTTTGCAAGGGTTTTGGAGTGAAACTAGGATGAAACTACAGTCTGAGGGACCCAGACTTTTTGTGCCCCTGGTGCTTGTTTCAAAAGGTCCCATTTGGGAATTTACTGTAAGGCCCTCCAGTCTCAGACGTTAAGGAGTTAAGTGTCCTCTCGGAAAGCCACACCAGTTTTTAAGAGAAGCATATTGTTTAAGAGACTCTAATTAGGTGGATTATATGCTTCTTATTTTATAAGGATTTTGTTTTATTGCTGGAATTCATATAAATCTCCAGCTTAGTGCACGCTGATCCATATAAAAACACTTTAAAACACGTCATCCTTTAAGCAATCAGTTTTATCTTTCGCAAATCATTTTTAACAATTTCCCAGCGCTTAAAATGATGTGATTCAGCAAAATAGCCAAGCACAGTGTTTCTACTATTTACTGATATCTTCCTCAAAGGTAGGCCAGTTTCAATAAACTGTCTGATATCTAATGTGGAAATCCAAAACAAAATAAGAAGGCTGATTTTGCAAATAGCTTTTATATCAGTTATTACTTAGTAACCTTCAGAATTGAAGATTTTAGATTTATGCTTTGACTATTAACAATACGGGCAACAAAGTATTATGAAGAAACACCATAACTGCAGATACATTTAATGAGAAATTATATGACGATAGGTCTTAACATAACAATAGATGGGAATTTAACTTAATGCTTAACTCTGGTTTGAAAATCCACACTCAGTCCTACAGATTTCATTAAAGCACATATCTTCAATTTAAATACTTTTAATAAATAATATTCTTATAATGATAAAACTCTACATTCAAATGGAACACTGACAGCGCAGATATGTAACAGAACATGTATGGCATTTCAATATACTTTATAAAACAGGCATACACTCTTGATGGGACTTCAAACTATATATATATATATATATATAAAAACATATACCGGTATAGATATATATATATATATATATATATATATATATATATACACATATATATAGGTACCCTTATATCCTTATATGGATGGAAACTAAAAATCAAGATAACATTACTTCATGCTTATAAGTCAATGAAATATCTTTTACCCCTGAGTAGTTATTTACTATTTTATTTACTGTGGGATATAATTACAGTTACTTGATAGTGTATTTCATATACACTGTCTACACCAGATTAGAGTTACATTACAACATTGAGGAATAAATACTCGAAGTTTCTCGACAATTCTCTGTGAAAATTCTACATACTTGTGACTTTTCAATTATATTATTGGAAAAAAAAAATCATGAAAAAAACTGAATGATATACAATAGGTTCTTGAAATTGTTACCCAGTGGTGTTATAAGAGAAGATGTACTTACTCAAGTTCATTGGACATTTTCCCCAATCTTCAGCTGTCTAAGTAATCTCTGCTGTCCTGTGCTTTCTTAATTCTTGTTAAACACAGACAAACATTCCCTGTAGAATGAAGTATTAGACTGATGTGTTAAGATATATGCCCGAGGATTTGTGTGCAGGCATTTTTCGCTGACAGGTGGGCTCTTGGGTAACTCAGCAGCTGATTGGCCGATGAAACAGGTGCCTTAAGACAGGCACACCTCAACAGGTGCAGCACTTAACTCTTGGTTAACCACAGCAAGCATATGAATGAACCGGAGCTAAGCAAACACCTCCCCCAATGACAGGTATACAAAGGAAAGAAAAAAAAATAAAAGAAACTCAGACTTCAGGCGAAACTTAACCAAAACTACAAAACGTGTCTTTGCTTGTCGATGACTTGTGGTTGAACAATAAAACGATCTAGCTGCTGCTTAACTTCTTTTCCCAAAATATAAAATCTGATATTTGTTTAAGAAGTGACACCTTTCTCAATTCCTTTTTTTTTATTTATTTTTTTATATTTACTGTCAGAAGGTAAATACAAGGGCGCCATAAAACATGTTTATTTCACTGTACAAACTGTAGACTATAAACAGTCTCTTGACGATCATATTAGCTATTTTTATGGTCTTTCATTTTAATGTATTTAATGTTTTCAAAATGTTCTCTAGTGAACTGTTAATGCATTTATACTTACAAAAACATAAATCGACAAGAACAGCACTCAGTTTACATATTGGATGTAAAGAGCTTAATATTTAGTATGTCAATAATATTAACTATATAGAGATACATATACCTAGCCAGAATGGTTACATATATGAATATAAGAGATATGAATCTCGTTTACTTGATTCCCAAAAGAGGAATACTATGGCGCACAATGCATTCAATAATAGATCCGTGAGCTGGTTGACTTTACCTGCCTACAATAGGAAAAGAAACCAAAATACACTTTGCAGTTCCGTAGCTTGTAATTTTAATTGATGCAACAGAGAAGGGCATAGCCGGTGAGTCATTACAGATTGGGTTATCTTGGGCAGGATGAGTTTCTGTAGGACAAGCAAGCACAGGCTTGCTAAGAAATCATAAGTACTTACTACAATTCTACTACTTTTCTCATCTGTTCGTTTACCTGACTGAGGTTTTGTGTCCTGTTTAGTCGATGGGCAGATCCGTAACTCACTTTAATATGTTCATTCGCCAAATCGCACAAGGAGAAGACCCAGGTTTTCAGAACATTAGCACAACTATCTTTGTGCCACACTTAACAATCCACATATATATATAGATATATTTACCACTATACACATATATAAATAATATAAAATATATAAAGTCACGCACACTTACAAACACACAATCTGGTACACAAGATCCACTGGAAAACAAACACACAAGATGTTGTGAACACACAAACCCATTGCTGTGTACACCAAAACAGAGATACGGATGTGTACAAAACTTCTTGCTTCAATGAAATGAATGACGTATATATATATATATATATATATATATATATATATATATATATATATATATATAAAACTACCCTGAAAAACTTAGTGAAACGATAACCTCTCCTTCAAATACTAATACAGAGACTGCAAATGTTATCAAACATGTTCGCACAAGCACACACACCTTAGCACACATATAAGGAAGACTAATATGTGGTTAATTTAATTGAAACTTAAAACATGTAGTCTTACTCATTATGAATCTTTTTGACACATTAATTAATTCTGGTTTTTTTAGATGTATTTGGCAGCAGCCATCTTGGATTGTAAATTAATAGCTTGTTGACATCATTTAGATCTATCCCTGTAGACTCAACAAGTTAGCTATTAACTCAGAAATAGAATTTTAGTTTTTAGTTGAATTTGTATACCTAAAATGTTATTGATGAAAACAGTAAAACAGGCCTGTTGACCATACTATCATGGAAATTTAATTTCTTTGATGTTTTTTTTTAATTTTAAACCAAATATGTCTTACATACTGATTATTATGTATGTCAATATGAATGGGTGTCTGGGATTTGAAGGGGTCTGATTTGTTATTATTTATTTATAGTAGATCATTACAAAAAGCCAGTTCGGCACTGTATACAGGCGTCAATCTTCATAAATGCCATCGAATTACAGTAGATACTCATCATGTTGCTAGTGTACTGTTAACCACCCAGAATACAACATTTTACAATCTATGTTACTACCACTGAGAGGCATCATTAATATAATTCCATCCTCCGGTCCAGGTATTGTCAACAGATAATGGTTAGATTTTAGAAGCCAACAGCCTCAGGCCTAGCTGAGGGAGGCCACAGACTGTTTGATGGCTGTCTGTTCATCTACAATGACAATTGTGATTAAGCACCAATCCCAGGTAACGACTCCTCACTAATTACCCTAAAATTAAAATCACTCGGTAAAATAAAAGAAAACACTGTTTTTTTGTGAATCTGTCTCTCCTCTGTATCATCCTAATTACATGCAATGTTGGCAAAAATCTATAGTGGCATGGGGGTCCATATAAAGCATGGAACCCAGTAACTGAAAGAAGTGTTACATAATCAATAATCATTGATGGTTTTTAGAACACATACTTTAGAAGACACTGTTAGATTTACCAGTTTATAATAATCCACTATTTAGTTGTAATTAAATGGCTCACTAGTTTCTGGCGATTTGTCAAGTCCTGGCATAGATTAGTATTCACCTTTTGTGCTCTTGGAATACCCTGTGTCCATTGCAGGGTATGTTCCAGTACTACTGCTGTCATTACCTCATTACCACACACTATGATGAGAAAATGGAAATCACTATTATAATCAATAGCATCTACCGGATCAATATATATATATATATATATATATATATATATAAAAAAAAAGAGAGAGAGAGAGAGCGAGAGAGAGCACCTAGCAGAAATAATCCCTCTAGCTTTTGGAAAAGTCACATTTAGATCATTCGAACATCAGAAAAAAATGACTGTGATTCAGAACCCTAAATTTCAGATTTACATCAGTTGTGTCCTGATATTTTAAAGTCTAACGATTAGTTTTCAGCTCTTTATGGTATCAACATATTGTATCTACAGGTCAACTACTGGTCATGGGGCACAGAGACTGTGCCACAGCCGAGTGATCTCTTACGATCAGCACAGCCAAGTGTCTCTTAAAGAAACATTTATCTGTTATCATGTACTTTCAGTGTGGGAATGTAAGGGAAGTTTATGGTAGCAGATACTGATCTCTTAACATCTTTGAAGAGAAGTCAACAGTTAAGCATTTCAAATTCTTTTATCCAACTTTTACTGTACATTTTCTGTCTCCCCGCCCTTTTCCCACCCTTCCCTCCGTATCTGTTAACTTCCCTCCAACTCCACTCGGTATTCCCCTATTTTTCCCTCACTTTCTGAAGGGATCCCTCCAGCCGTTTGGAGACCTCCTGGTCTCTTGTTTTCTTTAAACCCTCTCTTTTTCTATTGAAATCCTTCTACTTTCCCTGTACATTGTGTCCTTTATACATAAACATTCATGAATAGACATAGTCTGACAGTCAAAAGTAGCCACAAGCATATTTGCTCAGAATTCAACTGCCCATTATTAGTTAACATAAATAACTCATTTCACTGTCGGCAGAGTTTAAAAAGAAACGGTATAAGCACCCAGGGATAAATAAAAAATAAATAAATCACTGGCAACCAAGATTAAGCAATAATAGTATTTCAATTTATTATAAATGTTTCATTTAATGAAGTCGTTTTACATGTTGACTAAATTTGGGGTTGTTGAAATTAATATTAATTACAAATGTATGCATAAACCACAAACAGATTTATAACAAACAGATGTAACAGAGAATTGGGTTTAGATAAACGGTATCACAAGAAGCCGATGTTATAAAGGATAAGCTTTGTAAAAACTATTTCTTAAAGAATAAATAAATATTACCGTGTATTATTAATGCTGACCATTTTATTTAAATAAAATACTAATAAGAATAGTCAGCCAATTTAATAAGTGATACAGAATCACAGTAACACACCATTGCCTTATTTATTGGGTTAATATTCAGTTTTACATTTTATTTAGTATTATTATATACCGCAGTGTATGTGTGTGTGTGTGCACTTATCTACTTTAAGATCATCTTGTTTACCCTACTAATGTCCTATAATCCACACCAGTCCCACCTCTTACTTGATGTTCTTGGGAACGGAGCAAACTGGCCGTATCTCACCCATGGAAACTACAAGCTCCTCACAGCACACTAACACAAACATACTCATCACTATTGTTATTCAAATAGATTAAAACAACTATTCTATCCGCACTCAGTAGTCTGGCTTTTAGAGAGCTTTGATGAGTATTAGCACTTTAGGGCATCTGATCTGCTGATAACCATGCCCAATGAGGTACCCTATTACCGTCATAGACACCTAGGATTGTCAGAATATTTGGACCATTTCAAGCAATAACAAGCGAATGGAAACTTCACAGTTTTGTATATTGTGGAGTAGTGGTGGATTTACAAATCAGTCAACAAATGTAATATTTTATAGATTTGGAGTAGCCAACATGAAACTATATAGCTGATGAGGAATTACAGCTTTCAAGATGCTCTGTTAGCAGTTTTTACCCTTTGTTTTAACCTGTTAGGAGCCAATGTTGTTTTGCTCCTTTTCTATACTTTTCTTATTTTTGCCCTTTTGCTATGTTTTTGTTCAACCATAATTTGTTCCTTTTTGTGTTGATATCTTGGGTCACTCTAGACCACGGGGAACTCTAGATGGTTAGATTGGAATTGTTATTTTTTATATTTTTCCCACTTTTTTAAGAGGGAGTAACCTTATGTAATGAGTGGTGGTGGGGGTGTCATCAGAGACTGTGGCAGGGGTTGTACAGACCCTGCGGGGCTTTTCTAGGACTATCTGATGTTTCCCGCCATACACTGTCTCTGTCAGCTCAGAGCCAGCTCCTGCTGACAGAGGGGAGACGGCCCAATCGCCTGCACATCAGATGCACATTGTTTATAGGTCAACATAGAAGGTTCCCTGACATAAAGAGATTAACATGATTACTGAGCACAATTGCTGAATGTTGTAGAATTATTGGTCCAAATATCTGCCCCAATATGTCCCCCAAAATAAATGGTACGTTCATATAAGGTAAAGAGGGTCCAGTTTGAACTTGTTAAATGATAAAAGTTGGTCAAACAGGAACTACACTTAGGTGAAGAAGGGGTCTTCTTGAGAGTGTATCATTGAGAATGGGATTCCCTTAAAATGATAGCCTGGACATATACCGTATTTGCTCGATTATAAATCGACCCTGATTATAAGACAACCCCCCAAAATCTGAATATTAATTTAGGAAAAAAGAAAAAGCCTGAATATAAGACGATCCTATAGGAAAAAGGTTAATACTAGTAAATATTAATTCATGTAAACAATTTTTTGTCATACTTAATAAAAGCTACGATTGAGACAAATATTTTTTAATTTAATTTGCCAACCTGCCCCCCCAGTTATGCACATCTGTCCCCAGGCTTGCCACTCTGCCCCCAGAAAAGCCTTATACCCCCCTATATGCCACTCTGCCTCCCAGATATCCCTTATACCCTCCTATATGATACTCTACCTCCCTGATATGCTTTATACCCTCCTATATGCCACTCTGCCCCATGATATGCCTTTTAACCCCATATATGCCACTCTGCCTCCAGAAATGCTTTATACCCCCTATATGCCACTCTTACCTTGTCTTATAAAAACCTTGTCTTATAATCGACCAACTACAGTAATTTATGTTCCTGATATTAAAATCCAAAGGTTGTGCTACAATATTGATAAATACAAGGCGTCATGAATAAAGAGTAATTATGATTACTATCTGTAGGATGCAGATTACATGAACGAACACGAAACACATTTAAATTTAAATACTGCTGTGCAATTCCAATGGCCATTTCTAAGACAATGCGCCATCAATATGCAGCACCTGCAACAAGAGTTTCGGCTTCATTGTGCATTGCAATAGCGCGCAGCACGCTCCTAATGGGTAATGCCACTTGGATAGTGTGAAAAATCTAAAGTAGTGTTCATATCGCTACCACCCTAGGAATAAAACACAAATATGAAATACTTGGAATTCAGTCTTCCTTACAGAAGAAAATTCAGTGTTCCAAACAGTTTTGGAAATGTTACCAAGATTATGGAGGAGTAAAGTTATTAAGTTCAAAAACCTAAGGAAATGTGTGCTGTAACTTCCTTATATTGAATACCATCTTGTTATCAAATAATATACTGTTTGACACATTTAATCCTTGATGACAAGAGTCAACATTTAAATAATTTATAGATTACTGCAGTAGTTACTGGATATAATAATATTTCTGAAAGTAAGACAAATCATTGTGGGATGCATATTTTATATGTGACCCCATTTAAAGGAGTAACTTTCACACCCTAACATAGCTGAGCTGGACAAATTCTGGTGTGTTGGAAGCCATGACTATTTATGGCCAGGCCCCTTGTAAGCTTCTAGAAACAAACCAAGTTGGCTTCTAAATTTGTAGATACATAAATAGTGTTTTCTTTGTCTAACCATAACCTGAATGTT
The DNA here is from genome assembly GCF_027358695.1 of Spea bombifrons. Taxonomy (NCBI): domain Eukaryota; kingdom Metazoa; phylum Chordata; class Amphibia; order Anura; family Pelobatidae; genus Spea; species Spea bombifrons. The sequence continues at coordinate 70,573,539 of NC_071088.1, read as the reverse complement.
TTTCAAACTTTTTTTTACTGGTTTACGGATTCCGCAGCTATTAACGATAGACGTTATACATAATTACATATTAAATGAACTGAGATAGCTGTTACAGAATCCTCCCAGCTGGTGCTTGCAATCTCTACCCCACCATACATAATATAGTACTTATTAGTACTATAAAATTATCTCTTTGTTTTTAGAAAAGCTCCTCGATGAATTAGATTTTGTGGCTTTTGAGAAACTTTAATGTAATTGGATACAGAAGCCTAATGTAAGAAAGAATCAAGAGATGTATCTTTTCTGAATATATATTGTACCAAAAAAAAGTGTAAAAAATAAACATACATGAAGCAGCAGTGTCTGTCGAATCATAAAAAAAATCCTTCAAATCTTGGTTTTGTCCCATTTTTGTTTTTAAAGCCAGTCTTCCTTAAAAGCGGTAAACTCGTTTGAGAATATATTTAATCCCCCTCTAGCCCCGTGGGCATTTCCAGTAAATCTTTGTGAACTGGATTTATAGCCTGTGGGTTGTCATCTCATCCTTTCTGGCCCTCAGCCATCCAGTTCAGTAAACACTGTACGCGACGGAAAAGAGCAACACTGAATAAATACAGTTTACTTCCCAAGGCATTATAGGATTCCTACCTGGCTAGCTGTATAGAACTGCTTTCGTCACAGTATTTTATGTAATTTAAGTATCCTATCAGCGCTGATCATCCTTGATTCAACCAACTCATCCTTATGCAAATAGTCCTCTTCTACTCTTTCACATCCCACCCAACCACCAGTAGATTGTAAGCTCACAAGAGCAGGGCCCGCTTTTCCTTTTGTACCAGTATGTGCTAATGTGTGTAGTTTAAAATTGCTTTGCTGCCTCTGATTGTAACGTCGCTACGGAATCTGCAGGCGCTATATAAATAAATGTAATGTAATAAGTCCTGGCAAGTCTGCACAGGAGGCTGTTTAAGGCGATATTGCTTCATGCTCTGTAATTGCTAGCTAGGAAAAAAAAAATGCTCTTTTTTACAACCCGGTTCCATGAGCATTTTAGGCAGTAAAAACAGGTGAAAAAGTGTCATCTTTCAGACGTAGAAACATTTTTTCAAAGGCAACACCCTAATCATACCCCGTGTTTAATGCTAGGTTTTCTGTTGTCATCTACAAAGGGTGAAAAAAAGGCAGTAAGGCACTTAAGAAAAAAAAAACAGAGACACCCTTTATAACATATCTCTTATTAAACTTAAGTCATGTATACTGCCTGAAGCTCATGGAAACAACGGGTTGATAGCAATGTTCCTCCTATTTTTTAATAGTTTGTGTGCACACAAATCTTATGCACTTTTTTTCCCCCTGTAACAAAAGTATGTCCACACTGAATGCTTGTGCAAATGTAAACCTAAAATAGTTTCCAGATAATTTTGTTTATTATCTCTCTCATGGCTAATAAAACTGTATTGCCACATTTAATATAATACAATTGCAATCTACGAAGTTATGTATTTAGTTAAGAACTACTTTGTTCAGTTTGTTGTTCCATTAAATAAAACATAAAAGAAGGTTCCCTCAATGTCCGTCAACTTGTGTATTTATATATATATATATATATATATATATATATATATATATATATATATATATATATGTACGGCGTTAGACTGGGTGAGTGCATGTATGTGTAAGTGTTAGAGCGGTGTGTGTGCGTATGTAAATGTATGGTGTTAGTGTGGCTGTGTGTGTATGTATGCATGGATGTGTTTCAACCACATATCACAAGTTTTGATTTTCTTAACAGTCATGTTGAATCATACGCTTTCATGCTACATGCAATGAAATAGGTACTATTTTGCAATTGTGATTTAAATTGACATTTTCTAACAATAGTCATAAAACAATTAAGAATTAACATTTTGTTATCAGTCTGTATTTAGAAATGTTAATCCGGTACATTAAATCAAGGGTGAAACTGTTTAAGAAACTTGAAAACACAAAAGATTTCTTACAAATCGTTATTACTCTTGCTTTTGCCATAGATTGTGCATGCTAACACCACAGCTGATAGTCTTCCTTAACTTTTGGCTATTACATAGCTATCACATTTAAAGATTTTCTTTCATCTGCTGCTACCAGGCCTAATCATCTTTAACAAAATGTGAGGGACCACATTGCAAGTTCTGTTTTGGTCTTCAGATATCACACATGGTGCCTAAGGACAGCTTTTAGCATTTGATAGAAGACATGCTGAAGCACTAGTCCTTGATGGAACTGCACTCCCTAACAGGACCAGTTCTAAGGTTTTCTAAGGCCAGACTACAATATGTGGCCATGCATTCTACTCGTAGGCTCTTGGAGGGTGCACTGGCTGCACTTTTAGTTTGCCAGATAACCAGTCTGAGCCTTCCTGTAGTTAAATTATATTATTATAAAAACTCTTACTCAGCCAATTAATTGTATTGAATACTAGAACTCAGTTATACTAAATGTGCTAAAAATAATTACTGATTTTACTTCTTTTCCAGATTTCAAGCCATTTAAAGCTGAATCGTTAGGCAGCTCTTGTTCTTAAGATGTGAAGATCTGCTTGTTATTGAGTTTCTGTCCCTGCAGTGTTTTGGTACACGGACAATAATTTAGTTTGGCAGAATAAAGTGTAAAAACTCAATTACAGGACAATAATTTTACATGCTAGGTATACAAAAATATGTCGTAATCTCTGAAAGAATACCGTTTTTATTACATAGACTCAAAGGTTAAAAGAATAAAACTTTAAGAAAGTCTCTTCTAGCATGCATTTTAGACATGCATTGCATATGGAGTACTAGGTGACTAGTGGTATCCATTATATGCAAACACAGAGCATGCATTAGATCAGGGAGTGACTCAAAACATAGAACATCCCAAAGCCCCTTACCCATCCCCCACAGATCACATGCTTATTAATCGCATGGTGCTAGATGGTGCAGGTCATATTTGCTGCTGGCAGATCCATGTTGCTGCACACTGGCCAAGTGCATATACATCATTTATACCTTAAAGTGTCAGGGCCAATGTAAAATGACATTTCAGCCATCATATGCAATTTAATGCATTACTTAGATAAGAGGTCCCTTTAAATTTTCATGTGGTCCGTTTTGTGAATGCATGCAGATTCGTCAGAACCTCCCCAAATAAGTTTTCATTTTTCCTTAGCTGTGTTGAAAACCGCGTGCTATAGTAGGCATTGATGTATCCAATTAGGCCTACAGCAGCAGGTCCAGGGGGGCAGTAGTGATGGGCGATCTTTGACTTTCCCAAACAGCCCATAGACTACGTTAAAGGTCACTGATGTCACATCCTGGTGCTCTGTGTCTCAAAGGCACAGTGTGCCTTTTAATGTGGAGCAGACATGGATCGAGGGGGTAGCGGCTGGGGGAAGGGGCAAATACATGGCTGATAGTAGGGATGTCAGGAAAATTAGGTTCTCACTTTAAATCCCCAGTCTGGCCCTGGCAGCAGTATCTCTTAGGGACCCAAATCCATTTGTCTCTCTTTCTGTCCCAATGCCCCTTTTTTCTGGATTTAGATTGCATACCTCATTTACGTGAGGCAGAAGTGAGGGGTGGGGAAGAGGCATCAGGGTTTATAGAGGGAATTGCCCTGCAGCATGGCTAGAAGGAGGGGTGTCTCATTTTGTAAGATTTACATTTTGGAAGGTATGAGTTTGTTGGCTATCACAGAGCTGTACAGCCCTAAACATCTTAATATTGAGTAAGGAAACAGCAGAAAATTTGCTTATAAATGAGATTGTATATATAAAATACATTATTTTCATTCAAAATGTTACACAAACTGTTATCATTCGTATACGTAGTCTTAGTAAAGCCTTGTGCCTTAGCAATGTCGCCAACTACCCCCCCTCAAGTTCGAAGGCACGTTATCAGCTGTGACAACCAGATCTTCCGAGGCAAATCCAGAGTCTCATTAAATGGGGATGATAATAAGAAATGCATCACCCAGGGTAACAATAATTTTTACAGTAATTTTTACAATAATTTACAGTAAGCCCACTGTATATGTTTTCTATTACTCTCACCTTTTGACAAGCACTGAAAAAACACCAAAAATCCTTATCAACATCACAATGGGCACGTGTACCACTATTTGAAAAGTATAAATTCACTTGATGTGATTTCCATTAGCAGGGCATTTAACCGAATGCATTATACTTATTAGTACCCTCCTTGTGCAGGTTATGACACATCCATGTTTTCTTAAAGGTCAGATACAAATATTAGTACTGATGAGATCCTGCCGTTGATGTGTGAAGAAACACCACTACCTGTCTTTTACTTGTATGTCCACCGCAGCCTACACTCCTTTCACCGGTCTTTAGCCTTTGGGGATTTTAGGAATTGTAAACACAATAAGATGGATTAGTGTTGTAGTAAGTACAATAGACAAAACAAACTGTCAGTAGTGCACCTGTGCTTCTTCAGGCTTGACTCTTCACACTTGTAATAGATAGTTAGATAAATGCTTACCTCAGATGTACTAATAAAATGGATATAATTTTATAGGATCAGTCCCATTGCATAGGGTCCCATATATATATATATATATATATATACACATACTGATCAGCCATAACACTATGACCACCTGTGTAGGTGTCCCTTTTGTCACCAAAACAGACCTGACTCATCAAGGCCTGGACTCCACTAGACGTTAACAGCAGATCCTTTAAGTTCTGTAAGTTGCGAGGTGGGGCCTCTATGGATCTGATTTGCTGGTCCAGAACATCCCACAGATGCTTGACTGGATTGTGATCTGGGGGATTTTGCAATGCCATCAGGGTATATCATGTCCATGAAGGGTGCACATGGTCTGCAACAATGCTGGTACGTGTCAAAGTAACATTCACATGAATGGCAGGACCCAAAGTTTCCCAGCAGAACATTGTCCAATCACACTGCCTCTACAGGCTAACCTTCTTCCCATAGTGCATCCTGATGCCATGTGTTTTCCAGGAAGGCAGCATACCCGGCATTCAATGTAATGTAAAAAAAACGTGATTCATCAGGCCAGGCCAGCTTCTAGCAATACCCTGTGGTCCAGTTCTTATGCTGACGTGCCCATTGTAGGAGCTTTTGGCTATGTACAGTTGTCAGTATGGGCACCCCGACAATGCACGACAATGTTCTGACACCTTTCTATCAGAACCAGCACTACATTTTTCAGAAATTTGACATACAGTAGCTTGTCAGGTTGGATTCGGCTACACAGGCCAGTCCACAATGCACGACTCCCCCCCCCCACGAGCATTAATGAGCTTTGGCTGCCCATGACCCTGTCACCGGTTTACTGTTTTCCCTTCCTTGGCCCATTTTTGATAGGTACTGACCACTTTAAAAAGCTGCCATTTTGGAGCAGAACCTTATGCAAATCATTTATGTTTCAGCATGTCTCCAAGTGGCATAACTAAAAATAGAAACATTTGGTTTATCATAACTCTGGTGACGTGCAGTTAATTAGCAGGTGAGTGTTGATAGAGGATAAATACAATTTGTGGCTTTCCTGCGTCACAGTGATTCATCAGGAAAATATGGAGGAGGGTAATTCATCTTTTGATATTGTTTTGGTACATGGCTCCAGGGCCACACAAAAGGAAAGGACAGAAAAACTACAATTTGAGGTGTGCTCTTGTCATAAGGAGGTCGACTCCTCTGTGTTAGTGATTCATGTGGGGTATGATAGAGAAACTACAGGGAAAAAGAGAAGCCTTCATATATCATAGCTATAAAGAGGACTTTTATTTTGAAGATGACCTCATCTGACACTGACAGGAGTTTGATATGTACCGGTATATTACTATTCATTTTATATAATTAGTGAATTAAAAGGGTTAAGCTAATGAGATAGTGTTTAAAGTAACTACTTCCGTATAAAGTTGATTGGTCTCCAGGTAAAGACCTTTCTTAGGGTTATTTTCTGCTTATTCTTATTCTTTTCTGCCTTTTGTGGAACCAATAAAAATAACTGAAGAAGTCTGAAGTCTTTTTCAGTCTATGAAGGCATTGAGTTTTTGGAGTTTGTTGCTGTGCTTTAATGGTGTGTGTTTTGTAAACCTTGGTTCTGTTCCAAGTTTACTTTTAAGTTGATCAAATTCAACAATCATTTAATGTGAAACTCGCAATGAACTTTACCCTCATAACCACTGGATTGTGCTCTGAAATATGATTGAATCCCTTAGTAGCTTATAACGCCGCTCAGTACGATGTTAAGCGTATGGCGGCCTGATTTCATATATAATTGAGTTGAAAACAGGAGGTTCCAGCGAAGTCAGAGGAGTCTTTGCGGACCATCATGTCTATACATTGAATAAGCTATATATTGTTTCTGGCAAGTTTACACAAACAATTAACCTAACCCAGTAGCTAGAAGACATCAGGTCAAACAGAATACTTAGTCCATGGGAACAGGCGATTACTCACAAGCATAGGCTAATGCAAACTTGACCATATACATGCACTGTTGGACCCTCAGTGTATGGATTTCTTGCTGGTCTGCAGGGTCTGCAACTTATTTCTGATTTTGCATACTACTTGATGTATAAAAGAACCCAGAAATGCAAAGACACATTATCTGCTTAATACAGGTGAAACACACTAGGTAAGATGAACAGCTTGGTTCACAAGAGGGCACAAAAAAAACAACTTAATAGATCCTTTCTCTTTCAGTTGCATTTAAACATTAGTTATATGACCTCCACCCAAGTAGATATATGCATGACCTATTTTACAGTACAGGGCGATAATTATGTACAATATCAATGCAATTTTTTTATGTGAGACAAAATTAGATTTTATGACAAGACACGGAGGCTCCTATTGCTTAACTCTTTCTTTACTGTAACAAATAGCAGCAAGAAAAATTTTTGAACAGAGAGAAGAAAAAACAATATATGGCCCCAACAGCCAATCATCACACAGTATACAGTATAACACAAGTCTCCTCCCGGAAATCATCCTCTTTCTTTGCTGCTCACTGGATCAGATAAGTATCATCCAGTGTATTTCTCTATACCAGACGTATTTAGATTTATATGTATATTTTTTCCGTTTGATTTACTGTGTTATTTCAGTCATATATCTGTTCATTTATTTTTTCCCTTCTGCGTTTGATTTATTGTATTGTTTTTAGTCATCTATCGGGTCGTTTGTTTTCCCCTGAGTTTTCCCTACTTTGCGGTTATTTCCCGCTTCGTTTTACCCGTTTTTCGGGCTTCTCATTTCGGCTCTTCACTTACCTGTTTCCTCCCGGTGCGTCCTGCCTTGTGGTTTCCCTTTTTCTGTGGCCGACGTTGTCGGCCGCGGTTTTTCTCTCCTGCTCGCGTCTCTCTGAGACGTTTTTCTTGGTCGACCGCGCATGCGCGCGGCTGCAGTTTTCTCGTCAGTAGCTTCGCGGCTTTCACTCCACGCGGTTTTTCTACTGCTCGGTTGACCGTTTAGTCCTTCAATCTTCCTCCGGACAGAGTTTTTTCGGTGCACCTAGACAGGGGTAAGCTCCCAATCTGGTGCTCTTGTCCGGATAGTTGTTTTTTGGTTGATATATCCGAAATATATATTTTTTCCGGTACTGTGGACGGCTGTTCACTTTATTATTTTGTTGCTTATTATTTCATTAATTTTATTTCGTTATTTCTGGTATCATGCCCAAACCTACTAAAGATATGCCTTCTCAGGCAGACAATATGTCTCCTTTGGGTGAGTTGGAATCAGACCCAAATTTGCCTGTGGCCAGTGGGAGTGGTAATCCCCATCCTGCTTCTGGGCCTCATTTAGACTTACAAAAATCTGTTTCTGATGCCATTTTGGCCGCAATGGGATCTATGACTTCGACTCTGTCTCAGTCTATTGCCCAGGCGCTTAATACCTGTTCCCACCAGAGTGCTTCGGCACCTTTTAAAGTGGCAACTCATAAAAAGGCTGTAGCCAAGCAAAGGCACCTTGACCCCCCGACCTCCAGAATCATTGATAATGGCGATGCCCATGCCGCCCTAGATAGCGTGACTTCAGCACGCAAGAGAGCCTATCCGCGCCAGGCAGAACGGGCGCGGCGGTGGAAGTGTGCTAAGACGCTCCCCGAGGACTCGGATTCGGAGCCTGACTCCGCTGAGGAGGTCGTGCCGATTGAGGATTCCTCTGATTCTGATGATGATTTGGATGAGGAACCTTTTGATTCCTTGGAACCAGGTTCCCCCAAACAAGAGGACCCTGGGGTCTCTCACTCTTCACCCTCACCAGGGATTCTTGATCCTCAGGGTGACTGCCTTTTTGACCCAGAAAACCTTCACCATCCTCGTTCATCAGAATGGGTACCATCTACACATATTGCCCAATACCTTGAAAAATGGGTCAGACGCCCTTTATCCAAATCCGCGAGAAATAAATTGCGAGCGGAATGTCCGCGCCCTATTGTGCCTAATAAAGTCTGTGAAACCCCTTCGGTGGACCCAAAAATGGTCCAATATTTGGCCAAATCTGGCTGGAACCCTAGGAAGGGTTTGGAGTCTGCCCTTAAGTCCTGCCAGGATAAGCACCTGGATATATTTGGCCCATTAACAAAGCTATTTGAATTGGCGTCTCATGCCAAAGAGAACGGGGAATCTGTTGACCCAGACACCCTCTTGGGGTGGATCCAAAGGGCGATCTGCATTGCAGGGAATGTTAACACTTCCTTCTGCATTGAGAGGCGTAAGGCCATCCTGCTAAAGGTGGAACCTAAATTGGCCAATCTCGCCTTGTCGGAGGCGGGTAAGGATGCTCAGGGTCTCCTGTTCGGAGATTCCTTCATTAAAGAATTGGGTCAATTTGTGGGAGCTTTTACCGCATTGGACAAAGCTCAATCTTCAATGAAGCGCGTGTTTGAACCTCGGGTTTCCACCAGGGCCGGCAGATTCAGGGGCCGTCTGGCCGGCCGTAATGCCTTCAGTTCTTCTCGAACTTCCAGAGGCTCCTTCACACAACTTCCTCCACGACGGGAGTTTAAGCAACCTTCACCGTTCTTCCCTTCTCGAGCCAGACCATGGCGATCCAGGGGTTCCGGAAGAGGTCATCGACGTCCCTATGGTGAGTACGTTATTAACCACTTCTTCTTCCCCGATTCAGGTGGGCGGTCGTCTCCGTCATTTTTTCCGATCTTGGAGAGACCTTACGGCGGACTCATGGGTCCTAGATTGTGTCCGAGGCTACTCGATAGAGTTGGTATCTCACCCATATCAGCGGGTCCTCCCCTCTCCCATTCTGTTTTCTCAACAGGACCAGGTGCTCATAGACACCGAATTGACCACGCTGTTGGCGTCTATGCGGATCTCATTTCCCTGGACACCGATTCGCGGGTCGAGCTGCGGTGGTGGATCCGGAATCTGGAGGCGTGGAACGGCAAGGCCATCGTGGGTCCCCGTCCGGATTTTACCATCGATTCGGATGCCAGCCTGCATGGCTGGGGTGCTCATTGCGAGGGACTCACTACAGGAGGCAGATGGTCCCCCGAGGAAGCTGGTCTTCACATCAACTCGCTGGAGTTACTGGCCGGGTCCTTTGCGGTCCGCAGTTTTTCCAAAGATCAGGCCAATGTTTGCATCAGACTCCGGATGGACAATGTTTCCGCGGTGCGGTACGTCAACCATTTCGGCGGTACCCACTCCAAGACCCTAGCGGATTTGGCTCATCAGTTCTGGGACTTCTGTCTCGACAGGAACATTGTGATCCAGGCGGAGTATCTTCCCGGTTTACACAATTCCGTGGCCGACTGGTATTCTCGTTATCTACGGGATTCCAGCGACTGGAGGTTGGATCCAACGGTGTTCCACTCTATCAGGTCGCTCTGGGGTCCTTTCTCTACGGACCTGTTCGCCTCCAGACTCAACGCTCAACTTCCGCGGTATTTCAGCTGGAGGCCGGATCCAGACGCGCTTGCGGTGGATGCGTTCACACAGGACTGGGCCGGCGGCACCCAGTATGCTTTTCCTCCGTTTTCCATGATTCCTCGCACCTTACTCCAAGTTCGCCGCCAGGGTGTTCGACTAGTTCTCATCACCCCGCTTTGGAGGTCGCAGCCATGGTTTCCTCCGCTGTTGGAGCTGGCGATCGATCTACCCAGGTTGTTGCCCCACTCTCCTCTCCTTCTGCTGAACCCGGAGGGCCATTCCCATCCGCTGATTCTGGACGGGTCGCTACGCCTGGTGGCGTGGCTGCTTTCCGGGGACCTTGGGCTGTCCACGGAATTTCGGACACGACTTCGCGCCTCTTGGCAGCGTCATGGGCCCCGGGAACCAGGAAAGCTTATCAATCAGCTTGGGGAATTTGGTCTGGTTGGTGCTTGGCTCGGGGTTTGGATCCCGCTTCTGCACCTTTAAATGCGGTTCTCCAATTTCTTTCATCCCTCTTTGATGAGGGCAGAGCTTACCGCACCATTAATGTCTACCGGTCGGCAATTTCGGCTTCTCATGCTGGTCTTGACGGGTGCCCGATTGGGCAACATCCTCTGGTTTGTCGCTTGATGAAGGGTGCCCGACTTACCAGACCTCCCCGTCCTAGGTATTCGTCCACTTGGGATGTTTCTTGCGTTCTCTCCTTTCTAGCGTCTTGGCCGCCCAATGAGTCCCTTTCTCTTAAGGACTTATCGGCTAAGCTACTTACCTTGCTGTGTCTAGTTTCCTGCAAACGGGTAGCGGACGTTCGCGCCTTGGATGTTGACAATCGCTCTTTTGACCCTTCGGGAGTTACTTTTAATATATCCAGGCGTACCAAGACTTCTATCAAGTCGGTTTTCTACCCGGCTTTTCCTTTTTCTCCTTCGTTGTGTCCTGTGGCCTGTCTTAAGGAATATGAACTGCGCACGGCACGGCTACGATCGGCCTCTCATCCCAACCTTTTTCTTTCCTTCAAGGCTCCTTTCGGTCCAGTTTCCTCTACGACCTTGGCCCGATGGTTGAAAAGGGTTCTGGGTCTGGCTGGTGTGGACACCTCTGTGTTTGGAGCCCATTCCTCTAGGAGTGCTGTTGCCACGAAAGTCATCTGTCTTGGTGGCCGTTTGGAGGATTTGATGAAGGCAGCGGACTGGTCCAGGCCGTCTACTTTTAAGGAGTTCTATTTTCGGCCTCCATCGCATGTGTTCTCTCCTATTGTTGCTCAGCTTTGAACTTGCAATAGGAGCCTCCGTGTCTTGTCATAAAATTGCATGATTTTACTATTACCATGACGTAAAGTCATGATTTTATTAAAGACACGGAGGCGAGTATTGCTTCCCCCCGTCTTTCCACTACGTGGGACTTGTTCCCACCCTGTTGCTCATGCCTGATCTGTTTGTGCGGATTTCTTCGTTCTCGCCTTGGTTCTTCGGTTGTTCCAGCCTTTTGGTCTTCTCTCACAGCGGACGTTTCGTTTTGTGGTACTGACCTAGTTCGCCTGTCAAAGAAAGAGGATGATTTCCGGGAGGAGACTTGTGTTATACTGTATACTGTGTGATGATTGGCTGTTGGGGCCATATATTGTTTTTTCTTCTCTCTGTTCAAAAATTTTTCTTGCTGCTATTTGTTACAGTAAAGAAAGAGTTAAGCAATACTCGCCTCCGTGTCTTTAATAAAATCATGACTTTACGTCATGGTAATAGTAAAATCATGCAATTTTTTTTTAAAGAGGTTAAGACAATGCGCGTCTTGTTGGTCTCAGAGATAGAGTCAGTAGGAGTTTGTGATAAACTCTACCTATTGTATTGATAGACCAAGATGTAGAGTCACAGAAACTTTAGGCATCGGATGTTTCTTGGTTAAGTCAGAAGACAGAACCTCTAAGGACTCTACATGTTTAGGTCACTCTGCATATTATACTATGAATATTCTAGTGATATTTGCTTATGTAAAATAAACTTTAACGCTAGTCTAGCAGCTTTGTGGGAGATGACAAAGGACATACTAAAGATGATCCCAGTAGTGTGGAAGCTCAGGTAGAGGCTAATATATCAGAGCCTGAATGTTAGAGTAGCAAAGCAACTGCCAGAAGACCAGATACCTGCAGGTAGGAGATGCCATAGGTGGATAAATTGAATAGGTGGTCCCAGGATGCCAAGCCAGGTACACTGAACACGTAGTCAGAAAAGCCAGGTCAGGAACACAGAACAGGTAGTCAACTGATTCTAGTTTTGGTAGACTAAGCGGGTAGTAAGATGTAGCTAAAATCAGTACACAGAGTAGATAGTTAGGAAAAGCCAGGTATGGTACACAGAGCAGGTAAGTGTATACAAAAATTCTAGGCACAGTGGAGTCAAACAGGCCAGGAGTCATACACAGCACAGGAGTCAGATTTGCCAGGAAACACGAGTCAGAATGACACAAATCTTCAAGACTAATTGAGGACCACACTAGGGTGCCTGTATACTGCAGTTCCCGGTATTTTAACTATGGCGCCAAGCCTGTGCTAGCCCTTGCCGCATATCATAGATGCACCCCCTGTTGAGGTTCATAGAAGTATCTGCAGTACTACTCTCATCCCGATGTGAATGTGTCAGGTAAGTGCATTCTAAACAGAGACCACACTCTGGCTAGCTATAGCTTGTCTGCTGGCAGCAAGGCTCCAATGCGTGACAGTGTGTTAGCATGAATGCATTTGTGTAAGTGTGTTAGCATTAGTGTGTGTGTTAGCATGATTGTATATGTACATGTGTGTTAGCATGAGTGTCTAAGTGTGTTAGAGGGCCTGTGTAGCATGAGTATGTATGTGTGTGTAAGTATGTTTTAGTAGGAGAGTGTGTGTGCCATAGAGGGTGATAATGGTAGGGAATGAAAATGGTTTGGATGGATGATGATGATGGGGAGTATGAATATGGTGGCTGAAGAACACATATTGTAGTAGGGAATGTGGATTAATTATAATGTGGGTGGGTATAATGATGGACAGGGGCAGGGGCGTAACTAGAAACCTCAGGGCCCCGGTGCGAGAATCTGTTAAGGGCCCCCCCCACCCCAACCCATCTATCCCTTTCTCACGATCTACCCTCTCCCTCCCTACCCCCCTTCTCACGATCTACCCTCTCCCTCCCTACCCCCCCTTCTCACGATCTACCCTCTCCCTCCCTACCCCCCCTTCTCACGATCTACCCACTCCCTCCCTACCCCCCCTTCTCACGATCTACCCACTCCCTCCCTACCCCCCCTTTGTAGGTCACTTACCGTCAACTCCTGTGTTGGGAGCGTGAGGCGTTTGTCTCGGGTGCCGGGGCTTCACTGCTGAGTGCCGGCATATGACGTCATATGCCGGCGCTCAGCGTGAAGTGCCAGCACCCGAGACAAACGCCTCATGCTCCCAACACTGCACTCTGGGCATCGCTGAGGCAGGCGGTGGCGGCAGTGGCAGCGGTGATGGCGGCAGCAGCGGCGGGGAGCGGAGGCATCCTGGATTTCTGTCAGTCAGGGGGGCCCAAGAGTTGCCGAGCGGTCGTTTTCAGCAACCGCTCGGCACCCCTTGGGCCCCCCTGACTGGCAGAACTCCAGGGCCCGGTCGCAGTCGCGACCCCTGCGACCCCGGTAGTTCCGCCACTGGTCAGGGGCATCTCTGCTTTCTACTGTGAAACTGATTTCTGTGTTGTAAAAAAATGTTTTCAGTAATTTATTTAAATAAACTTGAAAATGGTTAATTTCATACTTAGAATATGTTTTCACATTATTCAGACTATACAGGTCCTCTCCTAATTAGACCCTTCCCTTTAAATCATGTCATGGACCGCAGTGAAATTAGGAACTGTGTGTGTTTTCATATGTATCTTATTTGTGACTCATTTGTTCTTCAAATAAACTTAAAAAATGCATGGATTGTCTCTATTCTTAACAAAAAAAATATTGGGGCTGGGACCCCACATGCGTGCCATGTGCACAATAATGGCCATGGAATATGGGGCTGGTTTTCATTTATTTCATTACATTAACTGCATAGATACAGAAAGTACATACATGCAAATTAACCAGCAGCGACTGTTTTTCTTTATTCTAAAGCTAGTTGCTAGGAATGCGGGCACATTGTATCTCAAAGTCAGATTCGACTACACAAAGCTCTTACAATGCTGGTACTGGTGGGGATCAGTTAGGTTTAGGGTATCACAATTAGGTAGGCAGGTAGTTGAGGTTGCTGGAGCTAGACTGGGAAGTAGGGAAGATGGAGAGAAAAGAAACAGACAAGACACAAAAAAACCATAAATAAGGGTCTGAAGAGAAACAAAGAAATAGGATGACAAAAAGGAAAAGGGCAAACAAGATAAAAGGCAAATGGCCATATCTCAGGACATGTTTTGGAAACATGAATCAGGCAGTTAAATTGTTCAGGTAATTATAATATACTATAGGTATGTATTAGTGATACAATACCAGAACATGCACAAAAGTTCAGCTTTGCAGAAACTGTTATTAGTGTGGCTCTATATTTCAGGAATAGGGCTCATCCTATCCCGACCTTAGCTATCATACTTTTATTTGTGATTGTTTTTAAGATTCACATTCTGGCCCATGTTGCTTAAGTGAAAGTTGATCGTGTCTATTATTTTGAATACTGTTAGTCCAATAAAAAAGGTATTACAAGATTCTACAACATTCTGTTTATTTTTTGCATGTCTAGTTTGAATAACAGTTCTTTGTTGTACAGACATTATATGTTATTGAGAATTGACTACTCGGTTTTGTTTCATGTTTTCTATTTTTTTCTATTTTGGTTTACTGGGTGCTCCAGATATTCACTTCTTGAACCCAAACACTTTGGGGAATGCATTAGAAATAGGTGAATACACACATCCTATTCTAGTGTGATCATGTGCAAATACAGCTAATCATCCATAAAGAGTATATATTGAACATACAAGCATCAGTTCAAGTTCATGCCAAAGGCATTCAATGGGGTTGAGGTTAGGGCTCATCCAACCATCCAATCATGCCTTAATGAACCTTGCTTTGTGCACTGGGGCACAGTCATGTTGGAATAGAAAAGGGCCTTCCCCAAAGTGTTCCCGCAATGTTGGAAGCATAGCATTGTCCAAAATGTTGGGATGGTCAGCATACCAAGACATTTTGGAAGGCTGGAAGCTTTAATAGCTGCAAAGGGGTCAAATCATGAGAGTACTTTCATAAGCAGTGTACAATCTTCTTTCTTCTGAAAGTCCTTGCTTCATAGAGATTCATCATTTGGCCAATGAACACTTGTGTACTAATTAGACTCTTCTAAAAAAAACTTCCCTTTCCCCTACCCTATAGGATATTCCTCTAAGTGATTATATCCAAAAGCACACATGTCAACAAGCGTGGCTTTGATATAGTATAGTCCAGACAATGGTCTACAGTATATATATATATATATATATATATATATATATATATATGTATATATATATATGCTGAGACTGTTGCAGACACAATCTGGCACTCATATTCAAATACCAAGACTCTCCAGATATGTTAATATAGTGATGTCTAAATATTTTCAGGTGCGTTATGTTTAAGTATTGCAGATAACTGAATCTGATAAAAAAAAAAACTTATATAAAGATTGGGATCGGAACTGTTTTATTTAGTATTTTTATTTCCCTATGATTACTATACTAAGCAGGCTTTTAGACAATATGTATGTCGCAATCTCTGAATGGGGCTTTATTGTAAAAGAAAAAATCCGCTGATTTGGTGATACGGTTTTAACTGTTGCTGCATTAAGTAATATTTTTTTTTATACACTTACTTCTCTATCATTCCAGGTGAATGTGTTATAGTTACTGATGAACAATATCCATGTATAGGTAGGTAACCCACAATTGTAACCGGAAATGATGTGCTGCCGGTATGCAGGTGACTCAGTTACATGCAAATAACTCATGATAGTAATTTACACATTAAAGAGTTTGATTAACTAGGTTAAGATCATATTATTTATAAAGAGATTTTAATGAGAGGCATGAAGAAAGGGCTACAGAAAGTAGATTAAAAACCTGCGGTTTGTTCAGCCACAACTAATTTGGTGAGCATCCAGTTTTTATACCAGAAATGTAATGTGGTCTAAGGTGACAAGCCCTAGGATGGCACAACCGGTGGGTGACAGTTTGCCTCCTACAAAAGATAAGGTGCCCATTGCCCTCTTGTGTCGCTTCTTAATAGGACGGTAATGTCGGCACTTTGCGACATTAAGTCACAGGCTTTTCCAGTGAGGGCGGCTGCCGCGGAGGACTTCCTAAGGGTGGTGACTTGGGTATTCCTAGGTAAACACAGTTCTTTTTCATTCAACTAAGAATACTTGAGGTCTAGTTATATGCTTTGTTTTCACTTACCTTCATGCATTTGTTAAATATAGTTTTGTCACAGGCATTTCAACATGTCCCATATTAATATATTGTTGAGATATGGCTGGAATGAAAGGAAATAATATGCTTGGCTTATTGCCACAGGGAAAGCAATCCCAGCTGCTTTATAGTTATAATTAAAATCTATATATAATCCTTATAAATATTAAGTGCATCCCTTCTGACATTTTAACTGGCCAAAGAGGGACACTATTTTAGTGAGTGTAGTTAGCTAGCATGGCTAGGAGGCAGAGCTTTATTGCAACCTAATAAGTGACGATGGTTGTTTGGATAAACCAGTAAAGATTTGAGCAAATAATAAATAATTTAGGCCTGTGGATCACTGTGGATCACCCATGCCAGATACCAGAGATAGAAAAGAGGACACATGGATTTAGTCCCTAAAGAGGGACTGTCCTTCTTTAAGGTGGATTCTTGGCAGATACGGAATAGTGGATATCATTTTACTGAAACATGAAAATGAATGAACATGAACAATTACTTAACAACCGGTTTAATGGATTTTAAATGATCATGTCCATTTTTTTATTTACAATCAGAATGTGAACATATTGTGGATAAAGTACACGTGGCACCGCAGATATTCAATTTACCGCACACATTTAAAATATGGTATTAAACCAGAATGTATATCTAAATATAGATAGAATAAAGTCTAATAATGCATTTTTAAAGTTGCTAGAATACTTCAATGTGGTAAACAAATGGGGACAAACAATTAAAAAGGATATCTTTTTTTTAATATTGCTTCTTTTATAAATCAATCACTTATTGGTTTATTACTAGTGTGTGAATTATTACACACTTGACTGCATTAGCCATTCATTTTAACACATAAAGGTTAAGACACTGAGACATTTTTAGAGGAAGACACCGTCTCTCATTAGCCTTTTCTTACTGTTTTGTTTCCAGGGGTTAAAGGTCTGTGTGAAATGCTCTAGAAGTAGAGGTTTATACCAGAATAATAGCCCTACCCTATTATACACTGGGTGTGTTGGAGCCGGGTCCATTTTACATATGTATAGGGTGTGCCCACTAGTTCAAAGGCTAAAGCAGAAGGTTTTTCAACTATGATTAGTGAGATTCTGGACTACAGTTAAACCCAGTTCTTTTCAAATACATTCAATGAAGTAATTAAGTACATATGTACAATAACCGGCTAGATGTTATCATCAGAGCTGGATAGGGTAGACACAGGCTGCTTTATGTTTGACCTGAAAATACTAAACAAGTAGCATTTTTATCCCCAAATAAATAACAATGTCTCTTAAACAGTGATCTTTGTCTCATCTCTATATAGTTAGGGTTACCTATTTTATAATTAATCAGAAGAATGATGAACTCTATAGGCATCCTACTGACCATCTCCAGTTTTACACCACTGTGTGGTGGTGAATAACATATAAATACATATTTGCTCATTATTCCATTCTGGTAACATTCTACTAGATATACAAATATTCTGTAATATTTGTGCATCACCAAATAAGCTGTAAAATGCATTGTATTGCGCAAAACATCCATAGTTCATTTTTACATAACAAATTGAACATGACATACAATTCATACTTTTGTACCAAATTAGTTATTGTCCTCCATTGCTTCAGTTCATAAACCATGTATGCCGGGCCTCGTTTTACATCCCAGCTGTGCGTCATACTAATAGAACAACATACACACAAATACAAACTAAATTCAATCGTGGCGGTTAGGAGCTCTATTCATAATCTTGGCCATAGACAATCGCCATTGTTTCCCTAATATGTTCTCTGTCTTGGCTTTAAATACCTTTAAAACAGGTATACTCCTTGCAACTTCAGTGGCAGTAACAAACCATTCAGAAGAGGAAACCGGAACCATTATTGCAATGGGTCATTTAAGTTAAAGGTACAATAAAGCTGGTTGCACAATTTTCTAGTATTGGACACAACTGCTCCATGAGTTTATCAGTTTTCTGAACAGATGAAATGGCTTACCCTTGAAATTTCACCGTTAATTAACATTTTGATAAAGGCAAACTGTAAGTCTGGACCTCACAGGCTTCCAGAAAACCAGTGACTTCACTACACCCACCAAGAGTACAGCCTGAAGATGGATTTTTTTTTATTAAGAATTAAAGGATGGGTTTACTGCATCTTTAAAAAGCTGAGTAGATTATTATTTTGTTTATTATTAAATGTATATGTTATTGCAGAAGATGTAATATGGGAAGACGATTGGTATTACACTTAAAATCAAGTCTGTTGTCCAATAATTCCCTATGAACAAGGAACGCACTTTGCAAATTCTTAAATATTCATTATTGTCCTGTCCCAAAGAAAAAAAAATAGATTTATCTGAAGAAAACGTTCCCTCTGCTTCCTGCACTTGGTGAAAACTTTGGGTAATGAAAGTAGCTAATCACTGGCAAGAAAGTGCTCCCATTAGAATGAAGACATACGTCTTTTTTAAATAGTTTTAATGGCATTAAGGTACCTAAACAATTGTTTATCTGGTTTCAAAGATCATAAAAAGTATATAAAACTTATTTACAGATTGTTTGTATTGTTTTCCTGTTTATTCGTGACTGGAACCAATGCTCAGCTAGCTCTTGGAATTAGTTGGACCTTTATAAATTATAGTCGCTACAGGCGTGGGGAACTACAAGGAAGACTAAAGGTACATTCCAAGAAAAGAGCTCCATAGATGATAAGATTTTTAACATTTAAGATTTACCACACCTGTTGGTAGCTTTCCCAATAATGTAATTACACAAATATTTCATGATAATGGTAGCATTTCTGCCACTAAGGTTTGGAATGCTTTCATGTAGCACAAGATACCCAATGTAAAAAAAAATATTGTATAACACTTGTTGATGTTTTTACAAATTGTATTTTATAGTAGTTTGATGACAAGGAAGAAAACATGTATTCTAACCACAGGCCTACTTACATTCCTAAGCGACAGTGTAGTCACCACCTCCCAGTCTCCTCAAAATATGTACATTATAATTTCATTTCTATACAAATTTTCCCCGAACAGATAACAAGAGATCAAGTTATCATGCTTTATTACCGAATGCTTGTGAACTGACTGTGGAAAGTATTTCAGCCTGCAGAAAAAAAAAATGTCATAAAAAAAAATGATTTATCATAGGCTGTTAACATAACACATTGCCATATGTAAAAAAAAAATATTTGTTTCCGTTTCAGTTTGTGTGGGTGATTAAACATAAATGAAAATGTATCAAATATTGCTATGAAAATAGCAGCCATTTATGTATAACTTACTAACTCGTAGTATTTTTTATAGTAAAGCAAAGATTAAGAATATGGAAAGAAAAATCAACATTTGTATTGTTGGTTGGGTAGCATCATGGAGGTGTCAACAAGGTCCTTCCTTATTGCTATATTTTCCACACAAAAAAAAAGAAAATCCTATTCTTCCACAAGACATAGACGAAACTGAAGAGGGAGGGGGAAATCGTTTTTAAATTTAATCTCTCTGCAAGTTACAGGCTTAGATGTATTTTGGGAGTACCCTCTTCAGCAAATATTTGACTTCCGAGGCTGCTTTGTTTGGGTGCTGGGCCCACATAGCACATAATTTAACGATGTATTAGTCAAATATAACTAAGCACTTTGTAGAGGCAAAGCCGTGTTATGAACTTCATTACTATGTGTATCTTATTTATGTTTAATGGAACCAAGAATTCTGATTGGCTGGTAGTGTAAGAACCATATAACCTGCCTTTTGTTCATATATATATAGATTTTTTATGTTAGTATTATGATTATTTGTTGTTTTTATGAAATGAGCCACTGTTGCGAGTTAAAAGCTATACAAAGTAACGAATAGATACCATATGTAAACTGCCTCGGTGTACACAAAGTAACCATATTTTTGCACAAACATCAACATTTGTGGACAAACATGTCATTTTCACCATATTTTTAAATTTGGATTTGGGAAATGTAGACTTTCTTTAGACTTTTTAACCCAGTGTCTCTCTCTTTGAATTGTATCATGTTTTACTGTTTCGGTTAAACTGGAAAAATAAATCTCCTTTCGCCCCGTTTTCCTTTGGAGCATAAAAGATCAATATACAATGGCCGCTTCATTTCTTGATTGTTTTTTTAAATTCCAAACAAATATTCATTCTGTAACACACTCAAAATGTCAGCTCACAAGGTTACTTTTTTTTTGTATAACCATCACAGCTTTAGATAGTTTAAAAAAAACTTTAATCCATAAACTTTCAGCAGTCACTCCCAAACATTAAACACTTCTTTAAAGTCTTCGGAGCCTTTCTAAGTAAAGCAGTCTTGTATAGTCATGAGTAAATACTTTTGCTATTAACAAACAGACAGAAGAATCGTGAATTCCAGATCTTTGGACTTTGTGTGTACTTTCTTTTTTTATAATGCGGTTTTATAGGAGTCTGACAACATTGCCTTCACAAGAGCAGACCCTCCCTTTCAAATTCCTCCACTATCAGGCCTGGATATGAAAATAATATGCGATAGATATTACTACTAAACCTGGAAAATCACATTGTTCTAGATAATGATAAGGACTATCTACATGCATATGATATCTGAGTAGTCCCTTTCAATTGGCCTATGCCCCTCACCTTCCAAATTCATGAGAGGTTCTGCCAAAAACATCTCCTGCTGTGGACACCCATGTGGTATACTTAATGCCATTAAGATCCAGCACTGGCTTAGTGAGCGTTTCAGGGGTTTTCTAAAGAGACATCCTTTCTGCACTGGAAGGTTTGCACTCCCAATCTGGAGCTATATCTTCTCCAAAAGATAAGTGCTTTAAATTAAAAACTTTTAACAAGTTTTAAGAATGCATATAAAAGTAATTTAATATGCATTCTTTGTTGGCGAGGCTGCAAAGGACATTAGGTTGTGCCTTTAAAGACTTTTTTATCACTCGTGTTAACGTCTAGTCTTATATGTAATACAATGTGGGGAGCTATATCTGCAGAAAAATTATCAAATGACATGCTGTGGATTATAAAGTCAAATCTCAAGGATCGTTTTCTGCAAAATGGATTGAATTGGTTCTGAATAATGCATAGTTAAATCAATAAGATGAAGAGACCTCCAATGTGGCCCTTCTTGTAGGGAAAACTTATCAGAGTTGATCCATCATTATGTACAATTAAGGCAAACTCAGGCTTTAGTTATTGCGAAGATAAAAAAAAATATTAATTGGTTGCAAAGGTTCTACATATTATACATGGTAATAAATGATGTAATATTATGTCCTCCCCCCACTGTCACAGATCGCAATTAATTGCTGCCCAGATTGGCGGCAGGTTCACCTTCTGCTGAATGCCTGGAGACCCAGGCAGACCAGCAGCCACCAATAGGAGGCACTTCTGTGCATGCGAGCAAAAGAACATCTATATATACAGTATTTTAAAATGCATTTCACTATTATAGTGAGCAACAGTCTTTATTTGTTTGTTTATCCTAATGTTATTATGTTCTACTCTTAGGGTTGGGGGGCTTCTTATTACAGATTTAGGTTGAAATGTATAAAAGTTAATTATGAAAACTTGACTTAACAATGCATAGAGGTGTTTTTGAAATTAGGAAAGACACCTAAATATATCTGGATATATTATTTATATATTGTTACTACTGTATATATATATACTCCAAAGTGATCTAGGCACAATGTTGTTGAAGTTAATTGATAGTAGATGGCATGTTCTTAGTGGTTAAACCCATTGAGCCTGCTAAAAAATGTATATAAAAAAAAAGAGAACAAAAGCTTCAATATTCTCTGTCAATGGTATGATATATGACAAAAGCATTCCCTATAGGTAATTCCAAGGGAAGATTAATATCATGCTAACTATAAAGGTCTTGCAGTAAGTTGTTTTAGGGTGTGAAACTCAAAAACACAAACTGAAAAGATCACTCAATCAACAAACCTATAAACATTTAGTTTTCATGAAACCAAAAGTAAGACTGTAAAACATAACCTGACCCAAGATTTATCTGAAATGAACACATATATGTGTAGGCAGTTGATTCAGATAGCTTAATTTCAGAAACTGAGCTTTAGTGTCAGCTCAACCATGGTCCAAGGCAACTTGACTAAAGTTAACCTGCAGAAATCTGAGATAGAAGTCGAATAGAAAAATCTAACCAACGCAAGGCTTCAGGTGCTGGCCCAGAACTCAAAACTTAACAGAACTGTCTTAAAGACTGACTTGCGGACTGACTGGCAAGAACCACGATTAAACTTCTGACTTGCAAATAATACACTAACAATAACTTAAATAACACACTTTGAGAACTTGCGAACTAGCTGGTGCACAGTGTCAGTGTGGCACATCCTGTACACATCCTGCGTGTGCTGTGGCACGCACAGGAAATGACATCACTTTCTGGCACACAGTGTCAGTGAAGGAGCAGGAGAGACTGGCTATGAAGGACATCTGGCAAGCAGTGGATATGGTAAGTACCTCGTCCTCGCGGAAGGGGAAGCAAGAGGGGCCATTTTTGTCTCCAGTGCCCCAAACGCCTTAATCCGGCTTTGTTGACACTGCTCATATCCGGTGACATTATATAACTACTATGACATACAGAATCTTCAGGAGAGAAAGATAATTAACCAAACCAGTACTGAAGACTCTAGACTAAATTTGGACATTGCCCTCCTGACGCTTCACCGAAACCTTTTATAGCAGTTTATTTCACCCATCATTACTAGAAACATTATTTTTGTTTCTTTTTTTAGCATATGTTCATTCAATCATTCCCACATATATAATTATAGATTGTTTTTTTTAAATGACATATACGGTTTTCTTTTTATTCTACTTTTGAATGTACACTACAAAGTTTATAAAAAAAAAATTTTACTATGAAAAATCTATTGAAAATATTTTGATAGAATTATTTTTTTTTGATAATTGCCACTAATCTAGTTGAATTGACAAAAATATTTCAAAATAAAAAGTTTCTGGGTACTGCAGTAAAAGGCAATGTTAATGCTACAGCATACAAATACACTTTAGTCAATTATATGCTTCCATGTTTGTGGCACCGGTTTGAGGATGGTCCTTTCCTGTTTCTGTCTGTGCCCCTGTGCACAAAGCAAGGTCCATAAAGACATAGTTTGACAAGTTTAGTGTGATGGAACATGAGGGACCTGCACAGAGCTCTGACCTTAAACCCACTGACCATCTTTGTGGAGAAAGAAAGGTGCAGAAACGCTTCTACTTCTCCGGAAAGGAGGCCTGGGCAAAGAAAGAAGGCAGAAGAACAAGAAGAGGTAAGTACAATGTGTAGGGAGAGGTAAATGAAAAATAAAGCGCCATTCAAGTTGTGAAAAATATTAAGCTTTGTGTTTTTTTCTCCAGATTACTACTATGTGCTTTTATACTGGCACTTAACTGCACATGAAACACTTTACATTGACCTTGGAGTGCAAAGTCCGTTTCTTTGTTTGTTTTATTCCAAGGTCTTTTGTGTAGGCAATACATTAAGGTGAGCAGAAATCA
The DNA here is from genome assembly GCF_027358695.1 of Spea bombifrons. Lineage (NCBI taxonomy): Eukaryota > Metazoa > Chordata > Amphibia > Anura > Pelobatidae > Spea > Spea bombifrons. Next base: position 70,549,679 of record NC_071088.1, on the reverse strand, counting down.
AGTTGGATCATTGAGAGATGCAAGGATACACAGTTGTCATGTCTGCCCTGTTGCCGTTCGTAGGATATGCAGAATATCACTGCCAGGACTGCCACGTCAGCTTCATAATGGTTATAAATGTAATCTTGTTGGCCATTCTGAGACCTTCTTAAATAGTCTTTGCAATCTTGTCTACATCACCATAAAATGTTTTATGATCAAATGAGATAGTTGTGTGGGTGTCCCTCTGGTGCTTAGATATTTCCAGATTTGCTGCATGAAGGTTAGAGCCACAGTTTTGGAATAGTTGATTTAAAATCACCCAACTCTTTCCATAATGTTGTAAGTTACAATGCTTACATCAAATGACACTTCTCACATCCACAACTGGTCACTGTTCGTGTGTGGGCATTAAAACACCTCACAACTTGAAGTGCTGAGCCTTCGTCTGTTTATTGCTCACATCCATTGACTTTTCTCAAATCTACCCGTAATTCATGTTATATCCACTTTAGATTTCTGTAATCCAAGATGCTGCAAATGTCTGACTTGTAATGTTTTCTTGAAAGGTTGAAAAATTAAAAAAAAAAAAAGGGTAGTGGGACACAGTGCTTTTTCAGCTTTATTCATCTTGGCTTATATTTTTACAGTGGTGACATCCTCTATCCCAAGGTAGCAGTTATAGATTACAGTTAATTTAGATTTTACTATTTCGGGTTACTTTCAAACACTAAGTGAAAGAGACTTCTCTACTTCTCTTTAAAAAGTTTGCATAAGTTGAACGCAAACGTCATGCAAATATTTTTAATATATATAATATCTAAAATATTTATAATTCCGGCCCATTTCCCTCCCAAAGGCATAGCCAGGGCGATCCATGCACATTTTCTTCGATTCTTCTCAGTAAAGATTGCTTTGGAATCCTACTACTATAAATCCACCTGTTAATCAGGCCTTCTCGTACCTGAACACACATATGGTTTTGTGGCCGATTGAGCACAAATTCCGACAGACACACTCCAAAATCTTATGGAATGCTTTCCCGGAGGAATGGAGGCTGTTGTAGCTGCAAAGAGGTGGTCAACTACATACTAATACCCATGGTTTTAGAACTAGATGTCCAGTAAGCTCCTATAGGTTTGATGGTCAGATGTCCACATACGTTTTGTCATACAGTATAACTGCAAACTGTTGGCATCTTTTAGATGTTAAAATACACAATCGATATAATTCATTTTTACACTAAAATATAAATGTGAAGAATAAACATTTCTATCTCTGTTCACGATCAGACAAAAGTTTTTTTCTTAAAACCGAGGCTTCAAAGTCTTTGAGAAATAGTTTACTTGGACAATACTAATAAATGTACCTGTACAGTTTTAGTGTCCATAGAGAAACTATTTAGACTGCCAGGGGCTAACGAAACGCGGAGACAAATGAGATGTATCTACACTTTACGCAGCAACCTACATGAATGCATGATTAAGACGTGACAGTGAAAAATTAGATGTTAATTAAGAAAGAATTCAAAATATCCTAAGGTTCAACAAAATCTAGCACAACATTCCACACATGCATATCATCATTGTAATGGCTGGCCCCTCAAGTAAATAAAAACACAGTTAAAATGCAGGGAACTGAACTTTAATTGCAATCATGAATCATTGATTAGTGACTGTTACCAATTGGTATATGTGTCAGAAGAAATAAATAATATGAATATGTTATATGATAATATCATATATCTGACAGCCTATACATACAGTATAATGTTCGATACTGCAATTTAAATGATATCTTGGTTTTTTTTCTGGTCCACTTTTCCCATGCTTTTGAGATATGAGATGATGCACAGAATGTAAAGAATTTAATGGGGTTCTGATCCTGAACTCCACTGAACAGCTGAACACAAGCCGAAAGACAAGCTTTGGCAAGAGTCAGCTGGAGTGGTGTAAAGCACCCCGCCACTGGACTCTGGAGCAGTGGAAACATGTTCTAGAAGTCTGATGGAAGAATCTGGGTTTGGCAAATGCCAGGAGAACAGCACCTACCAGAATGCATAGTGCCTACTGTAAAGGTTCAACTAAATGATATGGTGCTATTTTTCAGGGGTTAGGCCAGGCCCCTATGTTCTAGTGAAGGGTAGTGTTAATGTTACTGCATACAAAGACAGTTTAGTCAATTTTATGGTTCAAAGTATGTGGCACCAATTTTGGGAAGGCCCTTTCCAGCATGGTTGTGTCCATGTGCACAAAGCAAGGTTCATAAAGATATGGTTTGACTGGTGTCAGGGAACTCGAGTGGCATGCACAAAGCCCTGACTTTAACCCCACTGAACTCCTTTGTGTACACCCAACTGAAAAGAAGGGTCTTACTATTATGGATACACAATGGGCTAGGTCACAGATCAGGGGTACTGTAAGTACGGCATTCTAGACACAGCATAGATTTCTACACTGCGGTCTGAATTATTATGAATATACATAGCCCACCATATATTTTATAGTCCCAGATTTCCAATGCTTTTGAGATGTGAGGTGATGCACAGCATGTAAAATGTTTAATGGGTTTCTCTGTTTAAAACACCTGTGTTCCTCACACTGTGGCTGGATTTATATTTCCGTTCTCCTCCATATATGTGGAAAACATACTTTATACGCATATTATAGTTACAGCATTGTGAAAAGGTTGCTTGGATAAGAAGAAGGGAGTTTTAATAGTGTTCCTTCACCTCATTTTGAATGTAACATGTAAAAATGTCCTTTCATTCATAATTTCTGCTGGGAACCCTTCACATCATATGACACAAAAGCAGGCACTGATGAGTTGCTACCATATAAAAAAACAACTTTCTTAAAAGTTCCTAATAAATTAATGATGACAATTTTGTTAAGGTTTATTTACTTAACATACTAGAGAATGGAATTATTATTTTGTCTTAGTGGATCACCACCTTTTAGTCTTTCACATAGGACAACCCTGATGCGTACAGTTACCCAATTCATTTAAGCAAAGCTGGAAATCACAGTAAACTGGTAATAGTGCAACAGTATTGAAAAAAGCATTTTTTACTTCCATCGCTTCACTTCTGAGCTTTATAACCAATTGAATTCTGAAATCGCGCAACATTTTACCTACGTCGACTTAATAAAAGAGAGGAGACTTAGCGAATGAATACAGATAGTTTTACAGATAAATTAGGTATTAAAATGAACTTGGCTCTTAACATGTCAACAAACCCAATGTACCTGATACTGCCATATATTTAGAAACACAAAAGCATGATAGTTTCTCTAAAGTCTGGGTGTGCTGAGGTTCATTAAGATCTTTAGAAGTCGTCTATCCATTTGTACTGAAGGATGACTTCATGCTTCTTTGTTTGTCCTCTCCCCATGCGATGTCTAGTCTGAGTAAACACAGCACCTTTGGCGGGTTTATGCTAATCTCTTAGGATCATCTCAATAGTATATCGGCAGACAAGGTGCATGTAATTATCATTTGAATCAGCTGCCTGAATGAGCTTACCCAAACCCACACCACAGTCAGGCATTTACTTTGGTTTGGAATTAGGTTGCCAGACTATATTGTCGAGCTATAATAATGCATTCTATATGTGAAATATGCAGACAAATAGACATGCCTACTTTGGAGTTAGAGGCCAGTGAGGCAATTATTCTTAAGGTCTTAATAAAGTAAAGACACTTAACTTCTTCAGGCCACAGGTATGTTACAGTAGTTTAAACTCGAGGACGGACAAGGTTTCAGTATTTTGTTCGCTCTGTTAAAGAGCTGCTAGCTAAACGTTCCTTCCAGTGTAGCAAGCGTTCCAATTTTGAGCAGGATATACAATCCTCGAATGTTCACACAACGCGTTTCACCCCTCCTGGGCTTCATCAAAGCGTCACTGATTATTTTCCGAAATAATCGCTCTCCTGTCATTAGTTCAACGGTACAGTTAAGTGTATATTTTATATTGTGTGCAGGGAAATTTCTAATGCACCCGGCTGGTTTGTTTGCCATACATTATAAATTATACATACAATGCAAACGAACAAAAGATACTCATAATATATGCATTTGCTTGTGTAAACACCTCATATGCCTAGGATTTTAACCTATTTCAATAATTCCAGGTCAACTATAAAACGATGCATATTAATGTTTCCAAACTAGTAGTTTTAAGGATTGAATATGCTGTCACATACTTTAAAACCGCCCAAGTATCTAATTTTTCAAAGTAGGTTACCAAAGGTATCTCACTAGGGGCACTTCAATACTTTTTATGCAGACATTTTACTGCAAATCATTTCCAGGCGTTGTATTTTCCTTTAATATTTTCCTCGTTTTTCACAAAGCCCTTGATTTGTATTCATCAACGTCAAATTCGAATATGCACATTTCAGGTTTTTTTTTAAACTTGCAATTTTTACAGATTGATTTACTAGCCCCATGTCTTATTTGGGACAGTATGGGGAACCCATATCTTAATGTGACCCAATAAGAGTATCTTCTTTTGAAAACTAGGCACATTTGCATCTTTTGAGCAGCAGTGCTCACATCAACATCGTCCAGATTTGCTGCATTTTTCACGAAAAAGAGAAAGGTTCAATAATTTTTCTGACTTGTGCATGTAAAAAGCATTGCCTTTTGTCAAGTCTGTCATAAAGATTGTCTTCCTTGAGCAAGCACTTACCACTTATGTAATCACTCACATACTTAATCAGACGTGCATCAAATAATCTTACTAAATACAATTAATAAAATCACTGTTTTCCCCAAAAGCCCCTTCTTCCCATCTCTCATTTTCCCCATTTTCCCTCTATGCCTCTCTTTCTTTCAACTCCTCATTATATCTCCCTTATATCTTTGTCTTTATCTCTCTATTTTTTACTATCTCTCCCTTTTCTCACATCTCCCCATTTTGTTATCTCTCTCCCCTTTCTCACTATCTCACCCCTTATTAACCATCTATGTCTTCCCTTTCTCCCCACCACTTACCTTGCTGAGGTCATGTGGTGGGAGTTTGATGCCTTTGCCTCACTCCCGGCCACTGAATCTGCTCCTCCAGCGGTGGGCACTCTAGTACACCACAGAGTGTGGTGCCCCCATGTAGATCTGCGCTTCACCCTCGCCCTGACTCACCGTAACTACCCATCTCACCAGTCTTAGTATGTAAAATTAAATTAATACAATACAATTTGACACTTAGCAAATATGAGTACATAAACCAAACAAACGTAGTCGTTAACTAATATCCAACAAACATCCCTATTTACAAATTAAAATTAAATGAATCAACATTCAACTTTCCCAACTAAATTTAAACCTCCTGCAACTTACTTACTAGCTAAAGTAACTCTAGCACAAAGTTTCCTACTCTAAAATTTGCTACCATAACCTTAAGCAACCATAACCCTAACCCCAATTTACTAATGCAATTATGCTAAACTAAATTATTTACTAACATCCAATTATTCTGAATAAAATTAATAAAGTAGGATTATTAAATGAATTTAAACATGTTTAATAGTCATCCAAAAATTGCCTTCTTGTTGTATATAGAAAACATTGTTATAACGCATTTATGATTTCTTTTTATTTGGCAATCGAATAATGCTTTTATTTTCCTTAGTACCTCTCCCATTCGCTCATTTTTTTTTTCTTTCTACTCATTTTACTCCATTAGCTCCCTCAACATTGTGATTTCTCTTTTCCTTTTACTTTTATGATTGAATTGGTTTATTCTTCATACTTAAATAAACAGTTTGATTGCCAGGAGAGATTAACAATAGGACCATTCATATAGCTGCCTGTACTACACACATTGCTCAGTGTGCTAGATCAGAGGTGTCCAAGTTTTTTCTGCACTGGGCCACTTCATCAGAATTGTATACGTGCGTGGTCCGCACTCATTTTTCGCTGTGAGAAAATATGGCCTTTAATAAAATATGCAGATTAAAATAAAGTAAATGACACAAAACCTTTACTTTTCCTCTCACTGATTTCTGGGCCTAGAAAGGTTTGTGACTACAAATTCAGGATAATTAAAAATCAAATAGTTCTATTTATTCTAGGGATGCACCAAAATGAAAATTGTGGACCAAAACATTCACAGTTCACTTAGCCAAAACCAAAAATGACCCCCCCACCTTTATAAATAATAATAAAAACTCACATTTTTTAATAAAAGTAGGTAACACACCACAATTGGACAAAAAAAATAGCAATATGACTTGGCTGTTAGCAATCACACTCCTATCATACCCAGGCAACCAGTAAATGCTGGTACCTAGGCATGATGGGACTGTGTTTGCTGTGATTGCTGTTAGCAATCACACTCCTATCATGCCAAGTCAGCCAGTACATGCTGGTACAGGGTGGCTGTAAGTGATGTGCAGACCCCATACTGCTGGCAGCATCAATACACAAGTGGGGCAGCTAGCTAGGTTTCAGCATGTACTGGCTGATTTGGCATGATAGGAGTTTGATTGCTAACAGCAATCACAGTCCCATCATGCCTAGGTTCCAGCACTTACACATCCATACTATCACACACACACTCATCATTCATACACTCATTCATTCACAGATTAATTCCCTCAATCACGCATACTCATTCAAACACCCTCCCCACCCCCTTACCTGCACTGCAGCTCCTCGATGCCGCTCACAGATTTCAGCAGGGGGCGCGGCCTCCCTCTGCGTTCTCTGGTACTGCACAGAGGAAGCAGGACTGGAGCAAAGTCATGTGATGTCACGTGAACTCTGCAAGGTTCTGCTTCCTCTATGCAGTACAGAGGTTTGTTGCCAACTTTTTTAGGGTGAGAAGCGCAGACAGTTTTTGTTTTTTGTATACATTGTACAGCCAATACACTGTTTTTGCAGCATGCTCACACTGTTTGGTAGGCCTCATATTATACATTTGTATTATTTGAGCCTGAGACTAGCTTAGCGCATCGACATATTTTTCTTTTCCCTGTTTGCACATATTTGAGGTTGTTGGCTCCTCATCAGTCTGGTTGCAGCTTGCTGTCCAGGGGTTAAATGGGAGGAGGTTTAATTGCACCTCCCCCAACACATTAATAAGGTTTTGGTAGCAGTATAAACTGCTTTGTGTGCCCACTATGTAGGAGGTTAGAGTAGGTTCTCACCCTATTGAGAGTGTGCCTTGATGTGGCGGGTGAGCTTAATTATGCTTTGGCCAATTCATATAACCAAAACCCAGGGGCGTACCTAGAGTATTTGGCACCCGGGGCGGATCCTGTATGTGGCACCCCCCCCACACACACACTTTAAAACTACCTGGCCGAAACTGAATATGACCCCCCCACACACCATAAAAAAATATAACACTTTTATTTAAAGTAAGTAACACACCAAAATAGGACAAAACAATTAAATAACAATATATATAGATATAGATATAGATAAATATATATATATATATATATATATATATATATATATATAATTGTTAACAGCAATCACATTCCTATCATGCCCAGGCATACCCAGATTCCAGGAGGCACTCGCAGACTTGGCATGATAGGAGTATGATTGCCCTATCTACCCCTTCTCGCTCCCTTCTGCCCTATCTACCCCTTCTCACTCCCTTCTCCCTATCTACCCCTCCTAACTATCTACCCTCTCCCTCTTTGAAGTTCACTTACCTTTCAGGAGTCCTGCGGTGGGGGTGCAAGGCCTCTGTCTCCCAGCTCTGCCACTGTATGGAACAGTATAGAGTGATGGGAGTTATGATGTACTTTAGAGCATAATTATATAATGAAAAATACATTGGAAATGGTACAGCATAACACCCATCACTCTCACACACTTACCAATCCACACGCATACCAATCCACACGCATACCAATCCACAAACACATACCAATCCACACACATACACCAATCCAAAAACACATACCAATCCACAAACACATACCAATCCACACACATATACTAATCCACACACATATACTAATCCACACACATACCAATCCACACACACATACCAATCCACACACATACACCAATCCACACACATACCAATCCACACACACATACCAATCCACACACATACCAATCCACACACACATACCAATCCACACACATACCAATCCACACACATACCAATCCACACACATACACCAATCCACACACATACACCAATCCACACACATACACCAATCTACACACATACACCAATCCACACACACATACCAATCCACACACACATACACCAATCCACACACATACCAATCCACACACATACACCAATCCACACACATACACCAATCCACACACACATACCAATCCACACACACATACACCAATCCACACACATACCAATCCACACACACATACCAATCCAGACACACATACCAATCCACACACACATACCAATCCACACACACATACCAATCTACACACATACCAATCCACACACATACCAATCCACACACATACCAATCCACACATATACCAATCCACACATACACCAATCCACACACACATACCAATCCACACACACATACCAATCCACACATATACCAATCCACACACATACACCAATCCACACACACATACCAATCCACACACATACACCAATCCACATACACCAATCCACACACATACACCAATCCACACATATACACCAATCCACACACATACTAATCCACACACATACCAATCCACACACATACCAATCCACACACACATACCAATCCACACACATACCAATCCACACACACATACCAATCCACACACACATACCAATCCACACACACATACCAATCCACACACATACCAATCCACACACACATACCAATCCACACACATATACCAATCCACACACATATACCAATCCACACACATATACCAATCCACACACATATACCAATCCACACACATATACTAATCCACACACATACACCAATCCACACACATACACCAATCCACACACACATACCAATCCACACATATACTAATCCACACACATACACCAATCCACACACACATACCAATCCACACACACACCAATCCACACACACATACCAATCCACACACACATACCAATCCACACACACATACCAATCCACACACACATACCAATCCACACACATACACCAATCCACGCTCACTGTATGCTTTCCTACCTTTCCTCTTTTCTCCTTACACCCTCTTTTTCCTGCTCTTCGCTCCTCTTCTTCTTTAGTTCTTCTGTCTTCTTCCGGGTCAGAGGGCACGGACAGCGGTGGGCGCGGCTTCAGTGTTGTGCGCCGGGATCTGACAACAAGCCCCGGCGCACAACAGCTGTTGCCGCGCAGATCGCAAGGGAGCGGTATCGGAGGTCTTTAACATACCTCCGGCTCCCATGAGTGATTTTAAGCCGGGTTCAAGGGAGATCCTTGAACCGGCTTAAAATCACTCAAGGGAGTCGGTGGTCTGTTAAAGACCTCCGATACCGCTCCCTTGCGAGCCTGCTCCTCCAGCGGCGGACATTACTGTCCGTCTCTGGAGGGGTGCCGAGTGCCGGCAAGTTGGCACCCCCCTGATGAGCGGCACCCGGTGCGGACTGCCCCCCCGCCCCCCGCTAGGTATGCTACTGCCAAAACCATTTATATTATGTTTATATATTTGTTGCCAACTTTATTAGGGTAAGAAGCGCAGACAGTATTTTGTTTTTTGAGTACAGAAGACCCTCCCACAGGTAAGTAGCAGGGCTCGAGGTGCGGCCCGCTAAGATTGGTTGCCCTGGCTTTGTTTTTAGTCACATGTTGCAGTTAGCAACAGCCTAGACACCGTAGCGGATACTCATGTACAGACATACAGAAGGATAATGCATATGCATGCATACACACACATACAAAAATATGCAGCCACTTAAGAGATACAGCCTCATGCAGTCTTGCCCATATATATCAATATACAGCCTGCAGACACAGAGAAACACTTGACTTTGTATATATGTACTTTTTAAGTAGCCTATTTTTTTTTATCCAAACCACCCTCAATATATATAATGTATTACACATATTTTATATATTTATATATATATATATATATATATATATATATATATATATATATATATATATATATACGGTATTTACACACACAGAACAATGTTACCCCAAAGCCCCACCTGATTATAAATAAATAAAGCAAAAAAGATTTTTCAGGCCACTTAAAAACTACCTTTCACTGCAGTTCTGTGTAAACACACAACATGCATTTTTTTGCACATATTTCTTAAATGTTGTTTTTGTCTTCTTTATTTACACAGACTGTCGCCAAACCCCCGCAAAATACAATGCAACTTGTCTCCAAGTTATGTGAATCTTTCTGGTTTATTTAGACTTTACAGATTGCTAAGATTAGCTTCTTTCTTTGAGTTCTATCCCATATAATGTGACTTGGTACCTGCCTGCTTGTGTCGGGACTTACCATACTCACATTTGTCGTTACATGCTGGTGTAATCTCCTTATTAACGGTCTAAAAACAGGAGGAAAGGTTTGTGATTTAAACTAAACTTAATTCATAATTTAAATTTAATAAACGTCTCATTAAAAAGGGAGAGGCTTAAAATCAATTTGCTTATTACTATAAACATAGGTGCTTATTAACCAAGGGTCACGACACCTTTATCGGGTTCACGAGAGGACCTAAAGCTCCAGGAGAAGTAAGTGGGTAAGGTAGGGAGTATGTATGTATGTTTGCAGTAATGTGTATGTGAGCATGAATGTTTATGTAAAGTTGTATGTGAGCATGAATGTCTATGTATAAGTGTATGTGCATGAATGTCTATTTATAAGTTTGTGTTAACATGAGTTTCTATGTGAAAGTATTTTTTTTAGTTATACAAATATATTGTTAATCATAAGTAGTAGCAATGCTTAAATATAATAAGACCAATGTTCTTTAACCCTATAAGGCTAGGTCTAGTCCAAATCACACATCACTTAAACATACTCTTAGTTGCTTTATATTTTAGTGTCATATAATGACTTTATTGAAATCAAAAGACTTTAAATCTTCACTAAATGTGAATAGTAAACAGTGTTGACTATTCTATTATTCATAGACATGATTCCAAGCAACAGCGTGGGTTGAAAGATGAAGAGACCAGCCCTTCATACATCATCCAACTGGGCTCTGTTTCAGTAATTCAAAAGAATATGCTTCAAACTCTTTTCTCAGTAAAACAGACTTATTTTTTTTTACTTTTGGTGAAACTGAAACACAAACTATACAAAGGCTTTTAATTTGATTCTGCTTGGATAAAGCCTCTTGTCTCTCATGGCTGATCTGTCAGTAAAGATATCTTCACTAAAGCAATTTGGACACAGGTGTTGAACTTGTAAAATCCCTATTACAAGAAGCCAAAACAACCGACCCAACCGTTACATCTCTGGCATCAGTCATGTCTTCCAAGCTACAGAGTTGGTTGCCTGACCAGAGTACTACATATAACTCACTTAGGACATTGACATAATGAAGATTATTTCTTGGTATAGAATATTTTTCTCTGACCACAAAGCAACTATATACAAGAAGAACCGGGAAAAGGAAATAGGAGAGGAACGAATACCAGGGTAAAAGAACAACAACAACAAAAAGACAGCAAATAACAAAATTAATCTTATTGCCAGGAATTTATGATCAATGTATTGGTTACTAAATTTAAAAGGATAGTTTAGTTTAGTTGCACAGTGCATATGACCACCTTTTGAAGTTACCACTGGGCTACAGGTTACATGAGAAAATAAAATTACAATGACAGTTGTGGTAATTGTAAGAAGAACATGCAGAAAGATCCAGAAACATTATTAAAGTGAAACCATCACAAAAGATTGGTTCATTAACTGTTTAGTTTTTACCCAGAAAAGATCCATAATATATTACAATACAATCTTGGTTATTGACTAGTAACATGAAAGAAATATATGCATATAGCCCATACAGCAGACTAGATGGGCTGGTTCTTAAATGTGGTTACATTCCATATTTCTATATGATTTAAGAAGTGATAGCTTCCCTGAATTGAAACCTCTTCTTGGAAGAGGAAACAAATCATATTTTGAATGCCATAAATTAAGTCATAGGTATTCAACTTGAAATTCCACAAAAATCATAGATGTTGGGCCTGTGCTAAATTTAGAGAGAGCATTCAACTTGTAACATCATTCGTGTTCTGGCTGTCATTTGTGGCTAAACTCTGGAGTAGTGAACAGAAACCTAGAACCTAACTTCATGGCACTAACATACAGCATGAATTATTTTACTTAGAATAATTATCAACCCTTTTTGCATTTCATCAAAACTCTTTCAAGCCAGAGGGTGAGGTGTGAACATCTCATAGGAAATTCACTATACTAATGTGGATTTCAAAAACAAGGGAGTTGCTATGATAATAAGATAGCTAAATACTTCTGTGAACTAATTAAAGTGAGGGGGCACAAATTGTTTTGAATAATTTAGTAGGGTTGATTCAAAATGCGATGTTCGGTTAATAATAAGCTTTGCGACTTTATTAGAATTACATTTTTGCAAAACTGTAAGCCACCCAACAGTTCACTGGATTTGTTTTTCAATCATTTTATGTGTGGTCCATTTGTTGATTAACTTCTTAATTACACAAGATGTTTTTTCTCAGACCACCAAGAGGGCTTCTGCAGTGTACAAAGCCAGCAGTATAGCCAATGTTTGTAGCCATACAATCAGTCCACCGAGCAAATAAAGTGTCTAATACCCAGCACATTGAGTGTACCATGAAGACACTGCATTTTGCTCTTGGAGAGGGGAATTTCAGCTCCGCACAGTGCAGCCATAGGTAAAACAAAACACAGAGGAGGCTCTATTCTATTGTATTTTAGTTCTTGATGACCTGTGTTTGAATGTGGTATAGAACATCCTCCTACGTAGAGTATACTTTGGAAACCATTAAAAAACAATTTGAATATCATGAGAAGTCAAAAGTGCCATGGCTGCCTACTCCATTGCCTGGTTGTCTCATGGTGTCTGGATTTGAGTCCACAAAAGCACCTTCCACTCATTCCAAAAATTAGCATAGTCAGCTCTGGAATTAACGTTAAGATAGGAAACGTTGAGGGAGTTGATTGGTGGTAGCCCACCCAGTCAAGTGTGTGCGCCTAACCTCTCATTTAAAGCAGTTGTTTTTTACCTTGTATGTTTTTAAAGCATAGCCATGGCAATGGCCTGGTAAATGCCACAAGGCAGCATACAGGGCTCTTTATTTTATCACTGGAGATATCATAGTGTTTGTGCAGAGCTGCTGTCTTAATAAGCTTGAATAAGTCCTATATATATATTGCAGATCTGCAAACCTTGCAGAGTGATACTGATGAGTTATAACAGTTAGTGTGGTTCCGGATATATTATCCCTCTACTTTTAAGTGGGAGAAAGCTGGCAGACATCTGAGTTCAGATGTAGTGCCAAGTTTTCAGGTAGACAATAGCATTATGTCCTACTGTTCTGAATGAAAAGACAGAAAATTCTTTGTCCCAAAACAGAAGTTCCTATAACAATGGAGATCTTAAGGTTACCCTAACACAATGTCTCTTGTCTCCATAACAGAATCCCAAGAAAGTATTGGAAGTTCAGATGACAAATCAATTTTCCCATATGGAAGTCCTACAAAAGCCTGAGACAAGGTTAATCAATTGCAGTGTTGTAGAAGAGTAAAATGTATTCATTCATACATGAACCAATACATCATTAATATATGCATCATACGTGCAAGATTTCACAGGGATAGACTGATTGTGTGAACATAACTGATCTGATAACTGCCATTTGCCTAACCCTACTTTCACGCTCTACCCTGATCCTATTCGCTGTTCTGTCCCCACCAACAGGGCTACAGCATGTGTTGTGGGAGCCCAACACCTACAGTATCTCACAAAAGTGAGTGCACCCCTCACATTTTTGTAAATATTTTATTATATCTTTTCATGTGAGAACACTGAAGAAATGACACTCTGCTATAATCTAAAGTAGTCAGTGTACAGCCTGTATAACAGTGTAAATTTGCTGTTCCCTTAAAAATAACTCAACACACAGCCATTAATGTTTAAACCTTGGCAACAAAAGTGAATACACCCCTAAGTGGAAATGTCCTAATTGGGCCCAAAGTCTCAATATTTTGTGTGGCCACCATTATTTTCCAGCACTGCCTTAACCCTCTTGGACATGGAGTTCACCAGAGCTTCACAGGTTGACACTAGAGTCCTCTTCCACTCCTCCATGACGACATTATGGAGCTGGTGGATATTAGAAACCTTGTGCTCCCCCACCTTCCGTTTGAGGATGCCCCACAGATGTTCAATAGGGTTTAGGTCTGGAGACATGCTTGACCAGTCGATCACCTTTTCCCTCAGCTTCTTTAGCAAGGCAGTGGTCGTCTTGGAGGTGTGTTTGGGGTAATTATCATGTTGGAACACTGCCCTTTGGCCCACTCTCCGAAGGGAGGGGGGTCATGCTCTGCTTCAGTATGTCACAGTACATGTTGGCCTTCATGGTTCTCTCAATGAACTGTTGCTCCCCAGTGCTGGCAGCACTCATGCAGGCCCGGACCATGACAGAGCTGCAGTAAAGACAGTGATGAGTGAGGGCAGGAGGGAGATATGTTATATGTATTTTGTTAATGTATGTGTAATGTAGGATGTTATAGTGATTGTGTGTTATTGGATGGTGAATGAATGAATGTGTGTTAGAGTGAATTTGTGTTAGTTATGGAGAGCAGGAAAAGAAATACTGCAGGCACCACTGAATCTTAGGCTCACCCCTGCTCTAGACTTCTTACTGTACAAAAGCTTATGTTTCCCCACTGCTAAGTAGTCACACTTAAAGTTGCTGTTCCATTTTAAACATTATAAAGCCTTAATTGCATCTTCTAGTATGTTGAGCAAATAAACCCTAGCAAATAATTTTTTTCAGTTTTAATAACATATAAACAACATAGAAACATCTCAATCTTTTCAATTTCTACTGCAAAAATGTATGTGTGTTTAATCTTGTGTTACATAACAATTTAGTGTTCCTACTAAATAAAAAATGGCAAATTTCATTTAGTAAAGAACTATTTTGGAGAAGGGTTTGCACATTCAACAATACTAGTAATGATATGTTTAGTGCTGCTGCTGTGTTAAATTCAACAGAATAGGTGGAACATGCAAATATCGCACAGAGATAACACAATAATTGTGTTGGATACCTTTTCATCATAAGGGCCCCTTTAAGTTTGCGAGGAGCTTTTTGCTGATTGCTCCAGCTAGGTAATCGGGCATTTGGTAAAATGTAAAAACCAAATTAAGTATATTCTTGCTCAATACTACGGCATTAAGGAAACAAAGAAACTTGAAAGAAAATGATGTGCTGATTGCTGTGCATATGAAGTGTTACCGCTGCTGAACTCTGATGGTTGTTGTTAAAAAAAAAAATACACTATTTTCTTAAGCTTTCCAATGTGTACTCCAAGCAGAAAGAAACACTGCATTCCTGCAGTGGGCAGAGCACAATTTGTTTGCAGAAGAAGGATGGCCTTATTATACAGCTTACCAGAATACAGATTTGTTTGTTTTAACGTAGTAGGCTGTGAAAAGACAAGTAATGGACTAAACTTAAATTGACTTGCGATACCATCATACAATAATCAATACAGCGGGCGCAGAGGGTAGCAAGCTATATTTTTTAAGCTTTCTCGGAATACAAGGCCAATAAATTGTTGATATTATGTAACAGTAAAGTTTTTGGATCTGCGGTGTTTAAAATACGGTACAATAGAGAAGATGTTTGTGAAAGAAATCAAAAATTTGTTTCTAATAAACAACCATGAAGAAGTATAAGAGTGAAGTCAACTATTCTGCTATTATTATCAAAATTAAATATTAAAAAAGTTTTATTAAACATATTGGGCTATTTCAATGACCCATCCAAACCTTAATTGAGTTTAGCAAAGCTTTAGATTCAGTGACCTGTCTAAAGTCAAATCTTCAAGTTAGGCATAAATGTTACAATTAAAGCCACTTTATATGCAATATAATGGGGTTCACTAAAAATTAGTGCATGTCAGAAAGCTTATCATGGCGGCATGGAATGTCATGCATGAAGTAATGGTGCACACACCACTAGCCAATGGTTCCCATTGTGCAGGACTACCTTCCACTCCAGACAGTCCAAAGGAACCATCAATGACCATCCCCTGCACCAAAAGTCTCTTTCGCTATCCCCTGTAAATATGAATGGAAGCCTCGTGTTTACGCTACATATGAGGATCCATTCACTGGGTGTAAGTAGAGATGCCACGGTTATGTCCAAAAATTAAAAAACTAAATAAAAAGCAAAAATACAAAAAAATAAAAAAGTGTGCCAAAAACTTACCAGCTGATCTATAGTTAGATGAGCTGTCTGGCACTCTGTCTGATCCCTGCTGATACTATATCACAGCCAGCTACCCTCCACAACCTGAAAAATCACCCCAATGAAAAAAAAGGGGGAAAAAGAAATCCACATTTTATAAACATGTTCATTTTTTTAAAGAAATGGACTGATGATCATCTGTGGATTACAACTTCCATCACCCTCAACCAGTCTGTGATGGAAGTTATAGTCCAAATAATTGTACCAGGAGAGCAAAAGGCTTGCATACTTGTGAGAATAGATCATTTTTGGTATCTATCATGTTTAGTATAGCATGTCATTTTCACATAAATCTGCTTGGACCCAATACCTGTGTGCAAGATCCTTGTTATGTTGCACTTGTCTGGAGGGGAAATCATAGGCTCCCGGCACCATTTTGTTCTCTTGGGTGGATGTGAGTGTAGGCTCATCTGTGGATTAGCCATGTGGGGTATTTCTGTAATCTGGAGGGACAGATTAATATATTTTGGTGATTTCTTGTGCACTTGCACACAGGGCTGAACCTAGGATCACTGATGCCTAGATGCAAGAATTTCTTGGCATGTGCAGATGTTATAGCATAGCCCTCATCCGTATACAGTTAGCCAGACTTAGATATGATACACTGCAGGTCACAGTGAGCATAAGTACATATGCCTGACATATGTTGTACATCATAAATCCTATTAATATATATTGAGCCCACACTGATAGTTGTACTGCTTAACTCCCATTATTATATGTTGAGTCAGACAATGAACACGGAACAGCATAAACCCCATCATTCTATAGAAAACCAGACACTGGTAGTGGTACAGTGTCTGGTAGTGGTCCCATCATTACATAATAAGAGAGACACTGAAGGTGCTACAGCATAATTCCTATCAATATATACTGAGCCTGATGGTGGTACAGTATACCTTCTATGAATATATATTGAACCTGACTATGGTATACCACAGCTTCCATCATTATATAGTGAGCCAGACACAGAGGGTGGTGCAGCATAACTCCCATCATTATATAATGATCCAGACACTAACACAGTTAGGTACAGTATAACCCCTGTCATTATACAGTGATCCAGACACTGAGCATGGTAAAGTATACTTCTTATCATCATATGATATGGACACACATAGTGGTGCAGCATACGTCCCATGACTATATACTGAGTCAGACACTGGCGGTGGTACGCCACATCTCCCCTCACTCTATACTGAGCCAAACATTGATGAAAGTACAACATAACTCTCAATATCACATCAGTATACTAATATCACTTTTTAAATTATATGTGCTGGGTATATAAAAGGACTAGCTACACCATGAATGCAGAAAAGTATAAAACGGTTGCGCATCAGAATGCACACAAAAGAATATGAACATTGATTCATCACAGATCAACAAACTGAATTTTGATTGTAATCTCATTTGAGCAAACAAAATGTGCGATCAAGTGAGAAATGCACATTAGTATTAATTGACCCACAATGGTACACACCAGGATGATCACTTCAGTACCTTCAACATTGTAGAGATGCTGAATGAAGAAGATGTGCAGAACCACCACCTCCACTACAGTATACATGCAGGGTGCCAGGCAGGGTCAGGCCACATGTGCGTCCTTGTGTCCATTGGTGATTTTGTGTCCTGGACAGTGGATTACAAAAAACGAGTCACTCAAGTGAAGCTTAGTGAAGTTAGCAAGCATCATTTCTCAGCCTCCACTCGTTTGTGAAAAAAATGTCAGCATCCCCTTGGCACCCCTCTCTCTGCTCTGCTTCCTGTTCTGCTGCTTGCACATAACCTGTGATAAAAGGTATTGATAACCCACCCAAAAGCAATTTTGAAACTAAAACCATATATTTTGGTGAACTCAACTACTTTACAATTATCATAGCAAAATCATATTTCTATTTTTTATATTTTGTTAATTCATACTAAATATGGAATCTAAAAGTGATATAAAGCTCTTAAAAATATGTATAATTTGTGTGGCTACGGTAAAAATGAAAAAGGGAAATAACTATAAAAAACATACTGTAATAACAGTAGGGTTGAACTTAATGGACTTTTTTTTTAACCTTATTTACTATGTAACTATGTAACATGATAAAAGCTCTAGCACAGTAAAGAATGGGTTGAATTACTTCTTAGTCATCTTAGATTTTTTAAATGATCAAAATACCGGTCTAAGAATCTGTAGTCATTAAAAGCTAAACGAATCACCTAACACATACATACAGTATAGGAGTCTAAAGACTGTTTAACACCTAAAATTTAACTTTTTTATTGCCAGATTAAATCAGATCCCTGATAGCATTGCAAAGGTCATATTCTTTAAATATGCCAGCAATATCTAGTGAGTCCTGTTCTTAAACCCCATTTTCATTGTGTTGTTTAAGAGGATTCCTATTTGCCTTCCGGGCATCATGACAACATAATCAGTCTTCATTGGTAAAAAAACCACATGAATGGAAACAACAATGTTGCAAAGTTAAGTAAAATATTGTTTCTCAATGCAGACTGACGCAATATTGCCAGCATGAATCAAATAGTCGGTCACAATGAAGGGACCGCAATGACCTGTGGACCATCATTTCCTAGATATGAAATCTGTTTTAAATTATATCTTTAACATCTTTAACATCTCCATACATGAGGTTTAATTTATGTAAAAACTTCTTCCTCAGCACAGGAAATAAAATATTTGGCATAGAACAAGAACATAGCTTTTATAGCAGAAAAAGGACAAGACTCAGCAGGCTCCAGAGAATCTGTGATCATCATTTTGCATAATAATATTTAGGCTGAAATAAAGTCACTAATGTCTAGTTTAACCTTGTGACTATGCAAAAAGATTTAAAGATGTTTCAATATCTACCAGGTTTGTCTGGATCTGACTTCCAGCTGTTGAAGAAAAACAGTTGTTGACATGGTTTTATTATGGTTTTTGTCCGTGAAATGTTTTGGACTCTTTGGTTCAAGATTTAGGGAAGCTTTGACAATATTGTCAATTGTACTTTTGCCCTCTTTGTTCTCTGCTAAAAGTGCCAGTCTAATTCATGCAACGCATAGAAGTAACTTAGTGGGGAGAATTAAGGATGGCTTGTTCATTTTAGACTACCTCTTGTAATAGAGCTGCAGACTCTGCTGGCCCTATATACTTATCTTTATTATCGGACTATGTATTCTGACACTTTAATGTGAGCCTTCCTTAGATGACTAAAGGCTGTAAAGTAAAAGTCTATGAAATCATATAGGAATTTATTTAAAAAAATATATATTTTTATTTCATCATGCAATTCTTGTTAAATGGTTTATGAGGATATCTAAAATTAATGATAGATTTATTACAGGCAATAGAACCCTTCCTATATAGGAATCACACCTTTAATAGAAACTACTGGAGGTACAGACAATGTATTTTTTCCTAGAGATAATACATAAATCTGTTCCAGAGATACTTTGTAATTCAACCCCAGGCAGTTCAGATAGTTTCGACAAGCAAACATCACACACGGAGCAATTCCATGTTTATGTAATCTAAAACCTCATATTATATGTAAAAGCGATACGCCCTTTGTATTTCACTCAAGCAGACGGAAGCTGACACACCTCACGTACTGTAAAAAAATGCAGCAGATTGCCAAATATTTACCCAATATTTAAGGACTTTTTTATTTCACCTCTTAGTCGTTGACTAATGACCCTACCGTATCCAGCTGTAATATGTCAGAAAACACCAGCAGAATCAATCAGTTGAGTGTGATAAATCATAAAAGAGGTGCAGAGAGCAGACATAAAAAAGGGAATAACTAAGCAAAAGATTATATGAAATAAGTTGCCAAATGCTGTTGTTATCATCCATGTAATGTTCAGATAGTTTAGTGGAAAAACAGTATTGTCCAGCTCCCCAATGGACGTGAATCTTTGGTGGATTTAGGGCCCACGAAAACTCTGGATTGCTATACGGAAAATAAAACTTTTTATGAGGAGATGATTCCAAATAAGCACAGACAAGATTAATAAATTGGCTATTTATATGTTTGCATTGTTACACTCTTATGCTTTAACGCAAGGCATAGACGTCTACAATATGCATGTACTGCTTTCTGTGGTCCATGACATGGCTTCTTACTCTGCAAAGTACCAGGAAGAATTCCACCTGTGCTCAAATATACAGTATCTCACAAAAGTGAGTACGCCCCTCACATTTTTGTAAATATTTTATTATATCTTTTCATGTGACAACACTGAAGAAATGACACTCAGCTACAATGTAAAGTAGTGAGTGTACAGCCTGTATAACAGTGTAAGTGTGCTGTCCCCTCAAAATAACTCAACACACAGCCATTAATGTCTAAACCTTGGCAACAAAAGTGAGTGACTGAATTTAAGTCGGATATCTAGCCTTTTTTCAGTAAGAAATGGTAAGTTCTTTGGGATGTAGATAATGGGGCCAAATTCCAAGACGTAGCACGTAACTCATTCCAAATTCTTTTCAAAACTGTTTTCTTTTGGCTTCCAAACTAACTTTTCTAAATACTTTACTTGGTCTTGTAGTCAACTATAATTAGTCAGCATGGAGTTTGTGGCTTGCGCAGACTTATATTTTCTCCATTCCTTTGTCCTGAGCTTTCCAATATTGGACAAAAACTTGTAAAACAGGCTTTGAGACATTTTTGTGATGATTACAGTGGCGACAAGGCGGACACTGCCTACTACTAAACTTTGAAAGAATATTTGGATTTCCTTGTAAGACAAAAGACTTTGCATCCTTGGCACGCTCTCTTCAATGAACTAAATATGTAATTATTTTTGGTTGGATTAGAGGACAGGGAGGTTATGACCCCATATGTAGACTGTTCTCAGTAGTTTTTTTTTTATTCTTAGGATGAATAGGTTAAGTTTATTTCTATTTTGTATATTTGGTGTTACTGGAAGTGTACTGAAGAGCCCTTACTGTATTCAAGTGTTTCTAAATACTAATTGTTGTACTAAACCTGCTAGAGAGGTAAGGGTAAGAGTCAGTGTTTAGGGGCAACAATGGGACATGCAGGTTGTTAAGGGGGGGCAGACTTGGCACAGGCAGCTTGCTAAAGGGGCAAAGGTGGCAGAGGCTTGAGTCTGGAGCTTAAAATCATGAGTGGAAACAATATGCTTTCATCATATACACTATATGGATGAAAATAGTGGGACACCTGACCGTCAGGGACACCTGTCCAACAGGGACTTTTATGACATTGCATTCTAAATACATAGACGTTAATATGTAGTTGGTCCTCCCTTTGCAGCTATAAAAGCATCCAGTGGGAAGGCTTTCCACAAGATTTTGGGGTTTTTCTGTGGGAATTTTTGCCCATTCATCTTGTAGAGCAGATGTCAGGTCAGGCACTGATGTTGGACGTGAAGGCTTGGCTCGCAATTTCCGTTCCAGTTCATCCCAAAGGTATTCCATGGGATTGAGGTTGGGGCTTTGTGCAGGCCGGTCGAGTTCTTCCATATCAAACTCATCCAACCATGTCGTTTATGAACCTTGCTTTGTGAACTGGGGCATAGTTATGTTGGAATAGAAAAAAGCCTTCACCAAACTGTTCCCACAAAGTTGGAAGCATAGCATTGTCCAAAATGTCTTCGTATGCTGAGACTTTAAGAATTGTTCCCTTCACTGGAAGTAAGGGGCCTAGCCCAACCCTTGAAAAACAGCCTCATACCATTATCCCTTCCCCACCAATATTTACAGTTGACACAATGCAGTAAGGAAGGTGACATTCTCCTGGCGTCCGCCAAATCCAGACTGCCAAACAGAGAAGCGTGATTCATAACTCCAAGAAACACTGCTCCAGAGTCCAGCCTGACGCTTGGCATTGTACTTGATGATGTGAGGCTTGCATGCAGCTGCTACGCCATGGAAACCTATTCCATGAAGCTTCTGCTGCAACGTTTTAGTGCTGATATTAATGCCAGTGTTTGGAACTCTTTAGCTATAGAATCAGCAGAGTATAGGTGATTTTTACGCACCATTTGCCTCAGCACTCAGTGACCCCGCTCTGTCACTTCATGATGTCTGCTGTTCCTCAATGCTTTCATTTTCAGATAATACCACTTACAGTTGACCGCAGAATATCTATCAGGGATGAAATTTCACAAACTCTTTATGAACTGAGCTAGGTGCTTGATTTCATATTGTGGTACTATATAACTGTGGCCATTTAGTGTGTATAGTTGTATCAGAGTTTCACAAATTCAGTTGGAACTGCTGCTTCCTGATCTGCAGATGGAAAGGATATACACCACATACTTGTCACAGAGTAAGTTAATTTCAATAACGCTTCTCTTTGATAATGCTGAGAAGAGTACTATTGGTCTTTAAGAGTTGGCGCTACTCATCAATGAGTCTGTTGTATACCTGGCAGTTTTTTAGCTGATGTTTTGCTCATCTTGGTCAGATTTGATTAGGTATAGCTGGCCTCATGAACATTTTGATGTCATAACTCAACATGTCCTGAAACTTCCTGTTCAGTAACCAGTACGCATTCGAGTCAGTCACTAAATTCAAATAATGGCATTATTTAGAATACGTGAATTTATAGGCCAGACTGCATATATGAAAAGTCACATTATCAGAGAAGTCTGAAATTACCAGATGAAACATTTTTGTACTTTTGCTATAGTTATGTTTAGGTGGCCACCTTGCAAACAGCTTGCCTATAAACCAATATATCTTTAAGACAAGTTTAGCGTTCACAGGTACCTAATTTTAGGCAAACTGTAGATCACATGACATGGTTACAACACAACAAAATGTAACCCCCCATTAATTTCAAACCAAATAGTAAAACTAACTAAAACTATAAATGTTCCTTAAAAGTTTCCACTCTTTAGTAATTGTATGCAATAGAAGTGGTTGTATTGTGCAACCATTCATGTAGATCACACACACAGCACATATATGCCACAGTACACAATATAGTGCAGGTTAGGCATTAATAAGGGGGCAAATTCCCAAATTATTCTAAAGAAATGCTGTCAGTAATTGACCCCCTTTTGTGGGCTACAAACCCCATCATTAAGGGAGTTGTAGTTCAACAAGCTTTTAAATTAATGGTTTACATTATTGGGGGGTATATTAGTTGGGGCACCAGTGACATTACAATCCCTGATCCACTACACTACAAAACAACTAATCTTAATGATTGCTTTCTGCAAACTCACAATACACCTCTTAGACTGCTAGTAAGTATGACATATATAGCTGGAACTCTAGGGGTTAAATGCATATTTTACTGACATATTTGACTACACGGTATGCTATACACTTTTCTGACCTTGTTCATGGACATTATCCCACCTAGGTAAAGCTACAATACAAAGAGTGTTTTATCCAAGATAACTGCAGGGTGTGTGTTCATACCATCCTTTAAAATTGACTCGTGCCTTAGGAGAACACACCCAAGGCATGTGCTCTACACAATTGCTGCACACGTTAGAGCCGTGTTAGTTTTTTGTGTACACACATATTTCTGTGTCAAAGGATTATTCCTTACATGCTGAATAAAGCAAAATCTTTATAGAGACAATCCCTTTTCATGCATATTTAAAAGTCTGTCCTTCACAGAAGCATTTGACTGGTGGGAAAATATGTAACGTGTAAGATAACAATAAAAAAGGAAGCCTAGTTTGGTTTCCCTTAGATTATTTGCATGCAGACATTATTTATTTTAATCTTTCACACTAAAGGACCTCTTTTAGCTATATCTTCTGATGACTTTTGACCTAAGGGGTTATGGAGTCCCATAACTAACCCATAACAAGGCAAACTGCCAACATTAAATACATAGCACTGAGCAGACTTCCATCCATCTCAGCCCATACTCTACAAATACTCAAGTTCGAGTAGAGAGAAGACCTAAAACTATATATTCAGCTTTTGGCTGACACAATCACAGTTGTCCCAGCACCGCAATGATAGTGTGTCTCCTACCTCCAGTAGAAGACAGATTCCTTTTTGTCACTCAGTGTCCAAAATATGTGGTATATAAAACTTGTAAAATGACCACAAGGTGTAATGATGGGGCGGCTAATGTCTTTCAGTGTTCACATTGTTCCATTTTCATTTCTCGAACGTGGTTCCACTGCATTATGGTCCTTGGATGTAGCATCATACCCAAGAAATGATTGACCCAGTGAAAGGAGAGGAGAGGAGAGATAGCGCATTGCTCTTCACTGCTACAACTTTAGATAGAAGGGAACATCGGGGCAAATTCACTAGGTTCCTTCAGGCTCAGAGCCAACTTGTGAGACTTACTATAATCCTCATGTATACCCCCACTGTGAACATATCCAGGCACCAATGTTAGAAGTAAGAAATTGCTTATTTTCCTGCTGATAGGAAAAGAAAATGCAAACTATGGTAGTGGTTTGAGCTATACCAAGAAGAGCCTGAGTTAGTTTTATTATGTTATCTAAAAGCTAATATACTATGTGGCATGGCATGACATATTCTTCCAAGTAAGGTTGGAATTCTGCGATGCAAACTTGCATTTACGACCAAGATCAGCATTGATTCTAAAGAGAAAGTCCCTTGGAAAAAATATTTTTATTGTTGACCAATGCCGTGCACAGTAATGTAGGGTGGCATTGACAAGAACCAAGTTGCATACCATTTTGCCATTTTGTTCCAATAAACGTCCTTTATCTGCAGACTGGAAAGCTGCCATTGTTGCCAGTTCTGTGGCATTTTGGATGAATTTTCTCGCTCAAAAAAAAACAAAACACACATAAATGATTCTATATGACAAGGCTAAAAGTATATACTATATACTACATATACTTTCTTTAGTCAGAGTGTCTCGCTAAGACTGAACTACTGTATTCTCTTGTTTACGACAGGCAGTCAGGACGTATGTCAAGTAGTTTTTCTAAAATAGCAGAGCTAGAACACATACAAATGGTTAACATACACCTGCCTGAAAACATTATATTATGCAAAAACTAGAATTATTGTATAAAACAACTTTTATTAATCTGATGCCTCTCTAAAAAGTTGCGAAACGTTATTCTACTGTTTTAGAGCAAATTTGCATTTCGCGTACAAATCAAACACCCTAGGCTTTGGACAAGGGGCAGTTTTTTTTATCCTCCAGTACCTCTGTAATGTTAACACATAGCTGTCAATTGCCAAATAGTTCAACACAGTTAACCTGCGTCCCAAAATACCGTACATTTTTTAAGCTGGTGCCATTGGCTTCATTTTGTTGTAAAAAAATAGCGCAAAGCATTATTTCTTGACCAATAAATTCTAAAGTTTGAAACCTAAAACCTATAAAATTACCCCAAACTATGTATATCCATCAATCACAACAGACAGACATTAGCTTTGGTAAATTATGTGACTTACAGAAAACCTTCTTTTCACCGAGTTAACACACAAAAGCCAAAGGCATATTCCTTCCAGTAAACTGTATAATTGCAGGCATTGTAACATTATTTCACCCAAGGACAGGAGTTAATTCCCATGGTGTAATAAGGAGCCTGCGAACAAACCTCCATCCTACGTCAGGTACATGTTTTATCTCATCATTAGAGAATACTAAGCAAAGAAAAATATAGGAGACGGCAAACGTGAACTTTAACTCGGTTCCATGCATTCTCAGAGGAAGAGTTCAGGAGAACCTCATAGTCACAGCATATTGTTGCAAATATGAGCAAATCATGTTCTTTAACAAGTACTGTTTTTTTCCTTAGGCAAAGTCTATTAAAATGACTGACATTGCGCAATCTACTTATGTGTATGGATTTGCTGAAAACACGGACTAATGTATAATCTCCAATATCAACTCACAGAAGCTTTGATATTCATCAAATGCTATTTTGGAGGGTGAGGTACTTGATTTACCTGACATATTACCAGAAATTTGATGTGCCTTTAAGTATGTAAGTTCTGTTGTGCATACATGATACATGCTGCCACAAAATATAATCCAAAGTAAGATACAACATCAACAAAAAAACAACATGAGAGATATTAACCTAAATATTCGGTAATCATAGTCAGTCATAAATCAACCTATGAACTTTTCACATTTTAAGTTTGTTTCATGTATATGTGTGAGGATGAGGTTTTGAGCCCAAGTGAATTTCTTTTTTTTCTTTTCTTTTTAAAGAAAATATAAAACTACATATAAACATCAATTCGGATTACTTACTGTAAAATATAACGTTTTCTTTTGTTTGTATTTGTTTCATGCATTTCTTCATGTTTAATTTTATGTATTAGAATGCCTTCATTCAAAAAATGAAGATTTATATATAACACGGGAAAAGGAAGAACACTACTTAGACATAGACAAATGTTTTTGTGTTTATTTTGGTGATTATATATATATAAATATATTCATTGTATTAGATGTCATGTGATAAATGTCACCAAAACGTAACAGGAACTTGCTGCACACAATTACTCTCTACTAAGTTATGATACACAATCACAATGTAACTAAAAGACTGTGTAATCATTCAACTGTGTTTTCAACACACAACATAACCAACAATTAATCATTACACTTTTTTTTTATTTCCAGTTCTTTCTTTTTTAATTAAGTGTCTGTTATGTATTATTCATTCTGTTGTTGCTGTAAATAACCATTTAATAGCTGTGAGCTTTGATTTCAATCCCCGCAGGCATTCATTTTCACAGTGTAACGGAGGCATATATACTGTATATACCTAAAGGGTCTAATGCATATTAAAGTATCCTACAATTCTTGCCACTGATTGGGTGCTTGAAGCAGTCAGTCAGTGACAGGAAAGTGCTCCCATTGAAGTCCATAGCAGCACTTTTCAGATATGCGCGCATGGATGTGAACAGTCCCCTGCATGCATCATTTACTGTATTGACATAAAATTGTTGAGCTGTAAGGCACTTAGCTAGTGGGGGTGAAATGGGCAAAAGTTAAGGGGGCTGCGTAGCTATCATATGCATAAAAGTACATATGATGGCTGGATGGTCCTTTTTATTTCATACATCCTTCACAAATATAAAGGCCAGATATATAGTTACAATTATTTATTTTGACTCGATTTCATAGATCTATAACTTATATGACATGATATGTTCCATGATTGCTGACATTTTGGGTAAATAGGTCACTTTGAATAACAAAATAAATAACAGATTTTAGGATTATTTTTCATAAGCAGTATTTCTGCACACAATTAAGCTAAACATGATCAGATTGTATATATATATATATATATATATATATATATATATATATATATATATATAATTAGAATGTAGGTATATTTGTGTGTTTGATGAAAATGCCCAGGTTAGATCAAATGATGATAGGTCAATTTCCCAATAACCAGATTAAATAAGTATAATTTGTATCAAATGTAATAGTATAAATCATGTAAACCAGTACTGTGGGAGTATTATTCTGCATCTGAGGCACTCTTATGACATACCTTCTCTTCTATGTTTTATTCTCTCTAACTTTTGTATGCTATGTGTTATGGTAGTTTTTTAATCTTTGTATATGCTTCTCATGTACAATGTGTACTTTTTTTTTTTCTGTTTCTTACTTGTACTTGACAATAAGCCATATGAAACCAGTGCCATTGCTGTGTAATATGACTCCCAATCTGCTTGTCTAATTTAGGAATAAAAAACAGACTGACTCATCATTTATGACTGATCACTCAACAGAATTCAGAAAACTAATAACCTGGTAATTAACATGTACATATATCACTTTTTCAAATGCATTTTACATCACACTTTATTTATAGAGCTCCAGCAATTCCGCAGTAGGCGAGAAAAAAAATGAACAATAATATGATATCCGATCCAGAAGAAAAGTGCCCTGCTCTTGAGAGCATCAAAGCAGTTTTCTTTCACCTGATCAACTCACTTAACACTTTACCCAGAACACCTCCCACAAAAATATTGTAAAAGCACAGAGCTCCTTTCTTAATCCAGTGTATGAACCACATCTCACTTCATCCAGGCTCTTTGTAAAAACTTTTTCAGATGCTAGAAGTTGTCACCCATGTTTCCACTTATCCACCTGTGTCCAACATTAGACTGCAGTGTCCAAGATAAACCTGCAGGAATACAGAATATAACAATATGCAGTGACACGATGGTAGAAAAATAAAACAGTGTATCTGGTTCCTGTAAAATTCCATGGGCATATATGAGAATCTGTGTATTTACTAACCATGGATACTTAATTTACACATTGCTCATTGTGTGTAGTAGCCTATGAGAATTAATACATACACCATCTAGTATTCTGTATGCTTAAATGTAGACTTATGCTTAAATCCTGACTTTCCAGATACGATCCACAGCAAATGCAAGATTAGACCTTTATCTACAAATATATATCCCGTTTGGAGCTGGTCAGTTTCTGTAACTTCAATATCAAATCATTATTCAAAGCACATTTTTCATTTTGAAAATAAACATTAAATATATTTATACATTAATATAGATAGCACCATGTGCACTAACCATGATTGTGTCCCTTTTTGTTAATAGATCGGTTTGATGTGACTGTTGCAAACTGGAACATTTTGTAAAAAGAAAAAGAAAAAAAAAAAGAAAAATAAACTTTTTTTGCACTTGTGGTAACTTTAAAAGTCTTCCAAAGTCCCTGGAATCATGAATCGTGGAATATTGCTCAAAAGCTGAATAGTAGATGCCCAGTGGGTCAGTGCTCAATGGCGTCTTCCACAATAGATGGCCAGTATAACCATTTTAGCCTGCTGCCACCTGTTGGATGCATATGGCCACGCGCTACACTTCTATCTAGTAAAGATGGAGGATGTAACAGTGTAGCATGTGTCTATCTGCATTCAACATTCTGTGATTTATTTGTATTCCCACTTTGGCCCTAATTATGTGTAAATGATGTTTCTGATCACAGAAGCAATCTAGGTCATCATTTTCCTTTGCTTATACAATATGCCTGTCTAATAGCATTTTTTGCATTTTAACATATTTTTTTCAGTATGTTTCTACACATTAATATAGACAGGGATCAGGAGACGCAATTCAAATTAAAAAATAGGTGGTATTTAACACCAGTAAAATTAGCTAAATGACATCCATTTTATGAAGACTGGTGTTGGAGGTGTAAGACGGAGAAAGGAAATTATTAGTATTTAGATCAAATATCTGTGGGATATGACTCTAAAAATCATGCAAAGGCTAGGAAATGTGAAACGTCCAACAAAACCTGAAATAATATTATTTAAATTGCCCCCCCTTAAGTGAAACACAAACTACTTTAGTTATCTATTGTTTAATTGTAGCAAAAATGTTAATTGCAAGGAATTGGAGGAATGATCAAAATCTCTCTGAATCACATCTTAAACAACAACTTTTACATCAGCTGCAAATCGAAAGAGGTATTAGTAGACACAAGCTATCAATAAGTGACATACAAAACTTGGATAGGTGGATTACAATATTACAAAATTGGGAGGAATTATAAAATAAATATAAAGTCAAGAAATCCAGATGACTTTGCATTGTTTATATGAAAATAGACCAACGGGTGCTGGACTGTAAATTCTTTTTTTTTGTATTGTGATATTGTGAGGTTATATATTTCCCACTATTGATACTCCTCAATTTGTATGTATGATGAACTTTATTATGATGTAGAGTATTGTTTGATGACTCTATTGGTTTCTTTGTCTCTCTGTTTTAAAAACTAAATAAATAATAAAGAAAAAAAATATACACAGGGATCCATGCTACATGGCATAACCACACATAAACAAGTGTTTATTTTGCCTGTGTTGTGATGTGCTAAGAGGCATAATCATTCAGATCCAAAATGGAAGGCATACATGAAGGGGGGGGGGCCTGGAAAGCGCAGCCTCAACATTTTGTGTTATGCCATTGCACGATCTAGGTTCTAGGACCATGACACAAAAGGCAATGTTCTACACTGTATTGTACATTGTAGTGATTTCAGATTACACACAATATTTAAGTGTTTTTTTAGTCTATTTATAGTTTGTTTTTATAACCTAGAAGGTATTTGGAAAATATTTTAAGTAAAGTAGGAAAAATGTATGCGTGCAAATTCTATATCTTTTTCTATATACAAAAGATATAGAATGTAACGCCCTCACTTGACTGGAAGCAGTTGTAATATGCCCGGGTGCTAACAATCCAAAAAGTATATACAGCAAATAAAGTTGATGCACTCAGCAAGTCTTCTTTTTATAAAATGTATTGACTTGGTGAAGGTCCAAGTTCTTGAGTTCTTGAGAAAGGCTCATTGAGAGCCGAAACGTTGGACCTTCACCAAGTCAATATATTTTATAAAAAGAAGCCCTGCGGAGTGCATCAACTTTATTTGCTATATATATATATATATATATATATATATATATATATATATATATATATATATATATATATATATATATTAGAATGCATTGTTTGCAACTGTATAATTAATGATTATTAACATTTGGAATACTTTAACACAATAATTATATGACTTCTTGTTGTATAAATACTAAATAATAATTCAAATTAAAATGCACAATATTTAACACTTAATAGAGATAATAAAACCTATAAATGCTAAAATGTACATGAAAAATAATTTAAGATCTTAGTTAACAAATCATATTATTTATCTAGATGTTCATTGTACTGGGATATATAGTGGAGCTTCCGGGCACATTCTTTCCCCTGATCCTACAAACAGGGGAGAGGATGTGCCTGGAAGAGCCACCATTTTGCGGAAGTACACCAGGTGGTCATGTCCCTGTCCCGTTGTCTGCGGAGAAGCGCATGAAGAACACAGACCTTTTGGAGCAGCAGAAGAAGACAGAAGATAGAAGGAAGAAGACAAAAGAACAAGAAGAACAAGAAGATGCAAGATTAGAAGTGGAGCTGTGTGGCATGGGGGGGGCACGAAAGCGGTCGGCAGAAAAGGTGGGAGACATTCTGAGAGAGCATGAGAGAGTGAATGAGAATGTGTGAGGGTGGGAGAGCCAACAAAATTTAAATGGAAATTCTGAGCTTTTTGCTTAATTTTCGTTTGTTTTGTTGGGGGGGCTCCTCCCCCAATGTTTTTTTTGGGGGGGCTCCTCCCCAAATGTTTTGGGGATTTGTACAAATTGCCGAAATATGCAAATTTCTTTAAAATTGCAATGTATAATTTTATTGGTCACACACTATGAAATGCCTCGCTGACCTATTTCCTTGTATGATACATAAGATGAATAAATATTTGGCAGTGTAACAGCCAGAAGAATATATGACACATGGCTCACAGGAGAAAAGCTAATTATAAGATGCGTGTCAGTAATCCGTGAGTTCAAACGCGGATAATATCTCCACCCAACGTACCTTTGTTTAGTATTTTAAACAGTGTTCTTTTCCTTCAGTGCTTATCTGATGAGCAAAATATCTATGTAATATTACCCAGCAGCTTTGATTTATTGCCTCTTAGCAGTAAGTTTTTTAATTATAAGCTTGACTTTTTATTGACGCCATAAAACATGCCTATTGTTTCATAATCAGCCATCTTGTAAAGAAAATCATCACAAGCGGCTTTATGTGGCCATGAAAATATAGTCTTGTGAATTATTCTAAGAGCCCACCAACAGAGAAGGCACTTATAATAAAGAAATGGGGATTAAAGCACAAGCAATGTAACGACGGGGTGTAATTGCAGTGAGCTGGCATTCAAACTTAGTGAAATCTGAGCAAGTTTGGCTAATTATTACTAAATCACTAAATTTAGCTTTTTGCCATTTATATGTTAGTTCTTATAAATGACCATGTGTAATCAGAGTCCATGAAGGAACCCACGGGTAGGGAACTCCTCTGTGGCATCTATTTCTCTGTTTACTGGCAGATATCATAAGGGGCTTTTAATATTACCCACAATCTATTCTCTACGGGTGGTGAAAAGAAAAGGTAGACTTGTACAAGCCCTCACTGTTTACTATTCTCATACCCGACCTTATACATGGTGTAGGGAAACAGAGAATGGGACACAAACACCTCCACCCAGGATTATGATCCACTTTGCAGGCCAAGTTTCATGATATGGATGCAAAATTGGAAAGCAAAATTGTTGAAACTTTAGTGGAGACCCCATTAACAGTTAATCTACCCTTAAGGCTACTCTTACCTCTAGTCAATACCAAAAAGTGGACTATATAAAAATAAACAAACATTAAGCTATTTTCTGTGCAATCAATCTTCCGGTTAGGGTTGATGTCTACGCTGGGGCAGTTCATGGTGCATAAGGTCACGTGGTGGGTTGTTACAGTATTTGATGTTGTTATAGTCAATGATAAATCCAGAACTAGAATTATCTCTTTGATTTGATAGATGCTGACTATGTGGAAATATTTCTGCAGAAGGTAGAGTATTGGTCTATTGCAGCTATTATAAATATTTCATTGAGATTGGAACCAACATAATGGGGCATGAGGTAAGGTATGCTTCTCCCTTGTCTCCTATCCCCCTATCGATGCCCCTGAAGACCCAAAGGCATATATACTGTTACTTAGTATTTAAATACATTGTGTATATGTTTTTGTTTTTTGTCTTTTTGTCTCTTTATCATTTGTGTTTATGGTTTACATTATGTTCCTGTTTTTTATGTTTAATAAAGAAAAAAAAATATTGAGTTAATGACGAAATCCAAAAAAAGGAGCGTAGAGTTAATTAGCGATAACAAATATGCATTCTCAGAGCTGCCTAAGAGTTTATAGTCCTACTCTGCTACCTCGGCACATTTAAACATTGTTTAGGGTCCCTACAAATAGGTGACAGGGTATTTCAGCAGAAAGCAGAATATCCCAATGAGTGACATTTTTGGGTATTTCACCTCAAATAAGTATCATCAGATAGCAAGGCCAAACAATGTTTAATCACGCTTCTCACTCTTTTTTGGTTAAGTAATTATTTTATAGGATCAGGTATTATACATATTATAATATAGTAACAATTTAATACACACGTCATTGAATTGTTTATGTCTGGTAATTTTTGATGGAAACATCTATTGTTCTTCTGTGTATTTTGTTATACTTTAATACGCTACATATACATAAGAGTTTAGTTCAGGATAGTTCACAAAAGCCTAGAGCCTTGTAGAATTTATGTTAGTGAAATCTGGTATCCTGGAAATGCAGGACTTGCAGGAAAATCCACTGTCACATTAACAGTGGAATCTGCAAAGATTTCTGAACAGAAAAAAAAACCTGACATGTAATTATCACTCTCCGTAAAGTACCTGTAACATAGCACCTGTTGATAACAGACTAAAAGAAGAAAAGCTAAGGTCATAATTTAAACTTCACCGCTCTAGGCTGTTGTGTTATCTTCAGACACCAGCACTCCCTTCTAGGATCAAAGTAATGGCAGCGACAGGTTTAAAGGGTCAGTGTTTGCAAAGTTCCATGCTCAAGAGTTCTTATTAATAAAAAAAATAGCACTGGTATATATATATATATATATATATATATATATATATATATACACACATACATGTTTATACATATAACTGGTCACTTTATCAGTGGCATATATTTGTGGGATAAAAGTTTGGTTTTAACCTGAATATCTCCAATTGATATAAGTACTTAAGTAACGTACTTTGTTGCCAGTGAGCATTGCGTAATTTGACTTAGCCTGTTTTCATGCCGGTATGGATGGCTTGGATTAAAAAAAAAACACTCATTTAACAAACCCTCTGTTGCAATTTGTTGTTAATTTTCCACATGTTCACACACTGAGCTACCATAACTATGGAAATCAGTTTGTGTTTTGCATGGTTATTTTCCCTTACAGGAAACAATGTGAATTGTAATGGATATCAGTCATCATTAGTCCTTACATGCATCATGCAATTATGCAGTATTTATTTAGCTATGCATATTAGGGAACAGATATGACAAGTGGTCAAATGAATTAGCTGGCACCAACTATTACACACACTTACTATTAAATATACAACTAGACCTGATAATTACTTACAGTATAGGTTTTGTTTTGTTTTGTTATTTGAGGTGACAATACTATGATTTCTATTATAGACCTCACAAGCACGTAATGCAACCCTTTAGTCCCCAATGAGAGGTAATATACTGAACCTCTATTTCTAATGAGTGACAGCCTGCATTTCTGAGAGATTTCTGACCCGTGTTTGAAAAACCATTATTATTCTCAATATCATCAATTTAGTTGTGAAGTATATGATTTAAGCCTTTTAAACTTAGAACACCAGTGCACAATAGTAATGCCATTTAGTGGTTGGCATTAGGGTGAAAAAAAATCTATTCTGCAATAAAATGGAAAAAAGTTTCCTTTAATAAATCCAGGTCTATCAACTCTCAACACACTTAACCATAATTTTTTAAAGAAATAATTGTTTAAAAAGAATAGTTCTCGATAACACATGGGTTGAATGTATTTGTTATATGCTGCATGCTCTATACTTCTACAAAGAACAGATCCTCCCCTGTGGCTAGTTATTGTGTATTTGTTGGGATTTCCTTCTAAATCGAATACAAGATAACAATTTTCTGCTTCTTATCAAGTTTCTGTAACACTTGCGAAGTGCTCCAGGGATTACCTGTTTCTATGTCATTACAGCCAATCTACTCCATCAGCCGCCATTCCAGTTGGACATGTTTGCCTGTCTAGTTATAGAAGAATGCACTGAGGTTTTAGCAGACCATTGATGAAATACTGAGTGGAATAAATTGTCGCTCATGTAAAGTATGAATTCCACAGACAGGACAATAATATGTCTTATAAACAGTCACTTCACAAAACAAAAAGCAAGACAAATATGTTTTAACATTCACAGGAAGCATCTCGGGATATCTTGACAGGACACCTGTTTCCAAGGGGTGTAAGAAAAAAAGATGCAAGAGCATTTTAGGTATCATCCATCATCATGGTTAAACTCCAAACAACCCAATAAAAGGGCCATTTACCTACATAACATGAGTGATGGCTAAATGACAATTCACAAAAGATCAGTTACCACCATACAGTGCATCATTAAGCAGAAAAACATAACACTGGAAAAGAGGGGTGTTATTGCCACCATGGGCACTGACAAAGTTCAACAACCGTTATACTGTTTTACAAATCACCATAGTTATCTTACACCAGGAGACAATGATTTAAACACATACTATTAAATATATGTATGTACTATTAAATATAAATGTATGTTTATGTTTGGTTTGGTATGTACCAATTGCTCGGTCAAAATGCTACACCAAGAGGGCCCATGGATTTTTGTATGATTTCATTGTAGTGCCAGATATATTTTACCTTGAGGCACGAGAGATAGGAATTGGACCCTGAAGAGTGGGTGTGCCTTGGAGCACTCAGACTAGGGATATATTTACCTAATGTTCTCTATGGAAAAACTACCCTCTGGCTCCACACATTCCTTCTCTATTCTTGCCTGTAGAACAGGTTATTACAAAATAGTGTAAATCTTAAACAAAAAAAATAGGCAAATAAACCAATATTAACATGAATGCATTTGTGGGTTTTTTGTGTGTGCGCAGTACCTTATTCTGTATTCTCTATTTACCTGTACATTATATAGCTGTGCCTATATAATCTCTAGAGCAACAGTAGCACCTTTCAGCTATCATGACTAGATTTAGAGACTGAAGAAAAAATTATGTTTTAAACCCATCAGTTTAGATCTGGTCATTTTTATATGAAGTACAACGTATATGTAGTTTTTCGGCCTGCTGGTTGCTTGTCTCTCTAGGGGCCCCGGCAAACCCTGCCTCCTTGTGCCAGTTCAAATTTGTTCAGAAAGGGCCCTTTTTAAACAATTTCAAACTGTTACATTAAGTGACCCCACTGTAAAACCCGCGAGCACCGGACCTAAAGCTGCAGGAGAGGTTAGGGAGTGCGGGGGGTTATGTATGTATGTGTGTATGTGAGCATGAATGTCTATATATAAGTGTATGTGAGCCTGAACGTGTACGTTTAAGTGTGTGTGAGCATAAATGTGTAAGTGTGTGCGAGCAGAGATGTGTAAGTGGTGTGAGATGTAGTGTGTGTTATCATGATTGTGTAAGTGTAAGTATTTGTGTCTGTGTGCAAGAATATGTTTATATAACTAGTGTGAGAGGGGGCGTGTGTTAGAATGAGTGCTTGAGTGAGTATGAGAAAGTGTATGTGTGTGTTAGCATGTGTAAATTTGTGTGTGGAACATAGTGACAGCAGATAAGAACCATTCAGCTCATCTAGTCTGCCCAACCTAGTGTGTGTCAGAGTGTATGTTGCAGAGGGGCAAGAGGCAAAGAAGGCACAAGCTGTTCTGTGGTAATGATGGCACAGACCAGCTGTTTGAGGCAGAGATGGCACAGATAAGATGTTTGGGAGCACTGACAAGCTGGGGCAAAGATGGCACAGGCAGGGGTTTAAGATGGCACTACTATGCTGCTTGGGGACAACTGTGGCACTTAAAAGCTGGTTTGGGAAAGGTGGCAGTATAGGACATGTTACTTGGCGAAGTTGGGGACCCAGGGCAATTTTTGCACCGAATCATGTGGTTTCTTATGTGATAGAAGACTGTCTTATATTCCTCTATGCCTGCCATCTCTTTCCCCCGTTATGTCTTTATTCCTCCATGTCTGGCATCTCTTCCCCCTTTATGTCTCCTGTTCTTCAATGCCTGTCATCTCTTTTCCCAACACCTTATATTCCTCCACTCCTGCAATCTCTTTCCCCCTTTATGTCCTATATTCCTCCCTGTAATATAATTTGTTTGGGCACATTAACACTAACTGCGCATTTTACATGTTTTCTTTTATAATTCAGTTGTAGTTTCTTGATCATTTGTGTATGAAAAATGTGGTGCATTCAATAGTGACGGGCTACACAGCATACCCCGTTTGTTGTGCAGATCCACCCTAAACTACATGCTTAAATAGTCTTTACATGGGAAATGGCATACCTAAATCAACAAAAAAAAAAGCTAATAATCAAAAGGTAAAATACATAGTCTCGTAATATAAATGGTTCAACTTAAATCTCCAGATGTCCTTCTGAATGCTACAGTTTCAGACTGAGGACCACAAAAAAAGTCTTATTTAACCCCTTAATGACAAAGCCCGTACATGTACGGGCTGAAAATGCATTGTTTTCAATGGGTTTAGGGACCGCCCATTGTCCTTAAGGGGTTAACAATTAACATACAAAAAATTATCAAGAATAAAATCCTAGTTGCATTCTCTCACCGGCATAGACCTTGTAGAGCAGGTTTGGTTAGTCAGAGATGTCTGTCAGTTCACTTCCCAAGAGGGAAAGGGTCTTCAAGTGTCCTAATACTGTGAGAAAGATTCTGTGATAGCATCATTGTGCCCTACAGACTTAAATTAATTGGAAAGCCAATGGTGTAAAAATCCTATGTTTAAATCTTCATAAACAAACATAGCAAAACCCAACCTTTTATCTTCAGGAACCTAAAGCTACAGAAATGTTTTGGGTAAACATCCAAAATCAAAGCATGTTTAAGCATAAGTAAGACGAGAGGGGTTTTTTTTAGGAGGGTATAATTGGGTTTTCTTTTCTCATGAGATAAATATATTGGCATTTCTTCCAGGCATTTTTATACATTAAATATATTACAATATAGGACAAGATTGATTGCTTTCAACTATAGTTCCCATAATAATTTCTTATTATTGTCATATCAAAGGTGAGGATCATAGGTGATTTTAGATTATTAATGTTCACCAGAGCTAGTGTTACCTCTTGCCTATATCTATCTATATACATATATATAATTAGTTTAAGGTGGATGTGTAAAAAAAATGCTGTAAAATGCTGTAAAGTAAGAATACATAGACATGTTTATTTTTATCATTTAACAAAATGATAAACAGCACTATTAATAGTAAATCTCCGATAGAATTATCCACAGTCAGAAAACACACTGTATCACACTTACGCTTTTTGGGCATTGAGAAAGTGGGGGCAGATATACAGAGGATCCCTAGAGAAATATTTCTAAAAAGAAGGGAGATGTTCTGGGTCTACAAACTCTTAAAATCTCCTAAATGGTGAGTGAGACCTCACTGTGTTCCTATAACCCTCACCTGTGTGTGTGCACTGTTTTTATCTATCTGGTTTCAATTTATGTTTGCATTTTTTCTGTATATATTTCTTTTATGGATTTACACTACCTCTATCTGATGCAGATCTATTGTACTGAACAAAACTCACTTGGATATCACTTGGATGGATTGTGAGCTTCTAGATCAATTTTTGTGTGGAGTAATTTAGTACCCCCTGGTTTTATACATTTAAAAGAGAATCAGTTATGTTTTATTGCTTGTGCATTTGGCGAATTATGTGAATCATGTACTATGATTGCTTATTACTTCAATACGTAGTTTTTCTATTATTGTATGACATTTGGATGCTGTCTGATCACTTTGGCTCTGAGTATGTCTTGTACTGATTCAAAGTATCTTAACTCTTACAAAAAAAAATCTACTATGAATAGATTACTGTCAGTATAGGACACACGAGTGCAACAATGATACGCACTACGATGTGACGTCATGACATTGCGTTACGTTTTTGCGTGAACATGTTGGCCGCCATAGGACCCAGGCACATCACTAGCAGGTATGAGTAGTTTGTTTGTACTTAACTTCCCTATCCCCATTACCAGGGAAAAGGAGGAAGAAGGTAAGAAGGGCTATCTATCCTAGATATACTTTAATTACCTGCCACCCCACCGTGCACAAGTTGAAGGGAGAGGGGCAATGAAAAGGCCCATGTTTCCTGTATTAAATGCATTTCATGTTTTGTTTTTTTACTCTAATGTAGCAGGGGATATCATTTTTCAGTTCAGGTGAATTTATGCAAGTTCCCACTAAATGTAAAGGCTTTATATCCACACACAGATTAGTGAATTAGCAGATCATTTTTTTGTGAACATAGCCAAGGGAGAAATGTTTCATCACACAATGTTACATATCCATCAAATGAATGGCTATAGGGATGAATGAGTTAGTTACAGTGCAAGTATCCACTGTTAACGAGAGCCCATTTTGAAGAAATGATGTCACTGTTTTAGAATGATAACAAGCAATAAAGCACTCACAATCTCAAAGGCTAATCTAACTGTGTGGGTTTAGCATTAACACGACACACATCATCTTAATGAGCTCTTTTACTAGGTAGCAAGCATACCTGAGAAGTCTCAGGGTCCCAGGATGAATGTGGAAATTCTCATGGTCACGCATTCTAGACTATATTCAACGAAACATGAACGTATATGAAATGGTGCGTCGGTCATCGGTATGTTAGTTAAAATTCCAGATTCAATACAGGTGACTTAATTCACAATCTTGATAAGCAAAGCTTTTATGTGTCGTCTTCCAGTAGTCGGGTACCTGTAAGTTTTTTCCTGCATGTTAACAAATTTGTCTAGATACGGGTCAGTTGCCAGCATGCAGGTACTTTTATGTTTTTTTTTTTTTACTTGCTGCCATAAAACGGCCAGTAATGCCAGGGTCCTTACAGCGATTATTGCTCACTGACAGGGAAAAATCTTCTTTTTTTTTTTTGACTGATCAGCCACTGAGAGCAGTGTTCACCCTTCTATCACAGACCCTAGGCACGTGCCTAGTGTTAAGCTGCACTTACACTTACATAGGAGATGTTTGTTCTCCCCAAATAGCCTGTTTCCACTATGGAGGCTGTGCCGGCTCAGTACAGTTTCTATAGACTTCATTAAAAGGCGCTGTACACCTTTAAGATATGGCATCCCTGGATATGACATCATATACTAGCGCTCTGTTTCTTAAAGGAGCACAGTGACTTGTTGTACCCGAGACACTGACCACAGAGGTTGATCCAACTGGGATCCTAGGTTGGGCTTAGGGTAAATACATCATTGTGTACATATATTTTGTGGTTTTCATTTTGACAAAGTAAACAGATAAAACAAATAGAACATTTTTTGTACTTTGCCCGGTTTCATCACGTACAGGACTACAAAATATAATGGCACTTTATAAATCAATAAATAATCATAAGGCGCAGAAGGATATCACACAAGGATTCTCATGGATCTCTACCTCTAGCAGAGAAAGCCAGACCACCATACTTTTATCAGCAGTCTATAAGAACATAAACGTATATATTAAAATATCATGAACAAAAAAAATGCAGAAATATGTTTCTAAAATGTGCCGATGTACCACAACGCTCCCAGGCTTTTTACAGCAGTTACGAAATTAGACTGAATGGGACAAACTGCTTTTATCTCCTGTCAACTTCTGTTTCTGTATCCCTATGTTTCACACGCCCACAACATTTCCGTTGTTATACGTTTGGTAAGGTGATACCCTTACTGTAGCTTTATCTGTCAAGGATAGCGTAGGCAACAAATCACTGAAACAAAAGGCCTTTACACTCGATGTACACCTTCATTTAACTTTTCCCTTGTTACTTGACCTAGACACAGGTTGTCCATTGTTAAGACCACCATGTTGAAACTCCATGTTTTCACTACACAGAATCATTTGTGACACATGGCTGATGGGAATCTGATGTAGTTAACGACAGATGGAGTTAGGCTTCAGGGGTAATACATGGCTTCGACGCTGTGCAAGAATAACGATTGTTTTCCTTCTTACTTATTCTCGTTTCAGATCTCACTGTAATAAGGCTTTATCATAGATCAAAACGAAATCAAATTATACAAAAAGAAAGAGGTTTATTTACTTTTTCTGCCTGAAAAAAATCAAATAAATATTTGCAAACATTTTAAATAGTCTTAAAGTTTAGTTCAAATTATAGAAGGATTGATTTGTGAATTTGAAACAGTGGAGTATGTGCTGTTCAATGACAAAACCATATACATGTATTGCTGCTACCAATAAGGAAACGTATTAATGGAGAAGTGAGAAGAGAAAAAGAGAACAATGATGCTGAAATAAACTATATTTATAGATATACATTGCTAAACACTAACTTACAAGAAGAAGAAGACAAGAAGACTTGTTTTTCCAACAGATATATAAATATATTAGTGTTTAATTGGTATATTTTCAAGGCAGGGTAAAAGTGAGTATATCATATGCACAGTGCAGGCCCAGACTGGCCACCTGGCACCCATTGTAAATGCCAGTGGGTTGCTGGCCGACAGCATCACATACTCACCCGATCTGCAGCTCCAATCAGCTGTATATGCCTGGCCTCACACTATGTGAGCATAAAAACATAACGTGTGGCCACATATAATCAGCCGTTGGCCGCATTTTAAAGTGCCCTGGAAGCCTTGTCTAAACCAGTCTGTTCCTGTATAGAGGAAATCAGCAGGATCCCATCTACACATTTTATATTCTCCCTCTTTGCAGGAAATGAGTACGACCATATAGATTGGCTGCTCGCTACTAGTCATGCATGCTCTACTACCCAACAGCCTTAGGTAGAAGCTCTGCATGAATGTTCAAAACACAGTCCCATTGCTTTCTTCCTGCAAGTGATTGGCTGCTTCTAGTAGCCAAAACAAGCATGAAACTTATATAGTGGAAAAATACTTTAATTCAAATATTTTTTTTAAAGGTTCTTGCTAAATTCTGTTTGGCATAGCTAACTACAAATGTTTTTATTTTTTTTTTACAAAACAAATTGCAGGTGTTAAGTATATTCAAAGAGAATTAAGCACAGGATTTATTTGGAATATGACTACAATGTGGTTGGTCCCTTCGGGACCTGGAAGATATAATAATGTACTTTTATATAGTATCAGGTGTAAATAACATAGCCTATATGTTGAATGTGACAAGGTATTCAATCATAAAGCAGTCAACTAAATCAACATATAGGAACTGGAGAAAAAAGTTTAAATAAGGTATTATCTGTAGTATAGCTGACTCGCATCTTACAGAATCACACAGCCTTGGTTAATATCAGTGTCGTTTTCTGATTCTTAGGTGCTCCTCTTTGGAGTATTATCTACTAGACACACTAGGATATGTTAGGCACCCCTTAGAGGCCCTAGTGCTCCAATGTATAAAACAACTGTTTCATCACTGTCCCAACAGACAAGACCCAACAGTACAAGTGTGACAGCTCCTATTGCATTGAAGAGTATGTGTGTGTGTGTGTGTGTGGGTCCATGCATATTTATATGTAACTATGAATGTGTGAAGGCATGTGTGTGTCTACAGCGATCAGCCATAACATTACGACCACTGACAGGTGAAGTGAATAACTAATAATCATGGCACCTGTCAGTGGTTGGGATATATTAGGCAGCAAGTGAGCATTTTGTCCTCAAAGGTGATGTGTTAGAAGCAGGAAAAATGGGAAAGCATAAGGATCTGAGCAAGGTCCAAATTGTGATGGCTAGACGACTGGGTCAAAACATCTCCAAAACGGCAGCTCTTGTGGGGTGTTCCCTGTCTGCAGTGATCAGTACCTATCGAAAGTGGCCCATGGAAGGAAAAGCAGTGAACCAGCAACAGGGTCATGGGCGGCCGAGCATTATGTGGGGGGTGAAGTCTGGCCCCTGTGATCAAATCCAAGAGACGAGCTCCTACTGAAAAAGTTAATGCTGGTTATAATAGAAAGGTGTCAAAACACACAGTGCATCACAGTTTGTTGCGTATGGGGCTGCATAGCAGCAGACCAGTTTGCACAGCTTCCATACCAAACTTTATTGGAGCCATATGTCCTTAAAATGCAGTATGCTAGGATATGATATCAGATTCCAGTGCCCACAATAGAAGACCGAGGCTGCAGAGGTAAACGGTTGGGGCAGCCAGAACACTGCCCTGGGTCAGGCCTAGAGCATCACCCAGATTACGCCACTGTTCCTAGGAAACCATAGTTATATATAAAACACTCTATTCAGTGGCCCTGACTGAGATTACATGCCATTGCATGGTAACAACTTGCATGTTCACTAATATAAGTTTTGTTTGTGAGTGTATGTGACATAAAATTTTGTGAATTTTAGACAAGGGCACGCAAGTTGAATAAAAACTCCTTGCCTGAAATTTAGTAACAAATTATAGATTGCATTTCACAAGGTATACATTCTCCCATGCACCAGTGACCCCAAGTGGTTGGAGAATGCATTGCATCCTCTGTTGACTTGAATGGACCCTATGGATTGAATGGGGTACATAGACTTGAATTAGGACAATTACATATATAATGTATATATATACACATCTTCCAGTGTAACCAAGGGATATTATAAAATCTACTGCTATTGGGTACTGAGATGATTATAATTTTTTATTTTTTAGAATCAGGTTTTTTTTAAATCACTTTATTATTATTTATTATTATTATTATCAACAATACATACATTCAAGGTGTGTGACAAGACGAGAATTCATAGACTAAGACAAACCGATACATTCGGTGGAGAGAGCCCTGCTCGCAAGCTTACAATCTTGAGGGAATGGAGTGTCAAAAATAAGGCGCAGAGAAAGAGTGTGAGGTAGTGAGGTGGTTGTATCAATGACAAGGAAGTTCTAGCAGCTAAAATGGTACGCTTCTCTGAAGAAGTGAGTTTTGAGAAGTTTCTTGAATGTTGGGAGGGATGGTGAATGCTGAAGGTTCGGTGGAAGTAGATTCCAGAGATATGGGGAAGCCGGAGTGAAATTTTGTAGACGGGAAAAGGAAGAGGTGATAAGTGAGCAGGAGAGCCTTAGCCCATGGGAAGAACGTAAGGATTGAGTAGGAGAGTATTTGCTTATGGGCAGAAATGTATGGAGGAGCAGTGTGTTATAGTGGGCCTTATATGTTAGCATCAGGATTTTCAATTTAATTTTAAAGGTAATAGGGAGCCAGTGGAGGGTTTCACAGAGTGGAGAAGGAGAAGAGGAGCGGTGTGCAAGGAATATAAGCCTAGCAGCAGCATTTGGGAAAGACTGTAGAGGAGAGAGTCAAGACAGTGGAATGCCAACCAGAAGAGTGTTGCAGTAGTCAAGACTGGAAATGGTGAGTTAATGAACCAGAGTTTTTGTGGATTCTTGGGTGAGGAATGGGCGGATGCGAGTGATGTTTTTTTAGATACCAGTGGCAGGATCTGGCGAGGGACTGAATGTGAGGGATGAAGGAGAGGTTTGAGTCAAGGATGACCCCAAGGCATCGGGCCTGGTTAGTAGGAGAGATAGTCATGTTGTTAATGGTGATAGAGAATTCAGATAGTGGAGTGGAGATGGAAGGAGGGAAGATAATGAGTTCCGTTTTAGAAAGATTACGTTTCCGGTAGCATTGTGACATCCAT
Source organism: Spea bombifrons (assembly GCF_027358695.1). Lineage (NCBI taxonomy): Eukaryota > Metazoa > Chordata > Amphibia > Anura > Pelobatidae > Spea > Spea bombifrons. The sequence goes on along the minus strand of NC_071088.1, from coordinate 70,504,960 downwards.
GAAGAAATAGCAGACAAGCAATTGGTAATACGGGACATGAGAGATGAAGAGAGATCAGGAGAAGACAGGTAGATTTGGGTATCATCTGCATATAGATGATACTGGAGGTCATGTGAGTTGATTAGTTTGCCAAGAGATGAAGTATAAAGGGAGAACAGCAGTGGGCCAAGGACTGAACCTTGGGGGATGCCAACTAAAAGTGGAAGGGGTGATGATGTCTTGCCAGAGAAGCTGCCAGAGAAGCTGACAGAAAAGCTGATGTCTTGCCAGAGAAGCTGACAGAAAAGCTGAAGAAATGATATGAGGAGATCCAGGAGAGAGCTGTATCTCGAAGCAAGTGAGTCAAGAAGGTGATCAACAGTATCAAAAGCAGCAGAGAGATCCAGTAGAATTAGAATAGAGTAGTGACCTTTTGCTTTGGCAGAGAGCAAGTCATTAGAGACTTTTGTTAGAGCTGTTTCAGTAGAGTGAATGCGTTTGAAACCAGACTGTAGAGGGTCAAGGAGGGAATTAGAGGAGAGGAAGTTAGTAAGGCGATTGTACACAATCCGTTCAAGCAACTTAGAGGTAAAAGGAAACCTATAGATAGGGGCGGTAGTTAGTCAGACAAATGGGATCTGAGGAAGTTTTTTTTAGAATGGGTGTGATTAGCGCATGCTTGAAGGCTGTTGGTACAGTTCCAGATGATAGAGAAAGATTAAATAGGTGGGTAAGTAATGGACCAAGGGATGGACACAGAGACTTTGTGAGGTGTGAAGGGATGGGGTCAAGGGGACTGGTTGTTGGGTGAGAGGAAGAAAGAAGAGTTTGCATCTCTTCTTCAGTTGTAGGGGAAAAGGCAGTTAGTATGGAGGAGAGAGTGGTGGTGGTTGGTGTAGGAGGGGTTGTAAAGAAGAGAGGTCTTGTCTGATGGCCTCGATCTTGTCTTTGAAGCGGGTAGCAAGATCTTGGGCAGTGAGAGAGGTTTGTGGTGTGGGTATGGAGGGACAGTGAAGGGAGTTGAGGGTAAAAAAAGGTGTTGTGGGTCGAAAGAAAGGGAGGATATGAGAGTGGGTAAGTAGAGCTGTTTGGCAAGAGAGATGTATGATATAGCCTATGTCTCTCCAAAGAGGTTTTAAAGCAATTTAACCCCACCTCACACCAGGGTGTGCAAGGTTTTAAATTAATTTGAACTACTCTCTCCCACTGTAAGCAGAATTGTGATGAAGGAGAGGGACTGGATAGGGATTGTGTGTCCCATTGTTTATTTTGTCATAACCTCCATCCACCTGAGCAGGAAAAGGGCCCTATACCTCTCAATGGCCCCATACTTTTCAAGGTTTATTTGAAATACTCATGGATGCCCCACTGCGCACAAGATAGGGCAAGAAGGAGTGATTGTCAGGCTTCTTAGTTATTAGGGGTTAACTTGTTTTATTTTTATATTCTTTATTATATTTTTTGTCATGAGGTGGTATATTTTGTTACCTTGCATCCAATTTAAAGATTAAAATGTAAAAAAAATCCCCAAAATACCCCTTTCCCCAGTTAAAATGTGATTTTTTTTCCCGGCATTCAAGGTTTCCCCATCGTTCTTACTTATAATTGAATCCCCTAACATCACAACCTGCCTACTCTTTCTAGCCTTTTCTGTCCTAGAGAGATTACTCATCTGGTTGCTAGGTGAATTACAAACTCACATTTTAGTGAATCCGCAGGTTGACTGACGATGTTGGGGTGGGCCTAGCGCTTTAAGTGCAGTGGCTCCCTGATAATGTATGTGCAGTTGAGGGAATGGATATACACGGCACTGTTTTTAACACTCTTGGTGAATTTGACAAAAATCAACAAGGGAAAATTGTTTCTACAGATGTAAACAAACTCTGTTTAGAACATCAGTTTCACATTATATGAAAGACAAGGCAAGCCATCTCTAGAAAAGTTAATCCTGTATTAAAGCATGGCTGCTGGTCAAGTGACATAGAATGTATGTAAATATCATGACATAGAGTAATAGGTATGTTATTGTGCAAGAACACAATACACTTGTGTTAGACACTGCTTCTGTGTGCAATTTAATCTACTGCTATTACCGTAATACTTGCTAATAAAATGTTTGGTTTAAAAACATCCATGTTTTGTCCAGTTCGGGCCATAACGCAATATCAGGTAACATTACACGCAAGATGAGAAAAATGCGTGGGTCGAAATGTTAGATGGGTGAAGTATGGGCAGATATTTTTTTTCCTCCTACTCTAGTTTTTGTTCTTATAAGGTTGAACTACACAGTGTGACTAAGTACAATTGAATTAATTAAGCATTAAGTAAGTTAGTTCCAGACTATGTGCTATGCATAAAGATGTTTGGTGAGACATTGTTCTTGTCTTCGTCTGGCCGTCTTCAGATTTGCCAGTGGCATAAATGACATGGTAGCCTCAAGGCGCATGGAGCAGGAGGAAAATAATTATCATGAGAAGCAGACTGGTGCTTTTTTCTGCAGATGGGCTTGATATTTTATTGAGGTAATTTCAGTCTGCAAATGAAAGAATCCAGCATTAGGCAAACCGATAAATATGCTGCAGTGAATGTGATATACAGTACTTACAAAATCCACTTACATAGCCTTGGGTAGCCAGATTCTCTAGATGTTTTATGGGGGCTAATGCTCACTGTGTTATGGCTAGAATGACAGCCAGCATGGCACTCTATTTAGTTTGGCTGGTTGTTAATTAATAATCTTTTAGTTGGATTTGAGGCGAGGTTCGGTGTAATGCTTTAGGTCTAAATGGCCATGTCAGATGCTGGGACTATTCTCCTTTTCTCAGGCTGTCTTACTGCTATACCTTCCTCACAATAAATGAACCGACAATATGGGCCTTGTTAATGATATTTTTGGAGTGTTCCAATATGCTTGGTTTGTCACTTTTAAATGGGTAGTTATTAGTTCAAAAATATGACTGGATGATTGAGACTGCTGTACAAATGATTATTGTTGCTCCACCGAAGTGCAAATTACAAAATCTGATATGAAAAATACTAAGTTTGCTTAATACTATATGCCCAAAACAAGATGACTAACAAAACCACAAGTCTTATTTAGCTTTAATAAACAATGTTACGTAAAAACTGTAAGATTCATACTTCCCCTTAAAGTTCCCCTTTTTTAAAAGCTACCCACCGAGAGGGCATTCTTTATCAGAAAGAGATTATTCGTTTTTACAATATGTTTGTTATGCAGATATTAAAAAATAGATACAATAAGTATATATATATATATATATATATATATATATATATATATATACTTTAAGAATAATATGTACAGCAATGTATAGTATACCAGTTGTAGAATGGCTGATATTTGACCGGCTGGACCGCTTTTTTAAAGCCTTGATATGTTTTGGCAGGGAGACAGCTATATTCTGACAGCCTGGTCTTCCCTTGTGACAGATAGAATGAAACATCGCTCTCAAAGTGTATATACATGTACCTAATGTAGCAAGATATAATCAAACTATTTAATATAATCAAATTATACTATAGTTTATCGTAAATATATATATATATATATATATATATATATATAATAGCATATGAATATTTATTTTTTCAGCTACCAATCCTTATATGGTTAATGGGCCTCTGGAATAATATACAATATAAGGGAGAGTACAAAGTGTATCCCATAGAATGGTGTCAAAAACATGTCAGATGGATGCAACTATGAGGGAAGTCCTCACAAGAGTTTTTTGACAGCCAAAAATCCCAAATTTGAGGCCACAACTTTGCATTTTATACATTTTGTTGAGGCCTATAAGCCTTGAGGGACCATTTTATGTTGTGCAGTTGAATCCATTGTTGCTTTTGAGAACCAAGGAGGGAATATTGTATATTGTATAAGGCTATAATTTTGCTGATTAAGTCAAGTGCCTAGACAGTGGATCTCATGCAGATCTAAATATTTAATATTCAGTGGGATGTGGGTTGATTAGAATTGGCTTGAAGTCTTACTTCAAGGGAAGCTTTTACTCAGACTTTTTACATTCCTCCAAAGGGTCCCATTGTGAGTGGGATAATTCTGCTGCCCTACCAACACTTTTATAGGCAGTGGTGAGAATGGGCTGGTTAGGAAGATCAGATGATTTCCCCCTAGACTAGGGATTCCAATAGTCTAGTATTTGACTGGTCTGAAAAGTTGTATACCCTGGCTGTCATTATAGAGAGCCATTATTGCAGGGATGGTTCTTCCATTGCTCTGTGGTCCAGTTCTTATGCTCACGTGCCCATCGTAGATGCTTTCAGCAGTGGATGAGGGTCAGCATGGGTACTCTGACTGGTAGCATTCATGGGCCAGCATTCGCCCCCCACGTGCATCAATGAGCTTTGGCCGCCCATGACCCTGTCACTGGTTTACCACTTTTCCTTCTTTGGACCACTGCAGACAGGGATCATCCCACAAGAGCTGCAGTTTTAGAGATGTGCCAACCCAGTCATCTAGCCAATACAATTTGTCCCTTGCCAAAGTCGCTCAGATCCTTATGCTTTACAATGCTTGTCTGTACCATCTGTTCCCTCAAACATTTCTGTCCCATCTCTCCCCAAAGCAGCGTGTCAGTGCCCCAAGAAGCTTGTCTGTGCCATTTTTGCCCCAACTTGTCTGCTCCACTTCCAACCCCCTAAACAGCCTACCTGTGCTATCTCTGCCACCTAAATAGCCTGCCTGTGTCACCTCTGCCCTTAGACAGCCTGACAGTTCAACCTCTGTCCCAATAAACAGCCTGGCTGTGCCACCTTTAACGTCTCTCTACATTAAGATGTCCAATAGGTGAAACAGCACCATAAAAAAACATGCTATAAACGAGTATTGTTACTGTTACCGTGGCATAACAAACAAAGTAACATAACACACAAAGTAACATACTGATATACAGTAACCTATTTACACACAGTAACATACTTACACACACAGTACAATAGACGTGCAGGTGGGCCAAAAAATTTTTCTCACAAATTCTCTCATTAATTTTTAAAGCAACAAATTATGTTCCCTACCCATTTGGTTTGGACAAAAATCTAATTCAGAAACAAGATTCATTGCCATCTTAAAGTATTCTACAAGATCTGGGGTGGATGGCTGAGGAAAAATAATTTTGTAAGCTTTTTTTTTTCTTTTCTTTTTTCCCCCCTCTAAGAGTAGAGAAATCAAGAACAATAAACTACCCTACTTCATTTTTTTGGATAACATAATACTTTTTGCTAACCCAATATGGCCCTTCTCGAAGCAATCACTTATATCAAGACACAGTCTATATGTATGTGTATGTTTATTTGTTTATTTTTTGTTGCTGTTATGTACTTGCTTTTATGTCCTGTCTTGCATTAATGTGTTATGACTTAATTTATTAATAAAGTAAAGTAACTTTAGAAAGTAAAGGGAAAAAATAGATTAATTGCCCAGTGCTCAAATTAATTCTCATTCACTCTTATTCTCATTTTCCATCACTCTCACATACTCTCTAAATGTTTCCCTACAGACATAACCTGGCGCGAACTTCCAGCAAAATGTCAGCACTTCCAGTGATGTCACCTCTGTGGTCTCGATTGGAGGATTGTGGCAAAGGACATCACCAGAAGCGTCAGTTTATGTCTGATCCTCCAATCGGGTAAGAGGACATTACAGAAAGTGCTGCCATTTGGTCCTAAGGTGAACTTTAGCCAGAATCTTGGCGCTTTTGGTTATGTCCTCTGTCCTGATTGGAGGATTGGGGAAGAGAATGTCACCATTTTGGCAGAGGATTTCATCAGGTTATGAGAAGAATGAAGAACAAGAAGATGCAGAAGTGGAAGCAGAAGCGGAAATGGTTGATAGAGAAGGTAGGGAAAAATGAGGGCATGAGAGAGACAGTGAATGAGAATGAGAGAGTGAGTTAGAATGTGAGAGAGTGTGAGTGAAAGGACCTGCTAATTTTGGAGGGAAATTCTGAGCTTGTTGCTTCATCTTTGTCTTCTTTGTGGGGGGGGGGTCTGGCCACCTTTTTGTGGCTTTATACGAATTTCCCAAAATTTGGTCAATTTCCAATTCGTACAAATCCAAACGCACAGGTCTAACATAAATACACCCTTGCTTACATACTTACATAAATACACTGTAACAAGCACAAACACTAACATAAATACTTAAACACACAGTAACACACACCAACACAAAGTAACATACACAGTAACATGCTTAAAATACATACCCAACTCTCCCCCACCATTCTACCTTTGTTGTCGGAGCTCTTCTTGCAGTCCTCACACCATGGCTACTTTTTAACCCCCGGGAAACCGCGTCATATCCCAGCACTCGGGATGCGGGATTGAAGAAGCACTAGATGTATGGCCAAGGATGGAGAGGGGTTTTGCAGGGATGTGCTAGCATTCACAAAACTAAAATAAATATTTTAACATTAATATACAAACATTTAATGGAAAAATCACTGAGCTGTGTTGTATATTTTTCATTTTAATGCTAATTTAGAATAGTTGCCACCTGATAATAGTGTTATGGAGTCTGTTGGTAAACCTTAAATACACAAAAAGAGAGGTTGGAATGCAGCACTCAGCAGTGAAATGGTGCACGAGCCAGGGTACCACCAAGTCCCTCAATAAATCCAAAATAAAGAAGCAGAGGCTCAGCACTTCAAATGATAAGGGGAGTTTATTTCACACAGGCAACGTTTCGACGCACAGGTCTTTCTCAAGCCTTCTCCTTTTTTTCCCCATACAAAATGCAATATAATCCCTCTAAATGCTTTGCGGTTAAAATGGTGACTAAAAATCCTGTCAGATTTTTTTCTTTTTTAAGACCATGCAAGCATTGCATTTTTATTATAGGCTGAAATTACCTTAGTTTACCACTAGGAGGAACCAAAATATCAATAATGTAAGGCCACTACAAACTTCACTCAGATTGGTTGTAATTAGAGCATGCTCAATAGCCTTTCGTAAGTTAAACAAGGACCCCAGGAAGTGTTTTAAGACTTATTGTTTATAGTGTGTGCTAGTAGTTTGAGTTCCCTCGGTGTCAGGTAAGAAAGTCTTTTTAGCTCTCTACTACTAATATGCTTGTATATGACAATACAAGCAACCTATGTTGTACTTATCTGATCATGCATATCACAAAATGAACTCTTATCTCTCTTTAATTTGAAACTACTTTTCAGCATTAAAGTACTGATTATTTAGCATATAACTTTGTTAATAGAAATTACTGTTATTATTATTACTCAACGTAAATGTATACTATACAATGGAAGTGTAATAAATTAAGTTTTTTTAAAAATTTACTAAAATGTTACATGAATTTATAAGATGACCCAAAGGTCATTAGAGTGCAAGGCTGGCCCAGCCAACAGAAAGCATCCAACCACGGGGTAATCATTCCTAAGGTTCTTTGTTAGCTAAATGAAATTGCATGTAAAAAGGCTTATGGTAGTTGCTCAAATTCATGAAATCAGGGTTACTTGCCCTTTTGTCAGTCCGTTTCAGGTGCTGTACAAAGGCATGTAACCATCCACTGGAGGTGTGACTGCCCCAGGTTGTTAGAATTCAACAAGATGATCATTATTTTGCTTGCCTAACATGATATCTCTGGCAGGGTCAGTTGTGTTATAACGGTGATTCTGCATATTCGCCTCACAGGAAGCAATTGTCCTTTCATCCATCGTATTTAATGTTTAGAACACAATAAATATTAAACAGGCAGTAATGCACAGATGTTTCTCCAGGTATCAGTTCCTTTAAAATAACGTGATAAATAACTTAAAAGTGTCAAGAACGCTTAAAGCAACTCTTTTAATCATAATAACTGATAAATATCATTATGAAGGCGTATAACAGGGCAGTGTCCTGGCTTGACACATGTAGTTATGCAGTTCCTTTTCATGATAAATCACAGGTTCAGTAAAACAGAAGTAGACTTTGGAACTGTGTACTTTGCATTACAGTTCTATTATAAAGCTATAAAAATCAGATACATAGCAGGATAACAACCAAGCAAGTTAAGTTTATAATGCAGATTATAAGCAAAAATATGTCTAATATAGGGTCAAATCGGCCCTTCTTCATGATAGAAACAGAATCGGATGGCCCATCTGCTGGAAAGATTAATTTTTTAACAAATTCAGCATAAAATGATACACAGTGGAGTAAGTTAAATGAAAATGCAACTCTCTTACACTCCCTATCTGTAGCAAATAAGACCCTGTAACTCAACACACTGATAGGTAGTTTACAGTTAAGTGCACTTTAATGCATGTGGTAGCTGAAAGGTCCCTTTACATTTACATGGTGCCACCCCTTTTAAGTGAGTGAGGGGATTCTGCAGACCCCCTCCCTCATATGTATTTACCCCTTTTCACACCCACAACTATTACCTGGGCAGGAGATGTGTTTGGATGAACATGTCTACTGGCAATATTTACTTACTGCAATCTAGCTTGATTGCTGGCTTGGGGAATGGCACTGTGGGGCCTAACAAGACCACTCCCCGTGCACATGCATGAAAAGCGTTCCCATTAATTACAATGAGAGCTTTTTTCTGCCACTGATGGGCTGTTTGAAGCAGAATTACTTGTAGCAGGCATGCAGAAATCCAGGACCCTAAGGCAGAGATAGGTCTACAAAACAGGAACCGAGGAAACCTGGGCCTCAGGACCAAATCAAAAGGAAGATTGGCTGGATGTTTTATAAAAAAAAAACTTAACATCCACATTTACAAATGGGGCTGTAACTAGCATATGGTTCAGGGTCCTTCCCCCCCTTAAGGATAACCTCAATTATAGCTTCCAAAGACTTGGTAGGTCATGATGTAAAAATGGAAGGGATTTGGCATAAAATCTACATCTACAAAGGTGCTGAATGAAGACATGGGACCTGCGTTGAACACCTTGTTATCCCATACCCACATATTGCATAAATCCACCAAAACAAAAGTAAGGAGGGAGCGGCTTTGCTGAAGTTACCACATAATGCAAGCATACCAAATACCTTAATACAAACAGCAGCAGTACAAATTGTTGTATTCCCTCCCCTATTCCAGCATAAACTACAAGCATAGACCCCATGTTTTCATTTTCCTAGTTCCCACAGGCTGTCCCACACCCCTTCTGAGAGCAACCATAGATACTGTAAAAGCCAGAATCCAGTCTCTTAAGTAAATAAAATTCCAAACAGTCCATCAAGCAATGAACAGTGATTCCTGGGACAGTGGGCAAAACAAATCTTCCAGGGTGTGATAGTCCTGTCACCTGCCAAGACTAAAGAATACTGCCAAGCAATTTTGAGGCAAATCTCATCTTAAGTACCTCTTAGAAATAAAACTAAAGTTCATAACACCTGCAGCAGGACAAATGCAATGAAGGTTGGACCTAAGGTGTAGCCCAGTTATAGATGATGAAATGAGAATTAAATATATGGTTGGCGTATCCCAAATGCATACGATTCTGGGATAATGTGATTGAAATCACAAGGCCATCATGCATCCTTCGTCATTAAAAAAAAGGGGATACAGGTCCCAATCTTCCTCTTCTTGGGGCTACAGTCTACCAAGGAGATAACCCCTTCCTTCACTCCCTGGTAAAACCAAGGGAGAGATGAAACTTCTGGGACTCTTCTCAGCAAGGAGAGGCACCACTGAGTCTTTTGGGGACCTGGTGCCATTGTCTTATTTTTAGTGCATTGTGCTCACTTAGAACTGGAATTAAACTTTATCAATTTTTTTTTTTCAAAAAGTGACTTGCACAAAAATAAAAAGTGCAGTGCCCATAAAAAACAAAACATGCTGTTATGGTCCCAGCCTATTGTTGTTATTATAAAAAGTAAACCATTGCCAACAAGCTGTAGGTCAGACCAGACCATAATAAAAAAAAAGAGCAAGAGAAGGGTCCATGTATGCACTTACCAGCCCAGCTAACTAATTCCATTGCTGAACTGAACAAACTAAAGTGTTTTTAACGTAAGTTAATTTATAATATGCATTTACCAGCTTTTTATTATATTTATGTTCTGTTTTCAGTAGTAGCTGTAACTTTTATTGGTTTTCATTAATGTGAATGTAAATAAGTAAAAGTTGAGTTCCTTGGATTTTTTGTGGTTAACAGCAATATTACAAGTTAGTGTATCTCTTCTTTACAGAATGCTGTCCTTGGTGGACCATCTCCTGGTGACCTTAAACTTGGAAAACACAACTTTTCGTGTCTATGCTGTCACTGCGTTGCTTCTTCTCGTCCTCCTCATAATTATTCGCACAGTGATCAAGGCAGTGTTCTATATTCATGACTACGCACTCAATGCACAACGCCTGCGTTGTTTTCCGGAGCCTCCGAGACGCAGCTGGCTTTTAGGACATTTGGGATTGGTAGGATTTTAAAACCACTACTAAGTTTTACTAAGATTTACATTTATAATATATCTGTTGTACCAGCATGATAATACTGCCATAATAATAGCCTTAAATATTAATGAAAATCCCAAATTATTGTTCTGACAATACATTATCCTGCAAGGGTAAATGTACCTAAACCTCATGTATACAGACTAGTTGTGCGACATAGATACCCTAAAATGTTGGTTGCAATACGCATTCATAATATGTTTGCTTAACTTAGAGCTATGTTTATATGTCAGATTTGACAGTAATTAGCTATAAACTAATACCAGGATATCTTATTTTTTGGTTCTCAGGATCTGCATAGTAATGTCCTATTGCTAACTTATTGATTGCTCTTCATATGTTCAGGCAACCTTTGCAAGAGTGGTCGATCGAAACTGATAACAAAATGGGGGATCTGTCATTTATTCCCCTTTTTATTTAAGCTAATTTTTACACTTATCAATATGACATTTTATTTGCCTATTTCATAAGTATTGAGTATTGGGTTCTTGTATATAGCATAATATAGATTTGAGGAAGGAGGGGTAGGGTTTTGGGTTTTTTTTGACGCCTATGTGATATCTAGTTTTATTTTTCACACTCCCATCATACTGGAAGGGGACAGATGGAAGAGAGGGTATATAGTTGTGCAGATGATATATAGCCATGGGACCCTGCACTATGTATTACATCTTTGATCTAATCCAAAACTTACATAATCTTTTATATTAATTTTTTTTTTTTTTCATGGCTTTCATACCATAAATAAATCATAATATTAAGCTTGCCTTTACAGATCTAAAGGTTGGCAACCAAGAATATCAATGCTTGGTGTCTGTTAGCTAGTTGGGGGAGTGGTGTCCATACCTGGGAACTCCTTTTTTTTCTCTGCGGTATTGGGGTGTAGAAGTGAATGGCCAGATTTTCAAGTTTGCTCAGTTGACTTCATATTTACTTTGATCTAATAGACCTTGAAATGATGGCTTTAAAAAGAAACTATGTTCCCAGCACATTATGTCATTGTTTTTTTTTTATGGCCAACTGTGGTAAAGGGTTTAAAGGAGACAATTGTTCGTCTTGGAGATTCCCTGGAAAAAAAACACCTTATGGTGTCCAACTGGCTAAGTTTCTGTGGCTGAATACTGTTTTGGTATTGAGTAGAGAATGATAATCTAGACCTCAATCCTTCTTTTTACATTCTTATTTTCCTTAACTGACTAGGAACCTTGTTTGCCAACATCGCTCCATATGTACCTGATCTGCCACTCCAGCTGCAGATCGGTGCTGTAGTGTTCAGCCACCAGCTAGAAATGCCCAGCAGCATAAATGTGCAATCTGTGTCATGTCATGTCCACCCTTACATCATTAGGCGACCAGTGGTCTTCAAGCGTCGGGGTCAGCTTGTTTTTCCCCCAGTCTAGCTATGTCTGTGTACGCTCCCTCCTGTCTTCCAGTCTGTTAATGCAGCTTACATCTTGCTAAAACTGTGCTTCCTACGACATAGAGCTCTATCCTGCCTCTAACTCTGTGCGTTCGCTGATGCCTTGTGCTAATGTAAACTACAGTATTTTTGAAGGTTTTCATCTTAAAAATTATATTATTAGATATAATACATTATTGTGCATTTAAAAATCTTTTCTTCAGTTTTGTAAAGTAGGATATCTATATTGTATATGATGCCACACCTGCTTGTCTCCAGTGTCACTCCCTTGAAACAAAATACTAAACCGCACTAGGTAAGTGCCTAGTTCACCATATGAGGAATCCACCACATCTAATAGTTTAGCTTCAGTTTCCTTGAGCTGCCCCCGTGTGTAGCTTTGCTTTGCTTTGCGGGCGCTTCGCTGTAACACTTGCCTACTGCCTGTCATTGTCTATAGGTCATGCCAAATGAAGAAGGAATGAAAGAAATTGACAATTTACTCAAGCGTTTTACTCAATCATTCGTGACGTGGTTTGGACCCACCATCCCTATAATATCACTTATTCATCCAGATACCATTAAACCTATGGTTGCAGCTCCAGGTACGGTAACTGAAGGGCATCGTGTATAACTATATGATTATTGGCCAGCAAATAACTGAACAATCCAGTATTTTACTGTACATGTGGATATTTGATTGAGACCAACAACCCTCTGATCAGTTGCGGAGAAAGTAGAAAAAAGGGTGATTATTGGGTTGGATGGGGTTAAAAAAAATCCCCTAATTGTATTAAACCGGTAAAGTACTACCAAATGTATCCCCTGGGCAGTGTCCTATACTAATTAAAAATAAACAGACGAAGGCTCAGCACTTCAAGTTGTGAGGTGTTTTAATGTCCACACACAAACAGTGGCAGCCTTTCGACCCCTAGAGGTCTTTATTAAACCATAAACTGTGAAATAATGTGTCAAATACACAAGTATAAATTGAATACATGTGCAAATGAATTGCATAGACAGGATTTCACATTCTCGAAAGTGAAAAATTGATAGTGACAAGAGCAATTTATAATATAAACTATACATGTTTCATCCATGCTTTCAAGTGAAAATGACAAATTCTCAATGCAATCAGCAAAAGTCGATATGTGCGAAAAATATATATAAATGAAAGACACGGTTAAAAACAATAGTACTCTATACACTATACTAATTTAATTGAATAACTCTTTCTCATGCCCACCGTCTAGACATCACAGTTACGTCAACTGTTATGAAACAAGTAGCACTTCCTATTTTTGCATAAAAATAGTTCATATAAATTCTAAAGAAATTTGTTAAAAAAAACAAAACAAAAAAAGTCTTCTAAAGTAGCACAACTTGTCATGGTCAGGACTACTTGCCAAGCCGTGACTGTGAGGAGGGCGTGGACATGAAGGGGTTAATAGCACCAGGCCTCTGGATTTACTAACTTCACCCCTTAACAAGGCTTCAGTTTCCTTGAGCTGCCCCCGTGTGTAACCTTGCTTTGCTTTGCAGGCGCTTCGCTGTAACACTGCCTGTCATTGTCTATAGGTCATGCCAAATGAAGAAGGAATGAAAGAAATTGACAAATTTACTCAAGTGTTTTACTCAATCATTCGTGACGTGTATATCCTGCCTGTATCCCCCCAGGTAGTCTGCCACCAGGCACGATTTTGATACCAGATTCATGAGAAATCCAAATTAGAACATTTATCTCTAATTTATCTATATATATATATATATAATCATCCCACCCCGGGCAAACAACATATATATATATATATATATCTTGTAGAAGTTAATAACAATATGGTAACGTGTTATCCTGTCTTAGGGTTTGTCCAAAGACAGACTTGGATTATGAATATTTTTAATAACAAAAAGACAAGACATACAAAAGAAAAATAAAACAGCAAACCGTTCTTAAAAACAATGGGACTTAAACACAGGCCCCTCACTCACGAGTTTCTCCAATAAGTAGGCCTGTGGGAACTCCTTAAGTCCAGATGGTTTCTTATGATGTTGTTCCGATCAGAGTATATCATGGAGTTCTGCTTTGAGGTCGCTGCATTGCCCCTAAATCAGACTCTGTTTTAAGAAAACACCCCTCTGACCACATGACCAATTATATGACAGCTTTTCCAAGAATTGCTTCCCATCTTTGATGTGCCAATAAGTTATGGTGGGGTAAAGATGATGGAAAACACCTTCACTTAAGATAGGAATGGAATTCCTATAACTCAGGGTCCTTATCTGTTAGGCCATGAATCACCACAGGGGTCCTTTGGGAAGATGACACCTCTTGCCAGAACAGATACAGAGGGCATTCACAAAGAAACACATTTAAATCAACCTCAGATTAACTCATTGAATGCTAATACAAAGGAACAAATCATGACACAATTTACCTCACAAAATCCTACACGAAGAGCTACATTGTCTATGTTTTTAAGTTTTGACACATAGTGAAACATGGTGTTTGACGGCCAGTAAGAACTATTCCATGTGTATTCTGGCTATTTTTTTTTCCTGCTGTAAGATGTTGTGGTAGGGCATTCCAGAGATATGGAGCAGTGAGGGAAAGCCCTTTAGTTAAGATGGAGCCAGTGTAACTTAAAATATGTGTGATACATATAAGTGCTTGTAACACATACTGAAAAAACAGGACTCATTGTATACTAGCCCTATATTTCACTGAGGTAGCCCAATTCACACAGCAACATTTAGCAACAAATATTAGTGGTGCGGATGGAAGAAGGCACATATGCAATAAAATATGCGTACGTATATTTAACAGATATGTGGAACACAAATGCATATTCATTGTTATTATTATGCAAGGCCGGATGATTTGCCATAGTGCACCTTCATTCACAATGTTTAGTGGGCAAGCATTATTACATTATCACAAGTATGGGCTGTTACATTATGACCAGTGTGGCCAGAAAAATTATAAAATTATATTATTATTGTGGCTTCTTGGGGTACTTCCACAAAAGGGCGGAGCCATGGCATGCACCACAGGGACAGCTTCTCCCTTGTTCCTCCAGTCAGGGACAGGGTGTTGACAGAGACTCCACACTTTTGTGGAAGTACTTGCATAACTTAGCCGACACCTGGGAGAAGTGGACAAGGGAAAAAAAAGGAAGGAAGAAGAAGAACAAGAAGTGGAGCGGAGAAGATAAGGCTACATCGAGCGAGGATGTGAGAGAGTGAATGAGTGTAAGGGACTACGAAAGAATGTGAGTGAGCATGAGTGAGTTTGGAAAAAACCCTCAGAATTGTTGTCTGAAAATGAATGGACCAAAAACAAAGCAAATAATTTGAATTGCATTTGGTCCATATACACAAGTCAGAAACATTATTCCTAGTAATATTGAGTGCAAACACATTGCCCAGAAATAATTCTTTAAACCCGTAAAATTTTGCAAATTTTTGCTGGTTATACTTAATTGTTAAATTGTTGTTGCCATAGGAACTGATAAAAGCTTCATGTGCTGGTTTCATGGGAGTAAGCCGTCTGAGGAAAGAATAAAAGTACCTTAAAGGAAATCCATACTTGCCAGGAACTGAAGATACTCCCTTTATCACAAATACAACTCTTATCAGGACTAAATTAGTTTTTTGGTAGATATTTCAGTAAAGGCCCTATAGACACCATTGACTTGCCATGAGCAACAGGATTTGGGCAGGGACACTTTCCTGAGGTTTAAATATAGCTATGCTTCTTAAAAACAAGGAAAGTATGTGAATGGTTAGCATAAAATACCACTAAAATAATATAATGGATGTTATAGATAAAAAAGTTATTAAAGTGTCAGCAAGTAGTGGTTTTATAACCATAGAAACCAATAGATCTGATGGAACCAATTGAACCAAAAGAGTCTGTAAGCACATTCATTTGGCTGCTTAGACCACTTGACACACTTTTCCCCCAAAAAAATATTTTATATATAACTCTGTATATAATTTGTCGTCTTCATTCATGAACTGCCAACACTGTGGAACTCCATTACATGTGATATGTTAATGCATATGAACACATCTGACACTACATTCCACCCTGGTCCAGATCAGGAATACTGAAGAAGGATTGTTGGTGGTGGACAGTTTGGTGAAGAATAACATCTATGCCTGCTCCTGGTGGTTTAGTCCTTTTTATCCAATCGTGAGGCTCTTCCACCCGAATAGCATTAAACCAGTGCTTCAGGTGGCAGGTAGTCTAGTCTTATGAAATGCTAATGATACCTATCGCTTGGTGCTTTATTGGACTAATGCACAGATTGCCCCAATGTATGGGATCTCAAAGCTTCTTAACAAATGGGCTTTATTTTGCAATAGCTTTGGTGCGTACAGGTGCTCTAATTTTCAGTTTCTAAAACTGAACTTAATCTTGCATATAGGCGCTATTGCTTTATCCTTTCAACATTTCTGCAAAACTGAAAAATCTCTCCTGAATATTCAGGATGCATATATGGTCCAAAGTATTTCTTTCTGCCTTTCATAAACACATGTGGGGAGAATGCATATATAATGAAAATGGATCTGAGACTAGCTGGGCTAATAATGGACAATGCTTAATAGTTTGCATTGTTGACAGCACTTGGGTTGCCAATGATATTAATTGATACTTTATTATCATAGTCCTGCTGCACCTTAAAAACTAAACATAAAAAATGTACATACGCTGGGAAAAAACCTTTGCTAAGCCAGTTACTGATGGAACTTTGTTTAGGGCTTGTAAAGATGGCCTACAATATTCATGCCCATGTATTTAGAAGGTGAAGTCATCAAAGTCCCTGTTAGTGTAATGGTCAGGTGTCCCAATAGCTTTGTCCATGTAGTGTATGAACATATGGAGTACCCATGAACATTGCTTAGCGACAGAAGGGGGCATCACTTACACAAAGCCTACCTTTAGTGTCAGATGGAATGGATTCTCACACAATGCAGTTAATATTCTTATTCTTGTTTTTAAGCTGCCATTGCACCTAAAGATGAATTGTTTTACGGCTTTCTGAGACCCTGGTTGGGTGAGTATTTTTTTACTATTTATGTAATTCTTGCATAATTCTTATGTAGTTTCTATTTTCACTTGCATAACCTAGTATTATCCTTGATTTACAGTAGAGTTAAGGCTCCAAAAAATGTATTTCATTTAAAATAAAATACATTGCGGGAACTAAAAATTAAAAAGTTATGGTTATAGTTTCCCTTTCAAAGATATACCCCCGGGGATACAATGTTTCAATAAAAAATGTTGTTCAGTATACAGTGTATCATCTAAATCAGTAGTATAGTTACTATCAGCATATATGAATTATGATGACCAGACTGAAGTGTTATGATAAAGATATGAATAATCAAAATAATATGTAAAATAAACTTGAAAAACTTATTGCTGTGGATTGTTTTGTGAATAATGATAATAAATGATTGTTTTTTTTATTATAAATATATCTAATATTTGGATGAATTCTGTAGATATATACGAAATTGTAGTAATGATGTTTTAATGGACCCAATATAAATATTCTAGATATTAAATAAATATAGTTTGGACATACTACATAATATATAATATAATATTATATAAGCTTTGTAACCCTTTCCAGGCTGTTTCTCATCTGTTCTTGACTTTCTTTAGATCGCGGCATCATATGCTGCGTTTTGAGACCTTTTAGCCTACTTTGTAAGACAGTTTCTATTTAATTGGTGTTGAGATTCAACAGGACTGGCAGTAACCAGCCCTGGCCGTGTCTACTGAAATCCTACTTATCAATAAAACTTGGTTAATTGGTTAGTTTAGTAAGGGGGCAATTACTATTTCACATAGAGCCAGGTAGCGTTGGATAGCTTTTTTCCTTCTGTACATGACATCATTTAAAAACTACATTTTGTGTTTACTTGTGTTATCTTTGTCTAATATTAAAATAAGCCGAATGATCTGAAACATTTAAATCTGACAAACATGCAAAAAATATAAAACATTTTTACAGCAACAAAGTCCAAAAAGAACTGAACGACTTGTATTCCAATGCCATGAGGTATATTATTGTGTAAAGAAACCACGTCCAAGTTAGCAAAGTAACACGTTGATGACAATGTTATCGTTGAGTATTTTTTACTGTTTGGTATATTGCACACATGATGGCAATTATTCCACAATGATCCTTTGAATACTCTCTAAATGTAAATTATGATAATAAACAAAGGATAATAATAATAATACACATTTCCATGTGATCATCTTGTCTAACACTGTTGATTTAAAGCTGGTGTTCAATCTATTTATTAAAGCGTACATATGTATCATAGAAATAGGGGAAATGTAACTGGCCTGTTATTTTGCAATACGTTGTATACATTTCAAAATGTTTGTTTAGTACCACCTGTGTCATTTC
The DNA here is from genome assembly GCF_027358695.1 of Spea bombifrons. Taxonomy (NCBI): domain Eukaryota; kingdom Metazoa; phylum Chordata; class Amphibia; order Anura; family Pelobatidae; genus Spea; species Spea bombifrons. Next base: position 70,486,716 of record NC_071088.1, on the reverse strand, counting down.
TGGAGTACTGGTAATGCAGAATGTCACAAGAACACGCAATGACATCTGGAATTAGGCTTGCTGACGCTCAGACTATGTTGTATGACCTCCAACATTCACAACTGCATTTCAGAAGTTGTCTGTGCAGAATGTTACTTCACATTCCAAGTGGATCTAAGCTTTGTATCAATAATCGTTTAATGTAATTAACTTTACTTTATAGGAGATGGCCTTTTACTCAGTCGAGGTGAAAAATGGGGTCAACATCGCCGACTGCTAACCCCTGCTTTTCACTTTGATATCCTGAAACAGTATGTGCAGATCTTCAACCAGAGCACGGACATCTTACATGTAAGTTTTAATTATAATATTATACTGTTGGTTAAGTACCAGGTCACAATCTTTTATGGTACAAGCTAGCTAGGCTCATAATACTAACCCTAATATAGCTGTGAGCAGGAAATATACATAATATACTCTTCTTCCAAGTTTAATTTGTTTCTTTAAAATGGACAGTCTTATGTCCGTGACACCCCTCTAATAAGGAATGCATATTAAAGTAATCTTTGGTCAGTGTTTCAGAAAACTGCTTTTAAAATGTAATGGTTTGTCAGCAGTGGTTTTTGCCTTGCATCTCTCTTTTTTAATGTGGAACCACGAACACTGACCTTTAACAAGGGCAAGTGAGTCCTGCAGTTGTCTACATGTTGGCCTGGGTTCTTTTGTGACTTCCGGGATGAGTGGAATTTTGGTAGGCCGACCACTTCTGTCATCAGTTCTTATCTTAAAAACAAAACAAAAAATATAGCACAACAATGGCGATGATATTTATACTTCCTGTGTACATCCAGTATTATATATACACACAAATGTGTGTTTTGGAAATTTTACAATACTTGGTCACCAAAGTGGCTACTTGGGATGTAAAGAATATACAATTAGTTTGTTTATAAAAATACCACTTGTGGCTGTTGGTCAGTACTGGCTCTTCCTTGGAAGCAATCTGAGAGTATCAGTTCCCTAAACGCCTCGGTTACTCCATGTGTAGATTATTGAGAAAGAGGAAGTGTTCACTATATGTGTCATCGTCAACCTTGCAGCTACTAATGACAAGTACCGTGTATCATTTATCCCTCTCTGGCTCTGTAGGCCAAGTGGCGAAGGTTAGCAGCAGATGGCGCGGTGTCATTGGACATGTTTGAACACATCAGTCTAATGACCTTGGACACACTTTTGAAATGTACCTTCAGTTATGACAGCGACTGCCAAGAGTATGTATCTTCTTTTGTCCTGACTGAATATTACTGACAAATAGCATAAATCCTACAATACAGAAAAATAGGCATTTGAAGGAAATATTTTTTTCTGTGGTACTTGCCATAAAGGATACATTATTAAGTTGGTTCCATTGATCCAAATAGTATTCCAGGCAATATTGTGATTAAACCTTCTAGTGGAACAGGACTTCTGAGAAAAGTATTGTTGAGTCATATTTTGAGGAATAGTCCTGTGTACAAAGGACATATTTGTCTCATATTGCGATATGTACAAGAAGATTCTCAGTGGAGCGACAACACTGTCAAATTCACATCCTTATGGTTCTAGATTTTATATGTACCAGGCAGTAGGTAATATTTGGAGTAGGACCCATGGGAACCAAGAAATGCTTTGTTGAGTCCCCTATGTTAGAATTTATCCTGGAATAGTTTCACTTTTGCTATGAAAAAATGGGCTTCTGGATGAGATCTGGATCTCTGGGGCTATTGCCAACAATCAAATGCTTAGTAACATAAGGAATGATTCATTGAAAAAAAAAAAGTACCGGTATATTTTTTAAAAAGTATGTTTATTTGGACAAATTATTTGGACTAAATGTTAAATACAGATATAATCTGGTGTATTTATTTTGTTATAGGAAGCCAAGTGACTATATTGCTGCAATTTATGAGCTGAGTTCCCTGGTGGTAAAACGTGAACATTGTCTGCCCCATCACATTGACCTCATATACTACTTCTCGTCTGATGGAAGGAAGTTCCGACGCGCTTGCAAGATTGTGCATGATTTCACTGCAGGAGTGGTTAAACAGAGGAAGAAAGCCTTGCAAGAGAAGGGTGTTGCAGACTTTATTAAGTCCAAACAAGGGAAAACCAAAGACTTCATTGACATTTTATTGTTGTCAAAGGTTAGGAAACACAATTTTAAGTATTTTATTGAAAAAAAAAATGCCAATTAAGACAAATACCATACCTTTTACTAATTATTACATTGATAATATATACATATTATATTCAGATAATGGCATACTGTATCAATTGACAACCTTTGCACTCAATCCAACTTTAGTTCCCATGAACTGTAAATCTGGATATCATATCAATATAATTGTTAGTATTATTATCACTTAATCATATAGCTTCAACAAATTACACGGCACTTCTTATAAAAAAGCGTGTTTGCCAAGTCTAACTTGCGGATTCACTAAAGCCAACTCACATTAGCTATCACTAAAAATATAGCAAACAATGTGCATATACTTGCCTGCAGGAGACTCGAGTGAATGCAAGTTAAAAAAAATAGTTAGGTTCCAAATTTTCATCTTGCCTACTTAGGGGTTTGCAAGGTGACTCACAAGTCCACCCTCATCACTTGCACAAACAAAATGCCTGACTTAGCCATCCACTACATCTAATCATCCAGGTAGGTGGGGTGAAGTCCATCCAAGCACCCTTTGGGTGCAACTGTCCACCCCTCTGGAACGCAAAGGGAGCAACCTGTGGGTGGAAAAAAAGGCTATCGCCTATTTTCCAGGGCCCATCCATCAATGATCTGCAAAGTGATCAGTCCTCATGTCATGGTCAAGAAAAGGTGACCGCCCAAAAAAGAATAATATAAAAAAAGACACATGACACTATTGAAATGTGAAATTTTAGGCACTGGCACACAACTCACATTTTTGTGAATATGGAAATGAATGCAACCTCAATCAAGTTTAGTGAGTGGAATTAACCCTTATCTCAAGACACAAGCATAAACACCTGTTTAATAGGTCAATAATAATAATTCTGATTCCTTATATTAACAGGATGAAGATGGAAACCAGTTATCTGAAGAGGAAATGAGAGATGAAGTAGATACATTTATGTTTGAAGGTAATATGTCATGTTTTGTCCATTGACACAAGTGAAATAATTTGGTAATTAAAAAGAAACAAAACAAAAAAAAACCATGGAAGCAGCCTCTAATTAAAATGGTCGGTTCCAGGTTTAGTGAAGCAGGCAGTGTTTGCTTAACAGTTTCTTCTTCCGGAAACAGAGCAGAACTTCACTTAGGAGTGCTACTGATTTATCTTTCTGACAGCTGTCTCTTCATGTTAGTCTTGCTCTTTGTTGCACAGGTCTTGGGCATACATTCTCTTCAATTGAGTTTTCCTAAAAGTTGGGTTCGGGATTGAGACAGCCTTAAATGGCGGAGAGGGAGAGTATTATCTGCCCACTAGAGTTTTTTGTTAACTGCAGAAGCCTAGGGCTGTAGTCTTGGGGTCTTTTATTTAAAGACATGGTTGGATGAGTTTGCTGTGGAAGAACTTGACGGCCCTGCACAGCCTCGTCCAACATCAGTGGCTGACTTCACAAATGCTCTACTGGATGAATGGGCAAAAACTCCCACATAAACACTGTCCCAATACTGTTGTCCATATAGTGTGTGTATCCTGTATTGTTTCTAAATGGATCTAAATCTTATGGAGGAAATAAATAGAATTTTGCAAAATATAAGCCAGTGGCATCTCTAACACGAAAATAGGGTCAGTTTCAAAGGGCTTACTTCTGCACCAAGAAGAATTGGGTACCCTGCTGCACTACAGGAGCTTTACTGGCCTGTGTTACATTCCTATGTACAATTGCATACTTACAGTACATTTACTAAGGGGGGTCAGGACTTTAGATGTATTTTCTTGACCATGACATCAGAAATGATTAGCTAACATGTTTTACATGCGTGTTTTTAGTGCATGTCAGAGAGCATTATTTACAAAAGGTGGATTTATGAATAATACTTCAAAACATTTGTTTACACTGATAATGTATTGTTTAACATGTGTCCAAAATGTTCTTTCTCAAGGACATGACACCACAGCCAGTGGATTATCTTGGATACTGTACAATTTGGCATGTCACCCTGAATACCAAGATAAATGCAGAGAGGAGATTAGACAGTTAGTCCATGGGAAAGACTCTGAGCACCTGAACTGGTAAGTTCCTATTTCAGACATTGGGCCAGATTGAGTGACCTGTTTAGGTTTCCACATTCATTCATTGATGATGTAATTTGTGATATCATGTCTGATCTCATTAGCAAAAGCACTTTTGGGTTCAACTTAATTTCAAAGTACTTTATCTTGTTTTCTAGCTTTTTAGCTTTAGACAAGAAATTGTTTGGTAGTACCTGCTGCCTTCAAGCCCCCATTTGCCCTCTGACCCACTATATACAGCTCACACCTAACTGCCCTTTCCGTCTCCTTAGCCATCCAACTGCCCTCTTCAGCCACCTCAGTCCCCCAACTGTCATCATCAGACATCTTATCTCCAAAACTGCCCATTCAGCCACCATCTGCTACCCTCAGCCTCCAATTGTTCCTTTCAACCCTATCTTTCTCCTCTTTCCCCGGCTGCTCGCTTCAGCCACCTCAGCCCAATATCTGCCCTTCAGCCCCCCTTACTTATTTCTTTGTGTCCCGACCCCCTACTGCACTCTTCCGCTGCTTCAGCCCCCTAACTGCCTTGGCACCCAACTGCCCTGTTGAGCCCTCAGCCGCTTCCTCACCCACCATTTGCCCTCTGTCGCCCTATACAGTATGTCACAAAAGTGAGTACACCCCTCACATTTTTGTAAATATTTTATTATATCTTTTCATGTGACAACACTGAAGAAATGACACTCTGCTACAATGTAAAGTAGTGAGTGTACAGCCTGTATAACAGTGTAAATTTGCTGTCCCCTCAAAATAACTAACAGTTAATAGCCATTAATGTCTAAACATTGGCAACAAAAGTGAGTACACCCCTAAGTGAAAATGTCCAAATTGGGCCCAATTAGCCATTTCCCCTCCCCGGTGTCATGTGACTCATTAGTGTTGCTCTACATAAAGATGGCCTAGGCCATAAGAAGATTGCCAAGACCCTGAAACTGAGCTGCAGCATGGTGGGCAAGACCATCAGGCACGGACTGGGACAAAAAATAGGCCCGGGCATTTAAGACTGAGCAGTCCATTTTTATTTATTTATTGTTAAAGCCCACCCTTCATGTACCATCTTTACATTTCCCCAAATCACTTAAACATTCATGGTAGACACAAACACTTACTCACTCATTCACACAAATCATTAACACATATTCATTAATGCAGTCTCACAAATCATTCAAGCAATTCATCCACACATGAATTCATTAACTCTCATACGCATTCTCATACGCATTCACACAATTCATCCACACATTTATTCATTCATTCTCGTACGCATTCACACTACCCCCTCTCCCCATCCCCTTCTTATCTGCCCATTCTATGTTCCCCCTTGTAACTGTGTTCCCCCTTATCACTATGTTCCCCCTTCCCCATTTCTCAATATGTACCCCCTCTCACTATCTATCCCCTCTACCCCCTCTGCCCCTTCTCACTGCACCCCCCTCCCTTACCCTACTTACCTTGTAGCCGGAGTAAGCAGCAACTGCGACCGGGACCGGTTAACATGAAGGATGTTAAATAAAGTAAACAAAAAAAAAACAAAACAATGTTTTAATTTAAGCACTGTGCGGCCGCACACCCCTAAGGCTGGCCCTGGTGGGGGCTGCCCGGCCCCCTAGAGTGGCAGACCCGGTCGCAGTTGCTACGGGTTTAAGGGGCAGGTGCCCCTTATGCCCTGCGTTAATGCGGCAGCATAGGCCCAGTCAGTCCGGTCCTGACTGAGGTTGTTTTAAACTAGGGGACTGGAGCTGCAGCTCCATCAGCCCCTGCGTCAATCCAGCCCTGGGCCGCCCGGCCCACCGGGAAAATGCCCGGTGTGCTCGATGGCCAGTCCGGTCCTGATGACCATAGAGCAGATTCACTGGACAGGTTCCACTTAGAACAGGCCTTGTAATGTTCGACCAAAGAAGTTGAGTGCATGTGCTCAGCATCATATTCAGAAGTTGTCTTTGGGAAATAGACGTATGAGTGTTGCCAGCATTGCTGCAGAGGTTGAAGGGGTGGGGGGTCAGCCTGTCAGTGCTCAGACCATACGCCGCACACTGCATCAAATTGGTCTGCATGGCTGCTGTCCCAAAAGATGATGCACAAGAAAGCCTGCAAACAGTTTGCTGAAGACAAGCAGACTAATGACATGGATTACTGGAACCCTGTCCTGTGGTCTGATGTGACCAAGATAAACTTATTTGGTTGTCATGCGTGTGTTTGCATACATATGTGACTACCAACTACATGATGAAATAGATAAATCAATAATAAATACAGTAGTAACTGTCTGGATTTAATTTGTTTAAATTGTAAAATTTTCCAGCATTGCAATGTTTGCTTTTAAAAGTGTTTTTTTACTGTGTCAAGACTGAAATTTTTTGGGCATATTTCTTTACTGTAAGCTTTTGCATCTTGCAACCATTATTTGTTACATTTTGGGTACTATAGTGGTGTAAGCTGCCATGTAGTTTGTGCATTGAGCCTGGAACCAGGTTGGAAAGCATCAGTCAAACAATTTGAATTTCATGTCCTTTGCAATCACAGCTAGGGTATTAAAGATTATATTTTTATACAATAAACAGGCAGTTATGCATTTTTTTACTTAATTCTATTGAATCCTGGTGATTCCAGTCTAGGGGGAAAAAAATCTCAAACCTGTTGTTCTGAATGAGATTAATGAGCATAATGTTGGATCTGGTTCTCTTGGATAAACAAAAATCTGTCTTGCTTTCTAGGGATGACCTCTCTCAGATTCCTTTCACCACCATGTGCATCAAGGAGAGCCTTAGACTTCACCCTCCTGTTACAGCTGTGTCCAGGTCCTGTACTGAAGACATCAAACTACCAGATGGCAAAGTTATTCCAAAAGGTAAAATTCTGAGCTTACAAATATTTTCAATGTTACTTAGTTGCCTATATGTTACTTAGCTGCCTATATGTGGCACTTTAGGTGCGCTTTCTAAATAAACCCAATGTAAAGATATTATTTTTTTGTAATACAAAAGGAAAGGGCATGTAGCTCAATATTTTTCGAAATTAAAATTGATTCAAAAGGGGAGAGGCTAACTTTAATGAATGCATATTAATTATGGAGGGCCTAAACAATTAGATCCTCTGTTAGCTTTTTAATAATGCTTACAAACCACTTTGGGTCATCACTTAGGGATCTATATGCTTAAGGATCTGTAGCTGTACTGCAAAGAAAGACAGCCCGTGAACTGCACCACAAACTGAAAAACAGCACTAATCTATTGCAGTGTCAAAAGTCTTGTTGTAGGACACAGCATGCTGGGGTATATGTAGTAGGCAATGCAAATGTTGTTTTTGGCCCATTCATTCGTTTTTGGGCAACGATATTTCGTTCCCAGCCCATTCAGACAAAGGTAGAAGAGAGAAGAAGATGCGGAAGTGGTAGATAGAGGAGGTAGGGAAACAGAGAGGGGGAGAAAGTGCGAGTGAATGTGGACCCACAAATTTCGGTTGAAAATTCTGAGCGTTTAGATGCATCTTCGCCCGATTCTTGGGGGGGTCTGGCCTCATTTTCATGGCAATCCACACAAGTCTAATATCTAGGTTCATGAAGTGTATCTGTATGCTGACCAATTGTTTTCGTAGCGGTAAATAATCATGTTCCAATACAGAAAAGACCCCTGTTGTCCAGCTGGCCCATAAGTGTTCCAATTCTTGCAGTTGATACAGAAGGTGCACATGCATAGCATCGGTTTTCATCGGATAACGGGGGCAGGATGTGATACACATGTAATGTTGCAAGTCTGTGTTCGCACTCAATGCTTTAAATTACCTTTGTTGTGTTATTTTGTTATGTTTTCAGTAAAACTAAATTTTTGTTACATTTAATGAATGGCCATTAAAGACGGGATTCAGAAAAGCTAGGGGCAGGTTTTCTCTGAATCATTGTTCGCTGTATTTTATTTGTCTTTTCATGTCCTCTTTTAATGTTTTAAGGAAACACCTGTCTTATAAGTATTTACGGAACCCACCATAACCCAGTAGTTTGGCCCAATCCTGAGGTACGTGGTTATTACACGTTATTTATCTCCTTATATCCTGCTAATTCCATACCCAGAGAGAACTTACATCCTAAGGTGAGCCCTTTTATTTTTCCAGGTTTATGACCCATACCGCTTTGATCAAGAGAACTCCCAGGAGAGATCTTCCCATGCATTTGTACCTTTCTCAGCCGGACCCAGGTAAAGACACTTCAAGAATAAACCTTCTTTGCTGCAATACATTAACATACTGAATATTCTTATATTTTTGCAGCTCAAACATTGAAGGATTTCTTTTTCCTTTAGTGTTTTCTTTTTCTCTCTCTCCATCCATCCTTATTTTGTTCTTATATTTTACACCTTCGTCTTTTTATTTTTGTAAATCTTTTATGATTTACGTATTAACAACTGCAAAACCAACAAAGTAAGCAGTTATAAGGCAGATTGGCGCATTGACAATGCTCCTAACAAGCCACACATGCTCAGAACAGGTTTTTATCAAAATACATTATGTAGATGGAAAGGGATGCATCTGTAAAATTAATTAAATGAGCATAAAAAAGTTGAAAGCATGAGATCATAATAATTTAATAATGGGAGGCTATAACTAAATAATCAGTCTTTGCCATAGATAACCCAGATCCTTTTCCCCAAAACTGTTGTGAGCTGTTCTTTATGACTGCATGTTCTTATAGCTGAGCATTATTTAATTTTGTTTTATAGATGTTTCAGTAAATAAAAACATGTTTTGGAACCCTAGTGATGCCACCATGATACAACAGAGATCCATAAGGGAATCTCCACTAATGTTGCACTTCAAGCAGTGCAACCCGCCCCCCCCCAAATAAAAATACATAAATGAAAGAAAGAAATGAAGAAAAATAACTATTAAAAGTACCCCAACATGGCATACCTCTACCACTAGAAATCTGAAGGTTCACTGCCCCCTATTAAAAAGTATTAATAAAAAAAGAGTAGTTAGTAGTTAATTCATAAAAAAAAAATCCTTTGTATGTGAGGTATTACTCTAATTGGGGGATGTTGCAAGTAGTCTAGTGAAACAATATTAAAGAGGTATCAGTATACAAAAAGACGATATACTCATACTGCTTCATAGATCACTGGTTAGACCTCATTCAGAGTAATGTGTCTTCAGGCCGTGGCTTCAGAAAGGCATACATAACGTAGAGAGAAGGGAAGCTAAAATGGTACACATCAGAGATTACTTAATAATCTTGGGAGTAAAGTGAGGAAGTTCTACTATATAGAATTTGTTGTAGTAATACCAGTGGGGTATTCAGGCCTAGGGCCGAACCCAGCCAAGACATGAGAAAATGACTCAGAAAGGGCAAACTAAATGAACCAGTTTGCTTTTTCTGCCATCACAAAAGTGTGTCAAAAGGATATGAGGGAAATGGGTGTACAAAGCAGCATCACAATTTTAAATTCTCATGTCTCAGGAACTGCATTGGGCAGAACTTTGCCATGGCCGAGATGAAAGTTATGACCGCTCTTACACTGCTGAGATTCAAGGTGACCCTGGACGAGACCAAGATCGTGCGCAGGAAGCCTGAGTTAATCCTACGTGCCGAAGATGGACTGTGGCTGAAAGTAGAGAAACTGTAATTAAGCTGTTGCTAATAAACTTTCTTTCAGAATGAAAACAATCACCGTGTGAAGTTAATCATTACAAGCGTTTGTCTTTGTACATGATGACTTGTGAATTGTGTTATATAGGGAAACCTGTTTGTCTTGCTGCTCACCAATATGTAGGTATTTGCTAAGGCACTGCAGAAAAAGGAACAGGAGTAAACCCTAGAAGATCACTGGTGGCTGTACTACGTGCTTAGCGTCCCCGCTGAACTGGTATACAATATAATTACAATATATCACATAAGCGTTCCTAGGAAATCTCAGGATTTGACCCTGAGCCTCATGGTTTGTACTTTGATCTCAGGGTCTCATTGAAATGGGCAGATCATCAGATGAACACAGCCTAGAGGTGACTTCATGTTATATTCTGATATGACCACGAAAGTGCCAGCTACGTAGGAGATACACAGCTTGCAGTCTGAGCCCACTTTGCTCATCATGCTCAGCCAAATATCAAATGTAACCCCTTTCTATGCATTTAGAGGGCCGTGGTTAAGATCCTTATAAGTGACATTTATCACCCTTACACTACAGGGTTTGTCACTATATATATATATATATATATATATATATATATATATATATATATATATATATATATATATATAATATAATATATATATAACACACATATATTGCACTGTGGTTACCTGTGCAGAAATTAGGGAGGTGCATGTGTCTTGCTAATGGGTGAATTATTTCAGATTTTATTCTTATGACTTGACATAAGTCTCGGTCAGCGACAATCTACAGTTGTTACACCAGGGTTTTGTGGCCCAGATACAGCAGGATTAAGCATTTGCAGAAATACATTATATCAACATGAGAATCCTCCAAGATGTAAACTGTATAATCAGACTTTGGCTCATGCCTTAAGAGCAAGACAAAAAACAACAAACAGCTTGATGAGAGCCAAAAAATGTTTTTTTATACCCAGAATGAATCTACAAGATCACGTTCTGCATGGATAGTCATCAGTGAATACAAAATCAATAAGGCACCATGAGTTTGGTAACCAGTCTTAATCTCAAGAAAATCAGTTCATGGTATACTATTTTGTAATAAGACTTCAACCTGGTACACATACATACAAACATATATACAAGTATATAAATATATACACAATCCTCACAGGATCTGCCTCTCAATCCATAGGATCTGCCTCATGATCTGTCACAATCACACTTATTGGCCAGCAGAGACTTTTCTGTCTGAAATTATAATGTGTCAGTGTTCGTAATATTCTACGTTCGCTTAGAGGGTCTAACTATCAGTCTTGTGCCAAATTGTGGAACATGAGAATAGAATTGTAGATTTTCAGAGCAGGTCCAAGTTTTAGGCCCAGAATCTTCACCAAGTCGCTTTGAGTCAGCAGCAGGAAAGCCTCGCCATCTATCTGCTACAATGAGGCAGAGAAGAAAAAAAGTCAGTTTTAAGGAAAGGACTAGAAGTAAAAAAGTTGATAGTATAAGAGCACAGGAGAGAAGATGGAAAAGGAAACCATAAGTATTGAAAGGTGTTATAAACAGTCTTACCTCATCTTTGAACACAGATGCTTGTTCACAACAACCAGGGAGTTGCTGGACAAATCGAGACACCTGATATAAAAGGAAAAACAATCAGGCACAGTGGAGACTTATGTTCTCTTGGAGCGCCAGGAAATGCAGGCATGTGGGTTATAACCTGTGTTATTGACCTCCAGGAGGTTTTCTTTTGGTTTTTATTTTCTAATTAGTGTTAGGCTTTTTATTTTAGGAGAGGATGGTATGTGTCCATTTCAATATGCTGGGAGCGACACTTTCCTTGAGTCATCTTGTCAGGTTAAGATGTGCCTCACTGTCCCCTCTATTGCAGCCTTAGCCAATCTTTATTCTCTATACCTTTACATCATGCATTCTGTACCTACCTTTATTTATTTATTATTTTATGCATTTTAACCTCACCTCTTCTGCGCTCCACTTGCTGACAACATGGGCAGTGTAAGAAGACACTTCAGGAAGGAGGTGACATTGCTGTTGCCAACAAAGGTGGATCCGATGACCAGGATCAGAATTCAGGGATGTCATAAATACAGACTGGCTCAAGGCCTGTTCCAAACTAACTTCGCAGTCTAATGGAGGTAAGAAGTATGTTAAAATCAATAGATACCTGGCTATTCTGTTTAAAGCAAAATTAACAGTGGTCTACAAACATTGCTAGCTTTGCTTTCTAGCACAAGTGGACAAGAAAGCAGAAATGGAAAAGATTGGTTTATCTAGAAAGCAAAGATATTTTCCAGGAAAGCAAGTTAGAATATGTGATATTCAATGCAGGCATAGAAAGCTATCTGTTGTGCACAACACTACTTTCTTACCGGTGCCATCCGACTCCTGTTTGACCAGCTGTAACCGGATATACGCGTTGCCACCCCTAGGGCAAACAAGGACATTCGTTACTACTAACTTTACATTAGGTGTAACTACTTTTTTCCTATTATAATGGCTTACCACTAAAGGGACACCCCAAATGTAGACCCATCAAAGAAGAATGCAAAGTAGTTAGATGGCAGTTTAACACTAAGATATGCACTTTAATGCCTATATGATGGTTGCATGTTTTGCTCATACAAAGTTGGCTGGAAGCAGAAATAAAGGTGGCATACCTCTTAAGTTGTGGTTTAGTCTCAAGCTCTTCTTCTAGCCACTCAGCCATTTCCCATACATTTCCTTGACCCCACCTTTCCTCTATAGGAAGTGGAGACTTTCTAAAAAGGAAGACATCATACATTAGAAGTAGCTCACCTTTAAACGCAAACTGCATAAGCTAAATGACCAAGTGATTCTATCTGGAATAACTGAGATTCTGTGATTTTATTTGATCTGCATTATCACCTAGATGGAGGAAACTCAGGTGGGTGCTCGGTTGTAGGGATGGGAGTTCCAGGTCTTTTAGATTTAGATGTACTTTGTCCTGCAAGTGTTCTCTCTCCACTGAGGCGATCCTGTAAAATGCTCTCCCTGCTCATATTAACATCTGAATAAGGGCATCCCACAGCACTGTGAAGACAGAAAATGTTTTAATCAAATGTTTTAATCATCTCATTGGAGGCGCACAGATGTACCCGTGTGTACTACTGGAATACCAAACGCACGTATAGTGTGTCCCATATCTGGGTCCCCTGACATGCCCAATTCCTTTGCAGCCAGCAATGGGGCAGCCCTGTCCAGGGACTGAGGCGGCATCTGCTGCACCTAAAAAAAAAAAAAAAAAAAAAAAAAAAAAAAAAAAAAGATAAAAACACCATGCCCATGGACAACTTTAACTACATCATGGCAATTCTTCACGAATTAAGGGAATTGATTTCAATCCACCACTAAAGTTAAGGTGTGAACTTTAATATAAGCCTTAGTTAAGCGTACAAATATGACTTCATTACGTCCATACGATCTGAGAGTTTTTAAAATGTAAGGTCTTTCCGACAAAAACTTAAAATGCATCCCATTTTCTTTACTTATTAGAACTGAAGGGAAAACGTGTTCCTTTATGTTGCTTATCCTTACCTGGAGGCAACTGGAGGGGGTGTCCTGTTTTCGCACACCATCCCACAGGGTGAATATCTGGGCTGTCCACATCCACCCAGTAATCGTAGATGCCGCTCCACCCATCAAAATGCAGCTGTAAAGAAGACGATGACATCAGTACGCAACATGCTACACCGAGGGAAAGTCAAAAATGTGCTTCATTGCATGGTTACCCTCAAAAAACTATAAGCTCTCTCACCACACCCAGGACAGTTTATTTCCAATGTCCAGGAAAACTGTTAAATGCCACAAAGTTTTGTAGTCACCTTGATGGAGTTTTCCTCTCTTTGGACAATAGTGCAAACTCTAATTAACATTGGATTCCTCCGGTCAACTGCCTCCAGCTTCATTTGAGGCTGAAATCCGTGTACAGGCCGCTAGTAAGAGAAAGAAAGAAATTAGGTAAGCATGAGCAGAGGTAGAGTTCGGAGTAGAAAGTTAGTTGAGTATACCTTAGAAAGGATCCAGCAATGATATATGGCTAAATACAATGCAGATGTGATGTAGGAATGAACTCTGGTGTGCACTTACTGGCTTGAAGGCTCTTGCTGGGGCTGCCTGGGCTCCAGTCTTCTCCAAGTAAGTTTCCCAGGAGAAACTGTTTGGCTCTTTATATTCTAAACAGAAAAACACATTAATATGATACACTCGACCGGTTGCTTAATGAAATCTAGACCTAATATATTTCCAGCTAGAACTACTAGAAATATGCTGCCTTTTGGAATTTTAACTAAAATGACACTTGCTTATATGATTCAAACAAAAGTCACCACTTTCAGCAGGTCTTCCAGCGTGAGCGAGAACCTGTTGATCTGACATACCCAGCCCTCAGAGCACCAACAGTTGAGGAATCTGGAACTGAATGTGCCTTCAGGATCAGTATGGAGACTACTGAACTAGCCCGCAACATGCAAGCACTGAGAGCTCTGGGGCCTTAAACAAATAGTTTATCTTACAAGGAGGCAGATATACACTGGTATATTTATATAGAGACTGCAATCCTCAACTTATCTAATTAGAAAGAAAAAATACTTACTAAAAACAAAAGATTTTTTTTTTAAAGCAGCATTGTCGATATTTATTAACTTTAAGGAAGGGTCAAAAATGTTCTGAAGATACAAAAAGCAAGACAAAGGAGGACAAAAACAATTTACCTTATTGATCCCTGTAGACATAGTTAATCATTAAAGGCTAGTGAAAGTGCTTAGTGGTTTCCAGCTTTTAAACAAATACACAGACCTAGTTTACCTGGTGGCGGGGTCAGAGTTATTTCATAATCTTGGCAATATCCTACTGGGCGGATGTATGGACTGGTGGCATCACACCTATCAATCAGAAGTACAATTTCAGATAATAGTTTCAACAGAACAGTAATTCTTAGGAGATAGAGCATTAGTACTGTAGCATTATTTCCACACCTAACATTACAAGTTCGGTTAATAATTTTAGCTAGTCAAGTGAAATTTGCGAGGGCCTCCTGTGCTTTCTCCAAATGTGATCCCCCTAGAAACGGCATCTCATAGATAATCCTTCAAAGTTGATATCTACATTAAGGTATGTTTGCGTGTCTCATGCCTGTACGAGTCCAAAATGTTTACCAGTAATCATAGCTATGGTCCCAGCTGTCAAAATGAATAAGCAATCTGTTCTCCACAATATCTGAAATTGTGGCCACACACAGTAAGGAAGGGTTCTTTCGATCCACAGCCTCCAGCTTCATACCCATGCGGAACCCAGATGGTGTGACAGGCTGCAGAAAGAAGAGGGCAGGCATAAAGGAAAAGACATGATATACAGATATAACTTGTGAAACAAAGGGAAAAAGAATGCAGAAATAAGGGGATGCATTTATTACTAAATCAAAGCAGAGAGAAAATAAAGGTTCTAATGAACATTGACTGCCTTTTTACCGTATTGTAGCTTTTGAAGAACGTTTTTGGAGCAGCTTGGGCCTTACAGTGTTTGAGGTATGAAGCCCAATTAAACTCCCCATCTTTGTAACCTAAAAAGAAAATACATTATTTGCCAAAAAGTACCATGAAACCAGAGCATTTACTTCCCATTTGTTTCTAATGGTTACCTTTTGGAGGTAGCAGCTTGTGTCCCGTCTTCTCACACCAACCAACGGGGTGAATATCAAGGGAATCCGCATTGACCCAAAAATCATAACAGTCTGCATATGCATCGAAATGAAGCCTCATTCTGTAACCCTGAACCTGTTAGAAAAGAGGTATTCAACGACGCAAGAACTCATTTTATGGGTAGAAGGGCTAGATCCAGTTAATAAAATTAAAAACACAATAATAGAATTTGCTGGCACTCTTCAAATAAAAAACAGCAGCAATTAATAGAATTTCGAAGTTCTCAACAGGCTTTCAAAAATCCTTCCTTGCGTTGCCATGCGGAGTCCTCCTCCATGACTTAACATTTCTTGCAACTGATTGGCTACTTGAAGCAGTCACAGGAAAGTGTTTCCATGGAAATCTATGATAACATTTTCAATGCATGCACACAGACCCCCACATACATTTGCAGACCTAGCCCTGGAACTGAATATATATATATATATATATATATATATATATATATATATATATATATGTCACATTCAGCTGAACAGTACATTTAGCTAGGGAGTAGAAATGGGGAAAAGGCCTATGCATTTGCAAAACGTACAACACAAAAATGTAAAGGGGCCACGCAGCTACCATGCACAATAAAGTGCATATGATGGCGGCAATGCACGCTTAAACTCCTGGCTCTTGTGTACAGAACCCTTACCTCTACTGTGCCACCCATATTACTGTTCTCTGTTATAAGTTCTCCCATTTAAACCTCCAGGATCCCACCTTTGCTGTACATATTCTCTAAAGTTCCATAGCTCATTATGTCAGACTCTCCCCAATTATTCGTGCTTTCACTAAAAACCCACCCATTCTATCCTACTCATACTGGCAACCTGCATTCTGAAATAATCCCTAGTTTCTCTAGAATAAGAGAATATGCAAAACCCATAAAAAAAGGTTATAGTCTTCATCCTTCTCACCTCCACTACAGTCAGAACACAGTACAAGGATGGATGCTCGGGGTCAATGCCTTCCAATTTCATTCCCACCTTAAAACTATTCCGTGACTGAGGAAAAGACTGGTGCTGAAAAGAAAGACAAAACTTCAACGATAACCAAAGAATGGGACAGAGTAATGCAGTTTCTTATTAGAGCCATCATTTAAAGAACCAGCTGTGAAAAAGGGTAATAGGTGGGATGGGATTAACAGTCTTAGTGAAAGTAGAGAATACCTCTTTGAAAAGTTTGAGAGGAGCAGCAGGTGCCTTCTCCTCTTCAAGGTATGAAACCCAGTTCCATAATTTTTTCTTTGATGAAGCAGCTGATGGAAGAGAAAGCCAGAATGTGAGATGGAGAAACAGCATGGCAGAACACAGTATAATAAACATGTGTTAACAAAATACAGAAAGTGCACCCTAAAAAGCCTATCAATTCAGATTCCAAGGTGCTGCTCAAATGACCAAAAGTGTACATACAGCAAAGCAAGGACACAACGCACACTTAAGTAAATACTATTTAAAAGCCCCTCCCTGGGGATATCCCCTAAATATTGGTGCACCTGTCACATTACATGGCCATACACGGCTTAGCCTGCTTTAACCCAACTTTGGCAAGTCACATGTCATTTTTTTATGGCTATATTGCCTACCAAGGAGGTGAATCAGTGGGACTGAAAGTGCCTTTTGATCCACTGAGATTCTCCTTCGATCTAAAGACCACTTTGGACACCAATAGTGAGGCACCTGTGTGGTAGGTGGGGTGCTTAACCATAAAGTTTGGTCAGGACATCAAACATACAGAGAAATACAGAAAAGGGAAGTACCCCATAAAAAAAGCATTTCAATTCAGATTCCAATACGCCAACACGTACTACAGCAAAACAATATAGTCATATAATGTGACAGAATCGCTGATATTTATGTTTTTTTTTTTTAAATAGCATTTGCTGGGTGTGCACCGATTCCTTGTCTTGCTGTATGAACACGGGTTATCAGCCTGAGACCAATCATAAAGCATCTAGTGCCAGCCATTTAATAAAGTTAACATGAGGTAGAAGCTACACACTAAAGCTTAGCCAACAGGATTTTTGTTTACTAGTTATACGAGCATGTCAAAAAATAAACAAAATCTGCCTGCTACACAACAATACTTTTCAATAAAACATCCCTAACAGGCTGAATATTACCAGCATTATTAAAACATAAATTCTCCATGGCCACATGATGAAGGTTTTTTGGGGGAAAAGAAAAAAAAAATCTACATGAGAGACTGCAACAGGAAATCCCTAATGTCTTGGCTGCATTAGGATATATTATATTAGTGTAAGTTTACCTGATTTGCTTTGCTTTGAAGGTTTTCGACCCTTCAGGGTCACCTTGCCCTTTTCCTAGAAAACCATCAACGGTGCAAGTTATAAGATACTGACGCATAGTCATGTAATATAGAAATTAAGGAGAAGTTATATAACATAGAAATTCGATATATATAGTTGAATTATCAGATTTGAGGACTATGATCAGATAGCGTGTCACAGAACACAGAGGAAAGTGTTGGAGAAAAAGGAAAAGTAATTTAACAGGTAACGCAAAATACTCAAACTGACCTATTAAAGACTACACAAAACATAATTAGTTATACAAAGTGTTACACTGAGAGCTGATTTATACAGAACAGGTATATGGAGAAACAATTATTGATAGCTAATAGGAATCATTGACCCATCCAGTCTATCCATTGGCTCCTGCTATAAAGTGCTCAAAAGCTTATCTGTCCTCGGTCTTGTGTTATAGTCAGGATTTCCTCATGCATGTATAAATTCCCTCCCTATATTAACCAGATAACATCAGGTGATGCAGTAATTATGGTGCAAGCTATGTCGGTATCTACAGATATGAGCGCAGGAAAAGACGCGAGGCTCGATAAGTATATCCACTACAGGTCGCTGCTTTACCTCCTCTTCTTCCACACCTTCTTCTTCATCCCCAGAGTCCATGAGAAGTTTCCTCTTTTTGCGCAGCCTCTGTGGACGCTCGTTGTCTATGCTTGCACCAGCGGCTGATGATACTGTGGGATGCATTTGTGTCGTCGTTTGGTCCTCTCCAGAGGTAGCCTTGATTTCTCTATGTTCAGAACAGGAGGAAGAATGTGTTAAGTATAGAAGTTCCTACCTAAGACACCTGGATTTATGGCAGGAGAGGAGCATGAGCCAGAACCAACCTTGTGGTGAACTTTCAAGCGCAGGTACCTGTGCCTGCAGAGGACAAGTTGTCTTTGTTCACCAAGAGCCAAAATAAGGTCTTGGCCTGCTGTAGCTGGCTCGCCCACCTCTAGTCTTGTTACACAGATCTCATGCTCTAAGTTGCATGCAGTCTCCCAACACACAATTATTATTTGTTACATCAAAAGGTGACATTTGCTCTCACCTCTCTTCCATATTCTCCTTCTTCTCCATCTCTTGCTTTGTTTCCTCAATGATGTATTTTGTGTCTGTGTCAAAATATTACAAAAGAAAGAAGTCAGAACCTCAGCAATACTTCAGCATTTTGTTTTTTTAAACCAAGCGTAAGGTCACTCAAACGTACCTTTGTCAGCAGAAGGAATTCTAACACTGGGTGGTGTTGCACCAGGATTGTGGGTGCTGGTGGTTGATAGGGGAGATGAAGTGGTGTCAGAATCTGTGATGAGATCCAAAGTCCCAAATTCACTGAGACGAAACTGAAAAGCGAGAAAAAAAAAAAGTGAAAGCGATTAGGACATTTAACAGAAGTAAAACAAACAGGAAACATTAGAGACAGAAGCACAAACGTTAGGACACCATAACCAAGCCTAGTCCTACCCGAATGTGACTCCCCGGAAGAGTAGCTATGCCTTCCTTCCAATCCAATGCGTTCATCAGGTCAAAATCAGCAACAGGACCCCGAGACATCTCCCTGCACCACCTAGGAAGAAAAAAAGAAAAAAACAAGAAATGCGTCAACCTATTTCGTTTTGACATTTGTTAAAAAGAGCATTAATCACATCTGTTGGGCAACAAAGAGGTATTTATTTTATCAACACATTTAGACAGAAGATCAGTCAATACAGCTAGAACACACACACTACAATATATATATATATCTATATATATATATATTCACAGTTCTCCAATGATTTTGGACTTTAATAAAAACCCCTTGGATGTGCCATAAATTCTTACCAATTATAAGACACCCCATATAGATCAGTATAAGGGCCAGGTTAGGGCATCATATGTCACTTAATTAGAACACCCAGCTCTGACATGAGGGGACCAGGGAATTTCCAAATGCAGAGTAACAGGTGGGGGGTATCTTTGTGGAGCGGTGGGGGGGAAGCCAGTCAAATTTTAACCTGTTTTAACAACATTTTTATATTTTGCAAGGTATATCTCAATTTTAT
Source organism: Spea bombifrons (assembly GCF_027358695.1). Lineage (NCBI taxonomy): Eukaryota > Metazoa > Chordata > Amphibia > Anura > Pelobatidae > Spea > Spea bombifrons. The sequence continues at coordinate 70,466,800 of NC_071088.1, read as the reverse complement.
CTCTGCAAGGTATCACTCCCATCACTCTGTGTTCAGGCTAAGACTTTGTAATAATTCCTTCAGTAAGATATCACTCCCCATCCATCCCTTTTTCCTCTTCAAAGCACCGTATATGTATCGCTACCCACCCATTCTGACAGCACGGCAGCCCTCTCTCCACAGTAACACAATTCGTTTTGTTTAAAGGGCATCACCCCCTTTCCATTTGGAAAGTGCTACTTCTCTGTCAATCTGGAGAACATCCCGGGTCACCACTCTCCCTTCCCGGCGCCGCCTCTTCTACATTAAAATGGCGTCCGAGGGCGGTCTTACCTTTAATCACACCCCTTAACCATTCTTTTTTTCCCGCCCACTTTTCTAGTCACACCCAACTAGAAAAAATAGCCTATCATCAACCAGAACGTGAAGGAACTCGCCATATTGGTTGGCAACATTCACACTCGCGTGTTGCCATCCAAACAAATATGTATTTATGTATATATAGAACGTATTGCAAATTGAGGTGGAATATTTAGATTTCGTACAAACATAATACGGTCGTCCAGTGTACAATACGTAAGAATTATTTAAGCGCAAAAAATTACTCGTAAAACAGGCATACACGTAATTTATTAATTAGATGCAAGTAATGAATTGTACGCAGCAAAATAAAATAAACATTAATACATCCGATCATCTGGGATGGGGGATCGCTATTCATTTTTGGGACAGTAAGTGTTTTACGGTAGCATGGCACACATAGTTATTTTGTCCACGTAAGTAAGTTGTACGAGTAGAGTCAGTAAATAAGCCAAAGCAGGTTTTCCACAGCAATCCAACAGGTCATCGACACGTTCAAATAAATGCCTAAATAAATCGAATTATGTTGCTTAGTATACTAAGTGCTTTATTACAATAATGCAATACTTATTGCTGCTTTTACAACATGCATCACTAATTGATGTAAGTTTTGTGTTTGTTTTGTTCCCCACGAATAACTTACATTTATTGTACTAACTTTTAACGCAAAACATCATTTGACAATCGATTTATGATCTGGAATGAATTACTTACACGCAATAAGATTTAGCCGGAGCCTCTGAGAAGATTTCCCTGTTAAATCTATCTATCCAACCTCCTTCTGCTGTATCACGTGGTCCCAGAACGGACAAGGGATTGGGCTTTACAAGAGCACATTTATTAAACTTTTTTTCCCTTTAGACCTTGCATTTTTACCTTATTTGTCAACAGTCACATCACAACAGCAATCTCTTTATATATATATATAATATATATATATATATATATATATATATATACATATAGATATATATATATCTATATATATAGATATATATATCTATATATATGTATATATATTTATATATATATATCTATCTATATATATATATATATATATATATATATATATATATACTTATCCATATCATTTTTGATCTATTGTACAGCGCTGCGGATTACGATGGTGCTATATAAATCTATAATAATTACTCTCAGGTACATTTGCGTGGTTGAACAATTAGGCTTTTCACACCAATGAGCGTAAGCATATCCGGAAACTTTATAAGATGGCCACGAGATTATTCTCTGTATTATAACGAAATAGTTCTGAAACAAAGACTGTGTTTGGTTGGCTTTCTAATGGTGGCACGGAAATGGTTAAAATAAAGGTCAGTTTAACAAATGTTAGGAATTGAAGATGATGTAAATTAAATAAAGATCGATACAAAATCATATCAAAGATTAGCATGAAATAAATACTTTTGTTGTGCTGTAAAAGAAAACATGATGTCAATGTGTTTATAAAATGACTGTAGAATTATCCTGTAGTTGGAATAAGATCCCTGATATTTAGGTTTAAACTAAGTGTCCACGAGTATGGTTGTAGGTCGGTGATGGATTTAACTATTTGTTATCCATGATCCGCCATGCTACAGGGCAATTTGTTAGGCTCTCATAAGGCATATTCAAGTTGCTCTCCCAAGGGTTCCTCTTTGAGACCCAAATTCCTCCCCAATGTCTTTTTTTCTGGGCATGAGTGTATCCCAGTGTTCAGCGGCTCTACAAGACACAATAATGCTTGGAAACCAACTTATGTAAATAAAATACATTATTACTATATTACTGTATTAGTACTTAGTCCTTATCATGTGAATATTGGTATTAAAGTACACTTATCTCCTAGCAACATATATTCATTACCAACCAGGCTTATATATGATGGAAGCAGCCACCTTCACTTCCTGTTTGTATGCTCTCCATGATTATAAATACACAGGAATATTTATAATTATGGTAACAAATTCAGTTTGAGTGTGACTTGTCCTTCTAAACTGTCTATATGAGAAATATTATCTATATGATTGTTTTTCTGCAAATAAACACTAGGATCTATGGTGCAAACAAGTCATTTTCACAAGTAACCAATGCTTATGGCTTATTTAACCTATACCACAGCCATGTCTCATTTTTCTTAAATATATCAGACACGTGGAAATGCGAAACACCCAGCAGTGTGCGTTAAATTAAAGGGTAGTAGTACATTTAATAAGGACATAGATTTACAAGGAAGGAGGGGGACAGATGTTATGTGTGTGAGTGGAGGAGGATGACGTCACAATCCTATGATGCCATAAGCTGGATTCTAAAGGTTCAGGCATTACAAGTTTAGGTATTTTCTGTATGAACTGTGATAGTGTTTACACTGCAGTGAAAACAGTGCTTCAGGAATCTGGGAAATTCATTGGATTCACAGCACCAAACCTGACAGGTAAAACCCATCAGACAGATTCCATTTATCTTTGTTTCATCAGTTAAGAATTAAGCATTTTGTCCCAGAATTACTGTAGTTTTGTCTTGGAAAATATGAATTGTATTTGCAGTGATCTATCATTGTTATTTTTATTATTTTGATTACTACCTTATAAATATGTAGCAGTTTATTTGCTGCATGCTGGTGTGATAAGTAATGGGCATTGCAAACATATTTAAAACTTATATTCCCTTACTCATATTTTCACTTGCAATCCTAATTCAATTATGTGTAGACCCCCTTTGCTTGCTTTACACTTGCGCTAAGTACTGAATTCTTATACAGAGTAAAGCCTATTTATCTCTGATATCCGGTACTGACGTTCAGCAGAATCATGGCAAGCTGATGTACTTTTAAGAGCAGTAGTAATAAATGACAGATAATACTTTCCACAAGCCCTATGCTCAAACTTAGACAGGACAACATATATATATATATATATATATATATTGACAGGTGTGCTTTGATCTGGTTTGGATTACGCAGTCAGGCTGGTCACTTTTGTGCCAGGCCTAATCTCATCATGAGTACCGAGGTACCAATTGGAAGATGGAAACCTCACAGACCCAGAGGCCCACTTTCAGCCACGTACAACAGCCCAGGACCCAAGTATGGCTTGCCTGGGAGTACAGGTGAGTTGTGTATAACTCTAGATATATATTTGCTTCATATTTGCTGTTCTTTTTTCATCCACACTCTGTTGATGTAAGAAACATGTCTGTGTATTTAACGTCTCCATCTGTTTTTGTTTCCTTCAAAGGCTATATTAACCACGACCCGTGCCAACCTCAAGCTCCTGCATTCAGCTTTGGCTCACGCCGTTTTAAGATCATGAATGGCTCTCCAGGGCCAGTACATTTTATTCCATCCAACATAACGGCAAAGGGCAAAGATGGCACTCCTTCCTACTCTATCTATGGAAGAACCAAGGACCTTAGTAGCTGCCAAACTCCTGGCCCAGGTATAGTGAGAAAAATGCATAAGAGAATGTTGGCCTCATGTTTAGTCACCCTTACTTGCTCCATTATGTTCACATAGAAAACTACTGGCTTTTATTGTAGGAAGTTTACTGATTGGTGGAACCCCAAGAAATATGGCCTCTTAACCAAGCTTTCCCATAGGCCCCTACAGTCCATATCTTTCATAAGGGAATTACCAAACTTTATGTATATTTCTGCTGTGAATGTGGTACCAGCACTAGAGATGTGGGTTTTTTTTTGTTTTGGGCACAAATGGAATGTTTATTGTGTGCCTTCTCATTCACAAGTCTGCGTTTCCTGTGTCATATTGTTGAAAATGTTGTGATAAACATCGTTTTGCAGTTTTGTTTCACATTTTCACATTTCTAAATCACATTTTGTAAATCCCACCAATGTGTTCTCTTTTCACAGGATATTACGCCCCTGAGCTTGCTAAGAAATTGCCTTACCGCTCTGCTCCAACAGTATCATTTGGAGCAAGAACAAAGATGTTCAGCAATGACCAGACACCGGGTATAAATAATATCATCATAAATCATAGTGATTGCTGTGTATATATATATAGTGGTACTTTTTCTAACATTAAGCTTCCTCCACATAGTCTTGTTTTTTACAGCTTTATTTTTAGCTGCATTATTTGTTTTATACATTTCTGCAGATGTGAATTGTCCTCTATTTCATAAACCTCCAACTGTATTTTACACCACATGTCTTCCCCCAGGTCCAGCGGCATATAAGCTTCCCCCTATAGTGGGTTCAAACTTGGTTAGTAGATATGCTGTACCAAACCTGTCGGTGGGTGGCAGGAGGGAAATTGGAAGCATCTATCAAGACCTGAGGAAAGTGAGTATTTGACCAAATTCTGTCCTTCAATTCTTTAGTTCCATCTTCCGGATTTTTTTACTTTTAACTGACATGTTAATCCAAAGTGTCATTATATTAGTCATTCTCTCCTCATCTTTAATTTATTTAGACACCTGGCCCAGGAACCTATGGAGCTGTGGATCCAACTAAATATCAAAATAGGCCACCTCAGTACAGCATGCATTCCAGAAACGCCATGCCCAGGGACTCAGCAAAAAAACCCAGCCCGGCATCCTACAAACCCGAGAAGGTAAGAGAAGGGAAAAGAAAATACAGGGGCGTAATGACCGGATACCAAATCAGTGCCTACAATGGCTGGGTATAGATGAGGAAAACATTCAAGAGATTTAACGTTGGGTAACGGTAGCAACAGTTAGAGCATGATTAATAAAAAGCCCAAATACTGGGCATTAACATATATTGCACTAGAGTTGTATTTTGGGTTTGCTATTATGTGGTATAGCCAGCAGTTTTGGTGGTTAGTCATAGTAAGTAAGTAATGAGAGCTAGAAAAAATTATTTTGGGTGTTACTGTTTTTTGTGGGGGTATTGTAAGGATACACCTGCTGCTTGATTATTGAAAGATTGTAGTTGCTAGAGTTCATTTGTGTATTGTTGATACAGAGTGTGGTTGTAATCTGTGTCCTCATTGTAATCAGAAGTCTTCCTGTGTTCCCTGTAGGTTGTCCTGACTCGGCCTCAAGCGCCTAAATTCTCCTTTGGAATCCGCCACTCACCACATGTTGTGTCGCTTATAGTGGATCTGGCAGATAAGCCAAAAAAGTATAACTGATCAACTTGGCAGCTCTCCCTTTTTTTATCCTGGGATTTAGAGCGAGGGCCAAGTAGAAGAGATGATAGATTACATAGTTAGATTAGAAAGAGTTGATGTCTAATGCATTGATTTAATAAATGGAATGTTATCCTACAACTTCTATGTGTCCAGTTAATTCATCCTATGTTTAAAATGATGACTGACTAATTGTGTGAATGTGATCGTAACTGACACAACAAAGTAATTTCCTCCTAGTAAGGAAAAGCCTTTCTGTTCTTTTTCAATGGTTGTATTATTATTATTCTTATTATTATTATTTTTAAATACTCATTTTATTGAGAGGAGGAATTTCATCAAATATGTATACAGACGGTTTCTGCATATACAAACATGATATCTGCATGTACATAAAATAGAAGCATTTGTGCACGGAACAAAGTGTCCAATATCTTCATCATACATATATATATATTTTCAATATAAATCTATATCATTTATGATTATATGATGTAAAGGCTATGGAATCCAGCTTTCTCTGTCATAACTTTCACAAAAGTTGTAACGTAAATTGAACGTTACAAAAGTGCAAACATTGTATATATTATTTGACATGTATCAATACGTTCCAAAAACAGTAAACAATACAAAATAAAACTTGTGAAAACCCACTGCACAGCATCTCTTTTCACTCAGTTTATCAAAGTAAATTAAGCTAAGTTATTCCCCTAACTCTCTAACCTTAGGGCTGCTGAAGGATCGGGCCCTATGTAATCCTGAGTCATTGAGGAGGGAAGCCACCAGATCAGCTAGATGACTTAGTAGGTGGATGGAGGACAATTGATGTGTTGCAGCACCAGAAATAGTGTTGGAATGTTTACTGGATCTTTAATTTTAGGGCATTATCTAATTTGTCATAGGTATTTTCAATAACCCCTAAGATAGATAATTGGTGTCATATTTGTTATGGAGATGTCTATGAGTCTACGGTATGTATGTCAGGGTCCAAATGTATGTCTCATTGCTATGTGTTTAGATTTCTTGTTTGGTTTGTTTAGTACCTCTGTAAGCAGGGTTTAGCGTTAGGACCCACCGAATATTGGAGTACTTTGGTGTAGTGGTGGGCTAAGCATGCTATGGCCATATGATGTGACGGAATCTCCAATAGTTATCTTATAGTCCTAGGCTAGTCCTGTATCCTTGTGTGTCAGTATTTTGTGTACCTTTGCCCTCCTGCCCTGTATCTTCTGAGGATTTTGGTTCCTCTCTCCTCTCCCTATGTCCCATAGTTAAGATGCCCTATCCTTGCTTAATGGAGAAGTGTCCGTGGATTCCGGCTCCTCACTCCTTCCCCTGTGTTCCTTGCGTTGTTCCTTGTCCTTTGTTGTGCCCTGAATCATGGATGTCTTGTCTGGTTATGTTCCTTGCTTGGTTTCCCTATCCCTTGCTTGCTCTGTCCCCCTTGCTTGCTACGTTTCTGTTGATACTCTGCTTAGCTTCTGTAGTCCCAGCCTGCAGCGTCCTGCACATGATTCCAGTGCTATGTTTCATGCCTACTCCAGGGTCCCTGCAGGATATCTCCACTTTCTGGACAACATCAGCCGCTATGTCAGATTGCTGGTATGTGGCTGCTCAACCCTAGATGCCCACCCGGGTGAGTGCAGTTGCCCTGCACCAGGCCCTTTCCATCTCCGCTACTGCACAACAACTCCTGAATTCCATCTTTGGGCACTCTGGGTCTTTACAGTCGTCTGTATAGACCGAGTCCAATGTACATGTGGCAGTCCAAAAGGTTTTGATCATGGGACACTGCACAGACAATGAAATGGATATGTTCCCTGTGTTCTGCACTTACTACATAGGTTATTTGTATAATTGGGTGGGGAATAATACGTATAATGGGTAATTTTGAGGAACATGTCACTATATGTAGTGGAAGTCATAGCTTGACATTAGGTATATACTACATCACAAATGTTCAGAAAAGATCTCCCTAAATGTTATAAAGGAAAAGATGGTTTGGTGACTCCGTTCAAGAGATATTGAGTATACATTCATCGTATGTCACAGTGAATATGGATAAGGAGCCCTTCCTCATGGGCATAGGAACCCCTAAAAATCTGGGGGGACAGCATTTTCCCCCATCAGATCCCCACTTTCTCCCCATCGCTCACACTATCTACCCCCTCTCCCCCTTCTCACACTATCTAAGCACTCTCACACTATCTAAGCCCTCTCACACTATCTAGCCCCTCTCCTCCTTCTCACACTATCTACCCCCTCTCCCCCTTCTCACACTTTCTTACTATCTACCCCCTCCCAACCCTCCCTTTTCACACTATCTACCCCCTCCCTACCCTCCCTTCTCACACTATCTACCCCCTCCCTACCCTCCCTTCTCACACTATCTACCCTCTCCCTACCCCCCTTCTTGCTAGCTACCCTCTCCCTACCCTCCCTTCTCACTAGCTACACTATCTACCCCCTCCCTACCCTCCCTTCTCACACTATCTACCCCCTCCCTACCCTCCCTTCTCACACTATCTACCCTCTCCTTACCCCCCTTCTCGCTAGCTACCCTCTCCCTACCCTCCCTTCTCACAAGCTATCGTCTCCCTACCCTCCCTTCTCACTAGCTACCCTCTCCCTACCCCCTCTCCCTACCCCCCCTTCTCACTAGCTACCCTCTCCCTACCCCCCTTCTCACTAGCTACCCTTTCCCTACCCCCTTCTCACTAGCTACCCTCTCCCTACCGCCCTTTGTAGTTCACTTACCCTGCAGTCCTGTGGTGGGAGCGCGAGGCCTCTATGACATCATATGCCGGCGCTCAGCGTGAAGCGCCAGCACCGAGACAGACGCCTCACGCTCCCACCACTGCAGTTGGGGCAGTGCTGAGGCAGGCGGTGACGACGACAGAGGAGACAAACGGACGCCCTCTCCCCTTCTCACACTATCTAAGCCCTCTCACACTATCTACCCCCTCTCCTCTTTCTCACACTATCTATCCCCTCTCCCCCTTCTCACACTTTCTTACTATATACCCCCCTTCTCACACTATCTGCCCCCTCCCTACCCTCCCTTCTCACACTATCTACCCCCTCCCTACCCTCCCTTCTCACACTATCTACCCCTCCCTACCCTCCCTTCTCACACTATCTACCCATTCCCTACCCTCCCTTCTCACTAGCTTCCCTCTCCCTACCCTCCCTTCTCACTAGCTACCCTCTCTCTACCGCCCCCTTCTCACTAGCTACCCTCTCCCCACCTCCTTCTCACTAGCTACCCTCTCCCTACCCCCTTCTCACTAGCTACCCTCTCCCTACCGCCCCCTTCTCACTAGCTACCCTCTCCCTACCCCCCTTCTCACTAGCTACCCTCTCCCTACCCCCCTTCTCACTAGCTACCCTCTCCCTACCGCCCATTGTAGTTCACTTACCCTGCAGTCCTGTGGTGGGAGCGCGAGGCCTCTATCTCACTGCTCTGCCGCGATACGCGCGGCTTCACTGCTGAGCACCGGTAAATGACGTCATATGCCGGCACTCAGCGTGAAGCGCTGGCACCTAGACAGACGCCTCACGCTCCCACCACTGCAGTCGGGGAAAACGACCGCTCAGCACTGTGGTGTTTAACCAAATATAAAAATATATCTCACAAAGATTTGTCTACTTTAACAGATATTTAATAAGAGACAAAAACACAGTAACATACAATAAATGAGTGACAGCCCAACATACAATGCAACACTTTCCAAGACTAACCTGCAACCTAAAGGTCCAACATAACCCAGCACACCACCGATTACCCCATCCATGCAGGATGGTGGGCAGAGAGAAACTGAACTAAGATTTTTCATTCAACAGGCATATTGAATCACTGTAGGTGTGCCCTCGTTAACATATCAAAAGACATGTAATACAGGAAGAGTTCAACCGGCTAAAACATTGACAACAATACTTGTCACCACAGACACCCCTCTTTCTCCTCCTGCGGCGTTTCTATTGGGGCGGGGCATGAGTTACTGGGGGGGATCTGATCATCTGTTTACCCCCGCCCCCCCCCGGTTCCTACGCCCATGCCCTTCCTCCATGAAAATCTGGTTATTGATCCAGGGCTGAAAGAGGGAAACCCTCCAGTTTTATAAGAAACAGAACCTTGCCAGTTTCCAGGCCTGTACCGTTGTTGTTAATAGTGGGTTCATTAAAGTTCTCAACCTGATCGAGCATGCATTTCACTTGCTGAAGACAAAACTTAAGGCAGAAAGACCCACAAACAACAACCAAAGACAGCTGCACTAAAGGCCTGGCAAAGCACAGGAGGAAACCCAGTGTTTGATGTCCATGCATTCTATATTACAAGTAGTCGTTGCCTGCAAAGGGTCTTTTAACAAAGTATCAACCCTTTCACAACAATCCAGGATGGATGTGCCAGACACGTCATGACTATAAATAGGTGTAGAAAGCGATCTACAATCGCTTTGTTCACCCAAATGGTGTTGCTGAATGCCTTGATGTCAAAGCCTCAGCAGAAGCCCTGTGTGGCCCCTCCCTGGAAATCAAGGTGCACCATATATAATATGGCAAAATATGACTGATTTTAAAGAGCTTAGGAGGCGATCAACAATAAGCAATACATTCTAGGCAGAGGTATAAAGATAACAAAAATATTCATATCTTGTCCTCCTTTTCATTCATCTTCCATTTCATTCAATAAATCCATTTCACGCACTTTCTTGAATAAGGACATACTGCCTATCAGTTAAAATTTTGCACTGTAGACTGGATTTTTATTTTGTTTTTTACAAATTTCAACCAGAATAGGGAATTATATCTAAAATGATTACAAATAAAAGTGAATAAAATATATGAAGAAATATAACTGCAATGGATAAATGCTTCTGAAAGAGTTCATAAAACATGGCCTTTATTGACCTATTACTCTATGTACTGAAATTTAAGGGGGGAAGGGGTTGATATAAAAAAGGTTATAATATCAATCAAATGTATTCAATCAAATGTGTTCACATACATACAAAGGAAATGTCTCCAGATAAAGTTGGAGTGCCCATGGGAAATAACAATGTTAACAAATATAAGATACTACTTAACAACTTAATATACATCAAGAATGTAAGGAAACAGCTATGAATATGGCCAACCAATGTTATCTGAGATAAGGAATTATACAGGAACAGAGACTATAGAAAAATGACACTAATGACATCTACTTCTACCTTCCAAACTCTGCTTTCTTCTTTAACTACCTTACCTTGATGTTATTTGCTTCATTAAAACCACTGCCTGCTTTGAACCCTAGGAAAGTTTATGGCTTTTCTTTTTGTAATTTTTGCGCTACGCTCCACTCACCCAACCACGACAGAAAGTGAGATGATGACTCCTAAAAGGAACTAGACAAATGTGTACAAAACATCCCATCCAGAAGTATTAGTAGAGATGCTGATGAGACATAGACATCAGCAGACTGAAAGAGGTGGAAGTCACTTTAGACCTATGTATATGTGTGTGTATTGGGAGACATGTGTAAGGGCAGTGTATGTGTAAGTGCATGTGTATATGTTTGAGTATGGCCAGGCATGTGTATATGGGGAGTGTATGGGCATATGTGTGTGTGTATGGGCAAGGTGTGTATATGGGCAGCATATATGTGTGTGAATGGGCAGACATGTGTTAGGCAGTGTATATGTGTGTATATGGGCAGGTGTGTGAAAGGTAGTGTAAATGTGTGTGTACGGGAAGGTGTGTTTTTATGGGCAGTGTATATGTGAAGTGTAAATGTATGTAAGGGCACTGTACATGTATCAAGACCGGCCATCTGAAAATATGTGGGGCTGTGCTGCAGCAGTAGTCGTAAAGAGATCTGCGTTGATTGTGGCACAGATCTTCAATCCACTGCATATTTGCCAGTTAGCGCCATACTGGACATGACATATCTGTTGTGGCACTGATGGGTAGATTCATAGGCCAGGGACAGGGAGGTAAGTAAATCGACACATATACAGAAATATGAATTGTGATATGCTGGGGTGGGTATGAAGGGGATATAATCTCTGAGTGTAGAGATAGAGAGGGATAATTCCGGTGCAATATGGGGTGATAATGATAGGGGGGGGATTCATGTTGGGGGTTGGATTATGATGATGACCGTGATGTAAATAAGCCAATCCAACAGGTCATCGACATGTTCAAATAAATGTCTAAATAAATCGAATTATGTGGCTAAGCATACTAAGTGCTTTATTACAATAATGCAATACTTATTGCTGCTTTTACAACATGCATCACTAATTGATGTAAGTTTTGTGTTTGTTTTGTTCCCCACGAATAACTTAAATTTATTGTACTAACTTTTTAATGCAAAACATCATTTGACAATCGATTTATGATCTGGAATGAATTACTTACACGCAATAAGATTTAGCCGGAGCCTCTGAGAAGATTTCCCTGTTAAATCTATCTATCCAACCTCCTTCTGCTGTATCACGTGGTCCCAGAACGGACAAGGGATTGGGCTTTACAAAAGCACATTTATTCAACTATAATATATATATATATATATATATATATATATAATATCCAAAGATTGTTACCGGCACTCCAGGGACTTGCTCCAGGATGAATTGCTGTTGCAGCTACTTGGCACCGGGCAAAAATAAGTGGTAATTGGAGTGCAATTGTTAATTTTGGACTTTGTATATGTATATATATATATATATATATATATATATAAATATATACACACACACATATATATATATATATATATATATATATATATATATATATATATACACTTATCCATATCATTTTTGATCCATTGTACAGCGCTGCGGATTATGATGGTGCTATATAAATACATAATAATTACTCTTGCGTGGTTGAACAACTAGGCTTTTCACACCAATGAGCGTAAGCATATCCGGAAACTTTATAAGATGGCCACGAGATTATTCTCTGTATTATAAAGAAATAGTTCTGTAACAAAGACTGTTTGGTTGGCTTTCTAATGGTGGCACGGAAATGGTTAAAATAAAGGTCAGTTTAACAAATGTCAGGAACTGAAGATGATGTAAATTAAATAAAGATCGATACAAAATCATATCAAAGATTAGCATGAAATAAATACTTTTGTTGTGCTGTAAAAGAAAACATGATGTCAATGTGTTTATAAAATGACTGTAGAATTATCCTGTAGTTTGAATAAGATCCCTGATATTCAGGGTTAAACTAAGTGTCCACGAGTATGGTTGTAGGTCGGTGTTGGATTTAACTATTTGTTATCCATGATCCGCCATGCCACAGGGCAATTTGTTAGGCTCTCATAAGGCATATTAAAATTGCTCTCCCAAGGGTTCCTCTTTGAGACCCAAATTCCTCCCCAACAATCCCAGCGTTCAGCGGCTCTACAAGACTCAATAATGCTTGGAAACCAACTTATGTAAATAAAATACATTATTACTATATTACTGTATTAGTACTTAGTCCTTATTATGTGAATATTGGTATTAAAGTACACTTATCTCCTAGCAACATATATTCGTTACCAACCAGGCTTATATATGATGGAAGCAGCCAGCTTCACTTCCTGTTTGTATGCTCTCCATGATTATAAATACACAGGAATATTTATAATTATGGTAACAAATTCAGTTCGAGCGTGACTTGTCCTTCTAAACCGTCTATATGAGAAATATTATCTAAATGATTGTTTTTTCTGCAAATAAACACTAGGATCTATGGTGCAAACAAGTCATTTTCACAAGTAACCAATGGCCATGGCTTATTTAACCTATTCCACAGCCATGTCTCGTTTTTCTTAAATATATCAGACACGTGGGAATGTGAAACACCCAGCAGTGTGCGTTAAATTAAAGGGTAGTAGTACATTTAATAAGAACAGAGATTTGCAAGGAAGGAGGGGGACATGTTATGTGTGTGAGCGGAGGAGTATGACGTCACAATCCTATGATGCCATAAGCTGGATTCTAAAGGTTCAGGCATTACAAGTTTAGGTATTTTCTGTATGAACTGTGATAGTGTTTACACTGCAGTGAAAACAGTGCTTCAGGAATCTGGGAAATTCATTGGATTCACAGCACCAAACCTGACAGGTAAAACCCATCAGACAGATTCCATTTATCTTTGTTTCATCAGTTAAGAATTAAGCATTTTGTCCCAGAATTACTGTAGTTTTGTCTTGGATAATATGAATTATATTTGCAGTGATCTGTCTATCATTGTTATCTTTATTATTTTGATTACTACCTTATAAATATGTAGCAGTTTATTTGCTGCATGCTGGTGTGATAAGTAATGGGCATTGCAAACATATTTAAAATGTATATTCCCTTACTCATATTTTCACTTGGAATCCTAAATCAATTATGTGTAGACCCCCTTTGGTTGCTTTACACTTGCACTAAGTACTGAATTCTTATACAGAGTAAAGCCTATTTATTGTTATTTTTATTATTTATCTCTGATATCCGGTACTGACGTTCAGCAGAATCATGACAAGCTGATGTACTTTTAAGAGCAGTAGTAATAAATGACAGATAATACTTTCCACAAGCACTATGCTCAAACTTAGAGAACATGGGACAACATATATATATATATTGACAGGTGTGCTTTGATCTGGTTTGGATTACGCAGTCAGGCTGGTCACTTTTGTGCCAGGCCTAATCTCATCATGAGTACCGAGGTACCAATTGGAAGATGGAAACCTCACAGACCCAGAGGCCCACTTTCAGCCACGTACAACAGCCCAGGACCCAAGTATGGCTTGCCTGGGAGTACAGGTGAGTTGTGTATAACTCTAGATATATATTTGCTTCATATTTGCTGTTCTTTTTTCATCCATGCTCTGTTGATGTAAGAAACATGTCTATGTATTTAATGTCTCTGTCTGTTTTTGCTTCCTTCAAAGGCTATATTAACCACGACCCGTGCCAACCTCAAGCTCCTGCATTCAGCTTTGGCTCACGCCGTTTTAAGATCATGAATGGCTCTCCAGGGCCAGCACATTTTATTCCATCCAACATAACGGCAAAGGGCAAAGATGGCACCCCTTCTTACTCCATCTATGGACGAAACAAGGACCTTAGTAGCTTCCAAACTCCTGGCCCAGGTATAGTGAGAAAAATGCATAAGAGAATGTTGGCCTAATGTTTAGTCACCCTTACTTGCTCCTTTATGTTCACATAGAAAACTACTGGCTTTTATTGTAGGAAGTTTACTGATTGGTGGAACCCCAAGAAATATGGCCTCTTATCCAAGCTTTCCCATAGGCCCCTACAGTCCTTATCTTTCATAAGGGAATTACCAAACGTTATGTCTATTTCTGCTGTGAATGTGGTACCAGCACTAGGGATGTGTTTTTTTTTGTTTTGGGCACAAATGGAATGTTTATTGTGTGCCTTCTCATTCACAAGTCTGCGTTTCCTGTGTCATATTGTTGAAAATGTTGTGATAAACATAGTTTTGCAGTTTTTTTTTCTCATTTTCACATTTCTAAATCACATTTTGTAAATCCCACCAATGTGTTCTCTTTTCACAGGATATTACGCCCCTGAGCTTGCTAAGAAATTGCCTTACCGCTCTGCTCCAGCGGTTTCATTTGGAGCAAGAACAAAGATGTTCAGCAATGACCAGACACCGGGTATAAATCATATCATCATAATTCATAGTGATTGCTGTGTATATATATATATATTGGTACTTTTTCAAACATTAAGCATCCTCCACATTGTTTTTTACAGCTTCATTTTTAGCTGCATTATTTGTTTTATACATTTCTGCAGATGTGAATTGTCCTCTGTTTCATATAAACTTCCAACTGTATTTTACACCACATGTCTTCCCCCAGGTCCAGCGGCATATAAGCTTCCCCCTATAGTGGGTTCAAACTTGGTTAGTAGATATGCTGTACCAAACCTGTCTGTGGGTGGCAGGAGGGAAATTGGAAGCATCTATCAAGACCTGAGGAAAGTGAGTATTTGACCAAATTGTATCATTCAATCCTTTAGTTCCATCTTCTGAATTTTTTTACTTTTAACTGACATGTTAATCCAAAGTGTCATTATATTAGTCATTCTCTCCTCATCTTTAATTTATTTAGACACCTGGCCCAGGAACCTATGGAGCTGTGGATCCAACTAAATATCAAAATAGGCCTCCTCAGTACAGCATGCATTCCAGAAACGCCATGCCCAGGGACTCAGCAAAAAAACCCAGCCCGGCATCCTACAAACCTGAGAAGGTAAGAGAAGGGAAAAGAAAATACAGGGGACTAATGATCGGAAACCAAATCAGTGCCTACAATGGCTGGGTATAGATGAAGTAAACATTCAAGAGATTTAATGTTGGGTATGGTAGCAACAGTTAGAGCATGATTAATAAAAAGCCCAAATACTGGGCATTAACATATATTGCACTAGAGTTGTATTTTGGGTTTGCTATTATGTGGTATAGCCAGCAGTTTTGGTGGTTAGTCATAGTAAGTAAGTAATGAGAGCTAGAAAAAAATATTTTGGGGGTTACTGTTTTTTGTGGGGGTATTGTAAGGATACACCTGCTGCTTGATTATTGAAAGATTGTAGTTGCTAGAGTTCATTTGTGTATTGTTGATACAGAGTGTGGTTATAATCTGTGTCCTCGTTATCAGAAGTCTTCCTGTGTTCCCTGTAGGTTGTCCTGACCCGGCCTCAAGCGCCTAAATTCTCCTTTGGAATCCGCCACTCACCACATGTTGTGTCACTTATAGTGGATCTGGCAGATAAGCCAAAAAAGTATAACTGATCAACTTGGCAGCTCTCCCTTTTTTTATCCTGGGATTTAGAGCGAGGGCCAAGTAGAAGAGATGATAGATTACATAGTTAGATTAGAACGAGTTGATGTCTAATGCATTGATTCAATAAATGGAAAGTTATCCTACAACTTCTATGTGTCCAGTTAATTCATCCTATGTTTAAAATGATGACTGACTAATTGTGTGAATGTGATCCTAACTGACGCAACAAACTCATTTCCTCATAGTAAGGAAAAGCCTTTCTGCTCTTTTTCAATGGTTGTATTATTATTATTATTATTATTATTATTATTATTATTATTATTATTTTTTTTTTTTAAATACTCATTTTATTGAGGGGAGGAATTTCATCAAATATGTATACAGACAGTTTCTGCATATACAAACATGATATCTGCATGTACATAAAATAGAAGCATTTGTGCACAGAACAAACTGTCCAATATCTTCATCATACATATATATATATATATATTTTCAATATAAATCTATATCATTTATGATTATATGATTAAAGGCTATGGAATCCAGCTTTCCCCGTCATAACTTTCACAAAAGTTGTAACGTAAATTGAACGTTACAAAAGTGCAAACATTGTATATATTATTTGACATGTATCAATACGTTCTAAAAACAGTAAACAATACAAAATAAAACTTGTGAAAACCCACTGCACAGCATCTCTTTTCACTCAGTTTATCAAAGTAAGTTAAGCTAAGTTATTCCCCTAACTCTCTAACCTTAGGGCTGCTTAAGGATCTGGCCCTATGTAATCCTGAGTCATTCAGGAGGGAATCCATCAGATCAGCTAGATGACTTAGTAGGTGGATGGTGCACAATTGATGTGTTGCAGTACCAGAAATAGTGTTGGAATGTTTACTGGATCTTTAATTTTAGGGCATTATCTAATTTGTCAATAAAGCCCTGGCAGATTTGGAAGAATCTCTTGTCAAGACTGGCTTTCAAAAAAATCCATCTGCATTACGTATAGCAATTTGTTAGAGATGAGAATCGTACCCTCTATAGGTATGTTCAATAACCCCTAAGATAGCTAATTGGTGTCATATTTGTTATGGAGATGTCTATGAGTCTACAATATATACATGTGGCAGTCCAAAGGTTTTAATCATGGGACACTGCCACAGACAATGAAATGGATATGTTCCCTGTGTTCTGGACTTACTACATAGGTTATTTGTATAACTGGGTGGGGGAATAATACGTATAATGGGCAATTTTGAGGAACATGTCACTATATGTAGTGGAAGGCATAGCTCGACATTAGGTATATACTAAATCACAAATGTTCAGGAAAGATCTCCCTAAACGCTATAAAGGAAAGGATGGATTTGGTGACTCTATTCAACAGATATTGAGTATACATTCATCTTATGTCAGAGTGAATATGGATAAGGAGCCCTTCCTCCCTGATAATCTGGGTTATTGATCCAGGGCTGAAAGGGGGAACCCTCCAGTTTTATTAGAAACAGAACCTTGCCAGTTTCCAGGCCTGTGGCGTTGTTTTTAATAGTGGGTTCATTAAAGCAAGTTCACAACCCGATCGAGGCATTTCACTTGCTGAAGACAAAACTTAAGACAGAAAGACCCACAAACAACAACCAAAGACAGCTGCACTAAAGGCCTGGCAAAGCACAGGAGGAAACTCAGTGTTTGATGTCCATGCATTCCATATTTCAAGTAGTCATTGCCTGCAAAGGGTCTTTTAACAAAGTATCAACTCCTTCACAACAATTGACTTACCAGGATGGATGTGCCAGACACGTCATGACTATAAATAGGTGTAGAAAGCGATCTACAAATGCTTTCTTCGCCAAAATGGTGTTGCTGTAATGCCGTGATGTCAAAGCCTCAGCAGAGGCCCCGTGTGGCCCCTCCCCGGACATTAAGGTGCGCCATATATAACATGGAGTGGCGTCGGCAGGGGGGGCATGCCCCCCCGTGTGCTTCCCCAATTGAAACGCCGCCTTTTTTTTTTTTAATAGACGCAGAGGAGAGAGTTGCTCACTCTTCTCCGCGAGGCCTCTGCCTTGTTCGCGGTGCCAGCATTTCATGCTGAGCGCCGGTATGTGACGTCATGTGTGTGTAATTTGGGTGCTGGGAAGGTTCTATGTGGGCAATGTGGACGCCAGGCTTGGCTTTGGAGTGTGGGACCTGTGATCTATGCCTGTAATTTAGGGGGTTTTATCTATACCTTTAATGCAGAGTTTATATGTAATTTCCAATTCATATATACCTGCAATGCTGGGTTTGTGTGTTCTGTTGGTTTATACCTGCAATGCTATGTTTCCATACATTATTTATGTATACCTGCAAATACAAGGGTTTTTTGTCTTATTCAGTTGCATGTGCTGTTTCCATGTGTTGTTTATTTGATCTATACCTGAACTACAAGGTGTAAGTAAAAGAGCGGTATGGTTTAGTGAATGAGGGGACAAAGGGACTCTGGGGATGATTACAGGGGGGAGGACCTCTCAATGTCAAAGTGCAGTCAGAAGGAGGAAAGACTGCACTGACTCTCACTGTCTTCCCCTGATCTGCAGTCAGTGTGGTAAATATATATATTTTTGGTGTGGTAGTGGAGGGAATGATTGCATGCAAGGGAGCGTTGAGCGGGGCCCAAGGAAATGCTTGGGTAGGGTCCAATTTTTTCACTATAAAATATATTGGCAACAGGGTCTAATATTTATATATATATTGACAGCAGGGGCAAATATTTATATATATATTGGCAGCAGGGGCAAATATTTATTTATGTTTTGGCAGCAGGGGGCTAATATTTATTTATATATAGGAAGCAGGGTTTAATATTTATATATATCCGCAGCAGGGGCTTATATTAAAGGGGACCTGGATCCTTCTGCCCCCCCCCCCAACTTACAGGTACTTCTGAGTCCCCGGTGCTTAGTCACTTCCCTGTGATCTCTGACAGCCGGGGAAGGTCTGGGCGATGGACGCAGACAACCCCTGCTACCCGCACCGCCTCCCGGCTGCAGCGAAAGTTGTCTACGCAAATCGCGTAGAGCTCTACACGCTGCCCGGACTACGCACTGGGGACTCAGAAGCTCCGGTAAGTTTGGAGGAGGGAGGGAGTGTTAAATGGGGGGCATAAGGCATTTCTGGAAGCAGAGTGCTCTGTGAAATGCCTTTTAACCCCCTTAATGCCACTCTGCCTCCAGAAATGCCTTTTGACCCTCTATATACCACTCTGCCTCCTGAAATGCCTTATACTTCCCTATATGCCACTCTGCCCCATAATATGCCTTTTAACCCTCTAAATGCCAGAGTGGCATATAGGGGTATAAGGCATTTCTGGAGGCAGAGTGGCACATAGGGTGTCAAAAGGCATATCATGGGGCACAGTGGCATTTAGAGGGTTAAAAGGCATTTCTGGGGCAGAGTGGCAAGCCAGGGGGCAGTTGTGCATAACTGGGGGGGGGGCAGGCTGAAAAAAATATATATTTTTCTCAATCATAGCTTTTATTAAAAAAAAATTGTTCACATAGTTTACATGAATTAACATTTACTGGTAAAACTTTATTCCTATAGGGTCATCTTATATTCAGACTTTTTCTTTTTTTTCATAAATTAATATTCAGATTTTGGGGGGTCGTCTTATAATCGAGCAAATACGGTATATATCAGCAGCAGGGGCTAATATTAATATATATCGGCAGTAGGGGCTAATATTAATATATATTGGCTGCAGGGTCAAATATTAATATATATCGGCAGCAGGGTATAATTTTTATGTATATCAGCAGCAGGGTATAATATAAGTATATATATCCACAGCAGGGGCTAATATTAATATAAATTGGAAGCAGGGTGTAATATTTCTATATATATCGGCAGCAGGGTCTAATATTTATATGTATATATATATTGGCAGCAGGGTCTAATATTAAGGAATTAAAAATAACTGCCAGTTCAGCTGTTATTTTGAAATCATATTTCAATCATGGTCTTTACTTCAAAGAGATAAGTACATATAATGTAGTTAAAAATGCACGTCTAACGTATATATATATATATATATATATATATATATATATATAGTATACTAAGTGCTTTATTACAATAATGCAATACTTATTGCTGCTTTTACAACATGCATCAGTAACTGATGTAAGTTTTGTGTTTGTTTTGTTCCCCACGAATAATTTAAATTTATTGTACTAACTTTTAACGCAAAACATCATTTAACAATCGATTTATGATCTGGAATGAATTACTTACACGCAATAAGAGTTAGCCGGAGCCTCTAAAAAGATTTCCCTGTTAAATCTATCTATCCAACCTCCTTCTGCTGTATCACGTGGTCCCAGAACGGACAAGCGATTGGGCTTTACAAGAGCACATTTATTAAACTTTTTTTCCCTTTAGACCTTGCATTTTTACCTTATTTGTCAACAGCCACAACAGCAATCTCTTTATACATATATATATATATATATATATATATACACACACACACACACACACACACATATATATATACTTATCCATATCATTTTTGATCCATTGTACAGCGCTGCAGATTATGATAGTGCTATATAAATCCATAATAATTACTCTCAGGTACATTTGCGTGGTTGAACAATCAAAGATTAGCATGAAATAAATACTTTTGTTGTGCTGTAAAAGAAAACATGATGTCAATGTGTTTATAAAATGACTGTAGAATTATCCTGTAGTTTGAATAAGATCCCTGATATTTAGGTTTAAACTAAGTGTCCACGAGTATGGTTGTAGGTCGGTGATGGATTTAACTATGTGTTATCCATGATCCGCCATGCTACAGGGCAATTTGTTAGGCTCTCATAAGGCATATTCAAATTACTCTCCCAAGGGTTCCTCTTTGAGACCCAAATTCCTCCCCAACAATCCCAGCGTTCAGCGGCTCTACAAGACTCAATAATGCTTGGAAACCAACTTATGTAAATAAAATACATTATTACTATATTACTGTATTAGTACTTAGTCCTTGTCTTGTGAATATTGGTATTAAAGTACACTTATCTCCTAGCAACATATATTCATTACCAACCAGGCTTATATATGATGGAAGCAGCCAGCTTCACTTCCTGTTTGTATGCTCTCCATGATTATAAATACACAGGAATATTTATAATTATGGTAACAAATTCAGTTCGAGCGTGACTTGTCCTTCTAAACCTTCTATATGAGAAATATTATCTAAATGATTGTTTTTTCTGCAAATAAACACTAGGATCTATGGTGCAAACAAGTCATTTTCACAAGTAACCAATGCCTATGGCTTATTTAACCTATTCCACAGCCATGTCTCATTTTTCTTAAATATATCAGACACGTGGGAATGTGAAACACCCAGCAGTGTGCGTTAAATTAAAGGGTAGTAGTACATTTAATAAGAACAGAGATTTGCAAGGAAGGAGGGGGACAGATGTTATGTGTGTGAGCGGAGGAGTATGACGTCACAATCCTATGATGCCATAAGCTGGATTCTAAAGGTTCAGGCATTACAAGTTTAGGTATTTTCTGTATGAACTGTGATAGTGTTTACACTGCAGTGAAAACAGTGCTTCAGGAATCTGGGAAATTCATTGGATTCACAGCACCAAACCTGACAGGTAAAACCCATCAGACAGATTCCATTTATCTTTGTTTCATCAGTTAAAAATTAAGCATTTTGTCCCAGAATTACTGTAGTTTTGTCTTGGATAATATGAATTATATTTGCAGTGATCTGTCTATCATTGTTATCTTTATTATTTTGATTACTACCTTATAAATATGTAGCAGTTTATTTGCTGCATGCTGGTGTGATAAGTAATGGGCATTGCAAACATATTTAAAATGTATATTCCCTTACTCATATTTTCACTTGGAATCCTAAATCAATTATGTGTAGACCCCCTTTGGTTGCTTTACACTTGCACTAAGTACTGAATTCTTATACAGAGTAAAGCCTATTTATTGTTATTTTTATTATTTATCTCTGATATCCGGTACTGACGTTCAGCAGAATCATGACAAGCTGATGTACTTTTAAGAGCAGTAGTAATAAATGACAGATAATACTTTCCACAAGCACTATGCTCAAACTTAGAGAACATGGGACAACATATATATATATATTGACAGGTGTGCTTTGATCTGGTTTGGATTACGCAGTCAGGCTGGTCACTTTTGTGCCAGGCCTAATCTCATCATGAGTACCGAGGTACCAATTGGAAGATGGAAACCTCACAGACCCAGAGGCCCACTTTCAGCCACGTACAACAGCCCAGGACCCAAGTATGGCTTGCCTGGGAGTACAGGTGAGTTGTGTATAACTCTAGATATATATTTGCTTCATATTTGCTGTTCTTTTTTCATCCATGCTCTGTTGATGTAAGAAACATGTCTATGTATTTAATGTCTCTGTCTGTTTTTGCTTCCTTCAAAGGCTATATTAACCACGACCCGTGCCAACCTCAAGCTCCTGCATTCAGCTTTGGCTCACGCCGTTTTAAGATCATGAATGGCTCTCCAGGGCCAGCACATTTTATTCCATCCAACATAACGGCAAAGGGCAAAGATGGCACCCCTTCTTACTCCATCTATGGACGAAACAAGGACCTTAGTAGCTTCCAAACTCCTGGCCCAGGTATAGTGAGAAAAATGCATAAGAGAATGCTGGCCTAATGTTTAGTCACCCTTACTTGCTCCATTATGTTCACATAGAAAACTACTGGCTTTTATTGTAGGAAGTTTACTGATTGGTGGAACCCCAAGAAATATGGCCTCTTATCCAAGCTTTCCCATAGGCCCCTACAGTCCATATCTTTCATAAGGGAATTACCAAACTTTATGTCTATTTCTGCTGTGAATGTGGTACCAGCACTAGGGATGTGTTTTTTTTTGTTTTGGGCACAAATGGAATGTTTATTGTGTGCCTTCTCATTCACAAGTCTGCGTTTCCTGTGCCATATTGTTGAAAATTTTAAGATAAAAGCAGTTTCGCGTTTTTTTTTTCTCATTTTCACATTTCTAAATCACATTTTGTAAATCCCACCAATGTGTTCTCTTTTCACAGGATATTACGCCCCTGAGCTTGCTAAGAAATTGCCTTACCGCTCTGCTCCAGCGGTTTCATTTGGAGCAAGAACAAATATGTTCAGCAATGACCAGACACCGGGTATAAATCATATCATCATAATTCATAGTGATTGCTGTGTATATATATATATATTGGTACTTTTTCAAACATTAAGCATCCTCCACATTGTTTTTTACAGCTTCATTTTTAGCTGCATTATTTGTTTTATACATTTCTGCAGATGTGAATTGTCCTCTGTTTCATATAAACTTCCAACTGTATTTTACACCACATGTCTTCCCCCAGGTCCAGCGGCATATAAGCTTCCCCCTATAGTGGGTTCAAACTTGGTTAGTAGATATGCTGTACCAAACCTGTCTGTGGGTGGCAGGAGGGAAATTGGAAGCATCTATCAAGACCTGAGGAAAGTGAGTATTTGACCAAATTGTATCATTCAATCCTTTAGTTCCATCTTCTGAATTTTTTTACTTTTAACTGACATGTTAATCCAAAGTGTCATTATATTAGTCATTCTCTCCTCATCTTTAATTTATTTAGACACCTGGCCCAGGAACCTATGGAGCTGTGGATCCAACTAAATATCAAAATAGGCCTCCTCAGTACAGCATGCATTCCAGAAACGCCATGCCCAGGGACTCAGCAAAAAAACCCAGCCCGGCATCCTACAAACCTGAGAAGGTAAGAGAAGGGAAAAGAAAATACAGGGGACTAATGATCGGAAACCAATCAGTTGCCTACAATGGCTGGGTATAGATGAAGTAAACATTCAAGAGATTTAATGTTGGGTAATGGTAGCAACAGTTAGAGCATGATTAATAAAAAGCCCAAATACTGGGCATTAACATATATTGCACTAGAGTTGTATTTGGGGTTTGCTATTATGTGGTATAGCCAGCAGTTTTGGTGGTTAGTCATAGTAAGTAAGTAATGAGAGCTAGAAAAAAATATTTTGGGGGTTACTGTTTTTTGTGGGGGTATTGTAAGGATACACCTGCTGCTTGATTATTGAAAGATTGTAGTTGCTAGAGTTCATTTGTGTATTGTTGATACAGAGTGTGGTTATAATCTGTGTCCTCGTTATCAGAAGTCTTCCTGTGTTCCCTGTAGGTTGTCCTGACCCGGCCTCAAGCGCCTAAATTCTCCTTTGGAATCCGCCACTCACCACATGTTGTGTCACTTATAGTGGATCTGGCAGATAAG
The DNA here is from genome assembly GCF_027358695.1 of Spea bombifrons. Taxonomy (NCBI): domain Eukaryota; kingdom Metazoa; phylum Chordata; class Amphibia; order Anura; family Pelobatidae; genus Spea; species Spea bombifrons. The sequence continues at coordinate 70,442,242 of NC_071088.1, read as the reverse complement.
CCAAAAAAGTATAACTGATCAACTTGGCAGCTCTCCCTTTTTTTATCCTGGGATTTAGAGCGAGGGCCAAGTAGAAGAGATGATAGATTACATAGTTAGATTAGAACGAGTTGATGTCTAATGCATTGATTCAATAAATGGAAAGTTATCCTACAACTTCTATGTGTCCAGTTAATTCATCCTATGTTTAAAATGATGACTGACTAATTGTGTGAATGTGATCCTAACTGACACAACAAACTCATTTCCTCCTAGTAAGGAAAAGCCTTTCTGCTCTTTTTCAATGGTTGTATTATTATTATTATTATTATTATTATTATTTTTTTTTTTATTTTTTTTTAAATACTCATTTTATTGAGGGGAGGAATTTCATCAAATATGTATACAGACAGTTTCTGCATATACAAACATGATATCTGCATGTACATAAAATAGAAGCATTTGTGCACAGAACAAACTGTCCAATATCTTCATCATACATATATATATATATATATATATATATTTTCAATATAAATCTATATCATTTATGATTATATGATTAAAGGCTATGGAATCCAGCTTTCCCTGTCATAACTTTCACAAAAGTTGTAACGTAAATTGAACGTTAGAATAGTGCAAACATTGTATATATTATTTGACATGTATCAATACGTTCTAAAAACAGTAAACAATACAAAATAAAACTTGTGAAAACCCACTGCACAGCATCTCTTTTCACTCAGTTTATCAAAGTAAATTAAGCTAAGTTATTCCCCTAACTCTCTAACCTTAGGGCTGCTTAAGGATCTGGCCCTATGTAATCCTGAGTCATTCAGGAGGGAATCCACCAGATCAGCTAGATGACTTAGTAGGTGGATGGTGCACAATTGATGTGTTGCGGTACCAGAAATAGTGTTGGAATGTTTACTGGATCTTTAATTTTAGGGCATTATCTAATTTGTCAATAAAGCCCTGGCAGATTTGGAAGAATCTCTTGTCAAGACTGGCTTTCAAAAAAATCCATCTGCATTACGTATAGCAATTTGTTAGAGATGAGAATCGTACCCTCTGTAGGTATGTTCAATAACCCCTAAGATAGCTAATTGGTGTCATATTTGTTATGGAGATGTCTATGAGTCTACAGTATATACATGTGGCAGTCCAAAGGTTTTAATCATGGGACACTGCCACAGACAATGAAATGGATATGTTCCCTGTGTTCTGGACTTACTACATAGGTTATTTGTATAACTGGGTGGGGGAATAATACGTATAATGGGCAATTTTGAGGAACATGTCACTATATGTAGTGGAAGGCATAGCTCGACATTAGGTATATACTAAATCACAAATGTTCAGGAAAGATCTCCCTAAACGCTATAAAGGAAAGGATGGATTTGGTGACTCTATTCAACAGATATTGAGTATACATTCATCTTATGTCAGAGTGAATATGGATAAGGAGCCCTTCCTCCCTGATAATCTGGGTTATTGATCCAGGGCTGAAAGGGGGAACCCTCCAGTTTTATTAGAAACAGAACCTTGCCAGTTTCCAGGCCTGTGGCGTTGTTTTTAATAGTGGGTTCATTAAAGCAAGTTCACAACCCGATCGAGGCATTTCACTTGCTGAAGACAAAACTTAAGGCAGAAAGACCCACAAACAACAACCAAAGACAGCTGCACTAAAGGCCTGGCAAAGCACAGGAGGAAACTCAGTGTTTGATGTCCATGCATTCCATATTTCAAGTAGTCATTGCCTGCAAAGGGTCTTTTAACAAAGTATCAACTCCTTCACAACAATTGACTTACCAGGATGGATGTGCCAGACACGTCATGACTATAAATAGGTGTAGAAAGCGATCTACAAATGCTTTCTTCGCCAAAATGGTGTTGCTGTAATGCCGTGATGTCAAAGCCTCAGCAGAGGCCCCGTGTGGCCCCTCCCCGGACATTAAGGTGCGCCATATATAACATGGAGTGGCGTCGGCAGGGGGGGGCATGCCCCCCCGTGTGCTTCCCCAATTGAAACGCCGCCTTTTTTTTTTTTAATAGACGCAGAGGAGAGAGTTGCTCACTCTTCTCCGCGAGGCCTCTGCCTTGTTCGCGGTGCCAGCATTTCATGCTGAGCGCCGGTATGTGACGTCATGTGTGTGTAATTTGGGTGCTGGGAAGGTTCTATGTGGGCAATGTGGACGCCAGGCTTGGCTTTGGAGTGTGGGACCTGTGATCTATGCCTGTAATTTAGGGGGTTTTATCTATACCTTTAATGCAGAGTTTATATGTAATTTCCAATTCATATATACCTGCAATGCTGGGTTTGTGTGTTCTGTTGGTTTATACCTGCAATGCTATGTTTCCATACATTATTTATGTATACCTGCAAATACAAGGGTTTTTTGTCTTATTCAGTTGCATGTGCTGTTTCCATGTGTTGTTTATTTGATCTATACCTGAACTACAAGGTGTAAGTAAAAGAGCGGTATGGTTTAGTGAATGAGGGGACAAAGGGACTCTGGGGATGATTACAGGGGGGAGGACCTCTCAATGTCAAAGTGAAGTCAGAAGGAGGAAAGACTGCACTGACTCTCACTGTCTTCCCCTGATCTGCAGTCAGTGTGGTAAATATATATATTTTTGGTGTGGTAGTGGAGGGAATGATTGCATGCAAGGGAGCGTTGAGCGGGGCCCAAGGAAATGCTTGGGTAGGGTCCAATTTTTTCACTATAAAATATATTGGCAACAGGGTCTAATATTTATATATATATTGACAGCAGGGGCAAATATTTATATATATATTGGCAGCAGGGGCAAATATTTATTTATGTTTTGGCAGCAGGGGGCTAATATTTATTTATATATAGGAAGCAGGGTTTAATATTTATATATATCCGCAGCAGGGGCTTATATTAAAGGGGACCTGGATCCTTCTGCCCCCCCCCCAACTTACAGGTACTTCTGAGTCCCCGGTGCTTAGTCACTTCCCTGTGATCTCTGACAGCCGGGGAAGGTCTGGGCGATGGACGCAGACAACCCCTGCTACCCGCACCGCCTCCCGGCTGCAGCGAAAGTTGTCTACGCAAATCGCGTAGAGCTCTACACGCTGCCCGGACTACGCACTGGGGACTCAGAAGCTCCGGTAAGTTTGGAGGAGGGAGGGAGTGTTAAATGGGGGGCATAAGGCATTTCTGGAAGCAGAGTGCTCTGTGAAATGCCTTTTAACCCCCTTAATGCCACTCTGCCTCCAGAAATGCCTTTTGACCCTCTATATACCACTCTGCCTCCTGAAATGCCTTATACTTCCCTATATGCCACTCTGCCCCATAATATGCCTTTTAACCCTCTAAATGCCAGAGTGGCATATAGGGGTACAAGGCATTTCTGGAGGCAGAGTGGCACATAGGGTGTCAAAAGGCATATCATGGGGCACAGTGGCATTTAGAGGGTTAAAAGGCATTTCTGGGGCAGAGTGGCAAGCCAGGGGGCAGTTGTGCATAACTGGGGGGGGGCAGGCTGAAAAAAATATATATTTTTCTCAATCATAGCTTTTATTAAAAAAAAATTGTTCACATAGTTTACATGAATTAACATTTACTGGTAAAACTTTATTCCTATAGGGTCATCTTATATTCAGACTTTTTCTTTTTTTTCATAAATTAATATTCAGATTTTGGGGGGTCGTCTTATAATCGAGCAAATACGGTATATATCAGCAGCAGGGGCTAATATTAATATATATCGTCAGTAGGGGCTAATATTAATATATATTGGCTGCAGGGTCAAATATTAATATATATCGGCAGCAGGGTATAATTTTTATGTATATCAGCAGCAGGGTATAATATAAGTATATATATCCACAGCAGGGGCTAATATTAATATAAATTGGAAGCAGGGTGTAATATTTCTATATATCGGCAGCAGGGTCTAATATTTATATGTATATATATATTGGCAGCAGGGTCTAATATTAAGGAATTAAAAATAACTGCCAGTTCAGCTGTTATTTTGAAATCATATTTCAATCATGGTCTTTACTTCAAAGAGATAAGTACATATAATGTAGTTAAAAATGCACGTCTAACGTATATATATATATATATATATATATATATATATATATAGTATACTAAGTGCTTTATTACAATAATGCAATACTTATTGCTGCTTTTACAACATGCATCAGTAACTGATGTAAGTTTTGTGTTTGTTTTGTTCCCCACGAATAACTTAAATTTATTGTACTAACTTTTAACGCAAAACATCATTTAACAATCGATTTATGATCTGGAATGAATTACTTACACGCAATAAGAGTTAGCCGGAGCCTCTAAAAAGATTTCCCTGTTAAATCTATCTATCCAACCTCCTTCTGCTGTATCACGTGGTCCCAGAACGGACAAGCGATTGGGCTTTACAAGAGCACATTTATTACACTTTTTTTCCCTTTAGACCTTGCATTTTTACCTTATTTGTCAACAGCCACAACAGCAATCTCTTTATACATATATATATATATATATATATATACACACACACACACACACAGATATATATATACTTATCCATATCATTTTTGATCCATTGTACAGCGCTGCAGATTATGATAGTGCTATATAAATCCATAATAATTACTCTCAGGTACATTTGCGTGGTTGAACAATCAAAGATTAGCATGAAATAAATACTTTTGTTGTGCTGTAAAAGAAAACATGATGTCAATGTGTTTATAAAATGACTGTAGAATTATCCTGTAGTTTGAATAAGATCCCTGATATTTAGGTTTAAACTAAGTGTCCACGAGTATGGTTGTAGGTCGGTGATGGATTTAACTATGTGTTATCCATGATCCGCCATGCCACAGGGCAATTTGTTAGGCTCTCATAAGGCATATTCAAATTACTCTCCCAAGGGTTCCTCTTTGAGACCCAAATTCCTCCCCAACAATCCCAGCGTTCAGCGGCTCTACAAGACTCAATAATGCTTGGAAACCAACTTATGTAAATAAAATACATTATTACTATATTACTGTATTAGTACTTAGTCCTTGTCTTGTGAATATTGGTATTAAAGTACACTTATCTCCTAGCAACATATATTCATTACCAACCAGGCTTATATATGATGGAAGCAGCCAGCTTCACTTCCTGTTTGTATGCTCTCCATGATTATAAATACACAGGAATATTTATAATTATGGTAACAAATTCAGTTCGAGCGTGACTTGTCCTTCTAAACCTTCTATATGAGAAATATTATCTAAATGATTGTTTTTTCTGCAAATAAACACTAGGATCTATGGTGCAAACAAGTCATTTTCACAAGTAACCAATGGCCATGGCTTATTTAACCTATTCCACAGCCATGTCTCATTTTTCTTAAATATATCAGACACGTGGGAATGTGAAACACCCAGCAGTGTGCGTTAAATTAAAGGGTAGTAGTACATTTAATAAGAACAGAGATTTGCAAGGAAGGAGGGGGACATGTTATGTGTGTGAGTGGAGGAGTATGACGTCACAATCCTATGATGCCATAAGCTGGATTCTAAAGGTTCAGGCATTACAAGTTTAGGTATTTTCTGTATGAACTGTGATAGTGTTTACACTGCAGTGAAAACAGTGCTTCAGGAATCTGGGAAATTCATTGGATTCACAGCACCAAACCTGACAGGTAAAACCCATCAGACAGATTCCATTTATCTTTGTTTCATCAGTTAAGAATTAAGCATTTTGTCCCAGAATTACTGTAGTTTTGTCTTGGATAATATGAATTATATTTGCAGTGATCTGTCTATCATTGTTATCTTTATTATTTTGATTACTACCTTATAAATATGTAGCAGTTTATTTGCTGCATGCTGGTGTGATAAGTAATGGGCATTGCAAACATATTTAAAATGTATATTCCCTTACTCATATTTTCACTTGGAATCCTAAATCAATTATGTGTAGACCCCCTTTGGTTGCTTTACACTTGCACTAAGTACTGAATTCTTATACAGAGTAAAGCCTATTTATTGTTATTTTTATTATTTATCTCTGATATCCGGTACTGACGTTCAGCAGAATCATGACAAGCTGATGTACTTTTAAGAGCAGTAGTAATAAATGACAGATAATACTTTCCACAAGCACTATGCTCAAACTTAGAGAACATGGGACAACAAGTAATATATATATTGACAGGTGTGCTTTGATCTGGTTTGGATTACGCAGTCAGGCTGGTCACTTTTGTGCCAGGCCTAATCTCATCATGAGTACCGAGGTACCAATTGGAAGATGGAAACCTCACAGACCCAGAGGCCCACTTTCAGCCACGTACAACAGCCCAGGACCCAAGTATGGCTTGCCTGGGAGTACAGGTGAGTTGTGTATAACTCTAGATATATATTTGCTTCATATTTGCTGTTCTTTTTTCATCCATGCTCTGTTGATGTAAGAAACATGTCTATGTATTTAATGTCTCTGTCTGTTTTTGCTTCCTTCAAAGGCTATATTAACCACGACCCGTGCCAACCTCAAGCTCCTGCATTCAGCTTTGGCTCACGCCGTTTTAAGATCATGAATGGCTCTCCAGGGCCAGCACATTTTATTCCATCCAACATAACGGCAAAGGGCAAAGATGGCACCCCTTCTTACTCCATCTATGGACGAAACAAGGACCTTAGTAGCTTCCAAACTCCTGGCCCAGGTATAGTGAGAAAAATGCATAAGAGAATGTTGGCCTAATGTTTAGTCACCCTTACTTGCTCCTTTATGTTCACATAGAAAACTACTGGCTTTTATTGTAGGAAGTTTACTGATTGGTGGAACCCCAAGAAATATGGCCTCTTATCCAAGCTTTCCCATAGGCCCCTACAGTCCTTATCTTTCATAAGGGAATTACCAAACGTTATGTCTATTTCTGCTGTGAATGTGGTACCAGCACTAGGGATGTGTTTTTTTTTGTTTTGGGCACAAATGGAATGTTTATTGTGTGCCTTCTCATTCACAAGTCTGCGTTTCCTGTGCCATATTGTTGAAAATTTTAAGATAAAAGCAGTTTCGCGTTTTTTTTTTCTCATTTTCACATTTCTAAATCACATTTTGTAAATCCCACCAATGTGTTCTCTTTTCACAGGATATTACGCCCCTGAGCTTGCTAAGAAATTGCCTTACCGCTCTGCTCCAGCGGTTTCATTTGGAGCAAGAACAAAGATGTTCAGCAATGACCAGACACCGGGTATAAATCATATCATCATAAATCATAGTGATTGCTGTGTATATATATATATATATTGGTACTTTTTCAAACATTAAGCATCCTCCACATTGTTTTTTACAGCTTCATTTTTAGCTGCATTATTTGTTTTATACATTTCTGCAGATGTGAATTGTCCTCTGTTTCATATAAACTTCCAACTGTATTTTACACCACATGTCTTCCCCCAGGTCCAGCGGCATATAAGCTTCCCCCTATAGTGGGTTCAAACTTGGTTAGTAGATATGCTGTACCAAACCTGTCTGTGGGTGGCAGGAGGGAAATTGGAAGCATCTATCAAGACCTGAGGAAAGTGAGTATTTGACCAAATTGTATCATTCAATCCTTTAGTTCCATCTTCTGGATTTTTTTACTTTTAACTGACATGTTAATCCAAAGTGTCATTATATTAGTCATTCTCTCCTCATCTTTAATTTATTTAGACACCTGGCCCAGGAACCTATGGAGCTGTGGATCCAACTAAATATCAAAATAGGCCTCCTCAGTACAGCATGCATTCCAGAAACGCCATGCCCAGGGACTCAGCAAAAAAACCCAGCCCGGCATCCTACAAACCTGAGAAGGTAAGAGAAGGGAAAAGAAAATACAGGGGACTAATGATCGGAAACCAATCAGTTGCCTACAATGGCTGGGTATAGATGAAGTAAACATTCAAGAGATTTAATGTTGGGTAATGGTAGCAACAGTTAGAGCATGATTAATAAAAAGCCCAAATACTGGGCATTAACATATATTGCACTAGAGTTGTATTTTGGGTTTGCTATTATGTGGTATAGCCAGCAGTTTTGGTGGTTAGTCATAGTAAGTAAGTAATGAGAGCTAGAAAAAAATATTTTGGGGGTTACTGTTTTTTGTGGGGGTATTGTAAGGATACACCTGCTGCTTGATTATTGAAAGATTATAGTTGCTAGAGTTGATTTGTGTATTGTTGATACAGAGTGTGGTTGTAATCTGTGTCCTCGTTATCAGAAGTCTTCCTGTGTTCCCTGTAGGTTGTCCTGACCCGGCCTCAAGCGCCTAAATTCTCCTTTGGAATCCGCCACTCACCACATGTTGTGTCACTTATAGTGGATCTGGCAGATAAGCCAAAAAAGTATAACTGATCAACTTGGCAGCTCTCCCTTTTTTTATCCTGGGATTTAGAGCGAGGGCCAAGTAGAAGAGATGATAGATTACATAGTTAGATTAGAACGAGTTGATGTCTAATGCATTGATTCAATAAATGGAAAGTTATCCTACAACTTCTATGTGTCCAGTTAATTCATCCTATGTTTAAAATGATGACTGACTAATTGTGTGAATGTGATCCTAACTGACACAACAAACTCATTTCCTCCTAGTAAGGAAAAGCCTTTCTGCTCTTTTTCAATGGTTGTATTATTATTATTATTATTATTATTATTATTATTATTATTTTTTTTTTTTTAAATACTCATTTTATTGAGGGGAGGAATTTCATCAAATATGTATACAGACAGTTTCTGCATATACAAACATGATATCTGCATGTACATAAAATAGAAGCATTTGTGCACAGAACAAACTGTCCAATATCTTCATCATACATATATATATATATATATTTTCAATATAAATCTATATCATTTATGATTATATGATTAAAGGCTATGGAATCCAGCTTTCCCTGTCATAACTTTCACAAAAGTTGTAACGTAAATTGAACGTTAGAATAGTGCAAACATTGTATATATTCTTTGACATGTATCAATACGTTCTAAAAACGTTCTAAAAACAGTAAACAATACAAAATAAAACTTGTGAAAACCCACTGCACAGCATGTCTTTTCACTCAGTTTATCAAAGTTATTAAGTTATTAAGCTAAGTTATTCCCCTAACTCTCTAACCTTAGGGCTGCTTAAGGATCGGGCCCTATGTAATCCTGAGTCATTGAGGAGGGAAGCCACCAGATCAGCTAGATGACTTAGTAGGTGGATGGTGCACAATTGATGTGTTGCAGTACCAGAAATAGTGTTGGAATGTTTACTGGATCTTTAATTTTAGGGCATTATCTAATTTGTCAATAAAGCCCTGGCAGATTTGGAAGAATCTCTTGTCAAGACTGGCTTTCAAAAAAATCCATTTGTATTACGCATAGCAATTTGTTAGAGATGAGAATCGTACCCTCTGTAGGTATGTTCAATAACCCCTAAGATGGCTAATTGGTGTCATATTTGTTATGGAGATGTCTATGAGTCTACAGTATATACATGTGGCAGTCCAAAAAGTTTTGATTATGGGACACTGCCACAGACAATAAAATGGATCTGTTCCCTGTGTTCTGGACTTACTACATAGGTTATTTGTATAACTGGGGGGGAATAATACGTATAATGGGTAATTTTGAGGAACATGTCACTATATGTAGTGGAAGGCATAGCTCGACATTAGGTATATACTACATCACAAATGTTCAGGAAAGGTCTCCCTAAACGCTATAAAGGAAAGGATGGATTTGGTGACTCTATTCAAGAGATATTGAGTATACATTCATGTTATGTCACAGTGAATATGGATAAGAAGCCCTTCCTCCCTGAAAATCTGGGTTATTGATCCAGGGCTGAATGGGGAACCCTCCAGTGTTATTAGAAACAGAACCGTGCCAGTTTCCAGGCCTGTGGCGTTGTTTTTAATAGTGGGTTCATTAAAGCAAGTTCTCAACCTGATCGAGCCATTTCGCTTGCTGAAGACAAAACTTAAGGCAGAAAGACCCACAAACAACAACCAAAGAAAGCTGCACTAAAGGCCTGGCAAAGCACAGGAGGAAACCCGGTGTTTGATGATGTCCATGCGTTCCATATTACAAGTAGTCATTGCCTGCAAAGGGTCTTTTAACAAAGTATCAACCCCTTCACAACAATACCGTACCAGGATGGATGTGCCAGACACGTCATGACTATAAATAGGTGTAGAAAGTGATCTACAACCGCTTTCTTCACCCAAATGGTGTTGCTATAATGCCTCAGCAGAGGCCCCGTGTGGCCCCTCCCCGGACATCAAGGTGCGCCATATATAATATGACAACAGATGCCTGATTTTAAAGAGCTTAGGTGGCGATCAACAATAAGCAATACATTCTACGCAGAGGTATAAAGATAACAAAAATATTCATATCTATCTTGTCCTCCTTTTCATTCATCTTCCTTTTCATTCAATAAATCCGTTTCACGCACTTTCCTGAATCAGGACATACAGCCTATCAGTCAATTTTGCACTGTAGACTAGATTTTTATTTTCTTGTTTTTTTACAAATTTGAACCACAATAGGGAATTATATCTAAAATGATTACAAATAAAAGTGAATAAAATGTATGAAGAAATATAATTGCAATGGATAAATGCTTCTGAAAGTAGCTTGCACCTTCAGTGTTTGCTTTTTGCATGCTGTGTGATTTACCTTGTGTACTCCTACCAGTTTGTTCCCTTGAAGCTATAGTACCTGTTGGATCCCTATTTACCTTTTTGACCTCCTGGCTTCTGACCTTGCTTGTCCCTGGACTCTGTGATTCTCTGTTGACCCGACCTTGGCTAAGTACCTGGGCTTTGTGTAAAGAGATCTGTGTTGATTGTGGCACAGATCTTCAATCCACCACATATTAGCCAGTTAGCGCCATACTGGACATGACATATCTGTTGTGGCACTGATGGGCAGACATGCAGAGAAAGACCAGTGAGCTGCAGGCAGACCGACAGATTCATAGACCATGGACAGGGAGGTAAGTAAATTGACACACATACAGAAATATGAATTGGGACATGCTGGGGTGGTTATGAAGGGGAAATAATCTCTGAGTGTAGAGATAGAGGGGGATAGTTCTGGTGCAATACGGATTATAATGATGTCCGTGATGAAAGAGATTACTATGGTCAGAGCCAGCCTTAAGTGTTCTGGCGCCCTGTGCGGACTACTCCTCTGGCGCCCTCCATCCCAAAAAAAAGAAAGGAAAAAAATCTCCCACCTCTGCCCCTTCTCACTATCTACCACCTATGCCCCTTCTCACTGCCTTCCCTCCTCTGCCCCTTCTCACTGCCTCCCCTGTCCCTTCTCACTATCTACCCTCCTCTGCCCCTTCTGATTATCTACCCCCTATCCTTACTTACCTTGTTGCCGGAGTCCTGCGGTGGGAGCGGGAGGCGTCCGTCTTCCCGCTCTGCTGCGGTGCGCGCTTCACAGCTGAGCGCCAGAATAATTCCGGCGCTCAGCATGAAACGCTGGCACCGCGACGGAGTCACGGAGAGTGAGGGGCGCTGAGCGGTCGCTGAAAACTTCACGAGCGACCATTCGGCCCCCCTGCCCCGGACTTAAATTAAAACAGTGGGTTTTTTTTGTTGTTGTTTTAACTTTATTTAACATCGGGGGGGGGTTTATGGTTTTTTTTAACTTTATTTAACATGGAGGGAAAAAAAACCCGATGTTTTAATTTAAGCGCCCTGTGCGGCCGCACAGGTCGCACACCCCTAAGGCCGGCCCTGACTATGGTGGTTGGGGGATATGACATATTAATTATGATGTGTGATGGTCAGGGGCAACTCTACACTTACATACATACATGATCTATGGTCATAATGCAGGGTTTGCATGTAATATTCTGTTGATCCCTATTTCCATGATATCTCATTTGAGCTATACACACAATTCAGTTTCCATGTGGCTTTCATTTGATCTATAACTGCAATGCAGGGTTTACATGTAATATTCAGCTGAGCTCCATTTTTCCATATGGTTCTCATTTAATCCAAGTGATATTCATTTGATCTCTTTGCTTACAAGGCAGTCCTACATTATGAGATATTTGCATATTTTTACCTATAAATATTTTGAACCTTGAAGGGTTATAAGGACTGTTATTAATTATTGATATTAACAAATATTTTGCATATTTTTAACTCTAAAGAATAATTTGCACTTTTTTGCAAACTGTTTAGCAGACCATTCTGCACATTTGTGGCTCCATTTTTTTTAGGGTAGCTATGAGTTTCTTTGCCTGTTTATTATCTACTGTGAATTTTTCAGTAAGTAAACATGAAAATGGATAATTTCATAATTAAACTATTATTTAGCTTTATTTGGACTATATCAGCACTTTCCCAGATGGTCCCAAACCATGATATGATGTCATGGGCCACAATAATGTTAAGAACAGTGATTTCATATGCATCTTTTCTGACTAAATTGTTCTTCAAATATACTTTAGAAATGCACGGTTTGTCCCTGTTCTGAAAAAGAAGCATTTTGGCTGGGATCCCACACATGTGCCGTATGCATAATTATGGAACCATAAACTGGCATTCACTTATTTTCAGTGCTAATTTTGATTCCCAGTACAGTTGTGGATGTCATCCCATGACAAATCTGTTTTTTTGGCCAAAGGTACAAGAGAGGGAAATCCAAGAGATGTTATTTTCTGTTTTCAAAGAATGGATTGAACAAGCTTCACAAGTTACAGCTTATTTACACATCACAAACAAGAAGTATACATACAGCGTATCACAGTCTCAAACACAAAGCAACTTGTAAACAAGCTGTACCCGTGAGATCTTACCTAATGATATCAAGGGTAAAGGAGACATCGGGAGGAGCACTCACAATAACACACACCCACTTACTCACTCACTCACTCGCACTAATGCACGCACCCAGACACTCACACTAACACAACTAGACACTCAGCACTAATACACACAGAGACTTGACACACTAACATACACACCCAGACACCCATACAAACATACCCAGACACTCGCACATTAACACAACCAGAACACACATACTAACCTACATACCCACACACACTAACATATCCAGACATCCGGACACCCACACTAGCACACACACACCTGGACACACACACCAAAAGTCCACTAGGGGGCGCTCATGTATTCCATTCAGTGTAGATAGTAATGCAATCAAAACAAAAAAGAAGATAATATAGTGTAGGTGTACACAACAAGTGTAATTTGCCCTGCGTGTCGTAAATTGCGCACTCACAGTGTTTCTTTTTGAGTCAATGCGTCACAGAGGTGGCCTCTAGGCCCATGTAAAAGATGTATACCGAGGGGAAAACCAGAAAAAACTCCAATAGTGTATTATTGTATATGCGCTAAAGACGCAACAAATGAAGATATACTTACACCAAAGAAGTGTAAGTATATCTCCATTTGTTGCGTCTTTAGCAACATAATGCTGTCGTCTTTCTCGCCAGGGGAAATTGCCCCAGTGCCCCGTACCCTGGATACACCCATGATTGTAGGCATTGGCTGAGATGCAAAACATCCATGGCTACAAAACTCAGCATGGCATGTAGAGATCACTATGACTAATCCAGAATAATTGAGGCTCACTCTTAGTGGCATTACAGTGTGTTTTCTGATCCTCGACAAGTAGTGATCTGCATACAGAAGTAGCTCCGTGAATAGCTCTCAGCCGCTTTTCTGAAAGAACGCTTTGTTCTGGGTTCAGTGTTGGCTCTTAGCAATAATAATTAATACTAATTATTGAGTTTAGGTGTTTCAGCAATACTCATTGCTAACTGGCATATAAAATTAAGCACATAGGCATGCCATCTCCAAAACATTGACAGTAAAATGGGTCATTCCGGAGAGCTCAGTGACTTTAAACAATGCCACATTTGCAAGTCAGTTTGCGAAATTTCTGTCCTGCTAGATCTTCCTGGTCCAGTGTAAGTGCTAATGTTTTGAAGCATGCAGAAGTAACAACAGCTCAACCATGAAGCACTAGACAACATATATTCACCCATTTTGTTGAGGAAATCCTTTTATATAATTTATATTCCGGCAGAGGCTAGTTGTTCTCATGAACGTCCTATTTAAAAATATTTTATACCCTTTAACTCATATGTCACCCTCAAGCACATCAGATCACAACGTTCCACATGTTCTGAGTTGAAATTTGGATCTTCTGCCCAAACCACCCTATGGCTGGTAGAAGCTAGTACTGTACCCATTCTTCCTTAAGCTCCCACTTTTGAGTATTTGTAATCATAAAATTTTTGTACATAACATTATTTGTTTCCCATGCAACACCAGTTTATCCAATGTATTCAGGAACCTGGTCTTGAGTTATGGATCTTATTAACTCAGTACAGCCTAAATACCAGAAGAGAAGTTATTTTGATTATTTTTTTTTCTTACAGACGTTTAATAGGCTGTTTCCCACAGTGTTGACCTAACAGAGCTCCTCTCCACTGGAACAATATAAGCATGAGGTAATCTACTATTGTTTTTCATAGAATCGTATGTGATGTCATGTATGTTGCAACCATCTTGGATTTCACTTTTTTTTTACCTTTTGGAAGAACGTTATCCCATGAATGCAGAATGTGGTGGTGGGTAGGTGTGTGCACACATTTGCTGCCCCTCTAAGTGGTAATGATTTATTCAAACAAAGGATTGAATTGTTCCAAGAAACTATTAGGAGGATCAAGTTAACTTTTTATTCACCAGAATCTGGCAAGCCAATTCCAAATCAAGCTGCGATGTGTTAACAACTTCTGGAGCACTCTGTAACTATTCTAATTGTCTGATGAATGATGACTTCTTTTCACTAAATAGCTGCTACTGACCAATAGAAGATTTATTGGCCACTATATCACCATACTTGGGAACTTTCTAAATCAGCTTAACCCTGAGACTCTTGGAATAATAAACCTTTTAAGAGCCCACTGAGAAGATTCCATATTGTGATCACCTATATGTGTTACCCAAGTGTCTCTAATAAAAGTCCTCAAGGAAACCTTGACCTGTCATTATTTAAAGATACACTTGTGTGCTAACGTATTCAAGCATGGATAGCCAAAGCCCCCATTGGGAGTATTATATATGATCACAGCAGTGTGTAATAGGAAGGAGTCAGTTCCACACTAAGCATGAGGCTCAGGCACTATAGATGGCAGTGTGCGAGCTGTGATTGAAATACAGACATCAATCATCACCCCAGTGAGTTGGTGAGGGGAGATCTTATAATTTCCCAACTAGCCCATGATCATTATTGCCCACAATGGCTAGACGGGACTATGGGACTATGGGACTGTAATAGTTTTACACTAACACAAGTTATAAGAAAAAAAAACACATAAATAAGATATTTACATGTAGGTGTAAATGTGATCTAGAATATGAAAGATTCATGTTAAATGATTACAGATTAATGAGGTATTATTTATGGCAGCTGAGAAAGATTTGAATGACAAACAAGTCACAATAAATATTTAACAGCATATAATACAGTAAAATAGTTCACTCTTCATGTTTTTTCCCTCTGGTTATTTAACTATTTATATGCCTCACGCCAAATAAGTACCATTTTTTAAATAAAAAATGTATCAGTAGTGCCATCTTGTGCTTAAACACCAAAATTATGGCATAATATTTCACTAATAGTGTCGATAGTGGTAAGATTTTCAAACACCTGAACTAGTTAATTGCAAATCTACAGCTAAGCAGGTCTGATTTAAAAATGATAGGCTTAAAAAAAGAATGTACGCATTGAATAAACACTTTCGGTATTCCCTTTATGTGTTTTTATGCATCCCCTTTCAATGAATCAAGCATATTAAAGTACTTTGTGAGTATTTTGCATATGCATTCTACACAATTTTAGTAAAATAATTTAATTTAAATAGAAGCTGCAGCTCCAAAACTGCAGTGGAACCCCTGCTCTGAGGTCTAAAGCAGAAATTAGGGGGGCTCCCAGTATGGCAAATAGCTAGGGATGAGTAGGGAAGAGGTCAGATGCATATGAGGGGATTTTGCACAGAGAAAGACATGGAATATATGTAGTTACATTGCACAGTTCCATATCTTTATTTTACAAAACCCTCCACGGAATGAAAAAAACAAGAAACTATTTTTTTTCAGATGTGCAGTTTCTCTTAGTCTCTGCCCCTATGAATGATATGAAGAGTTTGTTTAATGAAGAGGACAGACATTCTGTCTGAAAAACCAGGATCACACTGTGGTTACTCTCAGAGAACTTTTTGCATTCTTTACAACGTACGTATTTTTTCCTTTTGTATTTAGTAATATACGGAAGTGCACACATTTAGTAGGTAAAAAAAAACCATTGATATAAAGTTTCCTACAAAAAACTAAAACTGTCTGCGCTTCTCACCCTAATAAAGTTGGCAACAAATATATAAACATAATATAAATGAGAGGTTTTGGTTAAAGCCAATTCATATAACCAAAACCTCTCATTTATATTATGTTTATATAATTGTTGCCAACTTTATTAGGGTAAGAAGCGCAGACAGTTTTTGTTTTTTGTATACATTGTACAGCCAATACACTGTTTTTGCAGCATGCTTACACCTGTTTGGTAGGCCTCGTATTATACATTTGTATTATTGGAGCCTGTGACTAGCTTAGCGCACCGACATTTTTTCTTTTCCCTATAAAGTTTCCTGTATGTTTTATTGCTACAGTATGTGTACCCACCTATGAGTAGATCTTTTCCTTCTCAGTATTTCTTTTTTATATAACTCTTTGTGGAGGCCAAACAATTGCTTCTTTGCTTTTGGGTTTTCTTTTTTCTTAAAAATAAAAAAACATATAAAGACTATTTAATTTTTAATTCTTTAAAATTTTGCATACACAAAAATTAAGGATTAAGATCTGAAAACAAACTAAGTTATTGACATCTATTTTCCCCAAACCAACAAATCACCTATGTACAATATATCTTGTGTAACGGTTACTGAACAAAGTGGTTATGGAAACCTACAATGGCACCTACAATCTTTTGGGGTTATCTATTAAAAAAAAGCTTTCTGATCCTCAAGGTGTTATATAAAGGTTCAGGCAGTTTTATCTTTACTTACATAGTGTGTATTCCAAAATTTGTTTTATTCTCTTTACCACAGGGTATTATTGAAGGAAGTATGTGAAAAGTTGTTCCTGATCACTTTAATCACTTTAATGATTGTAGCTGAGGGACCAGTAGAGCAAGCTTATCTATTGCTATTGACCAGCTTGGGACTGTTAGTAACATGACAAGTAAAACAATAACAAATTTACATTCATCATTGCATGTCACATGGCAAGAAGCAGGCTGAGCTAATGTAAAAATTGGACATAATTAATTCATGCATTGCCTTTTTTTCAGTTTGACATGTTTCATCCACCGACGTCTTAATTGATCCCCTATTCCGCTTACTCAATTTGAAAACACTTTCCAATTAAAACAATGCAAAATGAAAGGCTATGAACATATTGATTTGATATATGCTGAGGACTTGATTTGCAGCTAGTCATAAAGGCAAAGGAAACCTTAGGGTGACATATATTATTTTTTTCCTTACATGAGTACAACAGTAAACAACAAATCAAGTGCATTACCATTAGGGAACATAATGAAGATGAAAGGAAGATGTACTTAAAGGCGTCTACTGAAAGTATATTGGTTTGATTAATTATTTATCTAATTGATATGTTCATGGATATTCATGTTACAATCCACTCTTCATATTGTATGTTGTATGCAGAATACGTAATGAGATCATTTCTATAGCTAGTGGTATAATCACATGCATACACCCAACATTGTAGGTTCCAAAGGGGGAATACCTTTATTACATGTGTGGTTACCGTCAGACAGGAGAGTAGTTGGATGATGATCAGAGGCAGGGTCTGGACCATCCACTTACCTTGCAGCCTCATAAGAAAGCCCTATCACAGTGCTTTACTTCAATACATTGAGGTCATGTAGGAGCACACACCTTGCACAACAAGGAGTTCTCAAAACCTGTAGAATGGGAACTATCCCATAAAAAACAGGAGACTTGGGAGGTTTGCAGTTAGTATATTGGATATGATCATACCTGGGAACTTCTGGGCTCCGGCTACCCGGAGCCTTCCCTTGCGGCTGACGTCGGTGGGCGGTCGCGCTGACATTAATGGGAGTTCCCGCTGACGTTGGGGGCGTTCCCGCTGACATTTAAAGGGAAAATAGGCGGGGAGTAGGGCGTGTCAATTACCAGGCCCAGACTGGCCATTCGGTATATTGTTCAAATGCCTGGTGGGCCGCTGGCCTCCTGTGCCACACACAACTATCTTCTGTATTTCTTATTCTACGGTTATTGCTGAAAGAATTGCGTGCACAATCAAATGGAAGCTAAAGCCAATTTTTTTTTATTTTAACAAAACATTTGGAAGAGGTTTCCTTTATTACTACAATTTTACTACCTGATTTTGTATAGCATTCTGGTTATAAAGTAGAAAATACACGGTTGAACTTGGTTACTTATTTTCCTTCTCTCACTTTTTAACAGCAATTTATAATCTACTGTTATTTTGGTTTGTTTTGGCTCTTCACATTTCAATGGAAAACACGCTGAACTGTGTTTAGCCTCTTTGATTTATTTCCTTTGCAATGTGGACATAGATGTACCAAAAAGTAAACCATATATAAGTACATTGAAGATCAATACAAATACCTGTCTAGAGGGTCTGTTTATTTGTAGAACTTTACAGACAACATGGGAAAGAGATTTCTTGTTAGGAAAATACTTTCAGGTGGGGATTATGTATGAAAACTGATTCTGGTGACAGAAGTATCAGCATGCACATTTTGTCTCAAATAGCCCTGCGGTGGATGGAAGTATACTGCCATCTAGTGTTAATTATAACATATGCACATCCTCTTCAAATGTATACTGTGTCCAAAACAATCTCAAACAAGAATGGGAAGCTTAAATGGGAACTGTCACATCAGAGATAAAACATGATTGAACACAGCACCAAAATACCCCAGGCAGTTGTAATATTTATATTATTTTGATGTACCGTAATACACAACACAGCCATAATATTCATGCAAATTTACCTTTTCAAATCCATGACCACTAAGCGCTACCATTTGCTTACAACCTCATGGATCTTCTGTAAAGCCATTATTACAAATATCCTAGGGTGAAGCAATGGTTTAAAATGTGTGATGCAGCAGCAAAATGGCAGCACCTATAAGCAGAGCTACTAAAAACAATAGGGGATTTTTTTTTTATATTAATACATAAATAAACTGGAAATTATTAACATTTTTAGTGTATGACCTATGATCAGTTATAATTGACTATGCATCCTCTGACCACTTGGGGCCACTGGTGCATGAAAGTACATAATTGTATCCTGTAAACGCAACTGTGGGAACAAGCAGCCAGTAGATACTTTCTTGCATCTGGTTTTTGTTTTCATAATTTTTTTTTTCATTTATTCTTAGGGAAGAACATGGGGTGAACCGTGCTAGAGTAGAGCTAAGTAAGGTGATTTCAAAAGTTGTTGCCCGCAACAAGGCTATTGCCATAAAACATGATGATTTGGAAGTGAATTCAGGTCACTTATTTCTGAAGGATGGTGTGCATTTGAATGTGGAAGGGAGCCTGGAGAGAACGAGTGCTGTATTTCGCTTGGTTTCAGCAGTTTATTCACTAAAAGTAGAGTTGATAGGAGAGTTGTGTTGCAGCTCTTTAACCTCACTAAATTATGAAGGCTCACAACTAGTGTGTTCCTGCTGCAGGAAGAGCACAGGTGGTCCTGTATAAGGTATAGTGAAATCTGTCAGTTTTAAGTCTCCTTACACATTAAATGATGCATTATACAGGGTAAGTGCAGAGCCTTCTCTCTACAGACCTGTTAGTGTTGGCCCTTAATTATGATCAGTGAAGTGAAAGTATAAAAAATACAACTCTCCAACAAACACGCTCATTAGTAAAAAAATAGTAAATATACAGGGCTGGCCCAAGACATAATGCTGCCTGGGGCGAGGTTTAAAATGCCGCCCCCCCCGCCGACCTTCTCATTATCTACCCTCCCTATTATCTACCCTACCCCCCCCCTTTGTACTTCACTTACCTTTTAGCAGTCCTGCGGTGAGTCTCCCTGCTCTGCCACGGTGCGCGCTGCTTTACTGCTGAGCGCCGGAATAGAAGTCATATTCCGGTGCTCATCATTACAAGCCGGCACCGAGACCGAGCTAGAGGGAAAGAGAGGGGCGCCGAGCGGGTACTGAAAACTTGATAAGCGAAAACCACTCGGCGCCCCTCTCTCTCCTCCGCTAAAATATATATATATATATATAATTTAATTATTGGATTGTTAGGTTGAGACAATTAACCAGATGTAATTTAATAAACATATAGCAATCATTACTTTTATTATCTTATATGTCTAACTGCAATACAACAATTCCAGACACTATTTCAACAGATGGCATAAGCCTGCTTATTATTGCTTCTGCAGCACCATTATCTTTTTCAGATGAGTTTGGGGCTATGTAAACCAATAATAAAAGTCACACAGCCACTCTATTATAAATCCCGGTGACTGTCCTGCTGATGAAACCACAGAGCATTCTGGGTACATTGTGTTACAGAGGATGATTCAGAAGCAATTGATTTAATAGCAGCTTTTTCAAGGAGCAGGAGCACATTTTTCTTCATAAGTAGTATAGTCACATCTCCCTGCATGGCTGATATTAAACATTATACCTTGTAAAGCAACAACACATAATTGTTTGGATTATCTGTTGCTTGCACATGTGCTTTCTTGAAAGTAAGTAAAGATTTCTAAAGACAAGACATACAACCTACAACCTATATTATGCTTGTGTTATAGACTTGATATTGAGTCCAAACATATATATTATTATATTATAATTATATATAATATATATATTTTATATAATATATTATATATAATATTATATTATTATAATTATATTATTCTCAACAAATTAACCAAGAGATGTATTCATGCTCCCTTTTCAAAAATAAATACACATGTATAGATATTTCTGGTAGAAAATAACTAAATAACCCACATGAAGTCCCCAAACCACTGGCATGGAAGCCCATCCTAACCTACTTTAAATTTAATTTAAATAAAAACTATAACCAGGACTCACATGTATCCCTTAAAATAACTGAAACACCACCATGTTTCACAGCTAGGAGGACTAATAAACTAGGAGCCTAACAAATTTCACATTTGCACAGCCCTTGTGTAATGAAAAATCATCCAAATCACCAAAGGCTATTCTGAAGTAGCAGCTCAAATTACTAACAAGAAATAGGCTATGCCAAAACTGGTAAATAATTGATGTTTTGACAGTTCACTCTTAACCAAAAACATAATCACAATAGTTTTAGTAACACACACCATTACCTGATTTGCTGTTTTAACAGCTGTAGCAACGCTTTTGAATTTTCCATCCATTCTAACTGCAACTGCCATTGTTACTGAAAGGGGCAGATGACTAATTCTTACCTGCAGATGACTGATAACTAATGCTAGAGATAAAACCAGCAAACAACTGGTGCTTCTCCTAAATCCAAGTTTACCATAGATATCAAGTATTAACTTTTTGCCATAGCCAACTCCTCCGAAGTTTTAGAGGTAACTAGTAACCCCTTTAGGCACTATACATTAGAGTGCGTTACACCAAAAACGCTCTCTGACAAAACTGACACAAATTCACACTAATTACTTTTATTCACACTGGCCACTCTCAAACATATCAATGACACTGAAACACACATATTCATTCTCAGCTAAATGAATGTGCACAGTATTTTCATTCAAGTGATGCACTGAAACACACACATCTTGCCCCCCCCACACTAAATATCCATGTCACGGTAACTTCTTACAAACTTAAGATGTTCAACAGTGGCGTAACTAAATGACCACTTGTTCCTGTCTCTTTGTACCAGTACAAAATACTTTAGAGAGAGCCCTTCTGACCTGGACTGAGGCAGTGTGCGAGCAGCCAGACAAAAAGCTGCAGGTGAAAGGTAAGCGTGTGCTGGCGGGAGGGGATATGTATGTTTTTATGTATGTGAGGATGGATATTTATGTACAAGCGTATGTGAGCTTGGATGTCCATGTTCAAGTGTATGTATGTGGGCATGAATGTCTATGTAAAGTGTATGTGAACATGAGTGTCTATGTACAAGTGTATGTGGGCGTGGATTTCTATGTACAGGTGTATGTGGGTGTGGATGTCTATGTATAAGTTGTGACAGTGTGAACCCCAGGGAGATGATAAGCATGGCATCTGAGTACAGCTGCTATGCAGATTATACATATGGGTCCCTGGGGTGGAGCAATTGGAGAGCAGGGTGGGCCAATGCTCCATTTCCCCATTTTGTGGAAAATCCATGCCGGGTTTTCCATGAGGCAAGAAGTCCACAGGATCCGGTCCGGGATTTCTATGAGGCTGACATCAGGCACAGGTGCTGGACATTAAAAACCCCTGGAGCCTGATACTCAGGGAGACTGTTGGGGGAAGAGGAAGTTCCCTGTACTCCCAGGGCAAGGAGAGGCCCTGAACAAGATCATCCCTGAGCCAAGTGAGGCAATACCTGCCTGGACTCTTTTGTGTGCTGTCTGGGGGAGGTTTTCCAGAGCCTGGCGTAGCTGGGTCTGGCTGGGAGGTTGAGTTAGTGAGTGATTAGGCTGGTCAGTTTAGACCAGCATAGTTAAGTTAGAGAGGGCTCCAATTGGGAGCTAGGTTTTCTTTTTATGATTTGGTTTTTGGGGTTTGAGCAGTTAAAAATAAAGCACTGTTTTGCTTCAAACTATTGTTCCTGACTCTGATTGCCCTAGAGGACTGTGCTTAGGACCCCTAAAAGTGACATGTATGGCCCTCATGCTATAGGGTTTGTCACATATGGTGGAGAATGCGGGCAGAGCACTGCTATGGTCTGTGGGCAGAAAGCAGGAACCAAGTGAACAGCTGAGTAGATGCTGGTGACGAGTGCTACACTGGATCCAGGAACCCCAAGTGTTGTGCGGCCTGAAGCTACCAAGCTGCAGTGGATGTGCCAGAAGAGATTACAGCTTAACCCAGAGGATTGAGTGGAAACTCTGCAAAGACTGTTGCATGGTATGTGCCCTTGTGTATTGCTGACTGTTGCTCTAATGCAAGATGAGAAAAGGACCACAAAGCAGAAATAAAATGTCCTTTCCATGTTTCACTCGCCAGCCAACCTGCAGTGGATATGTGGAACCACTGAAACTGGCACAAAAGGCATATATAAAGTGTGCAGGGTCCTGTATTGAGGCACAAGAGTTAAAGGAGGAAATTGAATCCTTAAAGTGGCTGCACCAGGGTGAAGTCTCTGATTTGAACTTGCAGCTGAAAGAAGTAACGGATAAACTAGATGCTATCAAACAGAGAGACTATGAAATTAAGAGACTGACAGAGTTGAATGTTTGCTATGACAAACTGAGTCGTGGTGAATGTAACAATGTGGCATGGACTACCAAGCTCAGGAAAGTGGACGCTATGCCAAGAGATGAGCTGAATCAGTATGTGATTGAGCAGTCAGAGTATGTTGGGAAACAGATCTGCAAGAACAAAAAGCTGACTGATGAGTATATGCTAAAGGAACATGAATTAATAGAGGTTAAAAAACAAGCAGCACAATTACAGGTGGAATTGCACCGAACTATTGGCCAGCTTGAGAGAGAGAATCTCACTTTACAAACTGAAGTGGCTGCTTATAGAGGAAAACATGATGTTGACACATCAGCAAAACTTCAAGAGATGCAACAGTTGCAGGAACAAAAGCTGGTGGCTGAAAAACGTCTCGCAGAGGTGTCCCAGAAAGGTAAAGAGGACGCGGAGCATGTATTTAGGCTCCTTTCTGAGAATAGCAGTGTGAATTTAACACTTGCAGTTGAGCGTCTAGAAAAGGTAAAGCTGCAGGAGACTATAAAACAACTACAAGATGAAATCCAAGTCTTGTTTAAAGCCAGTAAAGAGAGTGCTGAACTTCATAAGGCTAATTCAACACTAAAAGACATGTATTCCCAAGTAAAGGCTGAACTAGAATATTGCAAGGATCAGCTACAGGCCAGAGAAGGCCAGCTAAAGCAAATGGAGGCAGTTATCCTTCTAAAAGCGGAAGAGTTAGCATTGGCTATCCGCTCCAGAGATCAGGCTTTAAGGGAAAGAGATACGGTCCAATGTAAGCTGGAAGCAATACTGACTAACACAGAGCGGGACAAGCAAACTTTATTGAGGCAGGTTGCTGATATCCAGGCCGAGAGAGACAAAATGGCAGAGAGTCTGGAGAACGCCAAGACTTCGAATGAAAAGCTGCAACAAGTTGGACTTGAACTGCAGAAAGAGAATATATCCCTCAGGCATCGACTGGAGGTATCAACCTTAGAGCTGAGTGAGGTGAAAATAACCCTTGAGGAACAAAGGGTTACTGCAGTAGAAAACCATGGACTACTACAACTCCGGTTAGATGAACTGGGTATACAGCTAGCTGAAGAAAGGGAGGCCAAGCTAGCTCTACAGAAACAGATTAAGGTCCAAGAGGAAATGGACAAGGTATCTGAAACGTCACAAATTGCACAAGCAGCAAGTGAGCAGATACAGTACAAAACAAGCTGTCTGGAGGAAAAGAAGAATGGCATGGAAAATAACCTTTATGGCCTACGTGATGGAGGGACTATGCATGGTGCTGGAAGTACTGATCAACTAGTAGAGCAACATGGCAGTAAGCTGCTCCAGGGAGCAGGTGGTCCCAGGTCCGGTAGAAACCCTACTTCAAAGGTGGAACCTTCTACGGGTGACAGTAAGGTATACCGTTTACATGCATCTAGGGTAAATGACCATAAACATGGGCTTCGCATCAAATGGAGTGATGGTGAACAAGCTACAGGGAAACAGCTTGAAGATGGTGTGCGCTTGGCTGTATCGTGTAGACCACACAGGGTAGACCTTCTTAATGGGCAAACTACGATGGTCTTCATTTGTACAGAGAAGCGACGTGGCTGTGCAAAGTGTTACCCATTCACTGATCATTGCAGAAACCCAGAAGGGCAGATGGATACAAGGAGAAAGTATCCACTACCGGGCCACATTTATGGTGTGTGGAAAGGAAAGCCCCCTGATGCCAACCTAAGAGGGACGTCATCAGCAGAGCTGCTTAGTCCCATGGTCGCTCAGCCCCATGGTTCTGAGCTGGTGGGGAGGATATGTGACAGTGTGAACCCCAGGGAGATGATAAGCATGGCATCTGAGTACAGCTGCTATGCAGATTATACATATGGGTCCCTGGGGTGGAGCAATTGGAGAGCAGGGTGGGCCAATGCTCCATTTCCCCATTTTGTGGAAAATCCATGCCGGGTTTTCCATGAGGCAAGAAGTCCACAGGATCCGGTCCGGGATTTCTATGAGGCTGACATCAGGCACAGGTGCTGGACATTAAAAACCCCTGGAGCCTGATACTCAGGGAGACTGTTGGGGGAAGAGGAAGTTCCCTGTACTCCCAGGGCAAGGAGAGGCCCTGAACAAGATCATCCCTGAGCCAAGTGAGGCAATACCTGCCTGGACTCTTTTGTGTGCTGTCTGGGGGAGGTTTTCCAGAGCCTGGCGTAGCTGGGTCTGGCTGGGAGGTTGAGTTAGTGAGTGATTAGGCTGGTCAGTTTAGACCAGCATAGTTAAGTTAGAGAGGGCTCCAATTGGGAGCTAGGTTTTCTTTTTATGATTTGGTTTTTGGGGTTTGAGCAGTTAAAAATAAAGCACTGTTTTGCTTCAAACTATTGTTCCTGACTCTGATTGCCCTAGAGGACTGTGCTTAGGACCCCTAAAAGTGACATGTATGGCCCTCATGCTATAGGGTTTGTCACAAAGTGTATGTGAGCTTGGATGTCTATGTACAAGTGTATGTGGGCATGAATGTCTATGTAAAGTGTATGTGAACATGGGTGTCTATGTATAAGTGTGTGTGAGCTTGGATGTCTATGTACAAGTGTATGTGAGCATGGATGTCTTTATAAAAGTGTATGTGGGCATGAATGTTTATGTATAGGTGTATGTGAACATGGATGTCTATGTATAAGTGTGTGTGTTTATCTATGTGTGCCAGAGTGTATGATGGAGGGGGGGGGGCAAAAAATGCACAGACAAGTTATTTGGGGGCAATGATGGCACAAACAAGCTGTTTGGGGGCAATGATGGCACAGCCAGCTGTTTGGGGCAAATATGGCACAGATAAGCAGTTTTTGGTCACTGACAAGCTGGGGCAAAGATGGCACAGACAGACTGTTTGGGTGTTAGAATGGCACTGATAAGCTGCTTGAGTGCAAAGGCACCCACAGGCTGTTTGGGGCAAAGGTGGCCCTCACAAGCTGGTTAGGGCAATGGTGGTACTGTGGGACATGTTGCTTGGTGAAGTTAGGAGAACCCAGGTCAATTTTTGCACCAGGGCCCAGTGGTTTCTAGTCATGCACTTAATGTATAACATTATGAATTTGAATATATACATACTGGAGTAGATGGCTACAAATGACATGCCACACTGCAATTGTACTACTTTTTTCCTTCTTGCATGCTGGTTAGTTAGTCCTTTAAATCCTTAATTACTGTTAAAAAAGTATGGACTTGGCACTTGAGGCGTTAATGTAATAGCTGAATAACCATAGAGACAGAATGAAAATGTTATAGCTTCTTTTATTGAAGCACTTTAGAAACAGTAAAAAAATAATCAAGTTATTATTGGCTTAATTTTTCAATTGAATGCAGACCTAGTCATTAATTTGATATATCTAGATCCTCTGGAACCATACTATTATAGATATTCAAAATAAGGTTATTTATTTTCCCAGTGTTCCTGAACGCTGTGTTAAAATTGGTCCAACAAGATGATAATGAATACAACCAATACTGCACTGAAGGAATGGGCAGTTATTCAAAATAAAATGCAACATTTATTAAATGCCACAAAAAATAGAAAAATAGCTAAATAAATCAATAATGGAAATTGAAGCATACACATACCCCTAAATTACTGGCTACTGGAGACTTCCCACTAAGCGCACTAATTGTATATATTAACTGTCTAGGCATACAGTGTGCCATATGTTAAGCACTAAAAGAAACATCTACCTAGAAGCAAATGCTTATCTTTTATTTTTATACCAGGTTTCGACAAATTTGGTTTGGATCTAGGAGCCAGCCAAAAAATTTAGGAGCCAACTTTTTCCTTCCTGAATCATGTTTTTATTTTTATATACGGTATTATCCTCCGGTCTGCAGTTAAAGCTTGTTTATTGGGTCAATACAACCTAAACACATCTTTCTTCAGTGCTGCACCACTGTGTGTGTAATTTGGGTGCTTCTCAGGTTCTATGTGGGCAGTGTGGACGCCAGGGCTGGCTTTGGGGTGTGAAACCTGTGATTTATGCCTGCAATCTAGGGTTTTGTCTATACCTTTAATGCTGAGTTTTTATGTGAATTCCAGTTGATCTATACTTGCAAAGCTGGATTTGTGTGTTATTCTGTTGACCTATATCAGCTATGCTATGTTTCCATACATTATTTATGTATACCTGCAACTACAGGGTTTGTGTGTCGTATTAAGTTGATCAATACCTGCAGTGCTGTTTCCATGTGTTGTGTATTTGATTTATACCCTCAGTGCTAAGTTTACATGAGATTTCCAGTTGATCTATAGTTACCTGCAATCCTGGGTTTGTGTGTTCTGTTGATCTGTACCTGCAATGCTATGTTTCCATACATTATTATTGGATACCTGCAAATACATGATTTGTATGTCTGATTCTGTTTATTTGATCTATACCTTCAGTGCTGAGTAACACGTACCTGCATTTCGCCTCCTCTGTGGGACAGCACTCAGGAACGCTCGCAGCACTCCGGAACGCTCGCGGTACTTCAGTAACATCATCCGCGCAGTCTGGTGTATAGTAATGAGTCAGAGCAGAGCAAAGATACACTGAGTGCTGGACCGCACATATCAGCGTCTAGCACTCAGCTGCGATTGCAGCCCCGATGTTTCGGGAAATAAGTGCGTGTGATACGCCGATAAATACGGTATATCGGCAGCAGGGGCTAATATTAATTATATATCGGCAGCAGGATCTAATATTAAAGAATGAAAACTAACAGCCAGTTCAGCTGATTCACGGGGCCCCTCCGTCCCATTCTTTCCCTCCGGGGCTGTTATAGAACTTGCACATATGTACAATATACAAAAACTAGAATTTTTCTAGGTGGGGGTTAACCTTTAGGCTGTTATGTATTCGAAGAGTAAAAAATTAGGGATTAGCTTTTGAGTAAGGGTTACATTAGGTAACAATAGGAGAAATATTGCAAGTATAGAACAAAGGACTCCTAGAAAAAAGAGATTATGCTTTTAAATCTGCAGTATGGCAGCAGAAGACAACGAGGCAAGACAACTAACTCCACAGGTGGTGGGTTTATGAAATAGCCCTCCGGCAGATGTAGTGCAGAATGAGGTTATTTCAAAATTCCAGACTAGCATTAAAAAGTAAATTCTTACATTGGGTTTTACAGTATTATAGGATGTAGGCAGAAGCTGCAGAAGGTTTAGCTGGTCTAATCTGACAACAATTTCAGTGTCTCTGTATTGCTTTACTCTGTGTGTTATTGTGTTAAGGGATAATCAGCCTTGCATGGGACAGAATCTAAGTTCTAACAGTAGGCTGAATAGCTGACAGTCAACCCTTTGTCCTCTGTTTACAGACAAACAATTACATCTGCATAACGATTCATAAGCCACAAATACTCTGAGAAAGAGTAATTGTATTACAGATGTATACCTTGCAAAAATCCTCCTACAGTCCCTATGGGAGCCACTCCTTTGTCAGTCTGATAGAATTACACTTAATCTCCTATCTCAGCTCCAGATGTTACATCAATATGCATGAAGCAGGCAAAAGAGGCGCTGGCAGCTCAGCACAGCAATCGATGCTCAGCTGGTTAAGGGACGGTAATAGAAAACAAGCGTTTTACTGTTTACTGAGCTGGAAATAACCTCAGTTCTTCTTTGTTTTCATTTTTGCATACAACAATTATTTCAGTGAAATATGAAAGTACCCATGATCCATTTGTACGCCTAAGAATGAATGATCAAGACAAACACCAGTAGCGAACATTTTAACCCTGAAAGGTTTTCATAGCTTTGAAACCGTCTGAGATAACCTCTCCTTCACCGCCAAGCCCCTATCCCATCGTATGTAGAAGGTATGTATGAAAACTAAAATAGGCACCCTTTTGAAAAAATCAGCCAAAGGGTGAAATCTGTAAAATTAAATAAATTGTTGGCAATTGGAAAGGTTCTGCACATACATAGTCCTGGGACACCTAAAAAATAAAATAAAAAAAAATTGCATGTCGATGCACCATATCACAGTATATTATAGACTTGTGCATTTGTCTTCGGGTGAACATGAAAACGAACACGAAGAGTGTGTTTTCGTGTTCATTCCGAGGACACGAAGAAGAGACGAGAGCGGCGGTAAAACGAAGACGAAGGCACACACCACGAAGATCTTCGTGATTGTCTTCGTCTTCGTCTACGAATCTCCCCGGTCCCTTCCCCATCTAGCCTACCTTATCTTCGCGGCATTGCAGGAATTGACGGAAGCGGAAAGCCGCAGGTTCGCCATCAGGGGTTACTGGGCAGTGCGAGTGAGCCTATTGGTCGCCTGCAGGGACCTCCTCTGGCATCAACCAATTGGTTGATGCCAGAGTAAGACCCTGTAGGTGACCAATAGGCTCACTCGCACGTCCGTTTTAACTCCTGACAGCGAACCTACGGATTTCCACTCCCGTTAACCCCTGCGATGCTGCGTTAAATAACGGGAGCAGAAATCCGTAGGTTAAAGGGCCGTCCAAGCGACCAATAGGCTCACTCGCACGGCCCCTTACCACTGGTTGCAGAAATAAATAAAACAACCTGGGACCCTGCTGCAACAGTTAAATGTCCGTTCCAGCGACCAATAAAGTAGCTGGTACGGACATTTAACTGACACAGCAGGGACACCGCTGGTCTCCCCGCTGCAACAGTTAAATGTCCGCACTCGCGGACATTAATTCTGTCGCACTCGCAAATTTTTTTTCTATTTATTTGGGGGTTTTTTTGTATTAAACTGTTAGACGAAAGGATCATGGTTAGATACATTGAGTAGAAATCCAAAGTTATTATGCTACTCAATGTATCTTATCAATAGATGGCAGCATTCTGCCCGAAGATATATTAGCCATATGCGGCAGTGTGCTCATTTGCATTTATTCAAATAAAATGTATTCCCACTAGCGGACATTAATTCTGTCGAACTTGCAAACTTTTTAACTGTTGCAGCGGGAGACCAGCGGATCATGTGAATATATTTTATTTGAATAATTAATAAATGAAAATGAGCACACTACCATATATGGCTAATATATCTTCAGGCAGAATGCTGCCCTCTATTGGTAAGATACATTGAGTAGCATAATAACTTTGGATTTCAAGCATATGGAACAATGCTACTCAATGTATCTTACCAATAGATGGCAGCATTCTGCCCGAGAATATATTAGCCATATATGGTAGTGTGCTCATTGGTTGCCAGCAGGGAGCCCCCTGCTGGAAACCAATAGAGTTGCTCATACGGACATTTAAACGCCTGGCACCAGAGCTGCTGCGGTACACGTTAACCCCGTATTAACTTCTTAACCAGAAAAAAAACGAAGAAAAAACGAACATGAAGAATGTCCACGAATATTCGCCCGAAGAGAAGACAATAACGGGAGAATATTCGCGGAATACGAAGTTTTTTTTTTTTTCCCGAAGACGAGCACGAAGACGAAGAGCCCCCTGGTGCCCAAGTCTAGTATATTACAGGATTTTATACAACATCTTCCCATAAGTATGCAGTCACTATGGCAATAATAAATATATAAGTTGGAAACCTGGCCTCAACTCAACCATACTTGACTTTTCATGAACTGACATAGCCTGGAAAATTTCTGCTACCTGTAAACCAACAAAAGTTATGCTAGGCCATGCCATGATAATGATGATCTCTGGTGATTGCATTTTTTTTAACTATGTCTTTATGGGTTTAAGATTTATAACCAAAGTTTGCTCGGCCACATATAATGTATATAATAATTCGACATAATAATCTAATAAAAATGATCAGATGGAAATCGTAAGCATTGCTTTCTCTGATTTTGGAGGGTGGGCCCTAATTTATTATAGATAATGAAACTGTACAACAAAGGACACATGTTTATAAACATAACATGTAATGTAATAATTATTTTTGTATACAAGTTGTGAACTTGTATATATATTATATAACTATATATTAACGTTGTTATTCATTTTTTTTGTACAATTTTGGTGTGTTACTTTTATTAAAAGTTTTTTGTTTTGTTTTTAAAGGTGTGTGTGTGGGGGTCATTTTCGTTTAAGGCTAAGTGAACCCCTTTCATTTCAGTGCATCCCTAGAATAAATAGAACTATTTAATTTTTACTTATCCAGAATCCCGAATCTGTAGCCCAGAAATCAGTGAGAGGAAAAGTTAAGGTTTTGTGTCATTTACTTTATTTCAATCTGCACATCTTATTAAAGGCCATATTTTCTCTCCCACGCACGTATACAATTCAGATGAAGTTGACCACTACAGAAAAAACTTGGACACCCCTGCCTTATGGTCTTAGATCAGGCCTGATTGTTTGCATCAAATCAAAGTGTTGATCCAGTGGATATGCTTCTTCACTGTTCATGAAAAAAATTTGGCCAGCAGTATTTTAATGAGCAGGAAACAAATTGTTTATAGGCTTTGGTTAGCTTTGGTTTACCTATTTAATATACTATTAATGCTTTACTTTAACACAATGCATATCTGTTCTTCTACCTAATTAATATTTTGAGTTTTATGTCTTGCATCATAAATGAGCAGTTAACATCCGAAAAGATGGATCTTTTATATAACAGCAAAATACACACTTAAGATATCGGTTTGCACACAGAAGACAGCCTGTACCAAACCATGTAAGATAAATTATTTTGTTTAAACAATGAGACTAATTAATCCCGATATTTCAGACAAAAGACTAATCCCGGGGCTGTACTAAATTGTGTTGCCATGTTATGTCATGCAAGCTGCAGCCAGTCTCCCATGAACCATTTATATCCATTGTCTGTTAGCAGCTGATATATGATGTTGGCTGCAGAACATCATCTATCTTCCCTCGCCCGTCTACCATAGTCTATACTATTCAGAAATTCTCAACAGTGGGCTGGACTTTCTGATCAAAACGTAACGGTATTGTGGCTGGATCCCATCATCGATCAAGGATATTGATTTTATGGCTGCTTAAAAGTCTATTGTTTCATATGCAAGCTTCAAGTGATTATGAAAACATTTAAATGAAAATGTATGCTATTAAGTTTTAATCAAACCTACTAAGGTTTTAACAAATGCTGAATCGGAGCTCACGTGACATTTTTTTTTTTTTTTTTTAAAGGAGAAATTTAATAAGAGATTTCAACTTTGGTGCTAAAAACTGACTATAAAATGACTGATAGTGTACCCAGTCCCCTCCATGGTCAGCATCTTTTACAGAGGCACAACATCCGTAGCGTAAATATGCCAGTTGAGGAGATCAAAGATCTCCCTAGTCGCCGCCCCATTTTGTGGCAGGACACTGGGATGCTTGATTGCCCAAGAGGGCAATCTGCACCCCACCAATTTTGTACCAAGGGCACTGCCGCTCCCCTGGATCTGGCCCAGTTGACCAAGGCAGGGATACGTCACCCCCGTCGTCAAATGCAATTGTAATCCAGTGGAAGAAAGTTTTTAAATATATCTAATGTTCAGTCTATAACAAATAGTCATCTACATTTCTATGTAAGTTGTTATGTCATTATGTCATAATCAGGGCCGGCTGAAGACTTAACGCCGCCTGGGGCTAAGTTTAAAATGCCGCCCCCCCCCCCGCCGACGCCGGTACTTACCTTTAAACAGTCCTGCGGCGAGTCTCCCTGCTCTGCCACGGTGCCGGCTTGTAATGCTGTGCGCCGGAAATTGACGTCACTTCCGGCGCTCTGCATTACAAGCCGGCACCGAGACCGAACAGGGAGACTCGCCGCAGAGGAGAGAGAGAGGGGCACCGAGCGGGTAAGCGAAAACCACTCGGTGCCTCTCTCTCTCTCCTCCACTTCAAAAAAAAACTAAAAAAAAGCGCTTGGGGCGGCAAAGTGCCGCCCCTTCTAAAGTGCCGCCTGAGGCAATTGCCCCAGTCGGCTCCATTGTAGGGCCGGCCCTGGTCATAATAATGTGAAACAGGCACATATTTTGCACAGCTTACACATGCATCACACTTGGGCTCAGTGGCACAGGGGGCTCATCTGAGAACATCTGCAGCGGTAGACAGGGTCAGAAGAAGTAGGTCGAAGAGAAAAGGCGGGATCGCCTGATTACTGCTCACGTTCTTCAGTTGGCTCCAGGCTTTCGCTGTCCTGGCGAGTGTGTTTGGGCAGAAGGCTCGGCAGAACTGTTCTACCATTATCTGGGCAGGGTTTGGATCAGCAGTAACTCTTATGTCTACTGGACAGAGAAGCATGCAAAGGTCAGAGATAATTGCAAGATAGAAAAGCTTTCAAGCAGCCTGCTTATTACCATCTCAAGCCAAGCTCTTGCAAGATAGAAAAGGTATTCAAACTAATTTGGACCACTATGCCAGATCTGCAAGCAATTTTCTTTCATATTTTGTATAATTATGCATGTATTCCTGTATATGTATTTTGTTACCATTACCAAGTTCGGGTTGATTACAGCTATTGGGCAATTCTGTTTGAGATAAATCTTCTTGTGGCACATTTAAATTGTTGGTTGCTCAGGAATTTTCCACCTTTCACTTATGCCTTTTTTGATTCCATGGTTGCTCTTTCAAGTCAGGCCACAAATGTTTTGATCATGCTGTTCTGGCTGACACATTTGTGGTTGTTTCCCCATCTGTATTTGAGTGTGTCCTCAAGTCAACCCTTCCAGATCTAGTTTTAGATGGCCTGGCTGACCTATTGCAT
The DNA here is from genome assembly GCF_027358695.1 of Spea bombifrons. Lineage (NCBI taxonomy): Eukaryota > Metazoa > Chordata > Amphibia > Anura > Pelobatidae > Spea > Spea bombifrons. The sequence continues at coordinate 70,408,101 of NC_071088.1, read as the reverse complement.
TGTTGACTGGTCGATTGACTTTTGCAGTGGACTATCAATATCTTATCACATGTGCAGGAACCTTTCTAACAGTTATTTACATGAGATCTAGATTCACGTTCATGTTTTGTTTTGACAAAAGAAAAACGTATAGAGCGATACATTTCTCTGAAGCCTCATGAGAAGGTATTCATCTAATGCATACTCTACAGCCCGAATGCTACCAAGGTTGTGATGTTAGTAAAGGTTTCTTGAATCTCGGCCAGACAATTATTCTTTCCCTGAATAAATATATTATTATATTTGCTTTCATGCTAAAGTAATTCCTTATCATAAAACTTTTGACGTACAAAATAAATGTTATGGCTTGGCATTCTCTTAATAACACCAATTCCAAAATCCATCTCAAGAGAGTTGCACTCCTCAAAATGTCAATTTATGCTATAGAAAAAGTGTAACAAAAACAAGAAAATGATCTTGTGACGCAAAGAATGTTTCTTGGTTTTAGCGATATTGCTTATTTTTATCATGTTTGCTTTAAACTAGCATAATGAGTCTCTCGTCATTGATAAAACTGATAGATTTTTAAGACAAGAGGCAATTATTATGCCTCCCTTAATCCCTTCCCTTATGTTGTGTTTCTATCTTGCAAAATAAAAATTGAATAATGGCCTTTGCACCATTACTGTTCCTATTCAATTGCTGACTTCCATTTGTATCTAGAGTTAACTCACATTTGCATCTAGAAAGGAGTTGAGGGGCTTTGCAGAGGACGGTTATAACAAAGGACTGATTCCGATTGGTTGGGGTTAAGGGCTCTTTACAGCAATGCTGATGTATATATGTATTATCTGCTATCAATTTTTCATTGCTGCATTTTGTTGTTTGTTGTTTGACAACTCATTTAGATATCTGTATTATACAGGTATAATATTTCTTTGAAAAACACTGTTATGCTTTTTACCAATGAGTTCCTGCTAGGATTCAGTTTGTGTGCTTCCTGTACCTAAATTGCCTGTTGGTGTCATATGTTAATACTGATCTGTTTTCAATAAAAACAGACTATATAAAAACATACCGGTATTCTTTGCTGTTGTGTGAGAGGTATTAAAGGAAGCATAGCATAATATTTTTTTTTTTTTTTTTTAAGTGTGACCATACATTACTACATTAGCAAAATACCAATTCATTTATTGGATGAAACAGTAGGTGGCACTGTTGACTAAGTAATGCTACTGGGCTCTTTCTTGCCTATTTCAATATACTAGCTGAATGTGATAACACACAAGAGCAAGTGATCCATTTAGTAAGTATATTATGGTCATTTCTAAAATATCAAACATACTTCATCATAGTCTTAATGAAAAACTAATGTCTTAAATGTCTATGAAGTTTATATTCTGCATTGGCGGTTCATATTTTTCTTAGTTTCTTAATATCCCTGCCTGCTGATCACACTGTATGAGATCAGTTGCATTGAGATCATTATGACATGATCACTAGAAGATACGTGCTTTAACTCTTTATCTGCCTCCCTCATGGAAACAGCCAAGGTTAATACTGACAAATGCCCTGTGATCACACTTGCTGTTTCGGGATCTGGCCATATCAACTACAACCGAGTTCTCGGACGCGATCAGTGGTACTGTCTCTAACACCATTATGTCTCTGTTTAATTCACTTAACACTTCTGATTAACTCTATGGTAAAGTGTTGCTGTGCTATTGTTTTCAGGAATATAGAAACATAGAATTTGACAATTTATAAGAACCATTTGGCCCATCTAGTCTGCCCATTTTTCCTGACGTTAGGGGTTTAAACCCGTATCAGTCTTTGGTCATGTCCTATAGTGAGGAAAACTTTATGTTTATGCCATGCCTGTTTAAATTCCCTCTCTGTATTTGCACCCACCACTTCTGCTGTTTTTTTATCTACTATTATCGTCTGAGTAAAGTAAAACTTCCTTACGTTACCTCTAAGCCTCTGACCCTCTAGTTTTAGACCATGACCTCTTGTTCCAACATTGCCCCCCCTTACAAATAAGCTTACCTCCGGTAGGTTGTTAAATCCCTTTAAGTATTTACATTTTCCTATTGCATCCCCCTCTATTGCAATTTTTTCCTCCAAGCCATAAGTATTAAGATCCTTTCAACTTTCCTGAAAATTTCTGTCCTGCAAACCACTTTTTTGTAGCTCTCCTGTGAACACTCTCCAATGTGTCAATATTCTTCTGAAGATGGGGTCTCCAGAACTGTACACAATACCCTAGATGAGGCCTGACCAGATCTGTAAATCTATCACCTCCCTCTTCCTGCTACGAATGCCTCTCCCTATGCAACCCAGTATCTTGCTTGCTGTTTGAGATGCTTTATTAAATTGTCTGCTTACCTTTAAGTTATCAGAAATAATTACTCCGAAGTCTCTCTTTTCATTGTCACAGACAGAACAGTGCCAACAATTCTGCTTGGGATTTTTTCATCCCAAGTGCATTATTGTACATTTATCAACATGAAACTGCAGCTGCCACGCTCTCGACCACTTTTTCTAACTTACTTAAAGATTCTTCAAGATTCTTCTGTGTGAAACGTGGTGTGCCTCAGCCTGCCATTTCTCACAGTGTTTTGATTTTTAAAGAATTTATTTTATTTAATTAATAACATCTATTAAAAATGAAGATCATTTAACCAGTCCACTACTATCTTTAACCTTATAACTCTAAGCAAATGTTGACCCTCTTTCTTCCATCCATTGGTTTTAAATTCCCTATTCAATATCTTCTACAAGTTTATTTCTTGTTTCCATGGCAACCACAGACGAATGGTATTTCCAAAAACGTTGGATGAATTTTGCCCCAACCGAACATGGAGACGGATGATTTTCTGGCAAATACAAAAATCATTTCTGCCCCGAAAATGAACCTAATACTTTTGCCCATGTGTATGTAGGATGTGGCATGTAAATGTTTCACTGCTTGTACATGTAACACAATGAGAACAATGCATCAAAAGAGAAGAAAAGGTTTACATCAAGAAAAAAGGAAAAAAATACAATCACTCATATAGCATGTACTATTTTTAAAACAGTTTATATAGTGTGTTAGCACACTTTATTTTACTTAGGCTGTGATTTTGGATTGCTTGTAACTACCGGTACTGCATAGCTCCCATCATGACGGTAGGTCAGGCTCTGGCCAGATTCTGCATGTGTGAGGCCCTTTGTTTCTGTGAAAAGTACATTAAATGCAAGCTTGTGAATGGGTTAGAGTGTCTGTGAAGCAGTTAGAAACTATGTTACTACAGTGCCCAGTTTTCCTCCTTAGGGTCGGTATGTCCACACTGTACACCTTATAGTATAATATTATTTCCTTTTGATGTTTTCTTCTTTAAAATAACACATATAACACCTTAAACCATTAATTTAATAGAAAAACATAAACCCTTTCAGAAAGGGTTACTGTCATTGTTGAGAGTACCTTGGCATAATTTCATGCCTCAGCTCCATGTGCACAAAAACCACCAGAGAATGATTAAGATTAGGGTATGTGGGTTCACATGGGAACTGCTTTCTTAATGCTGGTGTGTGTCAGAATCTCTGATCTTGCTTCATCAGGCATAAAATACAATTAAGACGGTGTTAACAGGATATTAATAGTATGTGTGTATATGTGTATGTGTGTGATCTGTTAAATCTGTTAAAACTGATTACTGCACAAATAAATATCTAGAGTTTAACATGGAGCCATAATCCCTAAAGGACTGAAACATTGGCTGAAGAGGAACATGTTTAAACACATACAACTTAGCAGACTTGTATTTTTGTTTGTATTTTTTTATGGCATGTCCAAGCGGCAGTCTCATTTTCTCCAGGGTGTTAATTAAAATTATCTGTCCCTAAATGGTGGCCACTGAATTTTACATAAACTGAAATCATATGCCAACAGCCTCCAGGGATCTATTTGAATTTAGTTTTTTTTTTAGAAAGAAAAATATATAATGTATAATTTGCGAGACATCTACATACATTATATGACCAAAAGTATATGGCGTGCCACAAGAGGTCTGTGGGAATTTGTGTCAATTTAACCTAAAGAGCATTTGTGAGGTCAGGAACTAATGTTGAATGAGAAGACCTGGCTCACAACCGTTCCAATTAATCACAAATGTGTTAAAGGTTAAAGTCAGGGCTCTGCGCAGGCCATTCGAGGTTCCTTCATATCAGACACATCAAACTATGTCTTTATGGACCTTGCTTTGTGCATAAGGGCACAGTCATACAAGGACAGGAGTCCTCCCCAAAGTAGTGCCACAAAGTTGGAATTCCCTGCAACTAAGTGGCTTAGACCAAACCGTGAAAAACACACAGACTATTGTCCTTCCTCCACCAGACTTTTCAGTAGATATGCCAGTAGGTAGCACTCAGATGTCCAGATTCCTCACTCCAGGGATCATGATTCCACTGCACTTGTGAAAATGGACTAAGAAAAGATTCTGAAAATTTTTCATTTCATTTTTGGACCATTCATTTTTGGACAATAAACTTTGTTTCCTGGTAACGGATTCCATGCCTCTGCAGCTCCTCTTCTTGTTCTTCTCTGCTTTTTGTTTTTCTTCTTTACCCAGGTCTCCCTTGCATTATCCTGAGCTCTTCTATGTACTTCTGCAAATGGACGAAGCTTGGGGCACACCCTCACATCTGATTGTCGAAATGGGGAATAGGCTATCCCCATGGTGTGTACTGAGGCTATGCCCTATTGTGTAACTACTACATGAGACTAGATTAATGCAGATGGATATATGGACAAAGATAAGTGTTGCTCTCTTTATCTGCAGATCCGTGTACATTATTCTGACCTAGTGAAATGAAGTGAAACAAGGGCATAGCCTCGTTTCACAACACGAGGACAACCTCTCCCCCATTTCACCAAATAGGGAAGAGGGTATGCGTGGAGGCTCTGTGCTGTCGTAAAACTACTATACCATGCCAGGCAAATGCTGCAAAGGCTAAAAATGTTCTCTGGAATTTGTGGGCTCTTTCTCTCCTACACTGTCACGTATAGGGTTAACAGGTTTGCTCCAATACTACAGAATTTATGGGATTAACTGGTTTCCTCCAGGATTGAAAAATACTTCCTCATGTGCTTGTTACCTACCAGAACTTTGTACAGCACTTTGAAGTTTAATAGTAGAATTTTTCCTTTCTCTGCTGGATTGCTTTATGAATACAACTTACTAATTAATCAAGGTTATTTTATCTACTTCTGAGAATTACAAAGTATCTGCATATTGAGTTCACAAACACTTCCATGTCTCACAGTTCTCAGACATAACTTCCCGGCAAACTTCTGCCAAGATGCAAGAGTCTCCGGTGACATCCTCTCCTTTGGGATCGGAAGAGACATTGTTGCCAGAAGCTCTGCCATTGTGTGATTGTCCACCAAAACATTGGCGCTTCTGGTGATGTCCTCTCAACCGATTGAGGAGACAATGTAACTGGAAGCTCTGCCATTTTGCCCTAAGATAACCCCGTCTAAACTACAGCCACAATGGCGGAGCTTCTGGTTATGTCCTCTCGAAACGATTGGGCGATTGGGAAGAGGATGTCATTGTCACGACCGCTGACACCACGGCACTCACCGCAGAAGTTCTTCCACCTGGAGTACCGTTCCCAAAGGAGACCCTCGTGAGCAGCAACCAGGACTTAGATGATCCCAACAGTGAAGAGGCCAGGTGTAGCAGATATAGTAGATATGAGTTGAGAATGCAAGGTGTAGAAGTCAGCGCAGAACAGGATTCACAGATGAACTCAGCAATGCCGGGGTTAACACAATCAGGATGGTCAGGATAGCCAGGTCGGTACACAAATCAGGTAGTCGTACAAGCCGGGGATCAAAACCAGAGCGGGTAGTCAGACAAGCCAAATAAATAACTGGATATCACAGGCAGAGGTAGAAAATGGATAAGCAGAAGGGAAGTCAGGCAAGCAAATGGTCAAAATCACAGGAAACAAACTCACAGCAGAACTGAAGCACGAAGACCACAACAAGGTAACTAGAGAGAGCACTTCCTGGTTTTTAAATCCACTGCCTTCCCAAAGCTCCGCCCCTCAGATGACATCACTGCACCAAGCCTCCTGCCCTGCCTAGCCACGCCCCCTATGATGTCAGCAGGACCAGAGGAGGACCGTGCCCTGGTAAGTATAGATTTCTGAGACTGGCGGGTGCGAGCAGATGTCCGTCCGCACCTTTCCGGTACTGAAGGAGTAACAGTCATTAGAAGCTCTGCTATTTTGCCCTAAGATAACCTTGTGTGAACTTTCTCCAAAATGGCGGAGATTCTGGTGAGGTCCTCTCCATCGATTGGAGAATCAGGGATGCAGACGAAAGGAGAAGAGAACATAGAGGAGAAAAGAAAGTAGAACAAGAAGATGCAAGACACGAAACCAAAGCTGCAAGATGTGGAATTAATCGGCAGAGAAGATGAGAGAGAGTGAACGAAAATGAGAGTGTGGGACAATGAATTTACTTCCCAAATTTAAAATGACCCCCTTTTTAGTCCGAAAGGAATGGGCAAAAAACAGAGTTTGTTGTCTGAAAACCTACCTCCTCTGTTAAACATGAAGCACTTTCTGTAGGAGAAGTTATTGACTGGTCTGTGACAAAATATATCCGATCACTGCCGTTAGGCAACAGCTGGCTGCCCCTCCTACTATAAAGGCCCTCCACCGCCAATAAAATAAACATAAAATTTAAAAAAGAAACAGAAAAGGAGAGATATTTACATAAGTATATATATATTTTTTCTTTTATAATAATCAAAAAGCTCTTTGGACCACAACTCCAATTACACCCAGACAGATTACCAATCAGTGTGATGGGAGTTATATCCCACAAAAGCAGGTTGTGCTGTTTGTTTATTACACAGGGCAGGACATACTTCAAAAGTCAAACCCCGAACAGCATGACCAACAATGCCCATGGAGACAAGATTGTCTCTGTTCACTCTTTTTCACTTCCTTCTCTTTCTTCTTTTCATCTTTACTTCCTTCTTAATATATCTCTACCTCCTTAAGTCACCTATAATCTTCTTACCTGCCTTCTTTTAAATATTTATTCTCCTTATCTCACCATTCCTTTTGGAACCTACCAGAGTTTTTAAATGTCATCCGAAAAAGTCAATTTACCCTTGTTACATTTTCTTGGATGCCATCCAGCAAAGTTCTCTCTCTCGCTACCTTCTTTCTTTATTCTCTCTCTCCCTGTTTCTTCTCTCCCTCCATTTTGGTGAAGGTTTGCACCACGTTATATCCTCCAATCGTTTGAGAGAAAATGACTGAAAGCGCTGCAATTTTGCCCTAAGGTGAACTTCCTTCAAAACTAGGTTGCTTTCGGTGATGACCTCCCACAGATTGGGGGATCGGGCCGGAGGACGCCACTGAAAGCACCGCCATTTTGGCAAAAATTTGAGCTAGATTATGTCTGCGGAAATGAAGATAAAAGAGAGAAGATAGAAGATGAAGAACAAGAAGATGCAGAAAAGGAAGTGGTCGGCAGAAGCAGAATGGTTGGTGGAGAAGGTAGAATGAACCGCCCAAATAATTTTTGGGCCATTTACACATGACTATTAAACTTAGATTTTGAATAAAACTAGAGGCCTTTCTTCAACCCAATTAATATCAATTTGACTTAAGGGTACCCTATTATAGAAAACACATAAGTATAATTCACTTTTACACTTTCACTTTTAAGACACATTTTAAAGATAGATTATTCTATTTTTCATGCCTAGCCTGTAAAATCCGGACACAAAATGTTATTGCATATTCTCTATTGGTTCTTATGATGTGTTTTGCACTTGTCTAATGTATATGATGCCACAGAATAGGTGCAAATAGCTGTAAAATAGCTGGAGAAAAGTCTGAGACTTGTGTCTACACCAGTGAAAGCAGATGTATTTGCCTCTTTGAAGATACAGTACTATTTATGCCGCAGTAGCAGCTTGTATATTTTGTAACCAGTACTAAGGGAACAATTTATTTTTATTATAGCTTGAGCTTTCTTCTCCGCATCTTGCTCTTTTGATTCTCCCCTCGCTTTCTTCTCTCTCACTTGTTTTTATCTCTCCATCTTTTTTTATTTCTTCTTTCTTCTCTCTCTCCCCCTCTTTTCCTCTATATATCTTTTCTCTATATCACTCTTTCACCTTTCCTTTTTTCATTTGAATGAGAGGCGATGGGCCAGAACAGAGTGGGGTGAGTCTGGTCCAATGTGGTCCAAAGTAGGCTGTGTTGGCATGGGGATCCCATAGTAGTAAGCTAGGATGTTCATTATACACTTCATGACGATGTTATTAGCTGAGGCTGGGTGTGAGTATATGTTTATATGTTTGAAATTTACATTTATGAATGTCTCACGTGTTTAATAAAATCTGTGACCGTTTTAAAATCCAGCAGGTCCCTTGTCTTTATTTGGTGATTGATGATCGACCAAGTAAATATTTAACATTTAGAGATTTTAAAATGACTAAAAAAATTACACTGAGTAATTTTATTACTAGTTTTATTAAATTAGTAGAGTTATGGTAATGCATGTGACAGCAACAGTTATTCACTGGTCCCACCATAACAGTGAAATAAATTGCCCATCAATAATTCAAAGTAGTAGTTAAGTGTTGACAAATAATAAATATCAATATCTGCTGGTTCTCGAAGAACCATAATGAAAATTTAGGAACAACAGGTGGAATATTAGGCTTGTGTGTCCTAAAAAAAAGGTACGACACATAGTCTGCACAAGCAGGACTTACCTTAACTTATTTACCTACTTACTACCCTAAATTCTGTTCTTCTCTTAACCAAAGTGAGTAATGATCAATGATCAGTCAGTTATCAAATCCCTGAATGGCTCCCAACCTTGTCCTTGAAGAACAACAATCCAGGCCTGTTAGTGTGCCACAAGGACTGGGTTGAGCATCACTGCCATAGGTCAGTAGAAGCCCAGTTAGGTCAGCCTTGAATCTGTTCTTCTTCAGGAATTCCCCCTTAGGTTGTAGCAATGGCACAAGCCCATTACTAGAAGACATGATTTAAATTGTAAGAAAGCTGAACCCCAGAGGTGCTGTAGAAATGAACAACTTAGATTTGTTAATTTAATTCTACAATGTGGACATGGTATGTCACATCCCTAGCGCTGTTGTGGACTGGCAATATACTATTCCTATGTTGTAATTGTTTTTGTTCATCAACCAGTTATGTAGCTCTTGGAGGGAGCAGGTGAGAGCACAGAGGGCAGGAAAAGGGGCTGGGAGGATCAGAGGGGAGCTGGAGGGGACATGGAGAGGAACTGAGGAGTGGTGGGCAGCAGAGGGACCAGGAGAGCAAAAGAGGACACTTGCCCTCATGGGAATTGAAATTCTCAATCAGACAAGGACATGTGCACTCTGATTGAACCTCACTTTAAGCCCCTCCCAGCATGACAAAAAATCTCTGCGGTGACAAAGTATTTACATATATATATATATATCTATAATATAAAGAGGATTTTTGTTACTGCTACATATATACATGTCCACATCTGTCACCATTAAGCCATTGAAATATTTATGGGTAATTGGGGTTGTTATTTGTCACTGTTGTAATATTTATGGATTGTTGAAATCACTAACTAGGATTGTTTAACACTGCGGTTAATAACCTTATTCCTCATCTGCCAGCTAGAGGTGCTGAGAAGTGACCTTTTCATATTTCAACCAAAGAATGAAAAGAATTGTTTGATGTTCTGGACTGACAGTCTAGGGTGTGTAGGTGAACTGGCCTAGTAGGAAAAGCTACAGGGAATGCATATATAAAGTAACAGAGGGTAAACTGAACTTCACTTAAATCCCGGGGTTGGGTGAGGGTTATGACTAAAAAATATAAAACAGAACCGTTTTGAATCTAAGAAAGGGATAAAATGAAAAACGAGAAGAATAGAAAAAAAGGGAACAAAGTAGCACAAAGAAAAGTTGTTGCATGTTACGAGAAGTACAGAAATAGTTAGTTTTTCTTTTGGGAGACATATTGTATATTTATTATTTGTTTTATATAGCGATCATATTCAGTGGTGCTACACAATGAGTAGACAGGACTAAACAAATAGTATATAACATAACAATTTGACTTACAGAAACAGCAGGTGAGAAGGGCCCCGCTCAAACATATTGTAGTTACCACTCTGTAATGCAATGCGTGTGGCTAGCTTAACTTTGCAACAAACACTATTATAAAGCACCTGAGCTTTTTGGGGGGAGGATCCGTACCGTATCTGCAGCTTTATCCCACCCTACCTTCAACATAACAGCTACAGGTATTACGCAAGTTAAGATACGCTGGGGCACAAGAAGAAGAGAGTCCTACCAACGCCTAGGGATGCTTCTAGTGAGTTCAACCAACTGAACTCTAGGATGAATCACAACAATCAAGCTATTACTTTCCCCATCATGTCTGCTTCATGAGGCAACTTGCATATGACCTGCAACACAACAGAAGATGATGGCATTTTGTTGTGATGCCTGATCATGACTACTCTGATTCATTAACCAATTCTGGCGCAATCAGTTGTTTCTTCAGATCTGTTTTATTCCCTCTTTCTCTGCCATTTTTACATCACTTTTTATTTTTTTTCTTACAGTTGTGTGTTTCACTTTCTCCGTGCATTTCTTTCTATCCAATCTTAAACACTACCTGTCATCTCCTACATTTTCATTTCTCTCACTAACTCCATAATTAATCAACCTCTGCATTTTCTGTTTCTTTAGGTTTGTTTTCATTTTTTATTTTTTTTTCATGGCAATCGGCTCACAATCAACAAAAAAAAAACGCAAGTTATTTCTTAACCATTTCATTTATACAGCGGGCAAAGGCTTAACCACTTAACTGCATCTAGTTGTACAGTAGGCAATACCCTTAACGGTTAATGAAATGTCCCAAAAAGATTGCTGTACCAAATTAAAAATAAAGAACCTATTCAATGCCTGGAATCAGATAAACATAAATGCTTCACGATATCCCTTTCCTGAGCATCCGGAAACCCAGACACCATGGGAATAATGAATTAGATTTGCTTGCAGATACAATTGATAAATGTAGAAATTATCATGGAGTACGTGCAGACAAGGAGGGAGTGGAGATGAGGAACAGGGAAGTGGGGAGGGGGCTAGAGAGGTCGACTCTATTAAATCTGCAGGAATTGCTACATTTGACACAAAAGCTGCTATCACCCCAAGTCAAATCAAGAATAATATGCTTCGCTGCTCAGGATCACAGGCTGAAATATGTGATTGTCATATTACCTTCAGCGGTAGCCGAAATCAATTTCTTCTGTGAGATGGGGAGAAAACAGAAAGGGAGAGGTGTAAAGGGGTTATTTTCTCACTTTTTTTTGTTGTGAAAGATTTTTTTCCCTCCTATATATCGTTTTTTTTTCTGGCTGGGAATGCAACTGTTTTGTTTTGATTTCTAAACTGTTCCGCTCCACTTCCACGACATCATCATTAAATGCGGTGTTTGCGCAAAAACCCAAACATCTGCACCAGAAACACTGTCACTCTTGCTGCGTGTTTTGGTTTTCATGCACACCAGACATGAGCTCCAAGGGATACATGTATAATGTGGATTTAGAGGCAGAAAGAGGTGTTCATTGTTAAACTCATTTGCATATACCTACCCAGAATCCCGTGCACTATATGATTTTTATGGGTAAATCAAATCTTTAGGCTTGCTTGCTGGATGTACGTTAATCGCTGGCAATGCTTCTTTATTTTGTGTGTGTGTGTAATTCCATAAATCCATTTTGTAACTGCATAAATGGCCATAACCTTTAATTATATTTATGATAAACCAATAACAATGGAAATTAATTCTACATCAAAGGAGGGGTTGCAGATTCATAATGTATTCCAGTAACAGTAAGCAAACAGTATGTTAAAATATAAAGGTAGATAAGCAAAATGTTCTTTTTGGAGGATAGTGTATGTACATATGTTTCCAGCTTTTCGTGTGCTGATGTCAGGTACTTGGAGCACACTGCCACAAAATGTGGGGAATGTCATGACTTGATCTTAATTTTCCAATATTATGTTGATGTCATCATTACATTATAGTGTGTTCGGGCCTGAGAACTCCTCACTTTCCCTTACAAAAAATTACTGCAGTTTTTCCGAAGTAATACTGCAGTTTTTTGGACATGAAAAAACTGCAATACTGCACTTTTACTGCAGTATTACTGCACATTTACTGCAGTTTTACTGCATTTGTACTTCACTGTACTGCAGTTTTACTGCACATTTACCGCACTTTTTTTTATATTGCAAACCTACAGTTGTACTTCAATTTACTGCAGCTTTATTGCATTTGTACTTCCGTACAAAAATAACTGCAGTACAACTGCAGTACAGTGAAGTACAAATGCAGTAAAACTGCAGTAAATGTGCAGTAATACTGCAGTAAAAGTGCAGTATTGCAGTTTTTTCATGTCCACAAAACTGCAGTATTACTTCAGAAAAACTGCAGTAATTTTTTCGTAAGGGTTCACCCATATTCCCTATTAAGACTGCACCTGCACATTCGGGTATTTAGGTATTTGGTTTTCCACTTCCTAACAACTGTTGTGAAATAATTCTATTACTTTATTGCAAAATTGTTTCGTCTTTCGTTTCACTCTTATCATTCATAAATCCCTGGATATGCTTCCAGAAAGAAAAACTCTAAATTCCAACTGATGGTAATTCACCAAATTCCTCTATAATAATGCATTGTACCTTATTAGGAAATTTGCCCTAGTCTTGGCCAATACATGTTTTTGCACAAAAATCATAATTTGGTATATGAATGGCAAATATACTGGCAGCTATCCCTACCCTCCTTTAAGGTACAGATAAAAGCTGGGTATTATCCAGAAGTTGTATTTAATTTCTATCCTTATAAACCTACCACAGCACTAGAATTGAATAAGCATAATTATTTTGTGTTAACGTCCCATAACTTTGAGAATTATATTATTTTATATTATATATATAATATATTATTATTGACCTTTAACTTGACTTTCTAGTGAATAGACCCAGGAAACGGAGCTTTTCGCAATCCCCCTTCTTTTCCACCCCAATTCCTGATTTGACCATCACAGTTGAGAAACCCACAATGTACATAAGGGCCCGATTTTGTTGCCTTGGGCAAACATCCAGTCACTTACCGGATCCTGCCGTCTTCACTAACTCTAATTTGTCTTTTCCTCACTCAATAAACCACTAACATGCTAATGCATTCCCTTGTGTTATGCCACCTGTTATGAACTCCATGCTTACGAGGGTTTATTTACTTCTCGGTAAATCTTTAAACATTCACTGCATTTAATGGCTTTATTAAAAGGGAAAGCTTCTAAATCTTGTGATATCGCTAACTCTATTCCTACAAAAGCTAAAAGCTTGGGATATTTTACATTAACCTCTTCAGTGCTGAAGATGCCGAATCAGATGTCTGTATAGGTACCAAATATGAGCTCCATGAGATCGGAGTAAAATCCCAGCTGGTGCATATCTGGTGACGTTGAACTTAACTTAAGCCATGTTACTGCACTTTGCTTAGGGCATTAGATATTTTTCATGGAATAAGTTGACATTGCCTGTATGTTGACAGTATTCAACAATGAAAGACAGATGTATTATTGGGGTGTTGCTTTTCCTTTAAGAGTCTCTAAGCAGCCCAAAAAGCTGTCAGGAGAGCCATATCACCAGGCAATGTTTCTGTAATCGTCTTAGCAGCTGTAGCAGGGAATTATATTTAGAGTTTCTTTATACTGCACCATGTTCATTTCTCTGTGATATACAGCCTTAGCGCTGGGGAGGGGAGCACGCATTAGTATTTTATATCTCGTCAGAGCGCAGTATATATGGCCTCCAGGAGGAGAGCACAGCTGGCATGAAGCTGCCGCGCCATAAATTATATAGTCTTTATGCAATAACAGCCAGAGGTGAAAAAGATAACAATCGTTTGCATTTGGTACTGTGCAAGCACTTCCAAGAACCCTGGTGAAGTTTAGTGCAGCCACCTCTGGAGGGGAAATGGGTAACATGCATTGGTGCATAGTTCAAACATGCTGTTTATTAACCAATTTACTGCCAAGAAATTACATTGCAAATACATTTGCTGACAGCATCTGAAAAAGCTGATTCTTGCGACTCTGAAGATAAATATATTAATAAGCTAATGGATTAATAGCACAATAATAGTGTTTGATTCTTTATACTCTTGCAAGCACCTAGATGTTACAGAAGATTTTTTTTGCATTGTTGCAATACATTGCACAAAGTTAATCCACTTGGGTCATATCCCTTTAGCCTATATTTGCAATTAAAAATGGTCTTAGGTGGGAACCTGGTGATGAAAAAAATACATATTTTGCAACATCACATTTAACTGTCATAAAATTAAGCTTTGAAAAATTAAAGTTCATGTACAGGCAGTGGCCTCATGCCAAGAGGACTCTTTACAAGTGGAAGAGTTACACTACATTATACAGAAATATATCCATAGTCTTCATGCTTTCATTCAACTACTCACTTGGCAATTTGTTTTAGTCTCAAGTCAACTATCTCCCTCTCTTACCGGTACTGAACCTCTGATTTCCTGATTTAACCCTTTGGACTCTTATGTAAGTCACAGTTACACTGCAGAGGAACTGAAACACCATCTCCCATGCAATCAGCAGAATTTCACCCATGCTGCACCCTGCCTGAGGAATTCCCTTCCTTGCTCCGTCAACTTTCTCCCGCGACTTTCAAAAGCTTTCTGAAAACCCACCTTTATCGAGAAGTGTACAACCTTTCCTCAACCATAATCTTAATCAAGCCATCTGAATGATCAACAATCTATAGAGATCAACTCGTCCCAATTGAAGCAGTCTTCTCCTACTTTTCAATGCGGAGGCAGTCTTGAAGCCGTACGACGGCTGCTGTGAACTTTGCACCCGGCAGCCGCTTTGAAGACGTGGCGTTCAAGGGGTGGGCTCACAGAAGAATTCCTCGTGACAAGTAGAGGGTCGTCACATCGAAGGAGAGCAGGAAAAAAGAAAAAACTAAATTGTAAGTATTACCAAAAAAAATTGTTAGGGGTTATAGGAAAGCGGACCCATGTTCAAGATAGGGGGGTGACTGGGTTTTGGCGGGATGTGTGGCTGGGGATAATACACATTGCAGTGGGGGCATCAATAGACAAGTGGGTGGTTGGGCATCACATTAACCAACACAAAGGGGGGGCATTAATAAACAAGGGAGGGGGTTGGCAGGGACATCACATAAAGCAATACACAAGGTTGTGGGGGGGCACATTAATCAATACTAAAGGGGGCCTGGCTGGGCATCAATAAACAAGGGGGAAAAATACAAAAAGGGCAGTTTAGAAAATGTTTTATGCTTCAGTGTGGCCCATCCTGGTGTGTGTGTGTGTGTGTGTATATGTTTGGGTGTCAGTGTGGCAGAGCCTGTCCTGGTGTGTGTTTTTACAGACCTGTGAATATTGGACCTCTATTATATATCACTGTGGAAACATATGTTAACTATACAATATATATCATTCTCTCTCTGTCATTGTCTTCACAATCGACATGACATTTCAATTTCTTTTTTCCCCATGTTCTGTTTTAGCTGAAGTAACACATATTTAGGCATTTGTCAAGATATAAAACTGGCTGTCAGCTTCACTGGGGTAACTGACATTTAGGGACATAACATGCCAAAAATAATATCTAGTTTAAATAATGTTTCATAATAAGGCTTGATGTTTAACATGAGAACCAGATGCCATTTCCCTTAACCCATCACTTCAGGAAGAGCCAGCCTACTATTACTGAAGAATATTACCTTCACCTACTGTCGCAAGATTCATACAGTGTGTTGTACACCTTTCTCCTAAAACACCAAGTATGCTATATGCCAGGCACACTGTTCCTAACAACCATTAAGGAAACTAGTGGTGTTCTTTGCTTTAATTGCTGTTTTCTATATTTCCCTCACTACCTCCTTAACGTCATTACCCTGTTTGTGGTTCTGTCTATGATTAACTATGTAAACCCCTTAATTAATGGAACACAAAGTATTGTATACACCAAAATATTAGGAATATTATGACACATTTCGTATGTAACACATAACATACAACAAAAGAATGTCTTCTACGGCTAACCTTTTCATAGATTTGTTGGGAATTCAAAAAGTATCAACTAGATAAACATTTCCCTTTCCCAGTCTTCCCAAAATTTTCCCCTCCATTTCAAGTTATTGTCATATACTAAACTAATGAAATATTAAATAGAAGTATAAAAACATATTTTATTTTTTTATTATTCTCACCTTTTCCCCGTTTGCTTTGGCTTTCCAAAATAGAATTCAGAACCTGTCCTGCGAATCTTACATGCTGATTGGCAAACTTTTCAGCTTACAATATCTTTTTTTCTGGTTTCAGCATACTGGCTTGGTAAGATTAATTGTAAGATTTTAATAGTATTTTAGTTTTTTTAAATCTGCATAATCTCACCTGTTGACTCTTACTTAGATGTCTTAAAGCGTGTTTTAGTATTATATTTCTGTAATTTTGCACCTAATCTCATTTGTGTTATTTATCCCCTGAGCCGCAAACGTTCCATTCAATTGTAAAGAGTTGTGTGAATTAGTGGTGATGTGTGTGTGTGTGTATAATATATATATATATATATATATATATATATATATATATATACACACAACTGCAAAAAACACAATAAGGGTGAAGAATTACATCCTCCCAGAACCTCTGCGTCCTAGAGATGTCCCTGTCTGATTTCTGTAGTTACATTCTGTAAATAAATGCAGCAGACAATAATGAAAGTTTGCTGTCAATTCTACTTGAGAGCCCAAGGATTTAAAGCCGAGACACAGCTCCGTGTAATCCCATTTCTATGACGGATTCATTGCACAATTCACACCGGGAGTTGTAAACTAAGCAACGCTGTGGCCTTAGCTGTAAAATGGGGAGCATGTAAGTGTCAGCTTTGATCGGCTCGATTGATAACAGAGATTTAGAGTTTATTTTTATGGCTGCACTGTTCAGGGTTTCGAAATGCATGTATACATGTAGGGAAAAATATGCAAACCCACCACTATCTTATTTTTAGATTACCAAACTACATCTCCTGTATTTTATAGATGGCGACTAGCAATATTAAATGATGAAATAATATAATATATATTATCTACTAATACAGCTTTGTTTTCAAAAGGCATGTGCTGATAAATAAATAGAAGGTGGCAACAATCTAATTCCTGGAATATGCTGATTAACTATAGGGTCAATAGTCAAACACTGTGTTACACAACATCTAGAATATAAAAATAATAAAGACAATATTAAGATTCATTTTTACGTTAATATTGGGTTCAGTTTAGTTTATTTACATTATGTGGAAAAAAATATGTGGTGTGTATATGCACTAACATTTGGGGTTCCATCACAACACCCAACACCGAGTTAGATAATGCACAGGTTGACAGGCAATATTACATGGACACCATTGTGATATGTGTTATGACATGCAAATATACCATATACCCCTCTTGCACAAATACAGAGCTGGGTTTGGGCAATACTTGATTCCCAACAATCAAGAGAATAGGAACACAAACCTTTATTTTACTCTGTGAAGGTCTTTTTACATGAAGGTCTCAGGAGCGAACCAGGCCCTGGACTTATGATCTTGTCTGCTAACCAAAGAGAGCATTACATTCCCCATACATGTAATCTCCTTTATCTGGTTGGGTGAGAGTTCATGTTCATTGTCCACAGTATTGTGATGGGAACGACCTGTACCCCGACTGGGTACACCCGCCGAAAGTTGCTTCCTCAGCCCCATGGCCACCAGGACACCAGCGATTAATCCCTTCACTGCCAGACAGAACCAGTGTTGCAGAGAGAAGGGGCTGCTTTTCCACTGTGGCTAGCCGAAGCTGAGCTACACTGTCCTGAAAAGGACACTAAGTGATTATAGCAGAGGACACAGCTCTTCAGGTACCTCGGTGGCACTGTAGTATATGGAAGTATAGCAATACAGAGCTCTACCACCCTGATAAGGGCAGCACCAAGGCTTACCTCAATAGTGAGGTAAAACAGGAACTCTTTATTTGGGAAACACACAGGCTTATATACAGGTTAGGTGAGAAACAAACCATAAATCATGTCCAAATCTTCCAGCCCAGATAGTCCGGCACCACACTTAGGTTACCAAGCCCCGCAGTGTTCGTACGGTTTTGAACCGTTGTTTTTGGGGTGATCCCGAATGAGCAGTGACGATCCCATGCTACCGATGGATAGCCATTCAAAGTTTTCCCGGAACGGCCAGGGGAGAGCCATGGGCTTACATTTTGTCTTGTTGTATTGGAGCACAGGTTCAGTGTGCCTCAAAAAGGCCACATAGGAGATGTGATTGAGGTCTGTGCTTCTCATCTCAGTTAGTAGCCTACCATGCCCACTGCCTGTAAAAGTGGAACTATGGGGCACCTTCATGGGACAGCTTGACATAAAGAAAACTGGGACGGTGAAAGGTATGCTGTATGTATGTCCACTTGCTGTCAATCTCCATTTGACTCATGAAATAGTTAAAATATCTACAGAAATAAATTGGAAACTTGAATCTTAAAAAATGAAGAAGAAATGGGATAGTAGAAAGAAATTTTAAACTAATATGCATGTCAAACTTTAATAGTTCTGTAGCTAAATGCAGACATACATGATTACTTTATGAATTAATTGCAAATTTGCATGCTTGTAACATATAACATTGTATCATATTTATCTCGATTGTAAGAGTTAAAAAGTCCCAACATAGATTAATGCTGGTCAATTGAGGCTGTCCTTATGAGTGTTACTGGCTGTAGACTGTTGCTTTTAGGGACTATAACCTAGATGCAGATGAAATGTGTCTGTCTCTCCTTTTTGTGTGGAAAGATCAGTGAGGTTTATGTTATTGAAAGCATGGGGAGCCTACTGGAATGTCAGAAAATCAATTTTGAAATATAGTCTTATTTACTGCCTCCTCTGAATAGTGCTCTTATGATTGTTTTAAGGTGGAATTATTAAAGGTTTCAGGAGGTCAAGTATGCTCTGTAATGCAGTTGAAGATTGCAGGCCCGTATCAAGTGCACAGAAAATAAAGCAATCACAATTTCTACCCAAGGTGGGTAACTTTTCATACTTTATTTCTGAAAAATAAGCTTGTGCAGAAGGAAAAAAATCATAACCTTGTCAGCTGCGATAGACCTCTTTTTAAACTCTCCTAGTATACAGGGATGGCAATTGCCCGAAAACAGTGATCAAAATATATGAGTGGATAACTTCCAGAAGTTAGATTGATTTGTTTTCTAAATGTACAGCTTCAGTTGTGAAATTATGTTACTCGATGTGCCAGCTTGTTTTTCTGTTAAATAGTTGCTAAGATTTTCCTCCATCCTGTCAATGCAGAAGCGAGAGAGATGGAAGAAGCTGGTTTATTACATGTTGGAAGATGAGTGGAGCTTTGTCCTTGTGGCATGCCCATGCCCCACTAACCCAGGGCAGTTGGCAATCATAATGTCAAATGTCAAAGTAATTCATTAAAACTAAAGTATGCATCAATGTCACAACTAGATAGATAATTAAGTTACATTTAAAAAAAAACTTTCACTTTCATCTTTCATGGACAGGGAAATGGAATTTGGCCATGCTCACTTTTGACCTACTTCTGCTCCACAGCTCTACTACGGTCCAGCCTCCCTCATATGAGTGGCTTCCACCATCCTTTTGCAAAGCCACTCCCTTAGAAGAGGGAGATCTCTGGGTAGCCTACCCTCTGACTTTTTCTGTTAAGGTAAACAGTAGACTTGTGCACGCCAAGCAAAATCAATTTGGACTAAATTTTGTTTCATTTTTGCCACATTTGTTTTTTTTTGGGTGCAATTAACTTCTTTTTCCAAGCGTTCAGACTAAATTTGAAAGCCTTTTATAATATTAAAACGACATGAGGGGTGTTCCCACTAGCACATATCCAGCCCCAAGCTCTAGGATACTGACCCCCCCATATTAAAAAAATATTTAAAGTATTAATCCCTCAGAGTAAAGGATATTTAGCAGCAGCAGAGGCAGGGAATGCATTCTTCCATATTAGAAAAAAGAACAAGAATTGATACTCCAGAGTAAGAAGGACATTGAGGTGCAGGGCATGTGGCTGGCCAAGCACTGGCAGAAAACAACTAAAACACACTGTGTGCAAAATCAAATGCCTAATTTTGTCACCAATGTTTTTAATAAGTTATTGTTTTATGTTGACCAAAATTAAAAGGTTTTGCTTCAGTTAATTGTAAGTGAAAAAAACTGTCCTAAAAAATTAAATAATATAAGTGATATACAGTACACTACAGCTTCTGTAGGCATTTCTGGGGGCAGATGTGCATAACTGGGGGCAGAGTGGCCAATAAAAGGAAATAAAAACAAATAATAATTTTTCTCTAACATAGTTTTTATTAAATATGAAAAAGTAGTTTCCATGTGCATTAATATTTACTAGTAAAACGTCTTCTTATAGGGTAGTCTTATATTCAGGCTTTTTCTTTTTTTCCTAAATTAATATTCAAATTTGGGGGGGGGGTCTTCTTATAATCACTGTGTAGTGCTGTTTGGGGACTGTCCACTGCAGTGTATATGCAAACAGCCTGCACATCTAAACATTGTGCGGGAGAAGGTGCTGGATGACTACCTGAAAACAAAACATTCTAGCTTCAGGTAGACCCTCTTACTGCACTCATGACACTGAGGATAATCGCTTGATTGAGTACCTACATAGAAAGGGTACAACTGCATTTCTCCAAGGAATGCAATAAATCATGATCCAGAAATAGTCAATGTATCCATACAAGGACAACATTGTTTGTGTGGAAGTCATTGGTGCCCAGGAGGCATTTAGTATCGGGAATGAGAAGTAATATATTCATCTTGCATTTTTAACCCCTTAATGACAAAGCCCGTACATGTACGGGCTCAAAATGCATTGTTTTCAATGGGTTTAGGGACCGCCCATTGTCCTTAAGGGGTTAAAAAATAACATGAAAGGAGTTTGATGATGGTGAAAGATAGATTTTGTTCTTTGGTGTTAATTCCAGCCTCATATCTAAACCTGAATCAATAAGTTGTCTTCTTCACCATTATTACTTCAAGTACCCTTACGTGCATTGGAAATTTTGTTTTAATAATCTTTTGGTTGCTTGCAGTTAAAGCAGAAATGTATAGTGCTTATTTTATACAAATGCTTCAAATATTTTACGTTTTACGAGCAATACCACAAGCGTATCTACTGCACATTACTGACCATGACTTATTTGAGATACAATTGTCCCTTGAAATGAAATTAAATATCTCCAAAACATATAAACTATAGAGATCTTTAATAAAATAAACTTAGTTATGGTATATGCTGGAAGGGTGGTACTTTGGGAAGACCCCTGAACAATAAATGCCTATGAAAGTACTTTATAAAATGAGAAAAAGCACTTGCCTTTAGAAAGCAGGCTTCAGTGGTCAGATGTTTCATGCTACTGATCAACTGAACACATCTCTTGCATGGCAAATAGCTGGGGGAGGTGGGGAAAAGAGCAAATGCATATGAGGGGATTCTGCAGACCCCCCCCCCGTGCATTTTCAATGGTGACACCATGACAATTTATAAGAACATTTTAGTTATTATTTGTACATAATGCATATGATAATTTGGGTGTCTTTTTAAGAACCTAGATGCTGTTGGGTCAGATATGTCTCTTTAATTCCTATGTTGCCCTACACCAGGAGCTACATTCATAAGTAGAGATCTTAAAACAAGACCAGGTTAACCTATAAAAAGAGCAGCACATTTCTAGATATCAATAGACGAAGTGTCTGTACAAGGTCACTAGTGAGGAGGCATGTAGCGTGTGTGCCCTTATACTATAGTGGGTTGCCTACCATAAAGCATGTTGCAATGTTCTCCTGTTTTTGTATAACACCAACCCAGCTAAAATTACTGGAGAGTATTTATTTACTAGGATGACTTTTCTGACACTAGTGCACCTAGGCCAATATTTACACATAGACTAGTTCCCAGTTGATCCTGAAACCAGTGAGCTGGCTATTCAACAGGTTAATTATCTTCAAGGGTCTCCATGTCTACTTGTTTAGAATGAGTTTTAGATACAATGACAATTAACATTGCTCATAATAGGAAATATGAAATAAGCACAGAAAATAAAAATGTTTCTTTGAGGGGAGTGTCTTTTACAGCAAAGCTATTTTTGTTATTAGATTCAAAGAGCTTAAACTAATCTCTGTAACATTGTTTTTTATATATATTTTTGGGCTCCACAGCTAGAAATCCCCAGTTTGTTGCACATTGATCTGACATAAGTACTAGAAGAAGGGATGCACACAGGACTCCTAATCCACTTTTATCTACTGTCTGTGACACGCACTATGCTTAATGCAATGCCCTATTGATTTTCCACTTTGTGTTTTTCCACTATAGCCTGTGAGGAGTTACGAACGATCTGTCTATCAAAATATGTGGACCTCAAAACACTAAGTTTTCTGTATCTAACTTTAGCTATAATGAGAATGGGAGAGTCCACCAGACAAGTCAGGAGCTAGGATCAACGGGACACTCCATGTAAAGTCTCATTTACTTACTTCTCTATAAAGGGAACACCTGCACCAATTTACATATGTTAAAACAGGGATAGGAAAGTTGTACATACAAGGACACAGGTGTCCGTGACATAACATGAAGAAGTCTATGGTGTCTACAGAACATTTAGACAAAATTAAACTACCATTTTTTATGAGGGAAGATGTGGCAAATACTACAGAACAAGTAAAGTTGTCTGACAATCGTAAGCTTGCAAGCAGGGCCCTCCCCATCTAATGTATCGGTTTGTCTTAGTCTGGCAATGATAGTCTTGTCATACCCCTTGAATATATGTATTGTAAGAAGCGTTGCGTAAATTGTTGGCACTATATAAATAAAAGATAATGATATCTGGGAACTCTCCTGGTTTGACCTGGAGTCTCCAGGTAAAGTGAAAAGGAAAGAGTGATACTCAGCGCTTAAAATGAAAATGCCAGATATCTGGTGTAATGACACAACTTAAACAAGTATAATACCTTGGTGCTGCAGAACCAACACACTGACCACAAGTGTGTAAAGGATAATACACAAAACAAAGAAATAAAGTGCTGCGCAAAATTTACAAACGGCACCACAATATGTGCGGAAATTAAATAATACTTAAATTCATTAAAGTGGATTCTTCAATAGGTTCCTCTGTTGGGAAGCCCATAGAGCCCCTTCTGGGGAATGGAGTTTACCAGTGTACCAGAAAAGACCGGAGGAGAAAGAATTAAAAAAAGTAGTAGCTTTAATATAAATAAAAAAATAGTATCTTACATATAAGAATACTTTAACGCTCCCGTGGGAAGGACCGGAATAATGCTGTGTTGTAGCAGGAACAGCTTGGTTCTCTCAGGATTCCTCTGTGTCCACTTCCTCAATGGGCGTATTCAGGTGCTGAAGTGGACACAGAGGAATCCTCAGGTATCCAGGTCAGTTTCTTCTTTCCTGGAGTTTGCACACTCCCACTTCCCCTCGGCTCCCCACCCACTAAAGGCTGTCTAGGTAGCGTCACCCCTACACAAAGCCACTCCTTCAGAAGAGGGAGAGTCCAAGGTAGCCTTCCTTATGAAGTCCCTCGGTATGTATTTAATGAAAAAAATTATTTTCATTAAGGATTGCCTGTCAAAGAGATTCTTATCTCCTGCTCTGGGCTCTGCGTGCGGTTCTGTGTTGTTCTGATTCTGACTTTGGCTTCGTCTCTCGTTGATCCTGATTTCTCCAATCCTGCTATGGCCGTAGTAGTTACAGGCAGGGTGGTTACACAAAGTCTGTGAAAGTCCAGTGACTTCAGCATCTAGGGGCTGGATACGTCACACACAGGCTGGTAAATATGATGGCCACACATCGGTGCTCACTTCCTCCTTCTCGCAAGTACACTCAGGATTCTTTCAGTGAAGATCAAAAGTGCAAACTATGGGGAGTCCAAGGTGCCTAACGCGTTTCTTCTACTAGAGGAATTTCTTAAAGGCTCTATCCTTGTAAGTTATACAGCTGCGTAAATAAGGGACTCAATCTTAAAAGTACACACTCCAAATATTAAATGTAAATAAAAATGAACTGTCTTTTGTGTTGTCATCATTCATATTGCCATCAATTTATAGGAATAATGGAGACTAGAACGAAAAAAACTCATAACTATAACCCGAAAGAGTGTGTGTATATATATAGCCTGGATGTAAAGACGTAAAGACTAAAACCTAAAAAAAATCTTAGAAATGTATTAAAAACACTGCAAAAGGACGATGGTCTCATAAATATTATTATTAAATATTATTAGAACTTATCGTTTATTATTATTATTAGCATCCATGAAGTTACAGATTGGATTAATATAAAAACACTAGAGTCCAATTGATCATTCGGACCTGGAGGTGACAATGTATTTAATTTATAGATTCATTTGCATTTAACCAAAAACCTTCTTTTCTCACTTTCTGAGAAATGGATTAGGGTTTAATTAATACCCATAATCCTAATATCTCTAGGTTTAGTCGTATGTGTTGGTTAAAAAATATTCCTTTGAGGAAATACATTTGCTAATAAACAGGGGCTGTGGTAATTACCTAGATCTAGCAGTATCACAACCCTTAGGATATTAAATATCTGTTCTCTCTGTAGCTCTGATATAAGTCTCCTTTACAATTTCTACATTACAACATTTGGCAAGGAAGTTCTCCTGTAATTTTCCAGCCTCTGATTTAAAGTCACAAGTGCAATTCCTCTTAACTCTTAAAATTGGCCAGTTGGGATATTTCAGATCTAATCAGGAAAGTGACCACTTTGGGCATGAAGATATCCATTCGTGGCAAACGGTTTCATTTAAGTAGATATAATAATCTTATAGCCAATGTAACAATCTTATAGCCATTATTCAAGTCTAAAAACTTTGGATGCTACTGGTGAATTTGAAACCACATGAATTGGTGTTAACATAATTGATACATGCTCCCAGCTCATCTCCAAATCTATAAATGTTTTGTAGAGTGCCTCCAAGGACTCCCACAACAAATTATTTCATGTTCTAGTTCTAGTGGTATTTATATAACTGTTATAGTTATACGTGTTTTCCTTTTAGTCTCCATTGTCTCTTTAAATTGATTGCTTAGCGGGAGGTGAGATCCTTTAAGCAATATCAATAAGAGTGATTACAACACAAATGAAGGATTGTTTATTAAAATTGATTAGTTGAAGCGTGTATCTTCAAGATTGGGTCCCTTTATTTACACAGGCTGTATAACTTTGAGAAAGGTAATTTGTACCTTTTACAAGGAGAGCACTTTGCTAGCGTCTTTATCAACCTAGGTGTGGGGTGTCCGTCCCCTGGATTCAGTCATCCTGTTGATTATTTTACAGCAGCTGTGTGTGCACCTATTGTGCTTTCACGGAGGAAGCTACAAGATGCAGTAAGACCTTTTGGACCCATGTCATTCTAAACACTGTGTATTCATCATTATCTACATCTACCCCTGGGTGAGTATTTATGAAGGATCAAACCTCTAGTTAGTGCCTACTCAGCTAACTCCAGACTCATAGTTCTGAGGTCATGTACTCCTTGATTTATATGTATTTATTTTATGTACTTTTGGCGCTCTAATAAGGCAAGACAAGATAGTAATTCAACTCTTCAATTAGTCTATCCCCTAGTCTCTTCACATGAACATTAATGGGATAATATGGTACAACATCTAACTTATTAATAACAAAATCTGGATAGATTCCCATAAATGGTCCACTATGACTCCCGAGTACAATATATCCGTAGACTGTCAGTTTGGTGAATTTCCTAGAGGACGAAATTCAATTTTCAGATCCTTTCAACTATGTTACAGTGGAAATAGGTAGCTCAGTGGCAAACATTCAGAGGCAGAACCAGAACTGACAGCTTTAATTGTTAGCTTTTGCTCTGTCCATGGCTCCTAAGCTATAACTGGGTATGTGTTAAGGACACAGTCTTGTAATGTGTTTTATCCATCTTATTAATATAAAGGGTTTTTGCTTCATTAATCAGATTTATGGAATTTGTACTATCTTTCATTATATAAAGCACACTGATTGGTCTGAACTCGATGGACAAAACATGTGTTCTGCAGACTGACTATGATGTGATGCTCTAATTTTGGCACGTGTATTTCAAATGGACCAATAAACCAGATATTTTTAACTACGTTGGTCTTTGTATAATTTGATTCACCCCTCCCTAGGAGAAGTAGTGGCTGTCTCTTCGCTTTTGACCTGCTTATATGTTCAACCAATATACTTAAAACCCAGTACCTTTGGGACAAATTCAGAATTCCTACATACACATTACTTTAATATATGGTTGTGATAGTGAATATCTTTGTAAGGACTGCTCAGAAATTAAAAACTAGTTTTCTCAGACGTAAATGAGATAATGAAAAAGGATATTAGAAATCAGTCCAAGGCGTTCTGCTTTTCATCTTAATAGGAATCTAGGCAGTTTAAAACATTTTAGTATTGAACATAATCTTACTTTGTTAGCGTCTAGGGAGAAATTTACCCAATTTTGTCAGCAAAAGATTATTTTCATTCAACTTCTCTCCTCTCAGGTGGCTTAAATGAAAATTTATACATTTTTATTTAGTAGTGCTACATTTTCACCTAATATTATTAATATTTCTCTTCTTGTTACGAGTTTCTGAGTCCAATCAATTCTTTGTCACAGTAAGCTGAGTACTTTTATAATAATACACTTTCTATACCGTATTGGCTTGAATATAAGCCAAGGTTTTTTCCAGAGCAAATGCTCTGAAACATACCCCCTCGTCTTATATTCAAGGTTGTCTTATAATCCGACCTCAAATAGAGGTCTGACTATAAGACTTAAATCCATATTCCCCGCAGCGCTGCAGGGGACCTGGATCCTCCTCTCTGGCAGCCGGTGAACGTCTGCCAGACAACCTCCACTGCTGCCAGCTCTTCCGCTGGGGATTCTATGATAGAGCACCGGCGCGACATGACCTTCCGTTGTTCCGTCATAGAAGCCCCGGGCAGCAGCAGAGTTTGTCTACGGGCATTGTGCAGATCATGGGGGCCACTGGACACTAGGGAGTCTGTAGCACAAGGGGCAAGTCTTGCGATGCAATGGTAAGCCTGGGGGGCAGAGTGTCAAGCCTGGGGGGCAGATGTTTATAAGTAGGGGGCAGGTTGGCAAATAAAAGAAAAGAAAAAACACGAAATGCATTTTGCTCAATTATAGTTTTTATTAAATATGAAAAAATAGTTTACATGTGAATTAATATTTACTAGTAAAATGTTTTTCCTATAGGGTAATCATATTCAGTCTTTTTTTTTCATAAATTAATATTCATATTATAATCAAGCAAATACGGTTTCCCAAATCAATTATGGTAGGGTGACTAGATTTCATAATTGTAATTCAGGGATGGAGCTGTGGCCTTAACAGAGGCATGCATTTATCCCATATGTTTACATGCCAAGAGCAGGCAAAGTGTCTGCTCCTTGGACTATGGATTCAAATTAGCCCTGGCACTTTGTGGCCAGTAGCTGATGAATTACAAACATGCAGTCATTGACTGAATACACATGGCCCCACGCAGTGCTCTTACTCTTTCACTGCATAAAGCTGTGTGTATCCAAACGCATACTAAGGGAACAGATCTACTGCACAAATGGCAGTTAATGTGACTGGTGGAATCTGAGCTGAAGAGCAACATATCACCATTGGTATGATGATAAATCCCATTTTTCTTCTGAACGGTTGTACATTCCTGTGTGGGTTAACGTGATGCAAGTGAAATCGGCTTCCCTGCTTGCTTGTCACATTGGATTCCGAAATATATATTGTCCAGGAAAGAAATTTCTCCGGGCAAAAGACATTTTCCTGCAATCTGGGATGTGTGGTCACACTAGTTTAAGTACAAAAAACCATGGAAACCTTTAAGACGGTAACAGACGTAATTGATAGCAAAGTGACAGAAAAAAATCAATCTCATTCAGCATGAAAGCTGTGATTTGTGGAATAATGTTCGTGTAAACAGATACAAGTCCTCACCACATTATCTCTATTATGTACTGATAACAGCTCTACGCTGCAGGGAGAGCTACAAGCAGTTACATATATGACCATGTATAGGTGGACCAAGAAACACTATGTATAATGGCACTGAAAAAAGCCATATGACAGTAACATAAACATGTATGTTTTGTATGTCCAGGTGATTTGACTACTGTATCATTGTATCAGACTCCCTTTGTGAATTTGGTTAAAATTAACTATAATGATAAGTGTAAGGTAAGACTTACTGAAGGAACAAAATGGAAAATGGACATTTTAAAAAAAAATGATATTATGCACTGATTGAAAAAAAAATAGGCGCAAGTAATAAAAAAAAGAAAAAAAATTACCACATACCATTTTTTATGTAAATACTCCAGATTGTCCTTCAATTTGTATTTATTTATATGCTGCATAATTTTGCATCTCAAAATTAATATACCTACTAGCCACAAATCCACAATAGTTGCATTTTATGTGCACTTTTGATAGCCAGTGTTTTATCATTTACACTTTCCTGTGCTGCCTAGACTTTGGGCCTCTATAATACATTTGTGACAAAGCACATTAACACATGAACATTGTTACTTGAGAACTTCCCGTGGGAGGCTACCTGGAGTTCGTCCTCTTCTAGGGGAACAACTTTTTGTGGATGTGGGGCTAACCATACTTTGGGCAGGGATAACCCCCTTAGTCAGAGGGAATATGAGTGGGGAGTATGCAGCATGGGCAGGGAGTGGGCCAACCCAACAAATTAGACACACTAGTCTTTTATCAAAATTTATAAAAAAAAAAGCCATGCAATTTCATGTTTAATTGTCTTTTTGGACACTTAAAAAGTAGCTGTGTATCATACTTTCAAATAGTTTTATTTTTCGTAAAACACTTTTGTATGTGCATGATACATACCTAAGCTCCAGTAAACTGAACAGTCAAACTCCGTATAGTCTTCTGTTAACAAAGCTGTACATCCCTAGTAGTAAGAGAAACAATAAAATAAACCAAAATAAAGTTGTAGTGGACATTAGACTTGCCTTCCAGTAGAGCTGAATATAGTTATATATCAAGTTTATATAATGCTGTTTTTTGGATTTTGTTACACTCAGGCATATCATTAATTGCAGCATATATTCCAAAAATTGTATGAAATTTACATTAATTTTGAAAGTGTGTGTAATGCAGAGTTTTGGAACAGAAATGCATATTGCTTGGGAAGGCATTCTATTGATTTACCACATGTTTAGGAAAAAAACCTTTAACTAGCTTCATTTGTAAAAAATCAGGAAGGAAAGGTCTCAGGCCCACGTTTCATTCATGCAGTCTGTGACATGCAGTGTATTGATTTTACATTACTTGACCATGAAGTGACTGACCACATTCTGAAGCAATAACGAAGTTGTTATTGAAGTACCCACAGAGAATGTTTATCCTGCATAGAATGAATGCGGGTTACTAAAATCAATTTCTGCCATGTTGCTTTCACACTGCATACAGGATAGCACTTTAGAACTGTGGAAATGCATCTTCACAGAAAACACTGGTGTGGAAATGTGGGCAAGTGTTACATGAATGAACCCCTACGTAGAAGGCTTGAGGAGGTACCAAGTCAACGCAGGGATTAAGTCTGATATCACCGTTGATTCACATTAGATTCCTGGTTAGAATTTGAGTGGCTACAAATTATCCCTGTGTTTTCAAAATGTTTCAATATTGTGGCTCTCAAAACATTTATACATAAACTGTTGCTGTTTCTATATGCAGTGCTGTGAAAAAGTATTTCCCCCTTCCCAATTCCCCAATGCATATGTGTCACACTGAAATATTTCAGATTATTTTGATATTAGACAAAGATAATCTGAGTAAACACAAAATGCAGATTTTAAATAGTGATTACAGGTATAGAAAAAAAAAATTTCCAACCCTACCTTCTCTTCCCCGTGCTGTCCCACTCTCACCAACTCTACCCACCTTCAAACGCTCCCTAAAAACTATTCTCTTCAGGGAAGCCTACCACTGACATAAACTCCCCCTACATTAACATCATTCACTACCACGCAGTCCTCACCTCCTGTTTCTCACCCCGTATCCACCTAGAGTGTACGTTCCTGCAGGAACAGGGCCCTCCATTCCTCTTGTATCTGTATGTCAATTGCTAGTCATTTTGTACTTGTCGTTATCTGTAAAATTTTTACCTTGTACAGCGCTGCGGAATCTGTTGGCGCTTTATAAATAAAGTATAATAATAATAATAATAAATAATACCTTGCCCTATCTGAAAAAGTAATTGCCCCTTTAGTTACCAGGACTGGTCTGTGGCTATACAGCCCCATATGCAACAAACTGTGATGCGCTGTGCATTCTGACACCTTTCTATCAGAACCAGCATTAACTTTTTCAACAATTTGAGCTATAGTATATTGTCTGTTGGATTTGACCACACAGGAGAGCCTTCGCCCCCACGTGCATCAATGAGCCTTGGTCACCCATGACCCTGTCACCGGTTCACCGCTCTTCCATACTTGGTCCACTTTTTATAGGTACTGAGTACTGACCACTCTAGACCGGGAACACCCCACAAGAGCTGCAGTTTTGAAGAGATGCTCTGACCCAGTCGTCGCTCAGATACTTACACTTGCCCATTTTTCCTGCTTTGAACATAGCAACTTTGAGGATGAGATGTTCAGTTGCTGCCTAATCTATCCCACCCACTGACAAGTGCCATGATAACAAGAGTCCAGTGTTATTCACTTCCCCTCTCAGTCATCATAATGTTATGGCTGATCGATAAATACAGTAGCGTTGGTGCAAACACACGCACGCACACAATGTTAGCACAGTATGGACTAATAAAAGCTTCCCCTTTCTATGAATTGGTGTTTGGTTTTATTGGTCTCCATGCCTTATGTTTGGCTTACCTGAGTGTTGTTTGATTCCTGTTACAAGTCTAAGCTTATTTTCAGCATTGTTGCTGTGTTGCTGTGACTTTGAGCCTTGCAGGACCTGCAATGAACCAGTTCCAGTTATAAGTTCTTGACAACCTGCTGAATTACATGCCCTGCAGATCTGTATGGTTATGATGCTAAATTCATTGAGTGGTCCACAGATATGCTACGAAATTAACCAGTTCTGAGATAGCAATACTGTCTTAAGTATCTCAGATTCGTTAAAGGGCAAGTTGGCATATACAACAGATTGCTAGAGACAGACAGAAACAGATTGTTGCCACTGTGAACAAAGAGCTGATTTTTTTTCTCTTTTGAGTGCCTACTGTTTTTTTTTTTAAAGTGTACATTTTTAATTTAATACTTAATTATACTAACATTTTACATTTACGTGAGTGATAACTTGTTAGAATTTTTAGTGAAAAACATTGATATTTTCAATGCAACAACTGCAATAGCTTATAGCAAATGCAAATAACAATATGAAGAAGTATGCCTTTTTTTAGTATATGCTCCTGTTGTCTATGTCAGTTCCAAAACAAACCAACATATTTGTTTCAGATGTAAGGAAGATGTAGGACATGAACTTGATAAACTTGTGGGGAAAAAAGAAAATGAATCAGTGTTGAGACTTTGAGGGTGGTGTGAAACAGCATTTTGTTCAAAAACTTGTGCTCATGCTGTGTTTTTTTGTAAAACGTCTCCATCGGGTAAGTACAAGAGTGTAAGTTGATGGTGCAATCCTCAATGGAATTACAAGCTTGAATCTCAGAAAGAAAAAAAAAACGCCAAAGAAATAAAATATACAAATTAGAAAAGAGAAAAAAAAAATATAAAAATAGTAAACATTTTTGTAATTATTATAATTGTAAATAGGTTAATGTACACTTCATGTCAGTCAAATGAAGAGAAGGGACACAAAATGGGGCCATGTACCTCTAGAGGGGCTTTTGGAGATTTTTAACCCCCCTCCTCCCAGTGGGCAGAAAGGCAATACTTTTCACACTTCCATCCCACTGGGAACATGATGAGGTGTGAACAGGATTCACAACTAGAGGTTCTTTCTTCCCATAGGGTACTCTTATTGTTTTTAATGCACTCATCCTCCAGAGCAGGGCATGCAGATAAATGTCAATGTACCATTCCCCAGGTTCATTTAAATACCCTTACCTCATCTCACATTTAAAGTCTGGTGTACTCACAAACAACTCACATTTTGCATGTGTAATCATCAATCCAGTCTGGCCAATCGAGTTAACCCTTTGTTTAGTAAATAAACCGCATTATCTAGTTGTCTAAGAGATCTAAGAGAGAGTTATCCAAGAGATGCTGTTTGCACTGTACCATTGGAAAGTAGGTAATTTCATAGACAATCTATGTTGCGTAACATTTCATGGATTAACCCTTTAAGGGCCAGGCTAATTTTTGTTTTTTGTTTCCCTTTGGGACCAAGGCTGTTTTAACACTTTTGCGGTGCTGGTGTTTAACTGTTATTTCCTCCTCACCCATTTAGCGTACCCACAGAAGTTAAATATTGGGTTTTTTTTCAGAAGAAGAAGGGCTTTCTTTTTTTGTTGATCATATCATCTAATTTCACAGATTTCACACTTTTTCTCACTTTTATTTGAAAAATATTTTACTCATCCAAAAAAACTAATGAAAAAACTGCTGAATAGATTCTATTATTTGTCCTGAGTTTATAAATATCCAATTTCTGCAAATTATGGGGCAATAAGTACAAGTAGCGTTTTGCTAATTTATAACCAATGTTTTTCCAAATCTGGTCATACTGCCCCATGTGCTATTTCGGGTATCTTTAAAGCCAGCCAATGGAATTTACCCCATCAAACCATATATTTTTGAAAACTAGACACCTCAAGGTATTTCAAACACAGGTATTTTAACCCTTTCCATGCATGATATTCTACCACCAGCCTTTTCCATAGTTTGTGGTAGTAAGTTTATTTTGGATGTTTTTCACACAAATTCTATCTCCTACGTGAATTTACAGCTCCTGGTATATGTCACTGTCAAACAACACCCCAATATGTGTTCAGCAACATCTTTTGATTACAGTGATACCACCTATGCATGGGTTTATTTGGTGTTTGGGGCTAAAAGGCCACATTTGGGAAGTGCGCTTTTTTTTCTATTTTGGTCAGTCTGTGCCTATGTTTTATCTTTGAACCCGGTCACTCCAATTTACCTCATCAAACCATTCATTTTTTTAAAAAAGTAGACACCCTTGGGTATTTAAAATGCTTTTATTTTAACTCTTTCCATGTAAAGATTTTTAGGAAGATACAGCTCTAATTTTAGCACTTGCTCATAATAATAAACTTTATTTTTATTTTATTTATTTTATTTTTGGACTTTTTGTTTACATCTTGTTGGAACTGAATGGTGACATCACTGCATAATTATTTATATATTTTTTTAGCTATTTTATATTTTTTACATTATTTTTAAAATATTTTACTAATCACATTGTGCTTACATAGTTGAATGCAGTACCTGGGAGCCAGAGTACCCTCTTGGAAACAACTTGGTTATTTTTTTTAAAGGATGCGCCGCCATCTTGCGAGCAGCAAAATCTCTCACAGTAGCAGTTATGAAGGCTCTCCTGAGCAGTCACAACGGGTCCTGGGGTGGGTGTTGCTGAATGCCTCGCTATAAAAGCATTTCAGCTACATCATTAAAGTGTTGATCACCTCTTTGTATTGATAAACTCTTTTGTATGGCGGATGTTGACGCCCTGAGGAGGGGCCAGACATGATGGCTCCTGATGCGGATCTGGGTGTTGCTGAATGCCTCGACATCAAGACATTACAGCAACACTGTTTAAGCAACGAAAGTGATCATAGATCACTTTCTAAGCTTATTTAATGCCATGATTGGTCATTACCTACCGTTTTTGGGTGACGTGCCTGGCCCCTCATTGGTCATTGTGTGTAGAGACAGGGCTAGATATGCATGTGTGCTAGACCCAGACACCCTGTAGTGGAAGGGGAAGGGAGTGAGCTATAAGAGGGGGTCCAGCACTTTACCTAAAGACTCCCAGACATGAATATAAAAAGCTACAATACTTTCTACCTTCTTTTTAAAAGACTTTCTTTTACTGCAGTCGCTGCTCATTACTTAAGGATGTAGCGAAAGACAGTAAGTAGAGAGTGTCCCTTTCTTTTCTTGGCAAGTGAATGGTTAATCAGAACCTGGTAAATCTCTGTGTGAAAAATCCACACTAAAAATCAATTACTATAAAAAAGGAAAACAATAAAAACAAAATATAAGTTGATAAAGGGAGTCAGAAATATTGATTTACAGATAAAACTGACACATGGTTGACACAAGCAGTAAATACCAAGGGAGCTAGCTGTTTATAACTGTATATATAGATATCCCAATAATATTGTTCCAGGATAATATGATAAAAAACAATACTAGCATCAAATCATAACTCTACAAAACCTAACTTAATTTAATGATTGTTCTTTTCAGGAGTGGGCGATACAGTATTATTTTCTTATTGCAATTAGAGGGGTTAAAATCAACTCCACACCTCCACACCTTTCTGTACAAAAGTCACATGGTTGGACATTTAACCCATTATTTCTGGAAGGCTTAATAGTGCTTTTTCACTTTCCGAAACTGGGGGGTTAATTTCAGCTGTAGCCTTTGTGTTTCAGGCCAGAATCAACAGTGTGCTGAAGAGCGATCTATAGGTTGAATTCTGTTTTTAGCATTAATATATTTTTTCGTTAATATTATTCAAAGGTGCATTATAGAGTAGAAGTAAAGCTTAGTATAACTACAAAGACCAAACGTCTTAGACAGAAGGCTTAGGTAACAGTTAGTATTAGTATTACTGAAGCTGAAATGCAGGGCTCTCTGGACCTATGCTATGGCCCCAACCGGTCTTCACATCTCTGCTGGCACCATATGTCCCTCCAGATGTCAGCGGTCTCCAAACCTCATCTTCTAAGAGACTAATTAAAAAGGACATCTAGATTTCTAAGTGGGGGAGTCAAGAGGAGCATCTGGCTCTGACCACACAGCCCGTGTGAAAGGCCCATAACAGCCTGGCCTGAGATTCTTTACAAATTCATGAGCAAAAAAAATCACATTTTATATTTAGAAAGTGGGAGCTTTTATGTAACCCTACTTATTTTTCTGCAGAGAGTGCCTGGGAATTATTTGTCAGATTCTCCTGATCGTTGATTGCCTCCTAAACTCTTTTAAAACGGGCACCCGCTGCCATACAGTGTATGGTGGATGTTGACACCCCGGGTCCAGACATGGCCCCTCTGTGTTGCTGAATGCCTTGACATCGAGACATTACAGCAACACTGTTTAAGCAAACAAAGTGACAGTAGATCACTTTCTAAGCGTTTTTAATGAAACAACCATCACATCATTGGACGTTAAGGGGTTAAACATAGCTTTACATCTGTTTATACTTTAGCTCCTATTGCTACTTTCTTCTCCTGTACCGGATCTGAGGAGTACCACACTGGTTTCCTTTTTTCTTTTAGTGTTACTAACAATTTTAATGCAATGCTCTTTTGCTTTTAGCAGAGCAATAATTCAATTTCTCCTTTTAAAAAAAGACTAATCTACATATTATGCTGGTCTAAAAATCAGCCTTTCTATAATCTAAAACCTTAGTTTTAGTGCAGTACAATGCCACCTCTGTCCTTATCTAAAAGCACAGTGATCACTAGAGCCTAAACACTCCAACAGTGAGACTGGATCAAATCTCCTTTTGTAAATACTATATCTAGCACACCCTCCTTCCTTGTAGGCTCTTCTACCAATTACCTAAGACATGATCCCTGTAGAATTTAGGGTGTCTCCACTCCTGGCTGACCCAGCTACTTGGTTTTTCCAGGCGACATCAAGGAGAGTAAGTCCCTTGACAACTCCACCTTCCTTACCCTTTAAACAAATCAGTTCACATAGGCATGCAAAATTGTTAGATAAATATAATGATATGTATGACAATGTTGAAATGAATATGTAAAGGTTGAATTTGTCTTGTATAGGTTTTAGTTTGTATCATGGGGATTTGGATGCACTTGTATGGCTAGTTTAGCTTAATTGAATCTAATTGCTCAAGTACTTTGATCTGAAGTAGCTGCCCGGATGTTTGCTTTGATATGCTTAAATAAGCCATGATTGTTTAATTGAAAATAACGTTCCTTATGAGGAAATTGTGAGTTATGTTGGCTAAGTATGTACACAGGTTTTAGCAATTAGCACATGTTACTTGACTATGTCCCTGTGATTTGAATTGCTAACAAGTGAGTAACAAATTAGCACTTACTAAGTAGACATGCCATTGAATTAGCCCCTTGGTTCCTTATTGAATGTACTTTGTAGACTAAAAAAAGTGAGGAGCTTAAAATCTCTAGATTGTAAGCTCGTTTGAGCAGGGCCTCCTCACCTGTTGTCTCTGTAATTCAAATTGTTATGTTACATACTACTTGTTTTGTCCTGTCCACCCATTGTACAGCTCTACGGAATTTGATGGCACTATATAAAACAATAAATAATAACAATGTCAGAACCAGAGACGGAGCGCATCGCAGGATCAGGTGACAAAAAGGTTTAATGAATAAGGCACTTTAAACACACAGTCCAAACAAATAGAACAACAGTACCGTAGTCCAGCAAACAATTCCAAGGTCAAAAAGGCAGGCAGCACAGTCTCATAAACGTGGTCACAGTTCCAATTTAAAGGGGCAAAGGCAGGTAGAGGAATCCAAGAAAGGGTAGCCAAAGGTCAATTACCAGAAAGTCAAGCAGGGAACACGAAGTCTTCAAGAAGTAGGTCAAAAGGTATCCACAAGGAACACAGCTCAACTAGCAAGCAACTAGGGTAGGATTTGCAGGGTCTTTATAGTGTCTCTGATTGGAGATCCCTCCCTTGCACACCTGGTCTCCTCCCCTGCACACCTGGTCATCTCTCATGGGCCTGGTAATTAGTATGGGAGCGGTAGGCCGGCTCCTCCCCCTCCCCTCCTGATTGGCCTCTTCTGTCTGTCCCTCTCCGGCCTCCGGGGCGGAACCACTCCCCCCTGCCACGAGGAAAGCGCGCGCTTTTGCCAAGCGTGGTACGCGGCTAAATCGAGGCCGGGGATACGGCCTACCTCACGGAAGAGCGATTGCGCCGCGAGGCATCTGCCACCCGGGACCAGTTCCCCGTGACGACGACTCCCGCCGCGAGGTAGGTAACGGACCCCGGTCCTGACAAACAATAATAGAGACAGAAAGATAAGAGAATACAAGCACTGTTACAAAATGTTACATCTAAATGAGGAAGAAAATGAGCATTATGTAACAATAGTGTTCAGGGGAGAGCATATGTATGGCTGTAAATTACTACAATTTCCCAGCAAGAAGCTAAAGTCGACTTTGGCTGGTTTTTACTGGTCATAGGTGATTTAAGGAGGGGTGAAAAGAGGGAGTAGTAGCTCTCTTGAAGCAATAATTGGGGCTAAATGGTTTCAGGATGTAAAAGAGGGTGAGTTAGTGCTTGTTTCAGAAGGTGGTCTGCAGAGAGCTCGGGATGTCTCAGAAAATAGAGAGATGAATAATAAATTATAGTTTTAGGTTAGAAAAAGAGGCAAATTATGGCTGTAGGATGCCGGTGGGGGGGGGGGGTCAAGATAAAGGAATGTACTATCCCAAGATAAACAATGTTTGGCCATCAAACAATATCCCCAAAATACATATTTGGTACATATACAAGAAAAATATGAATAAAAACCAAACTATGAATTAGTAAACTTGCCTGCAGATCTGTAGATATATTGGGGCAAATTCAGGAAATCTGTACCGCGTTTGCAAGATTCAATTGATAAATTGCTTAAAGATCAAAAATGCAAAATCAATAAATCCCTAAATCGCAGTACTAAATTACCAACTTTGCCCTTCTGACTAAGAAAACTAACCAAGAGCACAGGAAAGTGTCGTGCCTCAAGCCATACCATGCCTAGTATGTTGGAAACAGCAAAAGGTTGTCCATCTTCTTTTATTGAAAATTTGACAAGAGGGGGTGTAAAAACATCAATAAATCCAGTAGAGGAGTCGGCTTTTTTAGGTTGGTAGCAGTGTACCGCATTGTGTCCGGAATCTAATCAATGACATGATAGTATCTAGCTACTAGATTATAAATGTGTATTTCAGGGAGCTAGAGGACTTCTTAATTTGTGGGCTGGCACAGGGACGTACCTAGAGTATTTGGCACCTGGGGCAGATCCAACATTTGGCACCCTCTGTTGGCTCCTTGCCTCCGTGTTAACTCAAAAACACAGTAGCACACATTTTTATACTCATACATTTGCACACTTACATACTCATGACAACAAACATTCACACATACATTTATGCTCACACACATACATATCAATACCTACATATATAAATCCAAGCTCACGCCAACATTTACACATACATGCTCATACACACTTACACATCCATGGTCATACACCAACATTTACACATCCATGCCCAACACAAAAACACTTTCACATACCCATGTATCCATGCTGACACATTTACCCATACACATTCATGCTCACACTTACACATCTATGCTTGCACACTTACATAGAAATTCATGTTGACAAACGCATACATACACTCTCACTCTTACATGTATACACTCATGCATGCATACTTCCTCTCTTACCCTCTCCCTCCTTCCCTCACTCAAACCCTTACCTCAACTGCAGCTTTCCCTCTGGCTGTGAGCAGTCGTGCATTTAACCAATGGGTCACGTAACCTTGCATTTCGTGGCCCCGCTGAATTCCTGCCTCCCTGGTCTGGTCCAAAATTGTTGACAAAAGGTGGGACCCGCTCTTTGTGAACAATATTGGACTGGCTGGAAGCAGCCTGTCCCAATGTGCCAGTGTGGCATGCATTTAGACATCCCTTGTCTTCTGCCTAGCCAAATAAATATATGAATGTTTGTGATAGCAGCTATATCCCATTTACAGTAAAATTTGATAGTGCTTGCCAAACATAACAAACAAGGAAAGTTGACAATTTCAAAGAAAAGTAATGGACAATTTTGGCCACAACTTTAGCTTCCTGGAAATTTTCTCAATTATAGGTGGCGCATTAAGATTTTACAACTTACCAATTTTAGATAGGATGTACCTAAATCAGCGGTGAATTTCCATGAATCTAAGCAGGTGAGCATCAGACAAAACATAGTTCAAAGCAGCTTTTAGCTGACATTAGCTTTAACTTACCTTGAACTTTGATCTATGTCACCTTGGATGGATTCCAGGACATAAATCATACTGTACCTATAGTAGAGTATGAAGGGGACTCCCTGATATGCAGCTCATAATACCTTTTATTAATAAAATTATTTTTTTCTCAAACAACCCAACAAATCATATTTTATTGTGACATGTTATATCAATAGTGGCCTGTTAATCAGAGATATTCTAACTGACCCAGGCAACTTGGGTCTTTACATTAAACAAATAAACTGCATATATATATATATATATATATATATATATATAGGTAAATCACTAAGATGGTTGCTTGCACTATCTACTTAAAATTTGTATGCTCTGCAAACATTTGCTTTCAGAACGCTAGTTTGATGTTTGTTATTTATTTTGTGTGCAATGGCTGCTCATTGCGGTTTTGTGCTTCATTTTTAGATTCCTGGGTTTGATTGAAAGCTGACAGGTATTAATCAGGAGTGCTGATGAATTAAAGATGAGATGGTACAGATGCCCCTCCAGTGAGGGATAAAAAAAATCCAAGATTAATCTTTGAAAAGCCTGTCATAATGTTAATGGATTGGCCTCCCTCCTGCTTAAATCTAACAGCCCGCACAGTGGTTGTTATGCCTGGGAGGGGTACAATATTAACCCTTTACATGCCTTACGTTTAACCAATTTGGTGATGATTCGAGGTTAGAAGTTTTACTAATAAATATGAATTCACATGTAATATATTTTTTCATATTTAATAAAAGAAAAATGCACTTCTTGTTTTTATTTACTTTTATTTGCCAACCTGTGCCCCCCAGTTATGCACATCTACCAGTTATGTATATCTGCCCCCCAGCTTGCCACTCCGCCCCCCCAGATATGCCTTATAACCCCTATATACCGTATGCCCCATTAATGTGCCATTCTACCCCATTTATATGCCACACTGCCCCCCAGATATGCCACTCTGTCCCCAGATATGCCTTATAATGAAGACATTTTCCAGAATGAATGTCATTGCCTTAAAAATAGCTATTAGGTCTCTTTTTTAAAATATTTCCTCACTGCACACTTTTTGACTCACCTAAGAACAGATGCAAATAAAACAAAATTGCCAAGAATATGTTGTGCATGAAGTGGGTGGGAGGTGAAAAACCATCTGTGAAATACGTTATGGTAGCAAATTCCTTGCGCTCTATCTTAACGTGAACAAATGGTGCAAATGCAACAGAATGAAGATAAAGATATGTTGGTTTTCTAACCAATATAGGGTTAATATTCAGCACAACATTATAGGCAAGGGAAAAACGTTTAGGATAGGAGGGCATGTTTCACATACACCCCATGGGTCTATACCAGGGCAACAATACTCCTGCAGACACCATCTGTATTGTAATCATTAGCTGCAGCAGTGGGAGGTGTTCCTGCATAAATGGCATTTGTCTGAGGTGTCATGAGGAGAAGTGAGCCATTTACAGAAACCACAGAGCGGCATTTTAGAAGTTCTTGTCTACATATGATAAATGATATAAAGATTTGCATGCAACAAAAATGAAAACATTTTGCAAAGCAAAAATTCTTTTTTTATTGCACTTTATTGCACTGCACTTTCACGTCATGTGTAATATGCATCCTCCACCTTTTAGATTGTAAGCTCTTTGGGCTGGGCCTTCCTCAACCTTTGTTTCTGTAAACTCAAACTCTTATGTGATGCACTACTCGCCATGTCCTGTTTATACGTAGTACATAAGACCTAAGTCCATCAAGTTCAACCCTTCTACCTCTTGATCCAAAAGAAGGCAAAAAACCCTACTTCAAATTCTGCCATCAAGGGAAAAATTCCTTCTTGACTCCAAAAGGCAATCGGATTTCTCCTTGGATCAAGAGGCTCTAAAATATTAATTCTATTTATAGCCCTGTATGTCATGCCTTTCTAAAAAAAAAATATTCAGACCCCTTTTGAAGGCATCTAATGTATTTGATAACACCACCTCCCTAGGCAGTGAATTCCATAACTTTATTTTCAGTGTAAAGAATACCTACCTTTGCCATCCAGAAAATCCCTGCTCTTCCAGTCTCAGAAGGTGACCTCTTGTTCTTTGTACATTTCTGTTAATGAACAGGTCACTGAAGAGTACCACTGAACTCCACTTCTGTATCATATGAATGTGTGTGTGTGTATATATATATATATATATATATATATATATATATATATATATATATATATACAGACATCAATGGAACACTACATAATAAATTAAATAAAATAATAATAATTAATAATAATTATATATATATATATATAATATATATACATACCTATGCAATGGACAGAATCAATATTTCTGATTTTTCAGATATGTATTTCAAAAAGTCTAATCTTTACACTAATCTTTGTATTAGGTATCCTGGAACACTTAAATTCCTTTCAAGACATTTAGCTGAAAAAAATATGATATCAAATCATTTTTTTTGATATTCATGAAAATGGACTTTGCTAACAACCAAAAACCAGATGAGAAGGGGATAGGAATTACGCATGGCCTACCCTCGTTCCCCATCTAGAGATTAACCATTTAAAAATTTTAGGTTGCAGGATCTGGGAAATTTGGCAGTCCCTATATATTTCATCTT
The DNA here is from genome assembly GCF_027358695.1 of Spea bombifrons. Classification (NCBI taxonomy): domain Eukaryota; kingdom Metazoa; phylum Chordata; class Amphibia; order Anura; family Pelobatidae; genus Spea; species Spea bombifrons. The sequence continues at coordinate 70,366,040 of NC_071088.1, read as the reverse complement.
GCCATTGTACAGTATATACCATTGTTTCTACATTCTTGCAATTGTTATGATCATGAAAGAGATCATTTCACATATTACAAATACTTATTTTCTTTGTTATAGAACATTGTTTTTGAAATGTTATCAGACTTCATCCTTGTGCTCTAAAAAAAAATGTCCTAGTCTATACAGCATTTTAAAAAACCTGTGTAAAATGTCCAGTGTCATCATTCTATCTCTGTAGGTGGCAGTATTGGCAAGGTAGAATTCTACATGCTTTTATGTGCTTGTTGTGTTGTTAATTAATTTACTCCTGATAAGAGCGAGCACATAATCCAGTAGATTTTCAGCATTAACACTTTGCTCCCAAGTGCTTAGCCCTGAGTGACTTAAGCATGTCTGGGGAAAACGACTCTGTGTAAGTATTCGGTCTGCAGTGCTAGGATATGTATACCCATCTTGTGTAAACAGCATTAGCTCTCAGTGCTGACATAAGATCAATAACAAGCGTGTCTGTGCACTTCCAGCCTTGACTGTATGCAATGCACTTGCGAAATAAAGAACCAACCAGTGTTTCAAGCTACATTGCTTCTGTGGTTTTATATTCTTGTCACAATCCTTTCACTGTTAACGGCAGGAACCACTTAAAGAAAAAGAATGAATTATGCAACAATGTACATTTATGTATGCCTGTACAGTATTGGTAATACACTCAACACTTTGCACAGACATTTCCAAGCAACGTTATTCTGCGGTCTAAAGTTATCTCAGTCTTATTGTCTGGTGGGAAACAAGATTACGCAATATGTCACATGCATTTCATACAGAGGTAACCCTGGTCACTACAGCACAGTAAAACACTCAAGGGTCTTCTTGATAGTCACAAGCTGTATTCATTCTACATGATTTGTGGCATGTAGAATCCATTTATTTTAAATAGCCATTGTGGCAACTCTACAGTCAAGACTGTTGCTAAAGCCAAGCCAACTAAAATTGAATGCCAACTTAACCTAAGTCTGCAAACTTGATAAACTGTATGAGTCAAGACAGTTTTAAATATGGTTCAGCTGTCAGTCAAGTCGAGTATGTGAGTTGTTCAATTTATGGCAACTCAGTCAAGGTGGATTTAGCAACTTGATTCAACTTGACTTATAGCATTTATGTTGTTGACAATGCAGAAGGAATCAGACAGCAGATAAGAAGCCAATTGGTCCACCTAGCCTGGCATTTCTTTCTTGCTGTCATACCTTAAACTTAAATTTTGATCTTTTTTGGTGTGTGTCTGTGACCTGTATTTTTCCCCATGGAAGCCTGGAGCAATCTCTTACGTGGATGCCATGGTCATATGTGGCAAATAGAACCTTGGATTTTACCTTACTTGAATATGCCAAAAGAACCAAGTGTATGAATTCCACTATTTTTTAGAAATGTTGAAGTGAGACAAAAACAGTTCGGACAGTTTCTTGGGTTTGTTTTTGGCCTATTTGTTTTTGGACAAAGAATTCAGTTTCCTGCCCATTTGTTTCGGATAAAAATATGGGGCATTTTAAATTTGGAAACATAACTCTTTGTCCCACAACCAAATTCTCCCCCAGTCACCCAGACTCACTTACTCTTTCACACTCTCATTTTTGATCACTCTCTCATGCTCTCTAAATGTCTCCCTACCTTATCTGCCAGTCACTTCTGCTTCTGTGTCTCACATATTCTTGTTCTGCAGCTTCTTGTTCTCCTTTCTCCTCTCTTCTTTCTTCTCTCTTCTATCTTTGTTCACATCTCTGTGGTCATAACCTCTCAGCAAAGTTCACACAAGGAAAAATGGCGGAGCGTCTGGTGATATCCTCTCCCCAATCCTCCAGTTCGCCAGGAGGTCATGCCCGCTAAAATGCAGATGAAGAAAGAGGACAGAAAAGAGAAGGTAGGGAGTCAATTAGGGAGTTTGAGAGAGTATGAGTGAACCAGCCTGCAAATGTCATAAGAAAATTCAGAGTTTTTTCCTCCTTTTCATTTCGTTTGGAGATTCGTATGAATTGAGAAAATCAGAAAATTTTGCTAGATTTGCAATTCGCTTGCTTCATTTCAATTGATGCCACATTACTCAGATTCAGTTAATCTATTACCTTCTGTATGGAAGAGTAGAATGCTCTACATTTCTACCAAAACCAACATAGCTTGTTTCTAAATGTTTCTCCTATTCTAAATGACCCATAGCGTTCATTGAATTAACATCTTAACCTGAGCCCATGCAGCAAAACAAATTAAGTGTGAAGTTCTTTGTGGAACCAACAGTTTGTAGCTTTTATGAGTTCTTTTTTTTAGTGAGCTGTGGGTTTCCTGCCACCAGAGAGTTCAGAGCAAATGCTTGAGCTGTCCGCAGATACTGGATATTAATGTATGTTTGCACAGGACATACTTGTAGTATATCCTTTAAAATTATATGGAATGTCTCTGCCAGATGATACATTGTATTTTTATTATGGACGAACTTACATCAGCCTCCAGGCAGTGCATACATCTCCTGTCATTCCATAACAGCACAGGACATGCCTCACTTGATGATGTGTTAGAAAGAATTAACATGCTTTTGGGGTTTCATAAGCAACTACTTTGGTGTTTAAAAATGTGGCTACCGGTGGCTTTCCATATAGCCCAATAATATTACCATTACAAGCACCAAGGTGCCATATTATTAAGAATATTTTAGTTACAAAGTTCTGCAGTGCTTTATGTATGATACTAATACATGGGTGTCCAAGTTTTTTCTGCAGTGGGACACTTCATCAGAATTGTATACGTGCGAGGGCTGCACTCATTTTTCACTGTGAGAAAATATGGCCTTTAATAAAATATGCAGATTAAAATAAAGTAAATGACACAAAACCTTTACTTTTCCTCTCACTGATTTCTGGGCCTAGAAAGTTTTGTGACTACAAATTCTGGATAAGTAAAAATGAAATAGTTCTATTTATCCTAGGGATACACCGAAATGAAAATTCTGGCCCAAAACCGAAAATTCAGGGTTCACTTAGCCGAAACTTTAAAAATAATAAAAAAAATCCCACACTTTTAATAAAAGTAAGCTACACACCAAAATTGTACAAAAAATATAATAACAATGTTAATATATATATATATATATATATATATATATATTATGATTGTTAACAGTAATCTCAGGCATACCCAGATTCCAGCATGGACTGGTTGGCTGGGCATGATAGGAGTGTGATTGCTGTCAACAATCATTTATAAATTAATATTGTTATTGTATTTTTTTGTCCAATTTTGGTGTGTTAACCACACTTTTATTAAAAGTAACCCACCACAATTGGACAAAAAAATTCAACAATATGACTTGGCATGATAGGAGTGTGATTGTTAACATAAATCACACTCCTTTTATACCCAGGCAACCAGTAAATGCTGGAACCTAGGCATGATGGGACTGTGATTGCTGTTAGCAATCACACTCCTATCATGCCAAGTCAGCCAGTACATGCTGGTACAGGGTGGCTGTAAGTGATGTGCAGACCCCATACTGCTGGCAGCATCAATACACAAGGGGGGTTTGATCATGAACTGGCTGACTTGGCATGATAGGAATGTGATTGCTAACAGCAATGTCCCCAATAGATCAAGCTTGGTAAATATTTGTGCAACACAAGGGGGCTAAATCAGTTTAGGTATCAGAGGGAATGGATATTTGTTTTTTATATTATTATTGCTTAGTTCACTGAAATCAGGGACATAGATCTCCTTCCTTTTTACCCACAAAATAAAGATACCTGAGCCAGAGGAAAGCTCTAAAAGCTTTTATGAAGACTGTCTTCCAGATATTTTTTCAATGTAGCCAGTTCAGGCTCAGAGAGTGGAAAGATCCGGCTGAACAGTATGGCTGATCCCAGTAGAAGGTCAATAAGGTTTGTGAGGTGGTAGTTGTTCAGCCTCTCTTTTCCTAAAAGCTCCCTTAAAAGAACTGTTGGGTGTTGGTAACTTAGAGTCACAACGGAAACCATCTCTTGTGTAAGACATAAGCAGGAGCGAACTAAGTAAAGTTATCAGCAGTAGCCGGAGTAAAACGTAACCTCTCCCGTGGACCACCCTATAAGAGTATAATGCTGTCAGAGCTAACATGAGGAAAAAGAGAGGTGACTGGAATGGTCTATTCACAGTCTATGTCGATGGTCAGGTTTAGTGGAATAGTAGTAGCTGGCCCCCGATTGTAAAGGATTATCATCCACCAGGTGGACCACTAAAGGATCTGTCTTGAGTTGAGTAGGAATATGAAGGGAACGAGCCAGAGAGATGTCCAGGAAGCGCCAGAATCAACGATATCCATCTGTGTGGATTTCCTATTGAACCACTGCAAGGAGACAGGAAGGGATAGATGAGGAGCCTAACCACCCAAAAGTAACGGTATTGGAGGAGAGGCCATACCATATGATTGGTACCTCTATGATACCTCTGTAATACATTCACAGGTTGGAGTTCAGCAGCCAGATCAGCAAGATCTTCTGCCAGAAGTAACAACTCCTTACCCAGGTGGTTGTGCCCCTGAGCTTTAAGTGGCAATTTGTTCTTTAGCACAGCTGAGGGGCTGGGCCCGAATATAGAAGCATAGTCAAGCAAGCCGAGGTTAGTAGGTAGGAGAAGGCAGCGTAGTCAGGCAGTCTAGAATCAATAATTAGAAGAGGAGCGATCAGTAGCTGGCTTGATAGAATGGAGGGAGGAACCACAATAATCTGGCAATGGTATAGTGATAGGAAGCTGGTTTTATAGGCAGAGAGTCAGAGACCTGACCAGACACAACCGAGGCGAGTTGGCAATTATAACAAGGTTTGTAGATTCATAGTTACCAGAACTGAAAGGCTAAACTGTGAAAGACCGGCTGGTGAACTGGCAAGGAAGAGAGACAGTAACATGGAACTCAGGGTTCAAGTCCTGGTGAAGTCAGTTCCTGACAGGGTGGCTCTTCATCTCCAGGCCTTTTCAGCATCTGCATGGGTTCTGCTGTCTGGAAGGGGTGTACGGTAAGACCGGCGGTATGTGTCAGTCTATCACTCTGGTTAACTAAATGAATTACATATTACAATTAACCTGATACTTAAACACAAGTCAATTTGTCTCTGGCCTCCACTCCCAACAAACAACCAGCCATGAAGATTCATGTAAATTGTTTGTTGGGAGGTGCACAGATATGTGTAGGGGAGATGCTAATTTATGTTTAAGGAGGAAAGTGCACAAGGATTTGGAGGAGAAGTGAACAGGAATGTCAGATATACTTTGCAGGAGAAGCTCCACCATAATGATGGAGCAGAATTTTAAGCCTTTTTTGAACCAGATCGAAATTTGTTATATTGCAATCAGGGTATGGCTTACATGGCACAGAGTATTTTATACTATATGAACCACTTAAAAGACAACTGAATGAATACAACAGATCTGTGCTGTAATAGGCACTGATTACCCCCCCCTGGTAAAATAGACACCAAAGACTATCTGTGCAAACATGTCTCTGCAAGGGTAACAAAACCCTTTACATGGGGTAAAACTGGGTACTTTGCAAATAACCACATTTCAGTTGCATATGACAAAGTATCATTGCCATTTTGCATTTTAAAAATAGATGTTTTAAACATAGGCAAAATAGCTTGGCTTTAGATTTCATTCAGACGTACCATGTCTAAACATTTGCAAAGACCCTATATTGCACCACTCCTAAGCATAACCCAATATTGAATAGCTTTTGAACCTGCATGTGTGGCTGACACAGTTTAAGAAGCAAGAGGACACACATAACTATGCAAATCGATGCAAATCACTCCATGTTCTCCACCTCCAAAGTGGCTCTTCTTCAAATTACATTCTTGCACAGCGGGAAGCCATATAAAATGTCCCTGCATACATTTTCATTATCCACATGCTTCTGCTTAAGCAAGAAAAAAATATACTCACAGCATGCAGATTTTTTATCATCATACTAGAAAAAACTATTCTGAGCAGCTTTAAGCTTGCTACAACTTAAAAAATAATAAAAGTTTGATGGAAAAGTGTTAACCATCAAAGTCCTTTTCTAGCTAATCTGTATTCTGTTTCTTCTCACAAATGAGAAGCTTCTGAATCAGACAAGATTATATTCAATTTGCAAATATCCAAGAGAATAAACTCCTGTTTCGAAACTATAATATGCTTCTGGGTTCCAGGCCTTGTATTGGTCCTGTAGGGACATAGAACATTTAATATGGGATGTGGTAGCTGACAAAACAGTTCTCCAAAGACCAAACCATGGTTTGAAAGGAAATTACACTGAAAATTGTTTCAAGTATTAGTTTCTTCTACACTAACTTTGCATTTTGAAAGCCAAGCTTTGTTCATAAGAGAAACTCAGCGTGGTTGTTCATATGACATTAGTATAGTGAAATTATCCTACAACTTACTTTTTAATTAATATACCCCAGTAAACCTAGAGATATTAACTTAGAAGGGTATTAACTGTACACAACAATTTAAAATTATCATTTTTGGAAAATGAGGACCTGGGGAAAGCCCTTTTAGTGGCCTCCTGAGCCTAGTTGTACTGATGCTAGCATACCACAACCCACAGCGATTCCTCCCTTCTTGACACCGAATGGTGATATGCATGTTTCAGTAAAAATTATACTATTACTGTGCAGGGTGCTCCAGAAACAGCTTCTGTGGGCCCCTAAGGTATATACTTTAAATTATTGGGCTTGACAAGGACTCAGCGCCATGTCTAATTCCTTAAACAACACATAATACAGTACCCATTTCAAGTTCACTTTTATATTTTTTTCCTTTTTCCTAGCATCCAAGTTCATCTTCAACTCCAGGCGAATCTTGCTTAAACAAAACTGTGACAGACTTTTGAGTAGCAGTTTGAGTAAATTCCATTAAGTAATCATATCACACACATATATATCATTCCACAGACTGCTAAAAATAAGGGTAAAAAAATAGAAGCTGCACCTATAAGTAACCATTTCAACAAAAGTGGAGTCAATATATACTGTATGTTGAATTGGAGGAAGTAATACCTTCTACAATCCACACAACTTCCTTTACTTTTGGCCAAATACATGAATACATAAGACTGGTTACATAATGGTACAGAATTTTTCAGAGACATACCCAAGTCAAGATCTTTAAGTTCTTATTCTACAAAACATACATTAATATATGCACAGACAAATATATGTATGAGTCTATTCATGAGGAGTAGAGGGTTCCTTTCAATAATGCGTGTCTAAAGAAGAGCTGGACAATTCAGTTCAATTACCTAAATATATTTGATGAAGGACCAGCCCTATTACATAAGATGTTTCCTTATGTAATATTGTATAGTGGGACATTTATAGAGTTTGCATGCGGTTTGTAGCCTGTACTTGAGATCAGAGCTGGCCTTAGGTGTTCTGGCGCCCTGTACGGACTACTCCTCTGGCGCCCCCCCATCCCAAAAAAAGAAAGGAATAAAAACTTGTAACAAAACTTGTAACAAAACCCCAATCACTATATACTACGCCAAACATTGATTTGGTGTAGGCCTACCACTTCATTGTCTGGCTTAGTAGTAGGGATGCACCGAAACGAATTCTGGACTGAAACCGAAAGTGCAGCATTTACCTGGCGAAACCGAATAACCCCCCCCCCACACCATAAAAAAATCTAACACTTTTATTTAAAGTAATTAACACACCAAAATGGAACAAAACAATTAAATAACAATATTAATTATATATATATAAATATATATATATATATATATATATATATATATAATTAACAGCAATCACATTCCTATCATGCCCAGGCATACCCAGATTCCAGGATGTACTCGCAGACTTGGCATGATAGGAGTATGATTGCCCTATCTACCCCTTCTCACTCTCTTCTGCCCTATCTACCCCTTCTCACTCCCTTCTCCCTATCTACCCCCTTTCCCCTATCTCACTCCCTTCTCCCTATCTACCCCCTCCTAATTATCTACTCTTTCCCTCTTTGAAGTTCACTTACCTTTCAGGAGTCCTGCGGTGGGGGTGCAAGGCCTCTGCCTCCCAGCTCTGCCACTGTATGGAACAGTATAGAATGATGGGAGTTATGATGTACTTTTAGAGCATACCGTATTTGCTCGATTATAAGACGACCCTGATTATAAGACGACCCCCCAAAATCTGAATATTAACTTAGGAAAAAAAGAAAAAGCCTGAATATAAGACGACCCTAAAGGAAAAAAGTTTTACCAGTAAATGTTAATTCATGTAAACTTTTTTTTTAATAAAAGCTATGATTGAGAAAAATATATATATTTTTTTTTTTATTTCTTGTATTTTCCAACCTGTCCCCCAGTTACACACATCTGCCCCCAGGCTTGCCACACCAATATGGCACTGTGGCCCATGAAATGCCTTTTAACCCTCTATATGCCACTGTGCCCCATGGTATGCCTTTTGACCCCCTATGTGCCACTCTGCCTCCAGAAATGCCTTATACCCCTATATCCCATTCTGGCATTTAGGGGGTTAAAATGCATATTATGGGGCAGAGTGGCATATAGGGAGGTATAAGGCATTCCAGGAGGCAGAGTGGCATTAAGGGAGTTAAAAGGCATTATATAGAGCACTCTGCCTCCAGAAATGCCTTATACCCCTATATGCCACTCTGGCATTTAGGGGGTTAAAAGGCATATTATGGGGCAGAGTGGCATATAGGGAGGTATAAGGCATTTCAGGAGGCAGAGTGCACTATTAAATGCCCCCTTAACGCCACTCTGCCTCCTGAAATGCCTTATACCTCCCTATATGCCACTCTGCCCCATAATATGCCTTTTAACCCCCTAAGTGCCAGAGTGGCATATAGGGGTGTAAGGCATTCCAGAAATGCCCTACACACACACACACACACACACACACACACACACACACACACACACTTACTTACCGGTGCTTCCAATTTCCTGCTGTATTGCCGGGGCAGCGGGTTGACGTCTCATTCCGCGGCAGCCGGAAGGAGGTGGAGTTGGCAGCGGGGGTTTGTATGCGTCCGTCGCAAATACCTTCCCCGGCTGTCAGAGATCAGGAACTCTGGAACTCTGATCTCTGACAGTCGGGGAAGGTATTTGCGACGGACGCATACAAACCCCCGCTGCCAACTTCACCTCCGGAAGCACCGGTAAGTGTGTGTGTGTGGGGGGCGACGACAGGAGGATCCAGGTCCCCTGCAGCGGTGCGGGGGATCTGGATCTTAGTCTCCTAATCAGACCTCTATTTGAGGTCTGATTAGAAGACGACCCCGATTATAAGACGAGGGGTATTTTTCAGAGCATTTGCTCTGAAAAAAACCTCGTCTTATAATCGAGCAAATACGGTAATTAGATCATGAAAAAGACATTGAAAATGGTACAGCATAACACCCATCACTCTCACACACATACCAATCCACACGTATACCAATCCACACGTATACCAATCCACACGTATACACCAATCCACACATATACACTAATCCACACATATATACCAATCCACATTTACCAATCCACACATATACACTAATCCACACATATATACCAATCCACACTTACCAATCCACACACACTAATCCACACATATACCAATCCAGACATATACCAATCCACACATATACCAATCCACACATACACCAATCCACACGCATACCAATCCACACGCATACCAATCCACACATACACTAATCCACACATACACCAATCCACACATACACCAATCCACACATACACCAATCCACACATACACTAATCCACACATACACTAATCCACACATACACCAATACACTCTCACTGAATGCTTTCCTACCTTTCCTCTTTTCTCCTTACAGCTCCTTTTCCTTTTCGTCTTCTTCCGGGTCAGAGGGCACGGACAGCGGTGGGCGCGGCTTCAGTGTTGTGCGCCGGGATCTGACAACAAACCCCGGCGCACAGCAGCTGTTGCCGCGCGGATCACAAGGGAGCGGTATCGGAGGTCTTTACACAAAGGATTATTGTCCATCTTGGAATCCAGCTAGCCACATTTGCACATGCCAAGAGAGTTAATGATCTTCCTTTTTTCAATATTGCACCAAATCATGTCACTAAAGACTTAACCTGGGTCTCCACAGATCCGGGGGCAGCAGGCAATTGCCCCCACTGATAAACATGGACGTATACTCTGATCGTAACCATAAAGAGGTCCATACTTACTTCTTTATGCCTCTAATTTCACAGAGGATACCAAATTCAGCAGGATCATGTAAAAGTGGATTGCATGCCAGGCAGTAGTTGTGCGGCAGCCCCCACTGTGTGAACTTTCTACCATGGTAAGTCAGTTGGGTATGAGTCTAGGTATGTTAGAGTGTATGATTGTGTGTGTCTAAATATGTTAGTTTGTGTGTTAGTGTGAGCATGTGTGTGTGTATGCCTGAGTATTCTAGTGTGTGTGTGTCTGGGTATGCTAGTGTGTGCCAAGGTTTGTTAATGTATCTCTGGTCTATGTCTGTGTATGTATGCATAGGAATGTTATTGTGTCTGTCTGAGTATGTTTGTCTGTGTATATGTTTGTGAGTTAGCGTGTGTGTTTCTGGGTATGTTAGTGTGTGCGTCAGCTTATATTACTGCGTGTGTCTGGGTATGTGAGTGCAAGTATGTCTGCGTATGCTAGTCTGTGTATGGGTATGCTAGTGTGGGTAATTGAATATGTTAATGTATGTGTGGGTATGTTAGTGTGTGCATATGTCAGGGTATGTTAGTGTATGTACCAGGGGCAGACTGAGACCATCCAGGGCCCCGGGCAACAAAAAGTCATGGGCCTACTGTGATGATGACCCTCCGTTAGACACACCCTATCATGACCATGCCTCTTCCTGGGTAAGCCCCTCCCTTATGGTTACACCCCCTCATATATATTTTTGAGTATTTGTAGTAATAAAAAATTAACATTTAATCACCGTAAACAAATTTTAATTTGAGGTTTTCACACATCACATAAATCTAATTATTACTAAATATATATTAAATAATATCGGCAGCAATTGAAAAATACAAGGAATTCTAATCAAACATACATAAATACAGAAGCTCAATCTGAAAAATATAAACGTACCGGATTTTCCGGCGTATAAGACGTCGGGGCGTATAAGACGACCCCCAACTTTTCCAGTTAAAATATAGAGTTTGGGCTATACTCGCAGTATAAGACTACCCCTCTACCCAGTATACAACAACCAGCCAATTGTATACAAAGCCTGCTTGGATTGGGTGGGTCAGCTCTCCCTAACATACGCCTGTCCACACACACATATATAGACATACACTGCCCTCACACAACCGTTCCTTTACACACATATACACGTATACACCAGCTTACAAACACACATATACATACATACACTGCCGTTACACACACACACACATATATATATATATATATATATATATATCTACACATACTAACATACGCCTGTCCATACATACACATTTATACACTGCCCTCACCACACACCCCATGCCTTTACACACACACACATACATATTGTAGGGGACAGCTCACGCATGGGGCGGCAATGACAGTATTCACACAGGTTTCAAAAGTCAAGCATGTTTATTTAGATGCTGTAGGCACAGAGCACCTTGAAAATAAAACAAACTCTAAGCCTGTCTGGCTCTAACTAAACATCCGGATACCTCTCTACAAGCCTAAGGTCTGGCACAAAGCAAAGTAACAGGTTTTGCATGGGTAAAGCTGCATACCTGGTGGGCTGCAGCACTAGCTGTAGCTGCTCCCTGCCTCAGTCCCTCCTCCATTCTGCAAACCCAACAGCCCTCTCTTTTAAGGCTTCCTCCCCAGTAATGAGCATAGGAAGCCTCACCTGAGGGCTCCTGGGTTTGCTACCGTGCCTGGCTGAGGAAACCAGGTGAGATATATATCCCATCCACCACTTTCCCATACACTTTACCACAATATATATATATATATATATATATATATATATATATATATATATTGTGGTAAAGTGTATGGGAAAGTGGTGGATGGGATATATATATATATATATACACACACACCAGCTTACAAACACACAAATACCTACACTGCACACCTGACTATACACATACACTGACCTTACACACACACATATATGCACATACACTGCACTTACACCCCTTTCTCCCCATCTCTTACCTTTCTCATCTTCTATCTTTCATCCAGTTGCGGGAGCGTGAGGTCTGTCATTTCAGACCTCTGCTTTACTGCTCCCTCATCACTACGCGCCGGCAATTGATGCCGAGAGCCGGGATATGACATCATCCCTGCGCTCGGCATCAATAGCTGGCACGTAGTGATTAGGGAGCACAGAAGCCGAGGCCGGAAGTGCCAGACCTCGAGCTCCCTAATGTTGGGCTAGTTAGAGGGAGGTCGTGATCTCCCCAACCAGCCCTGCTCATCGGGCACCCACTGATCAGGGCTAGTTAGGGAGATCACGATCTTGCATCTACCTCGGCGCGGCCCTGAAGACTGGCCCAGGGGAGGCAGCTTCTCTGCTCGCCCCTCCCCTAGAGATATGTGGCTTCGTGGGGAATCGTGATTCTTCGGCTCGGTAACTTTCAGTACCCGGTGTATAAGACGACCCCTGACTTTTGAGAAGATTTTCACGGGTTAAAAAGTCGTCTTATACACGGGAAAATACGGTAAATACATTTACTATGACATAACTGCCGTCACTATTTATACCTGATATTGACTGTGGTACAGCATAACTGTCATTATTTTAAATAGAGCCAGACATTGACTGTGGTACAGCATAACTGCCATCACTATACACTGAGTGTCAGGAACTGGGTAAGCAGGTCAGGTAGGAGCCCAGTCGCAGGGGATACTTGGAGTTCTGTCTGTACCCCACGATGCCTCATAGCTGAGAAAAGATACAGAGAGGCGCAAAGAAAGACACCACAGGCAGGATACTATTATATAGGCTATATCGAGAGAACTGGCAAAGCAAGTAAATACATGTAAGAAGTCTCTGTGGTTGCAAGGGCGCAAGACTGGAAGCCCGATGGCAGGGCTGCAAGGCAGGAAGTTCAATGGCAGGGCTGACGGCAGGAAGCCCAATGGCAGAGCTGACGGCAGGAGACCCACTGGCAGGAAGCCCAATGGCAGAGCTGACGGCAGGAGACCCACTGGCAGGGCTGAAGACAGGAGGCCTACTGGAAGGGCTGAAGGCAGGAGGCCCACTGGCAGGGCACTTGACATGGGAGCACACTGGCAGGGCACTCAGCTTGGGAGCCCACTGGCAGGGCACTCGGTACAAGTCAGGATCAGATACAGGGCCAGAGCAAAACTGTCCTATAACTTCAATGCAAAGGTCCTGACTGAAGGGCAGGGCAGGTTGATAAAGGCAGGATTATTCCAGATAACAAAGCACAGCTGCTTGCATCAGGTCTGGGTTCTCCAGAGAGAGAAGGGCGCCCACTAGTGGTTCTAGAACAACCTGAGCATAGCAAGGTTGTGAATACTCCAGGCTGAGTAGGATGGAACCTGATGCTGAGCCAGACATTGACTGTGGCACTGTCTGGGTTTTGGTCTACCTCTTGTCACGGTCTGCCCAGGCTGCGGAGCTGCATATCTGTCCTGCTGTAGTTTCTCTGCTTTGCTTTGATCCATTCCTGGATTTCCTTTTGCTTTGTTCTATTTTCCATTCCTTGCTTCTGCTCCAGCTCTTTGCTTCAGCTCTGCTTCCTTTATTAGGTGTGCCCCACCGGTGTGTTCTGTTTGTCTCAGTCTGCACTCTGCAGTCTAAGGTATGTCTCAGTGCTGTGTGTTTGGTTTACATGTGTGGTTTTGTATCTTGTCAGCAGGGATTAGTGTTAGGACCCACCGTCATTGGAGTACTTTGGCGTAGTGGTGGGCTAAGCATACTATGGCCATATCATGTGACGAAATCTCCAATAGTTATCTTGTAGTCCTAGGCTAGTTTCTGTATTCATGTTTGTTTGTCTCTTATGTACCTTTGCCCTTCTTCCTTGAATCATCTGAGGATTCCGGTTCCTCTCTCCTCTCCCCATGTCCCTGTTAATATGTCCTATCCTTGCTTATAGGAGAAGCGTCCGAGGGTTCCGGCTCCTCACTCCTTCTCCTGTGTTCCTTGCCTTCTTCCCTGTCCTTTGTTGTGCCCTGTAACATGTATGTCTTGTCTGGTTATGTTTATTCCTTGTCTTGTGCCTGTTTATATCTTTTGCAATTCATGTCATGCTTCTAGCCACTTCTCGTGTATATCTCATATCATGTTTCTTGCCTGGTCTCCCTTTCCCTTGCTGTGTTATGTGTCTGCTACATTAACCCTTTGCTTAGCCTTCATTCTCCCAGCCTGCAGCATCCTGCTCGTGATTCATGTGATATGCTTCATGCCTGCTCCAGGGTGTCTGCAGGATTCGTTTTGTTCTGGACTTCATCTGCTGCCATATCAGGGCTCTGGTGTTTGGCTGCACAACCCTAGGTGCTCAACTCCTGGGTGAGTGTGGTCACCCTGCAACCAGGCCCTGCCCCAGACTCCACTACTGCATCGTGACTCCTGTGAACAACCATCGGGCGCGCTGGGTCCTTCTAGTCACCAGCTTGGACCCAGTCCGTGACACCTCTGATGCATGCCTCATGGTTTCTGCTTGTTAGGCCAAACCCACTTCCCTTCATAGCCTTTGAACCTCCTCCTCTTCCTTCAGGATTTGGCTATTATTGTTGAGCTGATTCAGTTGCTCATTGCCCTTCTATGGTATCACACCTGATCAGCACCCTTCCTGGATTTTATATTGATTCGTGCGTATGATCTTGTCTGGCTGATGTTCCTGATTCCTGTATACTGACTCCTGCCTGTTCCTGACTACGAGTATCTCTCCATTCCTGATCTTGGCATGTATGAGTACCTGTTCTGGTTCCTGGCCTTGGCTGGTCTTACATTTATGCTTTTGGATTCTGATTTGGCTTATTATTTACTTACCTATATATTACTTTACCAATAACGGTATGTTAACTAGTATTCCTGTCTCCGTTCTGATTCTTGGTACGCCGACAGGGACAGCATAACGTCTGTCACTATATACTGAGCCAGACATTGACTATGGTAGAGCATAACTTCCATCACTATATACTGAGCCAGACACTGACAGGGGTAAAGCATAACTGCTGTCACTATATAATGAGCCAGACATTGACGGTGGTACAACATAACTTCCGTCACTATATAGTGATAGTAGTTAAGCAGCACTGTATACCTTAACTCCCATCACTTTACACTGAGCATGGCACTGATGGGAGTTATTGTGTACCACCATCAGATGGCCATCACACGTATGCTTCATGCTTTCTAACACTCTCACATTGTTTCTGTCTCCTCTCCTACAGCTTCACTTTCTCTTCCTCCATCTTTTCTTCTTCTGTTCTACTCTGTTCTGACTGCTTCTCCTCTTATTTTTTCTTCCTTTTCTATCTTCTTTAAGAAACAGCCTTCTGATCTTACTGATGTTGAGTTAGCAAGTTATAAAGTTGGGTTATTGTTCCTCAGGCCCTGGTAGAAGTTTTGGTAGTTATAGGGTTATTGAAGAAGTCATTCTTTTTGAAATTTGTTACGACTCCACATTTTGTAGCCTGTCCATTTTTAAAATACCCTATTTATTTTTACTGTACAAAAGCTTTGCCTTAAGTGTTGGCCAATTGTTCAACAATTGGCAATTTTCTATTTTTTCAAGACCAGGAATATTAACAAATGAATTGTGGAATAATTGCTGTGCATATTCATTACAAGACGATTATGAAGCATACACATTAAGTATGAAATGAATGCAGAGTATAGTCATTTTAATTTCCAATAACCAGTCTTCAACTTTGTAGATATGTAGATATTTTCTAACCATCTACTGGCCTTTCTCGTGTTCTCATACACACAGTGAGCTGATTACTAGTGTTTATCATTTGCTGCCAGTATAGGAAATCCTTTAAAGATTAAGCATATGTTTATGCTCCATAATGCTGCTGTATCTTTATCAAGCATTGTTATTACTGAAATATATGAATTCCTTACTGGAGTTTGCAAAATAAATACACAATAAAAAGACACATTTGTTTTATTGGTTCTCTGCACTTGTTGTGTAGTCCTAATGATGCACAGACTCATGCACCTGTTATACACTGGAGCTGTTTTCATCTGATTGGATTTCATGTTTTTGGTATACAGAACAGGACAGTGCCTAGATATCAGGACTGCTCTGTGAAAACCATGAATGTTGGGCAGAATGATTATGGCATAAATCTTGGTGGCTGGTCATCAAAAACTAGTTTGATTATCCTAAATCCATAGTTTAAAATTTGAGAAGAGAGCAGACGGCATGAAAGGTAATCTTAACTGCTTCAATTTCCTGCTCTTTTTTGTTACAGTTAACTTATTTTTATTTTCTCCCCTGTTAATCCTTTCCCCATGTCTATCTCTTCTTAGCTACTTTGTCCTTACTATATCCTCCTAAGAGTTTCTTCCCTCTGGGCTCTTAACTCTCTTTTTCCTTCTCTTAGACTTAGCTCTTCCCTTTCTCTTTCTGCCCTTCAACTCTCTTCTCCCCAACCCCATTCTTTTCCTTGAGCTCTTTGCCTCTTTCTGCTGTCTATTAAAAGTTAATTATTTCCCTACTCATTACCCTTTTTCCTCTCTATGCTACACACTTGTTCATTCACCGTGTTCCTTGAACTTTCACCCTTTTAATCTTTCTTTTTTCCACTAAAACTCGTACCTCAATTTTCTCATTAGTCACATTCAAACGTTTTAAGCTAACTCTCTCATTCTTGTCATAAAATTCTCTTATGCCTACACGTTCTTCAGAGAACAGTCTAGCAACAGATATGTGGATTAAGATGCTCTCTTCCAGTTTCCAATGGGCTTAATGTGGTATAGCTCTTGGATATTAAGTCATAATCTCAGTGTACAATTACATACAGACCAAGAGTAATGGGCATGTAAAGAAATGAGAAAAAATAATGGTCTGGAAGAATTTAGAGCTTTGGAACTGTCACTACTATTAATTATTAATATTAATTAATTAAATATTAATATTAAATTAGTATTTTGCCACTGAATAAAACCTTATAACCAGTGTAGGATAACTATTGTAGTTGTAGAGCTGGCATCCAAAGGATTAATGTGCAGCTTTATATCATTTTATCACAGATGGTTACATGTTTTTGCCCCAGTTTATTTGAAACCTAACAATGCCCCTGAAGCTGTCTAAAGCTCACATCCCCTTTTCCTACTTTTTACATCCACCAGTGACATATATAGTGTATTATATCAAGAGGCATTTATGCTTTGTTTTGTTAGGTGTCTTTTATGTATTATGAACTGGTGTTAATGATACAATAGCTATTATGGATACATGTATTTATGTTGGAACCTTGATCCCTATGCTGTTTTTTTTTGTATTAGGAATCCTTATATAGCATTCACTAGTAAAAACAGACAAAAAAATCAATGGACCTTTGAGGATATATGTCAGCAATTATTGTTTTTTTCTTTTACTGAAAATACTAGGATGTCACATCGGTGGTACAGATTTAGCATTATAAGTACCACGAGCTCGAGTTTTTTTTTTTTTTTAGTTCAAAAACATTAAACAGAAATAAATCAAAAAAGAAAAGGAATGAGTGAAAAACATATGTGAATGGAAATAACCCTTTTATGACCAGCAGAGGTATCTCTAGGTTTTTATTGGGGCATCTCTGATACAAGTCGGTGTCATAATAATATGAATCTTGAAATTCACATGAACCAAGTTAAATCAACCATATGTTCAAATGAACGTTAGCTCCATTGGTAAACCATGGTGTGACTCACACCAAATGCATGGCAGCTTGCCGTTTATGGCAAAGGGAGTGATCTCAGACCCAAGCCTCTCAATAAGGTTAGCTGATCATGGGAAGTATATGTGTAGTGTTTGAGGCTGAGTGTGTCTTGTGGTTTTTTTTAATTTATTTATTTAATTAAGATTACTGTGTACCTTAATGCAGCAGAAAGTGTGATAATCAGCTGCTTAGAATGCTTATATGGTATCCAAATTTACAATGTGTTCTATCACGCCTCATACACCACATGGTTTTTAAATAATTAAAAAAAAATGTGTATTTTTCAAAATATCACAAATTGTAATAAAACTGTAACAACACACTACTGTGAGCAGATATGATACCACTGTTTTGTGCAAAGACTCATCACATATATGATATACTAATCATATACTAAAAAGCCTGACTGCATTCACATACACATGTATGTTTGGTTTAGATTTAAGTTTTGTGTAAAGTACTGAAGTCACTTTCCGACCTTATTAATGGTTAAAATATTCTGGACACGATGGTTTATAGATAATATATATAAACTTCCCTTTACCTGTTATCATAGAAATTGCGTGTAAACCATGGTTAGTAAAGTATTATACTTGACATTTCTAAAACCATTTTCCATCCAACGTTTGTGGTCCATTTTACTTCCAGAACAGCTTTTCTGAAGATGGAAATAAAAAACCATGACAGACAGAATCCTGAGGAAAAATATTTGTGCAAATAAATGAAACCTGTCTTCAGATAGGACAGACTTAGGGGTACCTCTTCTCTTTATGTATCTCTACAATTAATGTTCATAAATGTTTAATGTTTTAATTGTTGTAATGTTATAATTTAGAAACGCTAAGGATATGTAATTATGTAACCAAATGAATAGGGGTTTATAAGACTATCTGACTCAGGAACTTTTGATAGTTGTGAATGTTTCATTTCAAAGTCTTAAAATTATTTAATAGAATCCCTGTTCTTTTATTCAGACTTAGGGCTCTAGAGAAAGCAGTTTTTTCTTTTTACAAGAAGCAAGTTGGAAAGCTCCAGGCAACCAGCCCTATGAAGTTCCTGTGTGTGCCGACTAGTAATGTTCCAGTACCTGAAGTGTGAAAGGCACTCCAACTTTTGTGTCCCAGTACAATTCTTTAATAAACACGTAGCCAATTACACAACTTGGAAGGCAAGAGTACGCTAAGACAGGGCACATTCTGCACTGCACCCAGGCGCACATCTGTATGGCTGAGATGAGGCAGAACCTGTAACTTTCCCTTACAGTCTTCTACACCTACAATGGAGGACTGGAGTATTTAAGAAACTGATTCCATTTTTCTACTTTTAATAGTTGGTCTGGAATATTTGGAGAAATAATGAGGAACATATATATATATATATATATATATATATATATATATATATATATACTTAACTAGATAAATAACTTATCCTTGTTTTCCATAGGTAAAGCTGTTTACAAGGTTATCTCCTAAGCATCACTATAGCAAAACTATAAAAATTGTCCCTGGGAGATTACATATCGAAAAGTATAAAATTCTTTATCTAGCTGAAACTCCTTTAGATAAACCACCAAAATCATTTCTTTAGTAAAATGGGGAAAAAAAGTATTTTGCAAATGCATTATGTTTCCAACATAAGGAATAGCTTTGTTAACAATGCTGGCATATAACTGTGAAAAAGTATTAAAGAGAGTGTTAAGACATAGAATTAAATTATACATACGTAAATATTTTATTATGAGGCATTTTAATCTATTGCTAGAAAAAAAAAGTGTAAACCAGATTTAAAAAAAAACTAAGAAATATACTGTTATACTTTGAAAAATGGCTTAACAAAGGCAAGAAAGGGAAAAAAAATCAGCAAGCGCATCCGTTTATGTAAAGGGAATAGAAGCCTAATAAATTCAATCCAGCAACTTCTCATTAAGTTGTCAGGGGAAAACAAGGACTGTCATGCTGGTGTATTTATGAAAATTTGATGTGATGAGAGCAGGAGCAGAAAGTGTACAGGACTGATCAGAGCCAGAATCATGTTGTCAGAAGGTGACAATGTCTCCCGTCCCATTCCTCAAGCTGTCACTAGCACACTACCTCTTCTTTCTAACAGAAATTAGGGGCTTCTGGTTAATAGTGTACTAACATGTGCAATACTTATGTCATGGCTCAATGCAAGTAGTCAAATTCCTGTTTTTAAACAGAACTCAAGGTCCCTGCCTATACACGGCTAGCAAGGAGACAATTGGGCAATTTTCACACCTGGGGTCACTATCACCATAGTTATCTTGTGTGATTTGCTAACAATTTTTTATTGTATATTTATTGTTTAATAAAGTACATATCACTACAGCCATTTGTAGAAACAGAAAGGCGATAAGCAATACACTTACAGTGCAACTTACAGTACATGTACAGTTAAACGGAAAGCTCATTGATAGAGTAAAAGCAATTACAATTCCAGACATGGCACACATGGTAAGCACATTAGTGGAAATAGCCTGGAGAAATGGGGTAGTGTCCGGGGTGGGTGAGGGGAAGAGTGAAGGGGGTTGAGGTAGATGGAGCTAGACTGTCCATAAAAGAGTAGTTTCCCAGCAGGCTGTGGATAAGCCTGCAGCAATTACCTGCTCCCTCCTCAACACCAGACGGTTCCTGGCAAACCCTAGAGCATCCTTTACACAGCACATGAGACGCTAGGCATCCTCAATGGTGCCCTCAGTGTGTGTTCCTGGAAAAAGACAATAAAGTACAGAGTGGGTGATTTGCTAACAATTACACAAATAACCATTGGGTGTCTTTAGTAAGAAGAAATAAGGTTAGCATTTACATTTTTAATGCTGAGGTGACCAGATCTCCCCTTTAATTGGATAGCGATGGATATTCCAGGGCTGAATTTATGAAAAACTGACAATCCGATGCCAAAAGTATTCTGGCTAGCACTGACAGAAACAGGCATAGATATTTAAATATCAACCTGGCATGCATGACAAAATGAATGTATTACTATGCAATGTTAAATTGATATCTGTTACATTCTGAGATAATCATTGTATTTCATAAGTGTATTTTCATATGGTTTGCTTTAAATTGTGTACTTTGTATTAGACAAATAAACATGTATTATTACAAGGTAATCTTCTGATTTGCAATTCCCTGCTCCTTGCCTCTGCAATGTGTTAAGATGGAGGTTAATATGCAAACCAGAAAACTAATTCCCTGTAGATTCACAAAGCTTTGTCATCCGGCCAGTGGCACATCCCTCCCAAATCTCCTTGCCTTATAGGAAATGTTTGATGTATAAACATAGCCTCTTGGGATCTTATTAAAACCTGGGATGTAAATTGTAGGAAATTCAAAGAACATGCTTGTGCTATGCTGCTGGTCAAAATATAATGGCGTTTTAATCAGGTAATAATACATACAAGTCAGGAGACCACCTTATGTTAGGTAAAACACAAGTAGGTGCTTAAAACACAAGTTTTAGCTGTGTTGTCAAATGTTTTCCTTTTTCTTTAATATCTCTGTTTTCATTAACTA
The DNA here is from genome assembly GCF_027358695.1 of Spea bombifrons. Classification (NCBI taxonomy): domain Eukaryota; kingdom Metazoa; phylum Chordata; class Amphibia; order Anura; family Pelobatidae; genus Spea; species Spea bombifrons. Next base: position 70,344,621 of record NC_071088.1, on the reverse strand, counting down.
TTTATTTATGTAACATTATTTTTAAGGCAGATTTTTGTTCATGTAAGACTAACCAGCAAAAGCCAAAAGATGGTGAACATAGAAGACGACTGAAGGGGTTGATTGTTGACAAAGTTTTCATAAAACATAGGATTATAGAAATTATTCGATTTAAGCAAGGTCACTTTATATGACTCTGTGGCAATAGGGCTATGGCAGCTTGCACAGAGAATGCGAACTGCAGTGAAGACATCTTACCTCTGCAGGGGTTAAGAAAGAGGGAGCAGTGAAAGCGTGTTCTGTGGAGTGACGAGTTACGCTTCTCTGTTGGGCAGTCTGGTGGGCGAGTCTGGTCCTGGCAGATGTCTGGAGGACTTTACCTGCCTGATTGCATTGTGCCAAATGTAAAGTTTGGTGGCCAAGGGATAATTGTGTGGGGCTGTTTTTCAGGGGTTGTGCTAGGCCTCTTACTTCCAGTGAAGGGAAATCTTAATGCTTCAGTATACCAAGACATTTTGGACAATTCTTTGCTTTCAACTTTGTGGTGATATTTGGAAGGCTCTTTTTTTATTTCAACATGACCGTGCCCCAGTGCACAAAGCAAGGTACATAAAGACATAGTTGGATGATTTTGGTATTGAAGAACTTGACTGGCCCGCACAGAGCCCTGACCTTAACCCCATGGAACACCTTTGGGATGAACTTGAATGCGAGCCAGGCCTTCTCGTCATACGCCAGTGCCTGACCTCACGAATGCTTACTGGATGAAACAAATCTGATATGGCCTGCTCTACTTAACTTGACCATTTCTGCCACCACAGAAGCACGCATGTGATTGGTTCCAGCAAAGTTCCTTCAAGCAATGCAGTGCAGGACTTGGTTGTTAAGTAATGCTGATAGGTTCATGTACCTTCTAATGATCTTTTTATGGAGATGAAAACATCTAATTACAATCCAACTTTTAAGAGATTGTTGCGATTGGGTCTGCTTATTCTGATTAATTTTATCTGGGCTGCCCCAGCTAACTAGGGACAGTTTCGTGAATCATTAGCGCATGGAGTTTTTTGTTCAAAGACCAAGTCAAAAACGTATTTCTGTTATGATGGTTTGACCATAAAAACAGAAGGACATTTTTGCTTGGAAATGTAGCTGCAGTGGCCTCATGCAAAGTGGACTCTTTACAAGTGGACAGATAAGAGTTACACTGGGCTATCCAGACATCCATTTATAACCTTCATGCTTTCATCCACTTGGTAGTCTGTATTTTCAATTATCTAATTGAATCTAATCCACCCCTGAACCCTTCGTCTCCTGCTGTAAACCCTTGTTTTCACCTGGTATGTTTAAGTAATTGCATCTGATCCACCCCTGAACCCCTTGCTTTTACCTGGTATGTCTTTATCCTATCTGCCTCCATACCTGATGACTGAAAGGCCCTAAAGCTCTGGAATGAAGTTGCCATGAAAGTGGTCACCAAACAGGCTGTTGGGGCTTTTAAAAAAAAATATTAGTCTGAGCAGCTTAACTCATGAAGCCAGATCTGTTACTGGCTTTGAGAATCATGGAGATCAGGATTTCAAGGGTTTGATTACCATGCATGGATCAGGTTAAATAATATTCTACAACTAGGAGATGCAAATATTAGCAGTTGGTTTATCTGCAATAAAGTAACAATGTATTTTGCAATGTAACAATGTATTCAGTGACAGCAATTGCTGTAGTCCACTATGGATTGCACGCCGTGTCTTTTGGACAATAAAGATCTCTTATGATGTATTTTATGTCCTTCTAAAGTCATAAATAAATGTTTTAGGAGTAACTTTAAGTCAGGAGATCTGATACCTTTAGCTATTTCAATTCCCTAGCCAAAAGGATTATAGGAAATGATAGGTCACACAGGGAGTTAAGAGGGATTTTGTCTAGAAAAGGGTACTGCGACCTTGAAAACAGACTCATAATATGCTCTTGAAAAAAATAAATTTCTTTTTTTAAGAGCAGTCTTTGCAGGTAGTAGAGGATTATGTTTTATAACTTAAATAATAAATATTACTAGTGATGGACTGTGTGCAATGTTGTATCCCTGTGAAGTTAAGCCTTTGTTAAAACCTTTCAGCTATAAACCAATGTGTCCTCCCTTATGCAGGTTTTCTATTTGGGATTTCATCTAGGTCTTGATGTTCCCAGATCCACCAGTACAATAAAAATGCTGTGTGGAGATTTCCAGCTTAATGCACAGAAGTGAATGTGTTATGAGCCATGAATATTGCATGGCTGAGATGGTATCTGAAGCTCACATTCTTCCTGGTTTATAGCAAAGAAGAAAATTAGCACATTATCTGTTCCTTTGTACTCATTACTTAGAATGTGCTACAAGAGCACTGCTCATTATATACAAAAAATAATGTATGGTATATTATAATCTTGTACATCTTGCTCAGAGTGTATTAGTATTACACTAAAAAGATTTACAGTTTATAGATAAGGGCTTGACAAGGAACTGTAAAATATTTCGCCAAGTGTCTGTATTTCTTCAGATATAAAAAAAAACTGGGAGACATGTGAATACACTATAATATTGTATTTGACAAAGTGGTAGGTGTAGAGCAGTTGTAAATCTAATATCCTTTGGCCCTCATACGACAAAATTTAGGTAGCATAGGTATATTATCCAATGGAAAGTCTCTTTGAAATGCCTTCTGTATTGAACTATGACAGTTCTCGCACAAACTTTGCACACCACCATTCTTTGTATTGTAGTGTTTCCTTTTGCTATTTTGAACCTTGGAAAAGGCTTTAGAAGATGACACAAAGGGACAAATAGAAGAAATGCAGGGTTATATAAAGTTATAGGGATGCCTGTGTGGGTGTAATCTAAGGGGATGATACATTCATTAGGTCCATATGAGAAGAATACGTTGGGGAAGGAAGGCATGATGAGAGTGTAAAAAATGGCTTAATCAAAAAAATAAAATCCATATGTCATGTAGTTTCTGTCCTAAAATGACTATACCACCAAACTATAACAGCTATGCTCAACAACATTCACTCTCACTCTTTCACACTCTCATTCTCATTCACTGTCTCTCACACTCCCTAAATGTTTCCCTACCTTCTCTGCCGTCCACTTCATCTTCCACATCTTCTTATTTTTCTTCCTAATCTTTTATCTTCTCCCTTCTCTTCTTTCTTCTCTTTTATCTTGAAACTGCTATCTTCAAGCTTCTATCATCGCCCACATTGCTGCAGACATAACCCGGTGAAAACTTCGTCCAAAATAGCGGCACTTCTGGAGATGTCCTCTTTGCTGATTGGTTGAACTTTGGGCAATATGGTGGCATTTCCGGTGATTACTCTCCAATCCTCTAATCGGGGGAGAGGACATCAGCAAAGAAAAATCATCAGTCCACATGCTTTGGTTAGTAGGGGGTCCTAGAGACTGCTGTTTCATTTTTTTATTATTTTATTTTATAATTATTACTTTTGTTGTAAAGTGTATGAGCATTGTCATTTAAACTGACAGGTGCTCCTCCCATATTCTTGCCAAGAACTCTCAGACTAGTAAATCTGCACGTTTTCATTGGGAGTGAAGTTCAGTCTTGTTATTCAAGCAGGGGCATATAAATTGGACCCTGGGCAAGTATTTGCTTGCCCCCTCACACCCTGGCATGCAATCACACCCTCCACTACAAAAAAAATCCCACCAAAAAACCCCAACAGTGCTTGCCGCAATGACTCTAGAGATGAGAAGGAGACTGTTAGACTCAGTGCAGTCTTCCCTCCTTGCGACCCTAATGTGAGATATCTTCATGCTACACACACAGGATATGGGAGGAGTGAAATACAATTTAGATTGCATAGAAAATAAATGGTGCAGGTTCCGGCAAGTAAACTGAAACAGACATGCGAGTCATAACCAGGGTCGGCTTTAGTTGTTCAGGCCCCTGTGTGGACCACCCTCGTAGTCCCTCCCTCCACTGTCATCACCCCAGGGTTCCTTTGTCCCTTTCTTCACTGTGCCACAGCTCTTTTCCTCCCTCATGTAATTTAGGTCTAGATCATATAAACCGATGGAAACACAGCATTGCAAATATAGATCAAATGAACAGCATTGCAAATAAAGATCAAATGAATAAGACATAGAAACCCTGTATTTGCATTTTACACAAACCCACTCTTGCAAGTATAGATCTACTGAAAAAAACAGCATTGAAGGTACAGGTCAAATAAATAATGCATGAAAACCATTAAATGCAGACATTGATCAAAGGTCACACAGCCCCAAACAGCCTCCCTGTCCCATCTTTGCCCCAAGCAGCCTGCCTGTGCCATGTTCGCCCCACCCTGCCTGTGCCATGCTTGCCCCCAAACAGCTTGCCTGTGCCATATCTTACACATTCATGCCATCACATACTCATTCATTTACTCATTCACAGATACTCATTTAAAGATACTCATTCACACATATCCATTCACAAATACTCATTCACTCGTTCATACCCACACCCTTACCTGAACTGCAAACGTATCTGTGGCGCTCTTAGACTTCTGCATGGACTTCCCTCTGTGTTGCTCACACTCTATGTGAACAACTTCCCTTTTTTACCGCCTAGGGGAAGCAGGAACGTAGAAGGGTCACATGACGTAATCCTGCATCCCTTGTTTGGGACGTTGCTTGTGCTGTGTGAGCAACACAGGGGGAAGCAGCCGGCCCATGCAGAAACTATTGCAGGTGTTTCCTTTTTTGTGCCTTTTGAGATTTGTGACCCCTGCAACCACGGTTGCTGCGCAATTCCTGAGGAGCCCATAGCAGCTGACTGATCAGGTTTTAAGACCACTTTTCACACCTTGTCTTTTCCTGGCCTTTAGTACTTCAAATGTATGGTATGATATGGACAAGATAAGAACAACAGGACCTAAAATAATATATTTTAAATTTAAAACATTACCTTAACGCTTTGCATAGATCATATATACAACAATACAAAAAATACTAATTGTATTGTGTATGTATATATATATATATAGCAAACACACATATATATATAGCAAACACACAGTGTTTTACACCAGTTCTCAGGCACATCAGGAAAGATACAATAAAATAGTTTTTTTAAGATAAACTACTTATACTACTCCTTTTACAACGTTTCTTGCCAAATGAAATAAGACGTCATTGTTGTAAGTCTGTTAAAACATTAGAATAGCAGAATATCAGTGTTACTCATCTTATACAAGATGGCAGCAGGTGCTAACATACCCAACAGGCATTATGTTGCCCATGGTTAATGTTTGTGTACAGCCTTACTTCTATTATTAATACCCCCTTAGGCAAAGTTATATGACCATGAACATAGATCTACATCAGTCACTCATAGCTAGAGGCTATATGTGGCATTGCTTTGTTATTACAATCCGTTATCATTACACAATGGGGTGAGAGTATTAATATTGAGTATTAAAAATTGAAAATCTAAAAATTGAGCTAAATCATTGGTTTTAATTGGTCTAATTTAATTCACCATCAAATGCACAAAGAACCATAATAGATTCTATAGAGACAGTCCAAAAATAAAATAAGTCCCTAGTGGAAAACAGTTGGTTGCTTCATACAAAACATAAAAAAGACTATTAAGAAACAGGAATAACACTCTTTGCCAATCGGTTGTATTCCCAAGGACTTCAATGCAATGCCAATAAGTTCAGCACAGATTTTCTTCTCCACCGCGAGACTGATATTCCAAACATTTCCTATGTGATTTACATGCTTTGGATTGCTGTGGGTATGCATAGTCTATTAAGTTCTAATAAAATTGATCTTATCTAATACATGTACTCTGGTTCTGCAAAGTATGCAATCTTAGTGGTTGAATTTGTGGAGTTTGAGGGTCCAGTGTCCACTTCCTGATATAATTCCTCACATTAGCATGGAACTTTATTAAAGTAACAATCCACTATTGGTCCTAGAGTGGATGAGCCCATGTGAGGCTTGGATATTATTGTGGCTTTTAGCATATTGATAACAGTACATTACGTGCATAAAAAAATACTTTATCACTTTCAAACACATTTATTCTTAAATTTATTTCATGAAGTAATATTATGGTGTGGGTTAAAATATCATCTGCCTCTTAGACAGCAAACTGCCACAGACCTGCATAAGAAGTAGTAAGTTTTGAACACCCCAAATGCCCTATTTTAGATTACAAGACTGCACTAAAATGTCTATCATAAGAGTACAACATATTACTTGAATCTAAGCAAACAACGTAATTTTCAATTACTTAGAAAGGCTACCCACTGAGGCATTCTACAAAGTCTATTTGAAAAGGTATGTAGCAGACACAATAACCTGCTCTGGGTGATGGTTGTAGATTAAAGGAGAGCATGGCAGCAGACACAACAGTAAAATCAATGTAATTCTGGGCTATATATATATATATTTGATCTTGCATTGTGCTTCCTGAGGTTTGGATTTTCTTGATTATTTATCCAATAGTGGACATGTTTCACAGAAAAGAAAAAGCATATTTTCTGATGCCATTGAGTCCATCTCCTCGAGCCATGCAAAGTTGTATTTGGCTGTCAGGGTAAATGATGGTGTCAGGTTTGAAGGGGTTGGAGCACAGCGCAGAGAGACACCAGGTTAAGTAGCAGATGCAAAACCAGGGTATAGTGCAACAGCAAAGGTTTAATTCCACTGTGCAATAACAAAAGGCAAAAACATTCCCGTACAGCAATCCGTGGTCTGGGGTAGAGAGAATCAGCAAAGTCCGTTAAGCAAGCCAAGGTCAAAGTCCAGAGAATCCAAAATCCAAGTATCCAGCAAGTCGGTATGGTAATACAGGAAGGAACTTGAACAATCATGCAATGATGGAGGTTTAAATAGCCCTGACTCTTCCCCCAGCCCCCCTTCTCTTATATTCATAGTTAATGGTGACATGCCCATCACCGCTAATTCTGCCCCCTGGTCTGCCCTCCTGCATCATCGGACCGCAGGACAGGCTGCCCCGCCGTCACTCCTTTCCTGGTACGCGCCCTGCGTGTGTCCAGTGGAGGTGAGCCAAGGTAGGTTCCTGAAAGATGGAAAGTGAAATAAGGCCTCTCTATACTAATGGAGAATTTGAAGTGACAGGGGAGATCTAACAGCAGGGGTGGGCTGGGCAGGGGGGGGATGCCCCCTGGCCTGGTCCCAAAGTCTTTACAAAGAGCAGGTCCCTTGTTTAAGACTTTTGGACCAGCCTAGAGAGGCAGGAACATAGTGGGGTCAAATAACGTGATGTAAGAGACCCTGTGGTAAAAGTGAGGCTACTCTCTTACTCTGCAAGCTGCCAGAAATAAATATGTCTCTTCTGGTGAGGTAAGAGAGGATGAGAAAGGGAGTGAGATGGTAAGGGAGGAAGGGAGTTTGTATGTTAGAGTGAATATATAAGTGTGTGAGCATGATTGTGTAAATGTGTGTGAACTTGAATGTGTGTGTGAGCATGAATCTATCTGTGTAAGTGTGTGCTAGCATGAAGGAATAAATGTGTGTGAGAGTGAGGGTTAGCATGAGTGAGTAAGTGTGTGTTAATGTAAGTATATATTTGTATGTGTGTTAGAGTGGGTGTGTATGTATGAAAGTGCGTGTATAAATATGTGTGCTTATGTGAGTTACAATGGGGCGGGCACAAATGGGGCTGCTTAACTTTACCTGCCCCCTGGACCTAAGTTGCCAGCCCTTGTCTGCCTAGCAGAAACCTCACAAACTGACTTGTGACAAAGGTGGCATACTATGACAGAGGCATGTTAAAAGTCACTGAGCTCTTCACTACGACTAATTATACTGCCAATATTTGTCTATGGAGATTATTTTCTACACCTGTTAGCAATGGACATGGCTGAAACACCTAAACACAATAATTAGGAGGAGTATTCACATACTTTTGGTTACATAGTATATATGTATGCCCATTACATAATCTAATACCAAAGGGCAAGGAGTGGATTTTTATTTATTCATTTATTTATTTACAACTTTTTTTCTCAAGTTTTCATGATTTTTTTAATTTAAATTTTGGACTGCCCCTTTCCTTGAGCCAAAATAATTATTGGTGGCTAGGACCCCCTGAGCTCACCTAGGACACCTCCATTACGGTTTCGATGGACCTTGCCTCTCCAAAGAGACTTCCTCCTCCACCTACATTTCATCACAGTGGGCATAGGGATTGGGTCGTAGATGCCCATATTTTATTTATTTTCTCACAAGGTATGAGATGTAGTCCATGTCTCCCACAGTTTATTTTATCATACAATTCATCCTATCCTCTGCTCATGGGAATCGAGGGTTAAGGTAGGGTGACCACATCAGTTTTCCAGGACACATATAATTTAAACATATTATGATTATTATTATCTTTTATTTATATAGCACCAACAACTTACGCAGGGCTTCATATATTGCTGACCAGTCCAGATAAAATGCTGCCCTGAAGTATGGGGGATATAAAGTATCTCACAAAAGTGAGTACACCCCTCACATTTTTGTAAATATTTTATTACATCTTTTCATGTGACAACACTGATGAAATGACACTCTGCTACAATATAAAGTCGTGAGTGTACAGCCCGTATAACAGTGTAAATTTGCTCTCCCCTCAAAATAACACACAACCATTAATGTCTAAACCTTGGCAACAAAAGTGAGTACATCCCTATGTGGAAATGTCCAAATTAGGCCCAATTAGCCATTTCCCCTCCCCGGTGTCATGTGACTTGTTAGTGTTACAAGGTCTCAGGTGTGAATGGGGAACAGGTGTGTTAAATTTGGTGTTATTGCTCTCACACTGGTCACTGGAAGTTCAACATGGCACCTCATGGCAAAGAACTCTGGGGATGTGAAAAAAAGAATTGTTGCCCTACATAAAGATGGCCTAGGCTATAAGAAGATTGCCAAGACCCTGAAACTGAGCTACAGCACGGTGGGCAAGGCCATACAGTGGTTTCACAGCACAGGTTCCACTCAGAACAGGCCAACCAAAGATGTTGAGTGCACGTTCTCAGCGTCATATCCAGCGGTTGTCTTTGGGAAATAGATGTATGAGTGCTGCCAGCATTGCTGCAGAGGTTAAAGGGGTGGGGGTCAGCCTGTCAGTGCTCAGACCATACGCCGTACACTGCATCAAATTGGTCTGCATGGCTGTCGTCCCAGAAGGAAGCCTCTTCTAAAGATGATGCACAAGAAAGCCGGCAAACAGTTTGCTGAAGACAAGCAGACTTAAGGACATGGATTACTGGTCCAATGAAACCAAGATAAACTTATTTGGTTCAGATGGTGTCAAGCGTGTGGGGCAGCAACCAGGTGAGGCGTACAAAGACAAGTGTATCTTGCCTACAGTCAAGCATGGTGGTGGGAGTGTCATGGTCTGAGCCTGCATGAGTGCTGCTGGCACTGGGGCGCTACAGTTCATTGAGGGAACCATGAATGCCAACATGTGCTGTGACATACTGAAGCAGAGTATGATCCCCTCCCTTTGGAGATTGGGCCGCAGGGCAATATTCCAACATAACGACCCCAAACCCACGACCACTTTCTTGCTAAAGAAAAAAAATTACTGCAGTTTTTCTGCAGTTTTTTGGACATGAAAAAACTGCAATACTGTACTTTTACTGCAGTATTACTGCATGTTTACTGCAGTTTTACTGCATTTGTACTTCACTGTACTGCATTATTACTGCGTATTTACTGCGCTTTTTTTTTTTACTGCAATTATACTGCATTGTACTTCAATGTACTGCAGCTTTATTGCAATTGTACTTCCGTACAAAAATAACTGCAGTAAAACTGCAGTACAGTGAAGTACAAATGCAGTAAAACTGCAGTAAATGTGCAGTAATACTGCAGTAAAAGTGCAGTATTGCAGTTTTTTCATGTCCAAAAAACTGCAGTATTACTTCAGAAAAACTGCAGTAATTTTTTCGTAAGGGGTGTACTCACTTTTGTGAGATACTGTATAACTAACTAATTGATCGCGTTCCATAAGTCTATACATACCCCATACTGCAGGGCAGCATTTTATCTGGGCTGGTAAGCAATATGTAAAAATTATACATATCCTGGGAAACATGGCAGATGAGGTCACTCTAGATGGCAGTATACTTGGGTCCTATATAGCCCAGGCCAATCTTTATTAGTGGCTGTCAATCGTCAGCTCCATCTTGGTTAATAAATTACATTTATTTATTTTGTCATTTTTTTGACAGCGTAAATGTATTGTCTATTTAGTGAATAATCCCCCCTGTTGTCAATAAATCATGCAGCTCTCTAAAGTGGGAACAAACAATAAGTAGAACACAGGTAAGATGGGGGGAATTTATTTAATGCCAAATATAATATTTTCTTTTTATTATGATGACTTATCTGAAGTCTGCACATCTTCTGACAAATCAAAAATCTGATATACATAAATTGAAGGAAAAAACCTTGATACAAATACCCTCATAGGGAAATAATAATACAATGCCAGCTTTTTCATCAGCTATATAATATTATAAACCATAAAGTTACCTGAAAACAAGCAAGTAACTAAAGCCACAGTATAACAGTGTGCAAAGATTATTTTTGATGACGCTGAATTGTACATGAAATATTTGTACATAGAATTTTATGTACAAAAATCTGATACAATATATGTTTATACTGCCTGGAGAAGTAAAATGTTTAGTAATTCTTTTACTTTCTTCATACTGTCCCTGCATTAGGATGCTACACTCTCCTGCCAGTAGGTTCCATAGTGACCTTAACACACCACTGATACTTCACACAGAAATCTTCTCCCCTTTGCTGCTCTTCTTGTAAACTTTACAAAATAATAAACTCTATAATTAACTGGAGCTTAATCGAGCATCCAGGCAGCTCAGAACAAATTAAAATCTAATGAGCTAATTAACGAGAATTCATTGTCCTAACAAGTCAGATCAATGCCTTTTCTTAACTCTCAGTGGGAAGGGCTCAAAAGTTAGGAGTAAAGCGTATTAACCCTTGTTCTACCAAAGAGCTTCTAGTTAATAAAGTGTTCTGGCCCATAGTCATAGTGTTAAATAGTATGGAATTCCTTTGGCAAATGCTGAGGTAATATTTAGTTTTAAATAAAAAGATTGAATAGTCCCAGGATAGTCATTGAGTAGGCCGTAGCAACTAATGAAAAATAATAACTTGAATTGAAATCTCTCACATTTTCCTTAATTTGTGACACTTTTAGAAAGCGGGTACTCATTATTAGGTTTGTACGGTCAGATTTGTACAAGTTTTATTTTGAACAGATTTTGCCTAATTCGCCCATTTGTACAAATCTCCGAAAATAAGAAATCATCCCCAACAAAACAAATGAAAAGAAGCAAGAAACCTAATAATCGTTATCTGTTTATTCATTTATTTGTCCATTTTGATGCCTTACCATTTCTGTCCTTAACCTAATCACTTGGAACCTGACTATTATTTTCTGGGACTGACTGTTGTTGAAGTTAAAGAGAGGAAAAGCGAAGAACATAAATAATTAGATAAGTGTAGGCAAAGTAACCTGTGTAGTTGTCATGTGTATAAGCAGGGCCGAGCCTAGGGTCACTGACGACTGTTTTTGGCATGGCCCCCGGGTAGGTTTGGCAATATTTCTAACTCCTCCCCTTAACAAGCATAACCCCTCTAACCACACATATTTTCTACTCTACCTCTTTGGGTCCCGACTTCACCATGTAATATGTCACTCATTTGCTAAAGTGCCAGCTTTGTCCCCAAATACCGTGTCAGTGCCATTTTTGGCCCAAAGTGATTCCTTTGTCCCCCAAACAGCATTGCACTAAATGTCTAAATTTGACATTAAACTCATTAAACTGAGGGAGAGGGGCAAAGTGCTAGCTTGTTCTTTTTGGGCCCTGTCACAACCCTGGGTTGAAAAGTGCTGTTTAATATCAGGGTTTGTGATAGTTATGTATATCTATCTGTGTGTCTGTCCTCTGTGCCTTTGTTCTCCATCCCGTGCCGCCCCTGTCCATGTTCCACATGCCCTGTCCACATACTTTAACCCCTTGTAACCCCTTGTGTACCCCTTGTATTTACCTTGCTATTAACCCACCAGGGGTGGGGTAAGGAGCAAGATCAATTCGGGGGGGAAAGCCTCCCTGGATGCCTGGTCGCCGGGACTTCCGGAGGAGCAGAAAACGGCCGGCGCGGCTGACGAACCCCTAAGATTGCCGCTGCTCCATCTGGATCACCTCGAAAGCGATGAACAAAGTATACGGACATTGCAGGGCTTGGTAGCCTAAGCGTGGCGCCGGACTGTCTGGGCAGGGCGGGAAGATGTGTCCTGATTTATGACCTTTTTAGCACCTAACCTATATATAAGCCTGTGTGTTTCCCAATAAAGTGTGTCACTTCCCTGGACATTAGTCTTGTCTAATGCTTCAGGGGCTTGCTGGATCACTCACTGTCCTTCTCAGGACAGTTACAGTACTGGATCCGGCTACGCTTCGGCGAGCTAGGGTGCTCGTTCACCAAAGAATCCAAGCCACATTCCTGGTCCCTTCCCCGCTAGTATAGGCTACAGCTGGAAGTGGTTAACCCTTGTGGTTCCGGGAGGAAGCAACAAAGAATCGACAAGTGTACCCAACCCAGGTACTCGAGGCCCGTCACAGGAAATTCATGATATTAAAACTGCAGAGTTAAAAAAAAATAATAGTAAAACAAATGTATCCAAACCCAGTGATTAATTTACATTTTGACACTGAGGATGGTACAGCATAACTCAAATCAATATATACTGAGCCTGACGGTGGTACAGTATAACTCCCATCAATATATATATATATATATATATATATATATATATATATATATATATATATATATATATATATATATATATATATATTTATATACTGAGCCTGACAGTGGTATACCACAACTTCCTTCACCACAACAGTATATCTCCTATCATTATATAGTGATCCAGGCACTATATCACTATAGCAAGATACACACAGACGGTGGTACAGCATATCTCCTATCACTCTATACTGTGCTAGACATTGACGGTGATACACCCTGACTCTCATCACTATATACTGAGCCAGACACTGACGGTGGTACAGCATAACTCCCAATATCACATCAGTATATTAATATAACTTTTTAAATTTTATGTGCTGGGACATTGGTTCAAGCTTTCCTAGTTTTTACACGAAGAAGCTGTATTGTGTTGAACAATGATAAATCATTAAGGGCCAGTGTAACTATATAAAATGACCAGCTAGAAGAAACTATTAAAGGTTGGCCCATCAGAACACTTAAGAACATGAACATTGATTTATCACAGATCAACAAATTACATTTGTCAAATTAGAGGAAAGGACTTCACCGAAAGCACTGTTAGGGCAACTATGGCGGCGTATCCGGTGACGTTCTCTCCCCCAATTGAATTGACTGGGTAAAGGATAGATGCGGACAAAGATAGAAGATACGGAAATGGTCGGCTGAGACAGAAGTGGATGGCAGAGGTAAGGAAACATTTGGAGATTGTGAGAGAGAACGAGAATGAGAGAGTGAATGTGGGCACCGGGCAGCAGGTTTCCTTCCTGATTTAAAAATCCCCTGAATTTTCAGACGAACCGATTGTGCAGAGAAAGAAATTAATTGCAGGAAAACAAATGAGCCACGATGAACTAAAAAATTTCATCTGGTCTATTTGCACATTATGTATATATACTATATATCTATCTATGTGTATGTATGTATATATATATATATATATATATATATATATATATATATATATATGCTAAATGACAAGGAAAAGGGTTATTTATTCCCCAGAATAAAAGTTAAAAAAACAGGTAAAGGTATTCAAGTACACATTTACTAAAAATAATATGGTGTCAGACTATTACATTACATCAAATTCTATTTCTAAAAGGTACAGTATGTGATAACCAAACCAAATCAAATTGCACATCCATTTTGTGGTATACATATATATCATGCGTTGATCTGCACTCTGACTATGGCTTGTATTATTCATTCTGACAAATGACATGGAACCTTTTCGTGAAAAATATCCATTAACTAAAACACGTAAAATTTTTAAGATAAAAATAAGTAATTCCTGACATTATATTGTTGTTTTCTATAATAAAGCAATAAACTATGCAATTACACAGAACTTAATAAAGCATCAATCACGTCCAACAGAAAAAAAAATGTAGTAAATTAACTAATTAAGAGCTACTCATTGTCCCAGAAATACAGATCAATCTCTTATCTTAATTTGAGAAGCCGTGTGTGAAAAGCGCAAACAGAGACTTTGGAAGAAAATCTTAATTAAGTAATGAAAGATTGTTGTATTTTCTATGCTACAAAAGTCAGGTTTGCAACAATCCCTTCTGGGAAACTTAGAAAGCTTCAGGTTACAATGCAGATTATTTGTAACAGAGCCTGTCCTGGTGTGTGTGTGTATAGTTGATGGTGTGGCAGAGCCTGTCCTGGTGTGTGTTTGGGTGTTGGTGTGGCAGAGCCTGTCCTGGTGTGTGTTCTGGTGTCAGTGTGGCAGAGCCTGTCCTGAAATGTGTGTGTTTGGGTGTCCATGCGGCAGAGCCTTTCCTGTGTGAGTGTTTGGGTGTCGGTGTGGCAGAGCCTGTCCTGGTGTGTGTGTTTGGGTGTCAGTGTGGCAGAGCTTGTCCTGGTGTGAGCCTGTCCTGGTGCGTGTGTTTGGGTGTCAGTGTGGCAGAGCCTGTCCTGGTGTGTGTGTCTGGGTGTCGGTGTGACAGAGCCTGTGTTGGTGTGTGTGTCTTTGGTCATCTGTTTCCTGGCACTATATAATATTTATTTCAAGGATTAGTCGTACTAAATTGTGGCTTCAGGCTTCCCATGTTGAATGATCAAGTATTATGTTAGTCCAATAACAAAAGTATCATTCCATAGCACATTACTTTTGGCAATATATATATATATATATATATATATATATGTTTTTTCAGTGGTATAATTTAATGGTAGAAATTATTAATGCCCCCCAGTTTGTGGTATCTTGTGTGCCCCCCTCTATGTATTGTTTCTAGAGTCGCCACTGGATAGACATAAGGCTATCCTGAATATAAGACAAGAAAAAGGACCAAATAAGGACATGTTTACAGCAGGAAAATTTGAGCAAACTAGGTGGGCCAAATGAATCTTACCTGCTGTCAAACGTTATGCTTCTATGTCCATCTTGTGGGGGTTGGAAAATCTAACTTACTTGCTTACAGTGAAAGAGAAAAGGTAGGAAAACATTCAGTGAGAGTGGATTATGGGTGTTATGCTGTAGTTTATGCTGAATGTTTGTGAATTAATGTTTGTGAATGAATATGTGTGTGATAGCATGGATGTGTAAATGTGTGTGGGGGGATAACATGGCATAGGGAGGCTATAATCACATTCATAGCATGCCCAGGTTCCAGCATGTGCTGGCTACCTGGGCATGATAGGAGTGTGATTGCTGTTAGCAATTATATATATATATATATATATATATATATATAGTAATGTTGATTTTTTTTGTCCCATTTTAGTCCAACCACACTTTTATTAAAACTAAGTAACACACCAAAATGAGTATATATAAGCCAGACACTGAAATTGTAGGCGTACACCACATCAATGTTTGGCTTAGTATATTGTGATAGGTGCTGTACCACTGTTAGTGCGTGCCTCAGTATATAATGATAACAGTTATCCTGTACCAATGTCAATGTCTGTCTCAGTATATAATGATACCAGTAATCCTATACCACCATCAATGTTTGCCTCAGTATATAGTAATAGGTGTTATGCTGTACCACTGTCAGTGCGTGCCTCAGTATATAGTGATAGATGTTATTATAGGTGTTATGCTGAACTCATATGACTCAAATAAACATTCCAAATCCACATTTTGTCCTGAAATTTTATTTTATAAGAGCACAAAAATGCCCCCATTTAGCTTGTATTCTTAAGCGCCAAATTCCTCACACTCTAGTAGTTCAAGCAAAGGGGAGAACATTAATTAACTTTCTATGGAATAAAGCAAAGAAACCTATCAATGTCAGAGGCCAAAGAGGCTAAAGTTTTATTTTAACCAAGAGAAATAAGGCCATGAGCCAATCCACACCTTCTGTTCCACACTGATTGTCTTTAAGTTAACTGGTAAACCCATGGAGGTTATGTTGTCAATACACGAAAAGATGGACAATATCAAGGAGAAGAGATACCATCCTCCTTTACAGCAGATGTTTTATAATAATATATTCTCTCTTGAATGTGAGTAGGGATTGTTTCTTGTGGGAATCTGAAAAAAAAGACACCCTGGGTCTGGCAACAAAAGCAGACCTGGCACCTTAAGGCAAATGACAGCTGAATAACTTAACAGCAGTTAGCTGAATACGCAAAGCCACCTACTATGCTATTACTCTCACACAGTGTGCTGCCATCACAGTTCATGTAACATATTTATGTCAGGAGCCATCCAGGCTGCGGAGCTGCATATCTCTGTTTATCCCTGCCTTGCCTCAGTTCCCATGTTTTGCTGTAATCCATTCCTGGATTTCCATATGCTCTGTTCTGTACCTCTGATTCCTTGATTCTAGTTCTGCTCTTTGCTTCAGCTCCTGTTTCCTTCATAAGGTGCGCCCCACCCATGTGTTATGTTTGTCTCAGTCTGCAGTCTAAAGGTATGTTCTAGTCGGTTCTGTGTTTAACGTCAATGTTTAGTTTATTAGTAATTTAGTAAGCAGGGTTTAGCGTTAGGACCCACCGAATATTGGAGTACTTTGGCGTAGTGGTGGGCTAAGCATTCTATGACCATATGATGTGACGGAATCTCCAATTGTTATCACACAGTCCTAGGCTAGTTCCTGTATTCATGTTTGTCTGTCTCTTAATTACCTTTGCCCTCCTTTCCATCATCTGAGAATTTCGGTTCCTCTCTCCTCTCCCCATGTCCCAGTTAAGATGTCCTATCCTTGCTTAAAGGAGAAGCGTCCAAGGATTCTGGCTCTTCACTCCATCCCCTGTGTTCCTTGCCTTGTCCCCTGTCCTTTGTTGTGCCCCGTAGCATGTATGTCTTGTCTGGTAATGTTCCTTGCTTGGTCTCCCTGTCCCTTGCTCGCTCTGTCCCCCTTGCTTGCTATGTCTCTGCTATTGCTCTGCTTAGCTTCCACACTCCCAGCCTGCAGCATCCTGCACATGATTCTAGTGCTATGTCTCATGCCGGCTCCAGGGTGCTTGCAGGATATCTCCTAGTTTTGCTTTGTTCTGGACAACATCCACTGCTATGTCAGGGTGCTGGTATGTGGCTGCTCGACCCTAGATGCCCACCTGGGAGAGTGCAGTCGCCCTGCTCCAGGCCCTGTCCCACTCCGCTACTGCACAATAACTCCTGAACACAATCTTTGGGCGCTGTGGGTCATTACAGTGGTCTGTATGGACCCCCCAGTTCCTGACAATTTACCCATGATGCAGAGATCAGTTCAGATGCATATTCTTGAGGATTGTGTCAATAATGTCTAAGCAATCAGTAATACATCAATATTAGATCAATATCCCTTTGTCCCTTTTAACCCTCCTGATGTCTCTATTTTCTAAGAGCTCTGAAGTTTTAATGGATATGATTTTATCATATTGGTTTCTAAATGTTAAAATGTTGTTTAAAGGAACAGCAGAAAATATTTACAGCTACAATTGTGTTAATGAAAAAACGTATTTTCAAAATGTCTTTGTAATGGTCCGGTGAGGTTGGACCCGGAGGTGGAGCATGCCAGGAGAGACAGGAACCGGGAAGCAGTGAAGAGAAGTATATGGGTCAAACCAGGAAAGCAAGACAACCTGAATCATAACCCATAAGCAAAGTCAGCAAGCCGAGTCGATACCAGACGGTCAAAATCAGGAGCAAAACCAGCAAGCCAGGTCGCAAACGGAGAAGCCAGTCACAAATCCACACACGAACAAATCAGTAGTATGCACAAACCAAGGGTAACCCAGAAGTGGAAGTCCCAGGCTTAAATAGGAAGAGATTGAGGCATTTCCTGAAGGCAGAGGTCATCCAAGGTTATAAGAGTGCGTTACTGCTAGAACGCGCAATTGCAGGTTCTGTTGTACTAGTTTTCCGTGTGGCCGACCATGCGGTGAAGACACCGGACGAGTAGTGGGTGCAGAAAGTGTACTTGCTACCCGGGAAGGCGTTTGAGAAGGATGCGTCGCAGGAGCAGCCAAGGAGCGGAAAGTCAAGGACCTGTGAAGGTAAGTCCTTACAGTCTTAGCTTATTGCTTAAAAATATTTCAAGCTGTCAGAAAGTCCCATAAAAGTCCCATTTCTTAGCCACACCATTAACAGCAAGCGTGTTTGCTACCTTAACAGCAAGTGGGTCTTTTGTTATTTTTTTTTAATACGCTAGCATTTATTATGAATAATATACGGGTATTCAAATATTTAAAAAAAAACATACAAATAAAATTCGTTTTTTTTTTGCAATTTTACACCAAGGGAGAAATCTTGGCCAAACTTCCAACAGCAGTTACGTTCAGACCTCCATTATTCTTGATCCTGTGTGCACTGCGCCAGCAATATTGGCTCTTGCTTACTGGAGAAATGTCACACTGCCATTAGGCAGCCTGATCTCTCATGTACTGGTGGGGTACACAAGAAATTAGACTTGGGCGCCAGCCAAGTGTTCATGTTCGTCTTCATAAAACAAACCTTCATATTCCACAAATATTCGCCCATGTTCTTTTCGGACGAATTATCGTGTACTTTCTTTGTGTTCATTTTTTTCACTTTTTGACTTTTTTTTTTTAGCAGTGGTTAATAAGGGTTTAACACAGTAACAGTATGCAGCAACAGTCGACAGTAGGGGGCTCCTCTGCCATTAACCAATGAAGGGCAGCTGCTTTTCATTGGTTGATGTCAGACGTGCCTGCCGGAAACAACAGAGTCGCTCGTACCAGGGGCGTACCTAGAGTATTTGGCACCCGGGGCGGATCCTGTAAGTGGCACCCCCCCCCCCAAATGTAAAGACATCTACAAAATTATGTTGGCAAGAATATTTATTGCACCAATTTGTAAACTGTATGTCAACTGTAAACAACAAGAAATCTGAAAAAATGATGGAAGTTATGATGTACTTTAGAGCATAATTATATAATGAAAAAGACATTGGAAATGGTACAGCATAACACCCATCACTCTCACACATTTACCAATCCACACTTACCATTCCAGATGCCACACTTACCAATCCACACATACCAATCCACAGATTCCACACATACCAATCCACAGATTCCACACATACCAATCCACATTTACCAATCCACACTTACCAATCCACACATTCCACACACACCAATCCACACTTACCAATCCACACATACCACACATACCAATCCACAGATTCCACACATACCAATCCACAGATTCCACACAAACCAATCCACAGATTCCACACTTACCAATCCACACTTACCAATCCACACATTCCACACATACCAATCCACACTTACCAATCCACACATACCACACATACCAATCCACACTTACCAATCCACACATACCAATCCACAGATTCCACACATACCAATCCATAGATTCCACACATACCAATCCACACTTGCCAATCCACACATACCAATCCACAGATTCCACACATACCAATCCACAGATTCCACACATACCAATCCACACTTACCAATCCACACATACCAATCCACAGATTCCACACATACCAATCCACATTTACCAATCCACACATACCAATCCACAGATTCCACACATACCAATCCACACTTACCAATCCACAGATTCCACACATACCAATCCACACATACCAATCCACAGATTCCACACATACCAATCCACACTTACCAATCCACACATACCAATCCACAGATTCCACACATACCAATCCACATTTACCAATCCACACATACCAATCCACAGATTCCACACATACCAATCCACAGATTTCACACTTACCAATCCACACATACCAATCCACAGATTCCACACATACCAATCCACACTTACCAATCCACAGATTCCACACATACCAATCCACACATACCAATCCACAGATTCCACACATACCAATCCACACATACCAATCCACATTTACCAATCCACAGATTTCACACTTACCAATCCACACATACCAATCCACAGATTCCACACATACCAATCCACACATACCAATCCACTCTCACTGTCACTCTCACTGAATGATTTCCTACCTTTCCTCTTTTCTTCTTACAGCAGTCAGCTCCTTTTCTTTCTCTTCGCTCCTCTTCTTCTGTCTTCTTCCTGGTTCAGAGGGCACAGACGGTGGTGGGCGCAGCTTCAGTGTTGTGCGCCGGGATCTGACAACAAACCCCGGCGCACAGCAGCAGTTGCCGCGCAGATCGCGAGGGAGCGGTATCGGAGGTCTTTAACAGACCTCGGGCTCCCTTGAGTGATTTTAAGCCGGTGGAACCGGCTTAAAATCACTCAAGGGAGCCGGAGGTCTGTTAAAGACCTCCTATACCGCTCCCTTGCGAGCCTTCTCCTCCAGCGGCGGACATTGCTGTCCGTCTCTGGAGGGGTGCCGGGTGCCGGCAAGTTGGCACCCCCCTATAATGATATAATCATACCTGCATCCACTAGTGGCCACCCTTCCCTATCAGCAGCACCCCTTTCTAACTACTTGGGACAGCTGAGCCATGTTTAGCCCTGCCCTTTTATACCTGCTCTGCCCTTCAGTTGGGGCCTTTGCATTTGTTTGGCTTGGGTCTCTGTTAGCAGCTATAGCGCTTTTTACTTTGTTCTGATCTCCCGTTTATGACCTTGGCTACGTTTATGATCCAGATTTGTGTACCACACCCCGGCGTGTCTCAGACTTTCCTACCTGTCCAGCCATTTCCAAGCCATGTGCCCTACCTGAGGGCTTCCAATGGGGTGACAAACATAAGGCACAGAGAAAGGGTGAGAGATAGTGTGGTGGTTGTATCAGTGACAAGGAGGTTCTAGCAGCTAAGATGGTATGCTTCTCTGAAGAAGTGAGTTTTGAGATGTTTCTTAAATATTGGGAGGGTGAATGCTGAAGGTTCCATTGGTATGTTGGCTAAGCCTTTTTTACCTTTTTTTGCCAGGATTTGAAAGAGTCCCTCTTTAGATCGGCATGTGGCATAAATATAGTTGTCAACTTTCTCTTGGCCCAATCAGATATTGATGATGTTTTACACAGTGATGGTAATTAAGAGGTGGTTTATAGGAAGAATGCTACACAGGGGGCTACCTGACCCTCATATCAGGTGAGGATCTCAAACCAGGTGGACAGATCTATCAAGTACTGTGGGAACTTGGTGGATCTGTCCACCTGATTTGAGATCCTCACCTGATGTCCTTTCAAGGAATATATAGAGTGCAGTTTCCTCCACCAAAATCATATGGCACACATTCTTCGATCATCTGTAAAAATGTTGAAACCACTTTGAACTCTTGCGACACGGGGGTCTCTTGTGACTGCATAATGATGCTTAGGAGAATCTGAAACTTAATTTGATGTGTTTTCTTTCATGTTCCAGGCAGCCTACTGTGTACCATTATTACTAAAACATACAGGACACTTGAAACATGTAAAATTTGTGATTGCAATGTGTAGTTATCCCCTCAATATCACAAGTTGTGCATTTTGGTTCGTCTGTGCATGAATCTACTTTTATACCCGAGTGCAGGGCCGGCGCCACCTATAGGCAAGGTAGGTGGCGGCCTAGGTTGCAGATCAAGGTGGGGTACCTTCTCTGTGATTCCATGATGTTATATGCCAGAGCGCAGCACATTGATTAATACGGTGGGAGGGTGCAACAGGGAAATTACCGAGATAGACTAAGGCGGGAGGAAAAGGGGGTCATGCATCATCGTCTGTCTGGGTATTCATGTTAGTGTCTGTTTGGGTATGCAGGTGTATCTGCTTGGACATTTTAGTGTTGTGTGTGTGTGTGTGTGTCTGGGTACGTTAGCATCCGAACATGTGTCTGTGTTAGTTTGAGTATCTGGTATATCACACAAGTGAGTACACCCCTCACATTTCTGTAAATATTTTATTATATCTTTTCATGTAACAACACTGAAAAAATGACAGTCTGCTACAATGTAAAGTAGTAAGTGTACAGTCTGCTTTTTGTGAGATACTGTTTTTATTGGCAAAGGGGAGACATAGTAAGGAAATACATAGTAAAAAGAAAGATGTGGGGGAAAGATAATAAGGATAAAGAAAGAGGAGAGATAGGGGAGATAATGACAAAGAGGAAAAAAAGGTAGAAAAGAGAGAAAGGTAGACATAATTAATACAGGGAGAGATAATTAGAAAGAGGAAAGATGTGGAGAAAGGGGAGAGATAAAATGAAAAGCTATAGAGAGGAGATAAGGAGAAAAAGGGAGAGATGAGATAAGGAGAAAAGGAAGAGATAAAAAGAGATGGAAGGAGTAATAAAGAGAAATGAAAAAGATGATATAAAAAAAGAGGAGAGCTAATGAGAAAGGGGGAATCAAAGAAAAGGGGGATAGATAAAAGGGAAAGGGGACCTAAGAGAATGAGTTATGATAAACTGAAAGGTGAGGTATAAAGAAAGATGAGGAGAGATAAAAAGAAAGAGAAGATATAGAAAGAAGAGATACAGATAAGGAGACACAATTAGAACAGATTAAAGAGTAGAGGGAGAAATAAAGAAAAAGAGGAGAGAAGGAGAAAAGGGAGAGATAAAGAGAGATGGGAGGATATCTGGGTGTTGGTGCAAGTCCTATGTGTGCAATCTAGGTGCTGGGCCCGTACTAAGTGTGCAATATGAGTGCTTGGGCTGGCCTTTGGTGTATGTGACCTGTGATCTATGCCTGCACAGAGGGGGAGAGGTCATGTGTATGACGCTATCATATGACTCCCACAAAAGGTGTTATACAAGGGGCTGCAAAATCAGTTTTTGCCTAGGGTGACAAAAACCCTTACATCAGCCCTGGCTAGGTGTAGTTAAATGATTCGTAAATTGAGATTTATGAATTTCCAGATGTAAGACAGAATTGCTTACAAATTGTACAGCACTTCAGATTCTATCATGTTGCTCTGGGAGGAAAAAGCAAAACAAATCTTGCACTACAATAAGCCTGCCATTTTATTCTATTATGTATAACTATAACTGCATTTTGAGTAATAACTCATGATCACCAACAGATTATCTCCAAAGGATCTCCTAAGAAAATGCTGTACTTGGGCAAATGCCGTACAGCTAATAAATACATAATTTATATACTCACAGAACACTCCACCAACTACTTGGCAATATATTACCTAACACTCGGCTGAATCCAAATCAATTACCTCTTTTCTAATCTAATCAATAATCTAACCAAGGCTTCACACTTGCCTTCAAGCAGATGTGTGGTATCTAGACGTGAGAGATTATTTTTTTGTATTTTCTTTGTCATATCCAACATGCAGCATTAATCCAGAAATGAGGATTTGGCTGTAGGTTTGCATTGGAAAAAAGGGGTTTGCACACCTTAAAACGTTTGCATGACCCACTTGTCTGCCATGTAATGTATTAAACGTGTGGATTTTCACATTTGCATACAATGCCTGAGCGCTGTTGTTTTTCTATTTGTTGTTCCTTTACAGTATCAGTTAGAATATAATTTTTACTCTATATTGGAATAGTCTTAGTCCTTGTGTAGCATGTCTCTGGCACTCACATTTCACTCATGCCTAATGTAAATACTTTATATCAGACTTGTGCAAGTGGACCAAAAATGATCTGGACAAATGTTTTGGTTTTTTTTTTGGTCCATTCATTTTTGGACAACAAATTCTGTTTCCTGTTCTTTCGTTTTGGACAAAAGGGTTTTTACATTCAAAAACAAAATTTCTTGTCACTCATCCTCATTTTCTCTCTCATGCTCTTTCACATTCCCCTACCATTTCATTTACTCTCGATGTCTACCCACCTTCTCTGCTGATTGCTTCCGTGTCCCTGTCTCTGTGCTGCAAAGCTCAGCTTCTTATTTTACACCTTCTTATTCTACTGTCTTATCTTCATTCTTCATCCGCTGCTCCAAAAAGTCTTTGTTCTTCATCTGCTTCTCCATGAACAACGGGACATGACAACCAGCAATTTTCCAAAAAATAGCAGTTAGAGCAACAGTGAGAGGATGTGCCTGGAGGCCCTTCTACCAAAGTAACCTCAAGGGGAACTTCCGAAAAATGGCAGAGCTTCAGGGCAAATCCTCTTCCCTGATTGAAAGAAAGGGGAAAGGGTGTGCCCAGAGACACTGCCCTTTTGCCGGAAAAAAAACTCACAGTGAACTTCCGCAAAATGGTGGAGCTTCTGAGCACATCCCCCTCCCGATTGGAGGAGTGGGAGAGGGTGTGTCCAGAAGCTCTGCCCTTTTGAATTTAGTTTCCCAGCCATTCTGCTCGGAAAAAATTCAGGGACCTTTTTTGATTCGGAATTATATTTAGGGGTGTTCCCAAAGTGGGAGGTCCCTAAAACAGTTTGGACGGTCAAAGAGGTGCAGCAGCAGAAGTAGTAGAGCCACTGGCGTAACTACAGGGGCGCCGGTGCAATGCCTCCGACACCTTGTTCCAGTCTCCTCGTACTGGTTCAAAATAGTTTAGCAGTCATGCAGCCCCATGCAGCATGACTGAATTTAACAAAATTAGCAACAAATGATCACTCAGAGCAAGGAAGGAGACAGATCAGCAGCAATAGACCTCACTGGCTAATATTGAGTTCTGAGTATCCTAATTTGGGAAGATTGGCTTTCAACCAGGTGTAAGGAGAGTTGTGTTGTCTGGGGGTTGAGTATGTTGCCTGTCACAGAGAAAAGTATAGTATGTCACTGTGTTCACATTAGTGTCTGTATGAATGTTAGTACTGTGTGTGCGTATGTAAATGTCACTGTTAGTATGTATGTAAGTATGTCACTGTGAATTAGTGTGCATGTAGCTATGTGTCAGGACTTACCTTTGTAGCCACAATCTACTAAGACGCACTGCTACATTCCAACACTCACAAGTGTGCCTTACTTGCATCGAGTGTCCATGTGGTAGCTGGATCTTGTCCTTGCGGGAACTGAAATTCAGAGTGGGTCATGGACCAATTCGTGTGTAGCGTGTGCATTCTGATTGAAGTTTACTTTTAGCTCAATGTGACCAAAAAGTTTCAAAATAACAAGATAATTTGTAGATATTTGAGAAAATTGGCTGAACTTTAGAGTTGTTATCTACTGAGACCAGGAGTGCTGATGAAAGGCTTTTTCCGCAACCAGGTGCAGCACTAGAGTAGGCCAATACTGGACATCTAGCAGACAATCTCTAGCTTTAGTGATGTGTGCACAGTCTTTTAAAACAATGCAACATGCTGCGTTTTCTTACTTGGGCAGGCAGTAAGTTTCCAATCCAATCATCACAGATGAAGGATAATTTGCATTTAATGCCCTGACTGAGGTCAAGACAGAAAATATGTATCTGAATAACTTAAAATGTAATGTTTTGAATTGAAAATGTATTTCATGTGTGATGGTTGACCTTTAAAACTACTTATCTTAACTTTTTCCTTGTCATAGTGATTTTAGTTGTGACATTCTAGTAAGATAAAGTATAACTAAAAGAACATGGAATATCAAGTAACCAGTTTCACGAATGCAACAAAAACCCAAGAGACAATAACCCTGGCACACTTAATTATTTAATATAATTGCCAGCTGTCTCATTTTCCCAGGACAGTCCTGGGATTTTCATCCTTGTCCCAGTACTTTCAGTGTGCCAGGACATGTCCCAGGAAATCAGCAGTTGCGGATTTTAGGCAGTGGTGGACAAGGTCTGGGTAGACTAAGTCTCCTAAACTTTTTCTCTTCCACTTCCCTGTTTCCTTTTATCGTGGCTTCATCTCTTGCCTCTTCTTGTTCTTTCTCTGTCCACTTCCCACCTGAACCAGGACTCCCAGAGCACTTTGGTAATAGGGCGGGGCCTCTGGGCACACCACGTGGACAGCCTCTCCTCCATCCCTTTAAGCTTGAGAGAAGGTGTATGTGGATGCTCCACCCTTTTGTGGAAGCATTTTGTAAGGCTTGGTCAATGGAGATGATACTGGGGAGAAGTGGACGAAGTAAGATAACATAAGAAGAAGCAAGCTAAGAATCAGAGCTGCGGGAAAGGAGAAAGGGACACAGAAGCAGTGAGAGAGTTTGAGAGAGCTACTACTCTACTACTACTACTTCCCCCGCTCCTTTTGTTTCAATTACCTATACTACTCCTTTAGATTGTAGGCTCAGGGCCCTCAAAAGCCTACCATACCTGCCAGGAACTTTGTGTGAAAGTACCATAAGGCTAGATGACAAGCATACAGGCAGGGTTCTAAACTCCTGATATCATTGTATGGATTAATGTATATTTATTATGTAAATACAAATTTTACAGAGCAGAATTTGTTGAGTCATGCTGTACCACCGCCTGTATCTGGATCACTATATAATAATAGGAGCCCTGCTTTACCACTGTCAGTGTCTGGAGCAATACATAATGATAGGAGTCATGCTGTAGCACTCCTTGTGTCTGGATCACTATATAATGATGGGAGTTATAGTGCACCACTGTCAGGCTCAGTATACTGTATACTGATGAGAGTTAAGCTGTACCATTATCAGTGTCTAGCTTGCAATATAATGATGGAGGCCATTGTCTGACTCAATATATAATAATGGGAATAATGCAGTGCAATCATTGGTGTCTAGATCATTATATAATGTTAAGAATCACTTTGTCTGGATCACCCTATAATGATGGGAGTTTTGATGTACCACTGTCGGGCTTAGTATATACCGATGGGAGTTATACTGAACTACCTTCTGTCTCAATATATATATATATATTACATTACATGAGTGTTTAATAATGCTTCTACATAACATTACATAAGTTATGTAGAAGCATTATTAAACACTCATCTACAGACACCAGACAAGCCAGAAGGCTTGTTGTTCCCTCAGAAATCTCATGGTGCTGCCACAACCACAAGGGATTATGGGTGGGCACATGCAAATAAGGTCAACATATATTAAAAGTTGATAAATGTTGACCTTATTTGCATGCACCTACCCAGAAACCCTTGTGGCAGCACCATGAGGGAACAACAAGCCTTCTGGCTTGTCTGATGTCTGTAGATAAGTGTTTAATAATGCATATATATATATATATATATATATATATATATATATATATATATATATATACACCGTATTTGCTCGATTATAAGTCGACCCTGATTATAAGACGACCCCCCAAAATCTAAATATTAATTTAGGAAAAAACCAAAAAGCCTGAATATAAGACTACCCTTTAGGAAAAAAAGTTTTACTAGTAAATATTAATTCATGTAAACAATATTTTCATATTTAATACAAGCTATGATTGAGAAAAATATATATATTTTTTATTTCCTTTTATTTGCCAACCTGCCCCCCCCAGTTATGCACATCTGCCCCCAGGGTTGCCACTCTGCCCCCAGAAATGCCTTATACATTATATATTTGCCACTCTGCCCCATGATGTGCTTTTTAACCCTCTATATGCCACTCTGCCTCCAGAAATGTCTTATACCCTCCTATATGCCACTCTGCCCCATGATATGCCTTTTAATCCCCTATATGCCAGAGTGGCATATAGGGGGTTAAAAGGCATATCATGGGGCAGAGTGGCATATAGGGGGTTAAAAGGCATTTCTGGAGGTGTATATATACATGCTGGAACCTGAGGATGATAGGAGTGTGAGTACAGCCTCCATATGCCATGCTACCACCACCCTTACACATCCATACTAACACACACTCATTCACAAACCTTTAAATACTCATTCATTCCATTAATCACACACACACACACACACACACACACACACACACACGCACGCTCAAACCCCCCACCCCCTTACCTGAACTGCAGATCTCTCACTCGAAGACTTCTGCAGGGGCCCGGCTGTGAGTGCAACTTCTCTGGCCCCGCCCCCAGAGGAAGGAGGGGGGAGGCAGAGTTATGTGACACTCTTCTAGCTTCCTATTCTCCTGCTGCTCGCGACCAAAGCCCGGTAAGTAGCATGGCCCCAGCGGACATTTTGAGGTCTTATTAGAAGACGACCTCGATTATAAGACGAGGGGTATTTTTCAGAGCATTTGCTCTGAAATAAACCTCGTCTTATAATCGAGCAAATACGGTATATATTTATATATATATACACATTGATGGGAGATTTCCTTTACTGGTGCAAATGTCATTTCTGGCAACAAGCTTGTTTCCCTACTGATTTGATTTGGTTGAATATTCAGGGTTATTTTTTATTCAGGGATCAAATGTGTTGCCTGGTGCCCACATTTACACTCACTCTCTCACACTCTCATTCTAGTTCATTCTTTCTCTCATGCTCTCTAAAAGTTTTCTCTCTCTCTGCCGACCACTTCCACTTCTGCTGACCATTTCCGGATCTTCTTCCATCTTCTACCTTCTCTTCAATCTGCTATTTGTGATCA
The DNA here is from genome assembly GCF_027358695.1 of Spea bombifrons. NCBI lineage: Eukaryota > Metazoa > Chordata > Amphibia > Anura > Pelobatidae > Spea > Spea bombifrons. Next base: position 70,316,065 of record NC_071088.1, on the reverse strand, counting down.
GGGCCAGCTTTAGATGTTCAGGCCCCTATGCAGCCACCTCCATGGTGCCCCCACCCCGTTATCACCCCTTCCCCGTCATTCACCTCCGGACTCCCTTTGGCCCCTCCTTCACTGTGTCACACCTCTCTTTTCCTCCCTTCAGGTATAAAATAAATATAAACACATGGAAACACAGCACTGCATGTATAGATCAACTAAATAAGACACAAACTCTGCCTTGCAGATATAGGTTGACTGAAAATCACATATACAGTAAACTCTGCATTCACGGTATAGATCACATAAATAATGCATTGAAACACTACATTGTAGATATAGATGACAAGTAACACACCCCAAAGGCCAGCCCTGGCAGCCATATTGCATACATAGGAAGTGCCCTGGTACCCAGATTGCATCCACACGACCTGCACCCAGATTGGATGCATGTTTCTGTCTTCTTTGTCCTCAAACAGCTTGTCTGTGTCATCTTTGCACCAAACAGCTTGTCTGTGCCATCTTTGCCTTCAACTGCCTATCTGTGCTGTCTTTGCCCCAAACAACCTATCTGTGCCATCTTTGCCCCAAACAGCCTGCATGTGCCATATTTGCCCCCTAAACAGCCTTACTTACACATCCCCATCCATGCTATCACACACTTATACATACATAAATAAATGCATACTCAATTACACATACTCATTAATTTACTCACCTGCCTAAAAATAGATTCTGTGCTACAAATGTATCTACCGCATACCAAGACTGTATTGTAGTCATGTGCATAGCGAACAAAATGGTTTCAGACTAAATTTTTAATTAGTTTTTGCCACATTTGTTTTCAGGTAAGAAATTTTGTTTCCCAGCCGTTTGGCTCAGATAAAATTTGGGAGTCTTTTTTTAGCCGGAATGACATTTGGGATGCGTTCCCAAATGAGGAGGTCCCTGACACCTTCTGGACTCACCTTTTATTATAGAAGTTAAAAAGGGTTCCCTTATAGTTAGGACAGTCAGAGAGGTGCAGTAGGGCACTGAGTCTGGGCAGGTAGACACTGGCAGATAATAAGCACATGAAGCCCCCTGGAGCAGGACTGAATTTCCCCAATATTATATATTATACATATTATATTGACACCAACATTTATTTATCAATGAAGAATTAATGATGAATAATGAGGATTAACTGTGTTAATCAACTGAACTATGCTACAGTAGTACACTACGGTTTTTCCAATCCACCCTACAACAACATTTTCTGCACTAACAAACAATTAACTTGCAGTATGGTAGGTGAGCAATGAAAGTTAATTGTTACTGTTTCACACTAAAATCATCATCAGCCTGTCATTGCTGCTACTGGCAAGTTAAAATGACATCAGCACAATTATATATATATAATGCTTGTTCTTTCCACTTGTAAATGCTGATTGGCCAGAGTAAAACAAAAAGTAAGGAAAAACTCACACATGTTATTGGACCTATCATTCACAGCCATTACCATCAATGAGACCCCCCCATGTTTTGTCTTCTTCTACCTTTGATATGTACTGTCCTATACACAGTCCCTCCCACTCCACCTTATCAACGAGAGCCAAAACCGCTCGTAATGGTGCCAAAACAGCTTGTAACGCTACGGCGTGCCAATGAATGGATGAATCGTGATGAATTTTCAGAATTTTAGTAGCTCGTTTTTGTCAGTTCTACAGTGATCGCCCTTGTTTTCGTTGGTTCATACGAAACAGGCAATTTTCGTTAAAAAAATAAAGGTCATACGAAAACCGATATAATAGTCTATTGTATTGTAGTGTTGGTGTGAATTTGGTGATATAATCTGCACCATAATAACTAGGCAGCACTAGATTATGCTGTGTGAGTTGGACAGCGTAAGTGGAGCTTTGGGGCTGTGGGTGTGGTAAGTTTTCTAGTAAGTAATTGATAGCTGTGCTGGAAAGTGTTCCCGGAAAACAAATTCTAAATATTATACCGTAAATACACAAAAGTATGACAGTTCCTGTTCTACAGAAATAATGATAGTTTACCTGTTTGGAAAATCATATATTTCTCAAAATTAGGTTCATAGGTCAGATTCAGATTTTTTTGTAGATTCAACCTGTTTTGGCACATAAGAAACAAGTAGGTTTTTCTTCATACTACGCAGCAATAATAATTTAATGTAACATCATAATGTTATAAGATAAGCATATTTAAGGAAATAAATTTAAGTTTAACCTTTTCACAGTCACAGAAAACAGCAGCACACAGCAATGTGTTCCACCTCCCTCCAGTAGTGAAATAATTAAAGTCTCAAAATCAAAGCATACTGATGCATAACATTTTGACAACACAGCGCTGCAGATTGTAATAGGCCATGACAGAATCTCATCACAAAAAGTCAATATTAAAACAAAATGACAAATATACACGGAACATCTCTCTCATACATCAGTCAGGTCAGCATTTTAAGATGAATCGCCACTGGAAAGGAATCTGTTCTGAGTGGTGAGTTTGTATGAGCAGAATACTGATCAGTGCTAAAGGCCTTCAGGGAATAAACTGCAGGTAGACATGCAGTGAGATATTTGTGCTTAAAAAAGTGGAAAATGCCTTAGGTAGCACTGCTATAGCACACAAAAAAGTTTTTTTTTTTGAAAAATATCAAGCTTAGCTGTCACAGCAAGTGAGTCAACAGTAGTGGGCTATGACCCCATCAAGTCTATTAAATAGCTAATGCTCAAATCGATAAATCCTAGTGGTTCCTAGCAGGGTTCAGATGACCTGTCAACTACACTACTGTACAGTGTTACAGCATGCAGCAAGAAGCATATACCATAGGATAAACATAGTGACAATGACAGTAGTATAAACTGGTGGGAAACAAAATTAGGTATGTACTTCTGATCAGTCTGACTGACTATAAATGTATGTGGCATCACAGAGTAGAGTTAGAACTATTTCACAAGACTGAGTTGAACAGACAATAAGATCATAGCTGCTAACAGTACCCAGTTTGACAGGACCTGACCAACAGCCAAATAAGGCATTGAGCAAAAGAAAATAGGACAGAGATGAAGTGTTATGTACAAGGTGGAGCTCCCCATACATCCAGACTTTCCTAACATGACATGAGACCCTCTTCAATTGAGTGTGACACCAAGACAACAAACTTGGTCTGTCAGTTGGATAGTGGAGATTTGTCAGGAATTGTGGACAGACCGGATGGCGGGATTATCATAAACTCAGCCTCGGAGTGTTCAGCTTTAGGTAATGGGTCACCATACATGATGCAATTCCTGAAAGAAAGTCGGTGAGGCAAGTTAGAAGAGAGGGTGAAAGGTCAGGAGGGGAAATATAGATTAGGACGATGGATTAACCCTGCCTATATAAACTTGCTCTGCCCTTCAGTCAGGGCCTTTGCATTAATGTGTTTGGACCACTTTGCCGTCTGCCCTGCCAGTAGGTTTCCTGACGTCTGCCCCGCCAGTAGGCTTCCTGCCGTCTGCCCCGCCAGTGGGCTTCCTGCCGTCTGCCCTGCCAGTGGGCTTCCTGCCGTACTTGTTTGTCCTGCCGGTTTCCTAAATACAGACTTTATCCTAGTATTCTGCCTGTAGTGGCTTTCTTTGTGCCTGTCTGTATCATCCCTCAGCTATGAGGCATTGTGGGGTACAGACAGAACCCCTAGTATCCCCTGCACCTGGACTCCTACCCGACCTGCTTGCCCGGTTCCTGACACCCTGGAAGCCAAAGGAAGATACCAGTTGTTCGATGGAAGACGTGTAGATGGACAATAGTGGAGGCCCAAGAAATGAACCTTGAGGAACACCAATAACTAGTGGTAGGGGGCAGCATCAAGTTTCAGTGGAAACCAGATTGTAGAGGGTCAAGCATAGAGTTTGATTACAGAAAATTAGTTGAATGATTGTAAGTTAGTCGTTCCAGAAGTTTGGATGCCAAGGGGAGAAGGGAAACTGGACGGTAGCTTGATGGGGATATGGGATCAAGGGAAGGCTTCTTTAGGATAGGAATGTATCAGAGGAAAAAGATATTAGTTAAGGTTGGATAGCTAAAGAGGCATAGTAAGAGATGTGAAGATGCTGGGTCGAGAGGACAGCTGGTGAGGTGGGAGGATGCGAGGACCTCAGAAGCTACAGTGGGGTGACTGAACTAAAGCAGGTGAGGCTGGCTTGCGGCATGGAGGGAGGTTGAGGTACTATTTAATTAACACCATGGAGCGAGGATCTTAGAAAAAAGGTGTCAAGCAAGGTAGGTAGGTGGCAAGCTCTTGGGAGAGAAAATTGTAGGGAGGTGCTGTGGGACAGAGATGGGTGTTAAAGGTAGAAAATAAAAGGATACAAGCTTAACCCCTTGTCTGCCAAATGCAATATCTAAAACTTTTAAATATGGATCCAGGCTAAAAGAGAAAAGATTAAACAAAGTAGATGAAGAACACAAAGATAGGAAAGCTAGGGAAACATTTAGAGAGGATGAGAGGGTGAGATAGAGGAGAGTGATGTGGGCTCCGGTCAATAAATTGTGTTCCCAAATTCAAAATGCCCTCAATTTTAATCTGAATCAAATGTGCAGGGAACACAATTCATTATCTTAAAATGAATGGGCCAAAAACAAACCAAAAAATGTGTCCGAATAATTTTTGCCCCATTTGCACATGTCTTGTACCCACGCTTGTAAATGGCTGAGCAGGAGATGTGTTTGATCGCATGCATCTACTGGGGCAAATAGCTTGGCAATGAGGAAAGGGAGCAAATACATAATAGAGGATTCTGATGGATATCTATGCATTTGAACAAAGATAAAAGGTAAAAACATAAGGTGACCCTCAGCTATCATATACATTAAAGTGCATGTGATAGCTGGAGTGCAATTTACCGTATTTGCTCGATTATAAGACGAGGTTTTTTCCAGAGCAAATGCTCTGAAAAATACCCCTCGTCTTATAATTGGGGTCGTCTTCTCAGACCCCCCAAAAAATGTCTGCTGGGGCCATGCTGCTTACCGGTCGCGAGCAGCGTCTCTTCTGTTAGAAGCAGGAGGACAGGAAGCTTGCAGCGTCCTCACAGAGCTCTATCTCCCCCTCCCTCCTCTGGGGGCGGGGCCAGAGAAGTTGCTCTACAGCCGGTCCCCTGCAGAAGTCTTCGAGTGAGAGATCTGCAGTTCAGGTAAGGGGGTGGGGGAGGGTTTTTGGGTAAGTATGTGTGATTAATGTGAGTTTAATGTGTGAAGTATGTGTGATTAATGGAATGAATGAGTATTTAAATGTGTTTGTGTGTGATAGCATGGATGTGTAAGGGGGGTGGGGGTTGTAGCATGGCATAGGGAGGCTGTAATCCCACTACTATCATCCCCAGGTTCCAGCATGTACTGGCTGCCTTGGCTTGATAGGAGTGTGACTGCTGTTAGCAGTTTGATATATATATATATATATATATATATATATATATATATATATATATATATATATATATCAAACTGCTAACAGCAATCACACTCCTATCAAGCCAAGGCAGCCAGTACATGCTGGGTTAAAAGGCATATCATGGGGCTGAGTGGCATATAGGGGGTTAAAATGCATTTCTGGACCTCCAGAAATGCATTTTAACCCCCTATATGCCACTCAGCCCCATGATATGCCTATATACCTCCAGAAATGCATTTTAACCCCCTATATGCCACTCAGCCCCATGATATGCCTTTTAACCCCCTATATGCCAGAGTGGCATATAGGGGTATAAGGCATATCATGGGGCAGAGTGGCAAATAGGGGGGTATAAAGCATTTCTGGGGGCAGAGTGGCATAACTGGGGGGGGGGCAGGTTGGCAAATAAAAGGAAATTTAAAAAATATATTTTTCTCAATCATAGCTTTTATTAAACATGAAAAAATAATTTACATGAATTAATATTTACTGGTAAAACTTTTTTCCTATAGGGTCGTCTTATATTCAGGCTTTTTGTTTTTTTCCTAAATTAATATTTTGATTTTGGGGGGTCGTCTTATAATCGGGGTCGTCTTATAATCGAGCAAATACGGTAATTATGACATTGTATAAATTCCAAACAAAGTTAAAAAATGAAAGGATATAGAGGTACAAGTGATGGATTTCATGCAAATGGCATGGGATTTTAAGGCCAGTGACCAATGAATTATGCATGTATATAAAAAAGTATAAGAACATAACTTGCCAACTACAATACACACACCAAATGGTTGGATCATATTATCTCTCAATAGTAGTCCTCCAACTCTCCTCTTTTTTTCTTTTTTTTTTTTTTTTTTATTATTACGAAAATACAAAAAGACTTACAAGTAAATGTCTAAATACATCGATAAAATTTAAACAAATACATACATACATAACATAATTTAGGACAGACAAACAATTTTGGATTCCAATTAACAGCCTCAATTGCCGCGTATTTCAAAAAAAAAAAATAAGAAATATACGAGGACAATACTACTTCTTCATATCAATGTATTATTGACTCTATTGGGATATTGTTAAAGCTCTATTTCTTTCAAACTGCAGAGATATAGCTGCAAGAGAAGAAATTAAAGGATTGCTAATCTTAATTAATCCATTTTGCCTTCTTGCAGCAATTTTATCCAGTTTTCCCAGGCTTCTGACCCAGCTTTATTCCCTCTATCATATAACAGAAGCAATTTTTCCATATAACATTGATGCATAATCTGAGCTTTTATTTTTGTCCAATTGATTGGATCAGAAGTTCTCCAATTCCTAGCTATAATTATTTTAACTGATGTTAACACATGTAATAAAAACTGCAATTCCTGAATAGATATTTTAGGTAGATTTAGATGTAATAAGACTCTTTCTGGTGTTAATCCCCAGTGTGGTCCAAACAGTTTAATGAACTTATTAGATAATTCTTGCCAAATTCTATTTATCAAAGGACAGCTCCACCAAATATGGGTCATATCTCCTTTATAATACCCACATCTCCAACAATTCGCCAGATTATTGGGAGAGATTTTTGCCAGTGTTGTAGGCACTAAATACCACCGGTTCATCAATTTATATTGCATCTCGTTAAGGTTCAAACAGTGTATATTTTTATACAATACATATAATGATTTATTCCATTCTTCCGGTTTAATTATAATATCTAAATCTCTCTCCCATTTTTTAATTGCTGGGGGGATACATTCCCTTTTAAGTAGCGTTATCAAAGTTAGTGCTTTTGACAACAATTTTTTTTGTGAATCCCCTACTACTAGGTCATTTAAAAGTTTTTGTACTTTTACATTTAGATTCCAGTTTATAGATTTTAATAAAAAACTTTTAACTCTTAAATAATTATATGCTTCACCTTCTGGGAGATTGAATTCTATTTGAAGCTGAGAGAAAGGCTTCACATTAGAGCCATTAATTAAATCTTTAATTCTATAAACACCTCCTTGTAGCCAAGTTTTTAGATTGATATTATCTATTAAATTTTCCATAACCTCCAATGGTAAATCTACTATTATCTTATTTTTTAGCCCTAACTTGCTTCTTACCCAGGTCCAATTCGTATAGAGTTGTCTTAAGACTAAGCTATTTATAGTTGGAATTAATTCTATCGCTCTCTTGTAGGGGACCCAAAACAGAGTTTGTAGCACTTTAACAGGGTATATTTTTATAGTCTCACCTCTATACCAAGACTCCTGAATAGATTCCTTTCTCTGTGATATACTAGCATGCATTAAGAGGGCTGCTTGTGAATATTCTTGGATTAGTGGAACACTTAATCCTCCTTGGTCTTTCTTTTTTGTAATCAATTTAGCATTTAATCTCGGTTTCTTACCTCCCCAAATAAATCTATTTATAGCACCTTGAATTAGATCCAGCCAACTGTAAGGTATATTTAGTGGCATCATCCTAAACAAATATATAAATTTGGGTAGAATATATGCTTTCACCACATTTATCCTCCCCCACCAAGAGATAAATAGGTTTCGCCATTTTTTAAAGGATAAATTCATTTCTTTAATCATGGGGAGTAAATTTTTTTCAACCCAGGTGTTTGGAGTATTTGTAATTTTAAGACCTAAATAGACTAAAGTATCATTTGTACAACCGAAACCAATTCTCTCAATTTCATTCTTTTGTATTTCACTAAGATAGGAAGGTAACACTATTGATTTATTTATGTTTAGTTTATAGTTAGAGATAAAGCTAAATCGATCTATTTGCTTTATGATCTGATTCACTGAGTTCACTGGATCTTTAATTGTAAGTAATATATCGTCTGCGTAAAGTTTGATTTTTTGTATTTCCCCCTCTCCACATCCCACTATCCCAGGATTAATTCTAATATCTCTTGCGAGAGGTTCTAAGGATAGGACGTAGAGCAGTGGTGAAAGAGGACAACCTTGTCTTGTCCCATTAGACAACAAAAACCAATCCGATTTAATTCCTGATCCAATTACTCTGCCTCTCGGGTTCTTATAAAGGGCCATTATCGCTTGGTGAATCTTGCCTTTTATCCCAAATGCTTTTAAGGTTTCTGCTAAGTATCCCCAGCTGACCCTATCAAAGGCTTTCTCAGCATCTAATGATAGGGTCAACTGAGGAGTTTCAGTTTGTATATTATCTTCCAAAATTCCCAATAACGCTCTTATGTGATTAGATGCAGAACGTCCTTTGACAAATCCAACTTGATCTGTATGGATCAACTGCGGTAACACCATGTTTAGTCTTTGAGCTAGTATACCTGCATATATTTTTGCATCTATATTTAAAAGAGATATGGGTCTGTAGCTGGTTATCTTGTCAGGTTCCTTCCCTACTTTAAGTATTGGCATAATGTTGCCTCTCAAAAACTCTTCAGGGAGAACCCCCTTATCCATACCCTCATTATAGGCTCGGACTAGGCATGGTGAAATCTCCTCAATAAATATTTTATAGAATGTAGCGTCGAACCCATCTGGTCCAGGAGATTTTTTTTCCCGCAATCTATGTATTTCTTTATGAACCTCGTCTAAAGTTATTTTTTCATTTAAGGTATCCAAGTTATGTTTGGGGAGTTTAGGAAATGTTCTGTCCGCAAAAAATTTTTTTACATCTGATTCTATAGATTTATTAGGCAAATTATATAACTCCTCATAAAATTCATTAAAAGCTTGACCTATCTCAATAGGGGCTAGGAGAATTTTTCCTTTGTATACAATTCTAGTAATCATCTTATCTTCCCTTTTCTTTTTCAATTGATTGGATAACATTTTATCTGCCCTATTTCCTTTATAGTATCTTTTTGATTTCAAAGTCATCAAGGCTCTATTGGTATTCTCTAGTAATATATGGTTAATTTTATCATTTATTTCTTTAATTCTCATAGCATTATTTTTTACGGGATTCTGTTTATTAAGTTTATTAAGATGAAAAAGAGTGATATATAAATCAGATATTTTAGCTCCCGCTTTTTTTTTGCATATGCTCCCAATTTAATAAAATGTCCCCTTATAACTGCCTTGAATGCACACCAAAGATTTAGGGCTGAAATGTTATCCACATCATTTTCATTAAAGTAAAGCTGGGATGCTTTTTTTATATATTCAATGTCTTCTGGTTTTTCCATTAATTTATGGTTCAATCTCCAATCTGTTCTAAATCTTTCCCCCTTCTCTTCCAAATCCATAGTAACTAAATTATGGTCAGACCATGTTGTTTCATGTATTTTAGTATTTTTTGCTTTTAATGCTAAGTTACATTCTCCCAAAATTAAATCGATACGAGAATAGGAATTATGTGTTTTAGAAAAACATGTAAAGTCTTTTTCTGTAGGATGGGCTATTCTCCAAATATCAAATAACGCATGTGATTTTAACAAAGCTTGGAATCTCTGAGCTTGTAGGAGGAGATTTCGATCCTTAATAATTCTCTTTGAAGACATTTTGTCTAGAAGGTGATCTAATATGCAATTGAAGTCTCCCATCCATATTAGAAAACCCTGTTTTACCTTCTGAACTTTTCCTAAAAGATTAGACAAGTATCGAGCTGGAGAGGTGTTAGGTGCATATACATTTACTAATGTGAATAATATATTATTGATTTCAACAATAGCAATAATATATCTGCCATCAGGATCAGTTTCTACGTATTTAAATTTTAAATCCAGCTCTTTAGAAAATAATATGGCTACACCTCTTTTTTTCTTTGTTTTTATTGATGCCTGTATGGAATACGGATATCTCTGATTTCTTAAAGTATTATTATCCACCAGGCGCCAATGTGTTTCCTGAAGGAAACATATATTTATTTTTTCTTGCCATAACCTTTGCAATACTATATGTTTTTTTTGGGTCGAATTAAGGCCTTGGGTATTTATCGTGCCGAACCTAATCATCTTTAGTTAATTTAACAATCTTACTTGTTCTCCCAATGAGTCTCACATTGTATGTCCTTCGTATAACATAGACATGGAATCCACAAAAAAACAAAACAACAATTAAAAACATTAAACAAATTTGTAGGAGTAACATCCACCGATGTATTCGCCTACAACCGCACCGATTCTCCCCTCTGATAGTGCGGATAATTAATGCCATCGAGCAGATGACAATTGGAGTCTAGGTCTAGGTTATAAAATTATCAAGTATGTATATATGTGCCCATATTATTCCTAAGAAATTAAGGAGAAAAAAAAAAAAAAAAAAAAAAAAAGTTTTACAACCAAGCAATTTTCAAAAACTAAGTGTTACCTATAAATCAAATAAAATATCTAATATATCTCCAAAAGTGTATTGAATCTCCATTATTTAATTATCTCATTCTAATTACTTATTAAGTAACTAGAAATACTCGTGCCCAAGATTCACATCTCATATCTATTATTAACGTGTTTTTACAATATCTTAAGTAAAAAAAAAAAAAAAAAAAAAGAAAAAAAAAAAAGAAAAAAAAAAAATCATATGAGAACAAGTGAAACGTCTAATATACCTCGTAAAGTGCATTGAGTGTAGATTAATTTAGTTATCTCATCCCAGCTACTTACCAAGTAGCTAGGAATATTCGTGTCAAAAAATTCATGTCACAATGTGTTACTTATGCTATTAATATCATGTTTTTCCATCTCAAAAATGTTTTTGTTTTTTTTTTAGCAACAGAGCCATTTCCAACAAATTTAATCTAAAATATAACTCAGGTGAAATACCTAATATATCTCATAAAGTGCACTAGATTTCCATTATTTTACTTATCTCATTCTGATTACTTACTAAATAGCTAGAAATATTTGTACCAAAAATTCATAAATTACATGTATAAACATGTGGAACGTCTAATATACCTCATAAAGTGCATTAAGTACAAATTATTTTAATTGTCTCGTCCCAATTACATTCTGATTACTTACTAATATATCTAATGTCTAAATATACCTCATAAAGTGCATTAAGTGCAAATTGTTTTAATTATCTCATCCCAGTTACTTATCAAGTAGCTAAGAATATTCGTGCCCAAAATTTCATATATATCTCATATGTATTACGTAACGTGTTTTTACAGTGTAAAAAAAAAAAAAAAAAATTAAAGTTAATTTATTCTTTTATCTTGTAACCATTTCTCCAAATTTTCAGGTGTATCGAGAGTCCAAGTTTTAAATTCATATGTAAGCGTAATTTTAGTCAGAAAAGTCCATCTGTATCGAATATTATTTTTCCTCAAAATAGTTGTAAGATGTATATACTGCCGTCTTCTTGATCGTGTAAGATAAGAGAGATCTGGAAAAATTTTAATTTTATTGTATGGTTCCGGCAATGGGTTTTCTCTATGCATTCTTAAGATTTTCTCACGAATTTGAAGATTTGCACAACTCAACAAAATGTCACGGGGTGTTTCCGAAGATAAGTCTGCTACTTTTGCAGATCTATAATAGCGATCCCATATAGGTACATGTGCTTCTCGGGTAATCCCCAATTTTAAGAAAAAATCTTTAAGAAACTTTTCTAAGGAATCAGTTGTTAAACTCTCCGGAATTCCTCTTATTCTCAAGTTAATTAAAGGGGGGGTGGAGTCATGACGTAGCACGCGCGCGTGCCACGCTCGTGGCAACGGAGTCTAGGGCAGGAGAGGCCCAAAACTAACCTGTGGCGTACCGAGAGTCCCCCGCCGGCTTCACAGAAGGTGCCGCTGCCGCTGCTCTGCTGTTGCGGCTCTTGTTGCTGCCGCTGCTGTTGCCGTCCAGCTTGTGTACCTGGACCGGACCAGGACGCGACCGGGACTACGACCGCTGTGACTGCCGCGTCGCTGTGCCGCTGTGGTCGTCGTAGCGGCTGCCGGAGTTGAGCTCGTCGGAGCTGTGATTGCCGGGACCGCTGGGATTCCCGGGTTGCGGTGATCCTGGCGTTTCTGGCGGTTCTGGTCGCTGTGGCGGCTTCCATCGCCGCAAGTATTACGGCTGCCGCCATTGAGGCTCTCCACGAGGCTGTTCCCGCGGTGAGAGAGCGGTGAATTAAGCTGCGACCTGGCTCGGTACAGTGGGAGATCTGCATGCGGGAGTGGACGGCCGTGTGACCTGTAGAGTTTGTGGAGCCCGCGTCCTGATGTGTCTGCTAGCTGAGGCCCCGAAATATTAGTCTATACTTCAAATCTTCTATATATGGATATAGATATCTGATACGGACATCTTGAAACGGATATATTTTTCAGTTAAGTGGATTTTTTCTTTTTTCTCTTTTTTTTTTTTTTTTTTTCTTTTTCTTTTTTGGATGAAATTTTTTGTGGATGAAATTTGATATTTTTTATGGACTGCTATTGATCATGGGATGAAATTTGATATATTTTTTCTTTTTTTATGGACTGCCATTTATTATACATATCGAATATATATAAATTCTATATGTTATATATGATATATTAGCTAAACTGCATCTACACCATTGAACTATTTAAGAATGAAAGATGAATTATTGCCATACATAAGATATATTATTTAAATACCTAGTATATTAAACAACGTAAGAAGGAAAGATCCATAAATGTAACATAGCGGGTCAGTTAGTTAGAAAGAAAGGTAGGAAGGAGAAGGAAAGAAGGAAAGAGGAGGAAAGAAAAAGGAAAGGAAAAGAGGAAAAATAAAAGGAAAAAAATAAAAAAAAAACTCTCCTCTTTTTTTCATGCAGAGCACATTTTACCTCTTATGTCCTACACTTTCCCATATGCCAGTAACTCACACTGGTGAAAGTCTGATGGATTAGTATAACTGATTAACATGAATAAGTTAAGTCATAGTGTCAGTAAACAGACAGTAAAACAAGTAGACTTTTAAACTTCCACGCGATACAGTATGCTGTAAGAGGAGTGTGTGAAATCACCTTTCGGTGCATTTTGTCAGCCTATTAGTCTACTTCCAGTGTTGCATCTACATTCCATTTGCAAGTTACATCCCTTACCATGGGAGCTTAGGAGTGAAGAGAGCAAATGATGAGTTGTTAGAAAAGTTTCAGAGAACATGCATTTTGAATGAGGCTTACCAAGATCTGTGACACTATGTTCCTGAGCTGTGTATGAACTTCCAAGCATACTAAAAGAGTCTATGTATATCTTAAATTATGCCTCAGCATTTATTTTATAGTGAAAAAAATATTATTTGTATTCCAGTTTAACTTTCAAAGTTATCAGACTTTATGAAATAGGATCAAGTGATATCTACTGTATTTGTTTTGGGTGGCTGAAAAGGGATTGGAGCATACATGGGACCTATTTACATTTGAAAATGTACACATTTTCAAAATGTAAAGTTGTATACTCCTGCATGCCTCATGTCTAGTCTAGTTAACTGATAACTGATCGCTCAACTTTTTAGTGAAAAGACCACTCTGACAGAAGTGCCATTTCATTTCTGGAGATACCACAACGAGGAGGGCCACATGGCATGCTGTTCGAGATGGTGTGTGTAAGTGTACGGTTTGAGCATAGATATGTTTATACTGTATATATGTACACAAAGAACACCTGACCATCACAACAGGGACTTTTATGACATCACATTCGAAATACATAGACATTAATTGTTAGAAGTATAGCATTGTCCAAAATGTCTTGGCATGCTGAAAGGGACATACCAAGACATTTTGGACAATGCTATGCTTTCAATTTTGCGGGAACTGTTTGAGGAAGGATTTCTATTCTAGCATGACTGTCCCCCAGTGCACAAACAAGGTCCACAAAGACATGGCCCATCAGTGCCTGACATTACAAATTCTCTACTAGATGAAGTTCCAAGATCTTATGGAAAGTCTTCCTAGAATAGTAGAAGCTGACATAGCTGCAAAGGGGGAATCAACTACATATTAATGTCTATGTATTTAGAATGAGATGTCGTAAAACTCCCTGTTGGTGTAATGGTCACTTGTCCCAAATGCTTTTGTCCATACAGTGTATGTTGCAAGTGTATGGTGGTAGAGTGGCTGTGTTTGTATGTATGTGTAAGTGTGTGGTTATAGAGTACATGTATGTGTGTAAGTGAAATTATAGGGTGGAGTGAGTATGTCTTCGTGTATGGTGCTAGCATATGCAAATATGTTAGCATCTGTGTGTGCAAGTGTATGCTGTTAGTATGTTGTATATGCGTTACTGTATAGTGTTAGAGTATGGTAGTGTGTGGTGTTACCATAGGTGTGTGCATTAGTATTGGGTGTCCCCATGAGTATGTGTGTGTTAGTGTATGATGTTATCGTGAGTGTATGTATCCGTATATGATGTTAGAGTGTAAGTGGTCAGCCTATGGCCAGTGGTGCTAGAGAAAGGAAGGAGATAGTTTGTGTATTTATGTGTACGTGTATGGTGTTATAGTGTGTAGGGGATGAAAACTGCAACCAGGGGGTACTAAACATTTTATAACTCGCGTAACTTCACAAACTTCATCTTGAATTATAAAAAATTCTCATGTCCCACCAGTCCCTTGCTCTTGGATTTAGCCTGGGATTTAGAATTGTTCTCTAACCTCAGATCTTCTTCAGATAATAACCTGCTTCTTTTTCAGATTGCATTAAAACAAATCCATCCCATTTAATTCCACTGTGCTGAGCTACGAAAACAGACAGACCAAATTTATGATTGCAAATTGAATGAAATCCATTAATCAATTTGGAGTACCTATTAACACAAGAGGTCCTGCAGAGACAGAGTGGGGTGTTTTCTAATCACTTAATATGTTTGCACTAACAAAATAAGCCTTTATTCAACATCCTTAAGAGAAAACAAGAAGATATTACTGACCCTTTTAGATTTTTGTCATGTTTGTATGAACACAATATGCACTATTGCATTGAAAATAAAGCCATTTAATTTCTGAGCTGTTTACCACCTGCTGGCCACTTAACAAAGCAGAAAAAATATGCTGCATTAACTTTTCCTCTATGATTAATAATATCCCACTTGGATGATCAAGGAGTTCATGATTTTCCAAACTGGGCCATTTGCACTATGGAAGATTGTACCTTGCCTGCATAGCCACCATATGATGTATTAAAATGTGTTGCAAGCCTTTAAGCACAGAACAATGGGACATGGTGATATGTCTTGTTATCATGGCTCCTGTCAGTGGGTAGCATCTATTAGGCAGCAAGTGAACATTTCGTCCTCAAGGCTGATGTGTTAGAAGCAGGAAAATGGACAAGCATAAGGATCTAAGGGACTTTGACAAGGCCAAGATTGTAATGGCTAGACAACTGGGTCAGAGCATCTCCAAAACTGCAACTCAAATTGCTGAAAACGTTAATGCTGCTTCTGATAGAAAGGTATCAAAACACACAGTGCATCGCAGTTTGTTGCGTTCGAGTTCAAGGTGTTCACTTGGGCACCAAATTCCCGAGATCTCACTCCAATCGAGCATCTGTGGGATATGCTGGACAAACAAGTCTGAGTCATGGGAACCCCACTTTGCAACTTACAGGTCTTAGAAGATCTGCGGCTAACATCTTGGTGCCAGATACCACAGCACATCTTCAGAGGTTTAGTGGAGTCCATGCCTCGACTGGTCATGGCTGTTTTGATGGCTAAAGGGGGACCTACACAATATTAGGCAGATGGTCATAATGTTGACCATTATATATATATATAATATAGACTTCATGGCCTTGCAAAATGCTGGAAGTCAGCTCTTAACTTGACTTGACACTCAATGTTTTAGTAAATAGTCCGCAAAACTAATCCAACAATCCTAGCCATCTTGTGCATCTCATTTAAAGTAAATCTGACTACTGAAATTAGCATTATGTGACTTGTTTCTAGAGCAAGACAACTGGAATTCCATAGTGAATGCAGCAGCCAAAGTGAACACGGCAGGCTAAAATGCACATTTAGGTGATTAAGCGTACAAAATGTGTATAATTCTACTTTAGAGAACTGATTTGTCCAGCAGACACAGCATCACTCTAATTTTTTACATCAACATAATTAAATGTTGTATTAACAAACTAATTCCCCATAGTTTATATTAACTACCAAAAGGTGCATTATTGAATGAATAGGCTACCGGGATTCATTATGTGACAGTAAAAGTTAAGGTAATTTAATTTGGATGTTCAGTGTGCTTTGTCATTGCTTTCTTATCATAAGGCCATATGCCCTTTGGAACAAATATTCGAAATGTTCTCTGGCTCAGAGAAGGTGAATGAAAACAATGATCCACACAGCATTTAATAAGGTAAGAAAAATAGATTTTGTGTTTAAAGATTTATAAACCTGAGTTCATGAGAAAGATCGGTAAGTAAAAAGTTGTACGTTATTCCAATGAACCATGATAATTATAACTTGCGGTTAAAACATTTCTCCTATATTTTTGAAGCAGTAAAATACTTAGGACAATTACGTCCTAAGGATCGTTTGGGACTCATAGAATGTCTTAAGGGAGTTAATAGGTTAAAAAAAACAGATGGAGGTTTATATGATCTTGTAGTACAAAAAATATGTCATTGTGCAAGGCATTTAGAAGAGGATTCATTTTATTCATATATTTTTATTTATAAATATATTTTATGTTTTTTTGATGTTGCTTATACAACCATTGAAATGGCTCTAGGGCTTCAAAATACTTTGGTACTCTCATACACATCTGAGCTTGTACGCAAGGAATGAAGAATAAGGGATCTAGATCCCATGGGGAGGGGTCTATATATTTAGGGCATGAAGAACTCATAATTGCAGGGAAAGGAATCACTCAGGCTCAAGACAGAGGTGACTTCATAAATAACTATATTTAACAGGGCCGCCATTAGAGGTGTACGGTTAGCCTACCCTACACACCTTCACTACATTATGAGGTGACCATGTGGCAGCTGTGGGGTCCATGTTGCATAAATCAGAGGATCTCCTCAAGAAGTCAGTGTAAAACAGGATGCTTTGGAGGTATGGTATTGTGTTTTTATTTCCTGTAGAACACTCCTGGCTCCTAGAAAACAGGGATATTAATGGATGAAAGAGGAACCTTTGTGAAGTTTGCTTATATTTTGCAGGGTACACGTGTTAAAATAACAAGTGTTGACAGTGTACTGTTAGTGTTTGCAGTCTGTGAGCATTAAAGTTCATCACCAAAGGCAACTTTAAGGATTATGGTTGGCAGGGGATTAGTGTTGGAATAAATAAATAATTTATTATTAAATAGAATCTACTGGATACCTTGCTTTAGTATGCGGTCTAGAGGTCCAGTGGCAGGCCTTTCTTAGTTGCATACATATCTCCAAACATAATTTTGTAGGTCAATTTTTGTTTTAGTTGCCTGTGATGGAAGATAGCATCTGTCACCTAACATACCATTGATTGCTATGCCAAGAAGACCTGGTGGGCATCATGTTTATTTCCAGTAATGAGCTGGCAACATCCACAATCCTGTCAGTAGTTACTTTTAATAGCCCATCTACCGCTACCTTTTTTGTAAGAGCACAGATGGAGAGCAATATGGAAGCTCTAGCAGATGATGAAACGTATGCAAGTTTAGTGGCCACCAGATTAGGGTTTGCTTTACATTATACTAGATCAGTCTTTGTTGCAAGTATCTTAAATATTAGTCCCTTTAATTCAATTTTAACTAGTGTATGGGGGTTTAACACCAATTATGTATTCTTATTTAAAGTTGGTTATAAATTTAGTATTTGTGTATGAAAAAGAACAACATTATATGTACATAACTGCACATATGTTGCAGTTATTAGTTTTAGGGTAGAAGCCATTACAGTATAACTTACTAGGTAGTGCACGCTAAGATAGACAATGTAGGAAGAGGTTAGGCTGGGCTGGTGGTCATAGAGCAGGTTAGTAACCATCATTAAGAAAGAGCGGCACCACTGTATCTTAAACAAAATCCAGGTAAATTTAATCCTTTAAGGGCCGGATGCTTTATAATTATAGGAATATCCTGGTTTCAGAACTGCAGAGTTAAAAAAATAATAGCAAAACAAATTCCCCAAACCCATTTTTGATACTTAGGGTGCTACAGTATAATTCCAATCAATATATACTTAGCCTAACATTAGTATACCAGGGCTCCTATCTTTATATACAGTAGTGATTCAGACACTAACTCCTATGATTATATAGTGATCCCCACTAACGGGGGACAGTACAACTACTATCAATATATAGTGATCCAAACAGAAGGTGGTACAACATGACTCCTGTCATTATATAGTGATCCAGACATTGAGGGTGGTACAGTGTATCTCTTATCATTATATAGCAAGCAAGACAGAGACGGTGGTACACGCAGGGCTCGGACTTGAATCCTTCAAGCCTCACGGCAGTGCAGGAGGCAGCGGGTAGGTAGGACGCTGCTGTACCGAAGATGACATCGTGTCCGCGTGTCCGGAGGCCTCCAGAGCCTGTGGAAGCAGCAGGAGGGCTGAGTAGGCTCTCAGAGGGTGGCCCTTGCTGGGAGTGGGGGGGGGTATTTCCGGGGACAGCCTGGGGTCAGTTGAGGGCATGGGGTCTGCTCCTGTGCTTTCAATTTCTCTTCTGCTGCAGACTGGCCTGGTGGCTACTTCGATGGATCCCTCGTGCCACCATAGGAGGATGGAGCATGAGTATCATTCAGGCCTTCTGGCTTCGTGTGACAGTGTTCCTGTGACGATGGCGCCGCAGCCGGGCTCTCAGTCTCTAGAGGGTGAGTGTACTTCTCCTTCCCCTTTACCTAGGGGTCCGAGGGTGGGGAGTTGTTGCAGGGTTTAAAGGGGTTTTTAGGCGCCGTTTTTTCGGGGGCACCTGGGGTTTAGGTAGTCAGCTTCGGTCTGCGTGGGAGCCAGCGGGGCCGGCTGAGCAGGGAGTTGTGGTGGCGTCATTAGTGTCCAGGTCATTGGGGCTGCGGTGCCGCACCCGTGCAGTGGGTCGGTGTCCGGGGAGGCGGCTTCCCTGAAGGGTGCGGGGGTCGACGGTCAATTCGTTGGAGGCGCCGGAACCGGTTGCCGGGGTGGTGGATGTAGTGCAGGGCGCGGCGTGTATGTGCTGGTCAGGCCTGTTGGGCCTGCATTTTGAGGCAGGAGGTAAAAGTGAAGATTTAGAGGGGTACATACAATTTTTGGATACATACTCTCTTCTGCAGTTGGAGGAGGCACCTCCTCTGCGGGCTGAGGGCTCGGATAAGGAGAAGGAAAAGGATAGGGAGAAGTATAGGTATAGGCGGATTCCCAAGACTTTTGGGAATTAGATTCGGGCCTTTTCCATTCTGGTGAGCGTGATCGGTCAGAATATCCCTGCAGCTCTTTTTGCAGGATCTGATCTGGAATGCGTGTCGAACGTACAGGGGCTTGGGTTGGTGGTGGTATGACAAGCGGTTCCGCCAGCGATTGGTGATGCGGCCGTACATTGGGTGGGACCAGATGGATATTGGTTTGTGGCTGTCCATCATGACTCACATCTGGTATGGTGTGGTCAATTACCTTGGACGTGCCCACTGAGCTTGGTCGGCTGGTGATTAACATGATCGGGGGCAGCGGAGGGAGCTGTCAGTATTGTTGGACGAGGGGGGAGGCAAGTTCCATCTTATTGTGTGGTTAGAAGGAGCTGGCAAGGACGATGCTAATTTTGTACTGTGTTAGGAGAGTTTGTATTAGTTAGAATGTGTTTTGTTTATATTGGATGTATATTTGTTTATATTTGTTATTTATTGTTTATATAATGTATGGTTGTAAAATAATGTAAATAAAGGTATTAGGCTAACACAGTGCATATTTATGTTTTATATTTAATAAAGCTGTGGCCTATTTAAACCAGAATGTTGTGGTGTGTCCTTTATTGGTAGGTTTCCGGTTACTAGGAAAACCAACCTTTGTACATGAACATGGATCCATCACAGATCAACAGATCAACTTTCACGGCGTAAACAAAGTCTGAATTTAAAAAAACCCAACTTAATTTAAAAAACTACCAACGATAGTGCGATCAAGTGAAAAATGTACACTAGTATTCATTGACCCACAATGGTACACACCAGGCTGACCACTTCATTACCTTCATCATCGAAGACGCACCAGTCCTCCTCTGTTTCAGTATGAACTAGCTCAGTGCCGGCCTTAGGTGTTCTGGCGCCCTGTCCGGACTACTCCTCTGGCGCCCCCACCATCCCCCAAAAAAAGAAAGGAAAAAAATCTTGTAACAAACAACTAGCTTTCATTAAAGATTGTTTATGTGCAAGTGCAAACAAGTACAGTAATATATAACTGGAAACACTAATATACATTAAATACAAGTAAAAAAAGAGCTAATCTGCTGTAACAAAAACATTTCTTTAAATATTGAATAAATTGGACCCCAGAAAGCATTTCCTTGGGCCCCGCTCCACGCTCCCTAGCATGCTACCACACCCTAAAAAAAAATTGCCACACTGACTGCAGATTAGGGGAAGGCTGTAATAGTCAGTGCAGTCTTCCCTCCTTCTCACCCTGACCATGACTTTGAGAGGTCCTCTCCCCTGCAATCATTCCCAGTCCCTTTGTGAGCTCATTCACTAAGCCATACCTACTTTCTCATCCTCATTATCTCTACCCTATCTATTTGTCTTTATATCTCCATTATCTTACTATCTCTCCCCATTCTCACTGTTTATCTCTCCCCTTTCTCACTATCTACCCCCTTTTTCTTAATCACTTACCTCATCGTGGTGAACCTGCCTTGGGAAGGCCTCTCTGCAAAAGTTTTCAGAGACCGCTTTGAGCCTCTTTCGCTCCCTACCACCTGGGAGCTGTGCACCTGCCTCGGCGCGGCCCTGGCTGCAGAAAATTCCTTTGATCAAGCGTAAGCTTTATCTAACCATATCAGCCAATAAGAAAAATGTACCCTGGGTACCCAATGTATTCAAATCAAAGGAAAAGTAGGGTATAGAGTACAATATATAAAATAATTAGCTTTAACAGCAACAGTGTATATTTAACAGCAAAGTGTGGACGTATAATTTTTTTAACATATGGAAAATATATATGGATTGTTGGATTGCGGAGTCTTTTTTTAGAATATACCGTATGTATGTTGTGTAGTTTAAAGATACCACACGCACCTTCCCTGTGTGTGGTGCAGCCAAAGGAGGCTTACAGCATTGATGTGGTTCAAAGGGCCATATATAATATACTCCATCAAAGTCTCAGAGATAGGTTAGACCTTTAGCAGATCTTTAGCAATTTGCCTTTGATATCCTTACATCCTACTGTTTGTTGGATCCTTGCACACTTCAGATGACAGCCACTGCATAAGAGGAGACATAACATACGGCATTGCAACAAGAACCTAATGGGCTGTATTTAACCTGGTGTGAACAAACAGTTAACGGCACATTAACTTTTCCATTCAATTAGCTTCCCTTGGCAGCTGATACGTCGTTTACTATGCATTACCTCACATTCAACATTGAATAGATGCCAATAAAAATATCAACAGACAGACTTAGTTTTAAGTATGTAGTGAGTTTCCTACCACAATTAAGCTGATCTGTTGTAACCAACAGCCCCCCTCAGGCCTTTATAACAGTGATTGAAGACGTTAGGGAATGTTTTTTCTACGGTGTTTATCGCCAACCTAATTAGATTTTGAGATGTTCTATAAATTAAGCATTTATATTTTAAGAGGGAAGTAGTTTTGTTCCCTCACACTTGGGTCTTGTAAGTGATGTTTAGTTATAACAATAACAATACCTAATGATAATTAAGATTATAAAAGTGTATTTTCAATAGTGACATAAGGGCTTCTGGTTTGTAAGGAAGCATTAGCCTTTCCCAACCAACCACTTTCTGGGTCAACCTTAAAATATAAATTATTGCACTTTAACACAGGTATTTAACTCCCTCAAAAAATCATTAATAGTCAAGAACCTGCTCCGTTACGTATGAAAATAAATCTCAGTTGCTGCTTCTGTCTTCTGCTAGTCAGTTTACAAGGCTCAAATCAGAGCAAGAATTCAGCCAATGTCATTGAATACCATTCACAAAACACCTATCTAAAGCATACATATTGGGCATTCTGTCATATTATACAGCCATATATTGCTTAGCCTGCCATTATGTCAAAGTACCCCAAGTTTGGCAAGTCCTAACATTGGATCAAGTATGGCAGTAGCAGCAGCAATAGCAGTGGGGCACTGGGAATACACTGGAAGGTAGACACATTCAGCCCAATGGTACAGGTGCCCACACCTTGGTCTAAGGGTAAACTATATAAATCCATGTAGCACAAATAATAAGATGCTTTTTTATTAGAAAATGAAGAGTGTAATACTATGATGAAGTCTACAAAAAGCTAAAACACACAGGTTTACATAGGGAGTTTTGGTAAAAAGGATGTAACAAAGTATAGTGGGAGATGTACAATCACAGTTACATGACAGGCGCGTCATCTAATGAGGGCTTAGAGAAAAACAAATAAAGACTTCCCCAGCCAAACCTCAATAACGAGACTCACAAATTCTCTTGTCCACAGCTTTATTATAACAATAAATAACATTATAACATACCATTGCTAAGTCCTTGTCCAAACAGCAAACCATAACAATGTCACCCCTTATACATTCCACTATCATACCAATAACACATAGACAATAACCCCACAGATAAATTGATATAACAATAAACCATCCCACACATATAAAGTGCCAATTCTACCCCCACCTTACCAATCCAGCCCTGTGGCTGTGAGCAATACCAAAAAAACCACAAAAGCTTAGGGAGCGAGGGTGGGAGGGACAAAAACATGTCTGTAAAGCTAAGTTAATAATGCAGTCCCTCAAATGTCTGCCCTATATATAGGGACTAAACCCTGCCTATACCAACTTCACCCAATCACCAACCTCACGCCTAAAGCCCCTATCCTAGCTATGCCAAGGCCCCTTCTGCTAAACTGCGCTGCTCCAGGGGCTACAAAAACATCATGAAAAAAAAGGTTCACTCTTAAATAGTGTGGGGGTTCTAATTTTCTGTGGGTTATACATTAGGTGTTTTAGTTATAGATGAAAAACAACAATATCCGTAACAACACTGTGAGGATTAATGCTGCATTTTTAGGATTAAAATAAACACCCTGTTTTTATTAAAATCTCAGGATTAAGAATCATGTATACGTTTTGTAAAATAATATAGAATAAGAATCTGGGCAGTACAGAAAATAAACTTTGGACATTTAAAAAGTGCTTTTCAGTTTGTATTTCTTGCTTTATTGTAAAATAATACCGGTAGATGGTGTAATAAAATAGACTGGAATGGAAGGGGTTAAATATAAATCTAACAGATGGAAGGAAGGATTTGTAGCTATATACAGAGTGTGACAAACCCTATAGCATGAGGGCCATACATGTCACTTTTAGGGGTCCTAAGCACAGTCCTCTAGGGCAATCAGGGTCAGGAACAGCAGCTTTGAACAAAACAGCACTTTATTTTAACCGCTTAAACCCCAAAAAAAGCAAATCATAAAAATAAAACCTAGCTCCCAATTGGAGCCCTCTCTAACTTAACTATGCTGGTCCAGACTGACCAGCCTAATCACCCACTACCTCAACCTCCCAGCCAGACCCAGCTACGCCAGGCTCTGGAAAACCTCCCCCAGACAACACACAAAATGTCCAGGCAGGTATTGCCTTCTTCAGGGCCTCTCCTTGCCCTGGGAGCACAGGGAACTTCCTCTTCCCCCAACAGTCTCCCTCCAGGGGTATCAGGCTCCAGGGGTTTTTAATGCCCAGCACCTGGGCCTGACGCCGGCCTCATAGAAATCCCGGACCGGATCCTGCAGATTTCTTGCCTCCACAGAATGGGGGAATGGAGCATTGGCCCACCCTGCTCTCCAATTGCTCCACCCCAGGGACCCATATTTACGATCCGGATAGCACCTGTACCCAAATGCCACACTAAGCATCTCCCTGGGGTTTACACTGTCACAAGAGCTAGACCACCCACGGAAGATACAGACATAAAAAAATTCCAGGACACAGGGCAAAATGCGTAAAGTTTAATAACTACTTAAGGAATTTTGATATAACGCATGAGAATATTTTATGCACAATTCAATGTTTTTATTTCTGTTATTATTTTAAATAACTTTTCTATAATATATTGAACGCTTGTCTTCTTCTCTTTGCATAGCACAACTGTTCATATACAACCAGAAGGATTGAGGGAAACAGTGACTATTTTATTATTATACTTTATTTATAAAGCGCCGACAGATTCCGCAGCGCTGCACGAAGATGAAAATGTTACAGACAACGACAAGTACAATGCAGCAATTGACATACAGATACAAGAGGAAAGAAGGGCCCTGTTCCCGCAGGAACATACCATCTAGACTAATGAAAAAATAAATAACTAAAGCTCTCATGAGCAGGTCCATTCACTAAAGTGTGAGTTCTTACAAGTTGGCAACTTGGACAAAACAACTTAGATGCACATGCAAGAGATGTGAGTTTATGTGAGTTTTAAAAACAGGGATCTTGCCAAATTACCTAATCTCCAAGTTGCCTGTGCCAACACAACTATTATAACCTAAAAAGCCCTTATTCTTAAGAAGTCAATGTCACGGAAGCATGTCCCACGGTGGTGGTATTCTTGATGAACCAAGTGGCCAGGCTTACTTATCTATTTTCCCATAAAGAAGAGATCCATGTAATATCTATAGTTGGCAACCTAATGCAGTAAGCCAAATTAAGTACCAAATGTGCAACTTAACATTAAAGAGAGATAACTTAATAGGGAGCATATCTGAGAAAAGGTTAAGATGAGCGCTACTATGGCATACATATACGTTTTTTAATACATATATATATTGCATATGTGCATATAGACATATATTCACAGATTTACTAAGGCTCATTTTTGTTTCATTGTATACATTTCTATTGCATTTCAATACTGATATTACCTTTTGGGTTTTCATGTAGAATTTAGGACCTCATAGGTGCTTACGGTGTTACTTTATAAAATATTTTGTGCATTTTTTTTTCTAGAGAGCATTACCTAGAAAAAAAAAATGCAAAAAATAATTTTGCAGAATCATCACTTTTTTGGAAGGAACATTATTGACAGTGATCAAACTATAAAGCTATGAATTTTCATAGGGGGTGGCAACGGGCAGATATTTTATTGGGCCCAGATGGCCCTACCACCTGCCAAATGTTCTTGTGGAATGATCACATCTCCAAGAGCAGTTTACCGATGGGTTTAAGCTGATGCAAATCATAACATGCTTCGCAATTGGTTTAGCTTTTCTTTTACAAGTTTTAATAAGGTTCCCATCTGTTCCTGCGCAGGTCTCGGAAGAACCGACGGAATGTGTAAAGTTGACCATAAAGTGATTGCTGTGATTTTAATTTGTACCCTAAATGAACTCAACTCAGCTGCTGGAATTAACTTACAGACTACAATAAAGTCATCGGAGACTAGGGAAAGAAAAGACATAATCGTCAACCAATTCCAGCACAAAGACACATGCCACAGAAACTATGGTTCTGAAAATAGTAGACAAATGAGGATTAACCTCTTCTTGCAGATTTAGCTAAGTGGGAGTCACTGTATGAGTTTAACAAACAGTACGTTCATAAAGACAAAAATGAAGCCACTCAAAAGTCCACATACAACTGATTTTACATTTTTTAAGTTCAAATGTTAGGGCCCCCAACTTCAACAGCTAGTCTGTGCCACCACTGCCCCCAAACAACTTGTCTGTACCTTCTTTCCTCTAGCCCCCCTTCCAACATACAACAAATGTAAACAAACTTAAACAAATCACACTGACTTACTCATACTCACTAACACACAATCCATCTCCCCCACTTACACTTATATGCTCACACACACACACGAGTACACATGCATGCTCACACACATGTACATAAGCATGCTCACTCACAAGTACACTTCCATGCTAACATCCATCCATATATATGTATCTATCCAAACACATATACACACATCCCACCTCCCTCCCGCCCCCACTTACCTTTCACTGCTCCTGCAGCTTTCTCTCTGGCCACTTGCACACTGGGGTTTGCAGCTAGGTCCTCGTCAGGCGCATCAAGCTTTTCCTGGCTTGTAGAGACCCCATAGCCAGCTACTTCATGGGAGTGTTGTTAGGGTAGACCGGACGGGGTTTCCCATTCACCCTGTGTCCCCCAAATAAGCACAGGGTTACTTAGACACAAGAGGAGACTGGGCAAGCAGGTAAGGAGTCTCCCCAGCATTTTCTTGAAATCTAGAAACATCTAGTGCATCCTTCACTGGAGTATTTAATCAGCTGAGGTAATGATTACTCTCCAGCCCCACTGGGGATTGAACAAACAACACTGCCTTTAGTAGGTATACTAAGCCACTAGGCCAGCAGGCTTTAGGATT
This sequence comes from Spea bombifrons, assembly GCF_027358695.1. Taxonomy (NCBI): domain Eukaryota; kingdom Metazoa; phylum Chordata; class Amphibia; order Anura; family Pelobatidae; genus Spea; species Spea bombifrons. The sequence goes on along the minus strand of NC_071088.1, from coordinate 70,289,278 downwards.
GCTGGTCTCCATTGACTTTACCTTCAGGTCTGCCTATGCCACACCTTTGACTCATTGGCTCCAGGTCTGCCTATTCCACACCTGTGGCTTGTTGGCCACTATTTTAAACCAGCAAGGGTAGACAGGATCGTATTGGAACCACAGTGAAACCAAAGCTGCTTGCACAGTGTGCGAGCAGCCAGAGAGAAGAAAAGGGACTTTTTGCACATAGGCTTTTTGTACAGAGGTACAGCCATGCAGGAACAGGAAAGGGCCTTCCCCAAACAGGTACCACAAAGTTGCAAGCATACAACTGACTAAAAATGTCTTTGTATGCTGTAACATTAACATTACCCTTCACTGGAACCAAAGGGCCTAGCATAAACCCTGAAAAAACTGCCCAGTCCATTATCCCTCCTCAGTCAAACATTTCCACTGTTTCAGAGTCCAGCGGCGGTGTGATTTACATCCCCTTGCATGAAGCTCCCAATGCACATTGCTTTTACTTATGTTTGGCTTCAGAGGCAGTTTGGAACTATGTAGTGGGTGACGCTACAGAGCACAAGTGTGCTCTATGCATGGTCTACTTCTTCATGGCTGAGCTGTTGTTTTTCCTTGGTGATTCTACTTCACAATAACAACACAGGGCAGACATTTCACAAGCTGACTTGTGGCAAAGGTGGTATCCCATGACAGTGCCACATTTAAAGTCACCCAGCTCTTCAGTATCACCCGTTCTAATGCCAATGCTTGTCTATGAAGAGGGCATACTTAATGCTTGATCTTGTACACCTGGGTGTGGCTGAAATACCTAAACTCAAAAATTAGGAGATGTGTCCACATACTTTTTGTATATTTTTAGTGTATATGAATCATATACACATGTGCATGCCTATTAGCAAGCATATGTATATACACAATGGTGTAATTTACAAAGAACAATTTAGGTGCAATCACTATAGCAAGTGCTAAACTTTTACATCCAAAACTAATGCCGATATAAAAACCTGCTAATGATTATGCATTTCAGACACACCTGCCACTGAGAATTTAATAATCTATTCCAAGCAGGTTTGAGCATAAGACATTTTTTTTATTAATCCACACTTTGGAATACTGCATACAGCTCTGAAATAAGAGAAGCATCCTTTATCCAAACAGAGAGACATAGAGGTCATAGCTTATCTCATGTCATAAGCGCCACTAACAGAAAATCCGCAGCAGATAAGGAGAGCAATCCGCGCATTGGAACCGGAAAAAAAAAAAAAAGATCAGGACAGACGTTCTCCTAAACCCCAATTATATTTCCAAATGATTTGTAGCTGGTTTTCTTTGATGCAGAGAATGTAGGTTCAATTTCCTGCTATCTATCAAATCAGTGACATTTGTCACAGAGTCAGCTGGAGAAGCGTTCTTTTTAAACTAAAGTCAATTGATTGCACAGTTGTATGTTAAGCTTCTAATAAGACCGAATGTATTGTCATATTTTACTTCGCTTTTTCTGAGAAATCATCGGTTTTAACTCCTAAATTACCAGAACTACCGCAATGTAATATATGGTTCCATAAATAAATTTGATTAACGCTCCGGCCCAAATAAAATATATAAAAATAAACTATATTTTATAAATATATAAAATATATAAAAATAAACAAGACATTTTATGCTACTCTTACATTGGCTACTGACCTAGACTGGGTCTTTATGTGCACATATGGCTTTCATGATAGTTTTGGGAAATTGTGCCGTCATACAATTGTCATGCAAATAAATATATGAAACATTGAAGAAGACCCAGAGCAACCACGTTTTCCTTTTGAGTTTTGTCTTGCAAACAAATGACATGTCTCCAACCCAATAATGTATGTAAAACTGCTAGTTGCTTCAAATAAATACTATACAAATATGTAGATACTATAAAAGGACACTATAATTTAGCTTTCATTTATCCAGCAACTTTTTTGAAAGTATTGAATCAAGGGTAGACAGCAAAGCAGAATATGGGTAAAGTTTTGTCTTTTTTTACAAGTTTTATTGGAAGTAGGAGATATAAGGGCAACTGTTAACCAACTTTTCTACTAAGAAAATTTAAGAAACATGAAACATTTTAGAGGTTGGTAACATTTATTTTATAAAGTTACTGGCCAATAATGAATGGACTGAGGAGGGATTACTACAACAGTCATTGCATATGGGATCGCTTCCTGCGGATGTTTGAAAGACCACTTGTAAATATAACCCACATGATATTTGATGCCCACAAACAACCTTCATTAACTTGCTATATGCTGTGGATAATAAGAAAGGACATACTTTTGTTTTCCCATTTCAGTTACCCATGCCAACACCATTTTTACAGCATTGAAGAAATTCAGGGCCCATTCAGTGCATCCTTCACTGAAATATTTCATTAGTTGAGGTGAAGCCCCAACACTGCCTCTGGTAGGTACTACTGTATACCAAGCCACTAGGCCAGCAGGCTTTAGGGTTGCTGGTCTCCAGGGGCGTACCTAGAGTATTTGGCACCCAAGACGGGTCCTATATCTGGAACCCCCCCGTACAAAAAAATAATATTGTTTTGTAAACTGTATGTCAACTGGAAAAAAGTAGAAATCTACTTTTAAAACTAATTTTATAAAACGAATTTACTTATAAATAAATGTAAAAAGTTTAAATAAATAACATTTATTGAACAGATATGGTACAGCATAATTCCCATTACTATTGTATCTGTATGTCAATTGCTGCATTGTACTTGTCGTTGTCATAACATTTTCATCTTTGTACAGCGCTGCGGAATCTGTCGGCGCTTTATAAGTAAGGTATAATAATAATAATGTGTTTGAGCTAGCATTACTAGTCTCAGGGCCTAGAAAGTTTTCCTGAGTTTCATTGCCAACTTTCATTTAAATATATTTGTGAGTCTTCATGGAGTCCACTCTTCATCATATAAATAAAAATACACAAACAGCCAACAACAAACCTTTCATGCATAAGTGATGCCATGTATCTGAACAGTCATGAAAAAGGACTTTGTATGTCATTTACAAACAAACAGTCACAACAATATCAGTTAGTATAATGCAGTGTTGTTTCTTGGCAGAGTCTGATTATTCAGAGACTCTGCATCTGCCTTTAAACTTTAAGAAGCATAAAGCTTTCTCAAGCGGAAACAGGAGCGATTGATAAGCACAGCAGCATATAACAGCTTTCTTATCTTCTGTTAGCACACTCCTATGGTCCCCTCTCCTGCACTCTGCTTGCTACATATCCCATACTTATATAGTGTTTTTTTTTATTTAAACAGTCTTCTCTAGCCTTCATACTCTGATTTTAATCGTGAAGATCAACTACTTGGTGGATCTAACAATTATTCCCATGTTTGCCATTTTCATTAGTACTCCCTGACTTTAACCCACTTTTGCATTGACTTTATTGTATCTAATATCTATTTCTGGTATACTACTTTGGTAGACTTTCTTACACATAAAAGCAAATGTTGTTACATTTTCTTATCTTACATATGTTATCTTACAAATTCCATTAAGTCTACAGGTGAAGAGTAGACTCTGGGTTTCCATGTTTTTTTCCAGACAGGGGAGTGGTGTTTTGCCATACCCACTTCCCGTCCATTCCCATCCTTCTCTCAACCCATTTAATATATTATGGGACTAACCATGCATTTGTCTGTTATTAGCCTCAATCCTCATGCGGTTAAACCAACCTCCTCGCAAAGGCACTCCCTCAGAAGAAGTAGGACTATATGTAACCAACCATGGGAAGCTTCCAGGGATGTCTATTCATTTTTATCTATTATACAAGTTAATATGGTAAAGACTTGCTTGTCTAGTTGATTGGAGTAAGGATAATACATTATCCCCTTAATGACAAAGCCTGTACATGTATGGGCCAAAAATGCATTGTTTTCAATAGGTTTAGGGACCGCCCATTGTCTTTAAGGGGTTAAAGTAGTTATTTCCGTTACCTCATCCTTCTTACAATTAAGTTACAATTAAATTTCAGTGACCCACAATAATCTATATGACCCTTCACCATTATACAATAGATTCCCACATTAATAAAATATACTCAAACGAAAGCAGCTATATATCGCATAGTTGTTGTGGAAAGTACCGTATAACTGTTGTGTGGGTTTTCCAGTAGAAAATATTTAACTATCACAGGAATAAAAACTGCATTAGAGAAACTGATAATGGATGCTGCAGCACACAATGCCGAAAGTTCCTACCCCAGTGTATAACACACAAAAAATAAACTACACGTGGCAAGGCTACTTACTCCTATACGGGTATTACATTTGTTACACAAATTTTTAGTTATCATACTTAAACGTGCCTGAATCCAATATTCTTAAAATAATAACCGTTCTTAAAATAATTGCTTTTTCATGGTTGGGGGAATTGAGAAGCAAACAACCAATCAAAAACCTCCTTACAAATCACTTTCCCTACAGACCTGATGGTCTCTGATTGGTTTTAACGCAAATGGAAATGCCAGCCTGGAGCAAAAGAAAATAGACTTTTAACAGCCTTTTCCTAATGGAAAATACAATTTATTTTTACAATAAATGCCACAACTGCACTAAACACATATTTGGAGAGGACTGACAATAATTTGATGGAGGATGGACTGACGCCATAAGATCTGTATGAATGGTTTTTGAGCAGATACAGACACAGTCCATGTTTTGCCGTCACACATAATTGCCTCCCTGTCTATATTAATGGTTACATTGATCTTTGCCTAATAGACAATGATATTTGCCAATCGATGTGTTATTGGAATGGGCTCAATGGCTATGAATCAACAAGTCCATCTGTTTGCAATCTAGTCAACCTATGGATATTTCAGGATGTAGTGCATTAATCTTGACAAATGCAAAAGACTGCTAGATCATATAAGATAGCTTACAAAACAGAAATAGTAAAAGTTTGAATTGTTGACCTGTAGTTTTTGCAGATGAAAACAGAGTACATGTAAATATGATTATGTAAATATGTAACACACATTATATAGGTTTAATATAATTGTCAATATTTAATAACAAATAAAAATGCATATGTACATTTTTAGAGCAAAGAACTCTGTATTTTTACAATATGGTCAAATAGTTGAGCAGCCTAGGGAAGCACAACTTAGTACCATCCAATATCCAGGTTTCCAAATTGAAACATCTGTGTTGGGGGGGTGACAATAGGTGGGGAGGTGCAGGGTCAGCGCCATAAGTGGAGGGTCCTGTCCCAGAGGTGGGTATGACCAGAGGCATGGTCTCCTGCCTCCTTACCTGAGGAGCCCCCCCCGACGTTTTGCTTCGGAGTACTGCAAAGAGGGCACGTGAAAGCTGCAATGTAGGTCAGTGCTGAAACACCACAGAACTTAATTTATTTTACAGCTTCCTTTAAGATTTCCAAAACTGGTCTATGATCCCCACTGCCCACAATATCAAAACAGTGTGGCAGCTACCTGGGACAGTGCGCACAAATTGGGACTGTCCAGTGAAAACCAGGACTATTGGGAGGTATGAAACTGTACCTGCTAGTCACCCTGGCTTTTCCAAATCAAGAACCACTTTATGTATGTATACTATATGGACAAATGTATTAGAACACCTGACCATTACACCAAGAGGATCTTTGATGACACTGCATTCTAAATACATAGACATTAATGTTATGTTTTGTTGCTATGCCAATGGGGTGTATATGCCAATAAAACACAGGTGCCAGTTGTGGGTAAACTGGTGTAGGATTAATACAGGTTTAAAACAGCATAAATATGTAAATGACTATTGCTCACAGAGAGACTACAAAATTCCAACTGCCTCAACTAAAACTAGATCGGGTATATATCATCACAAAATGTGAATACTTCTATGTGATTGATTGCAACATACATATGCAAATATTAAGTAGTTGATCCCCCCTGTGTAGTTACAACAGCTTCCACTCTTCTGAGAATGCTTTTCACAAGGTTTTGGAGTGTTTCTGTGGGAATGTTTGCCTACTGATGATGGATAAGAAGGACTGGCTCTCAATTCCAGTTTACAAGGTGTTCGATTGGGTTGAGGTCAGGGCTCTGTGCAGGGCAGTCAAGTTCTTCCCTATCAAACTCATCCAACCATGTCTTTATGGACCTTGCTTTATGCACTGGGGCACAGTCATGTTGGGTAGTAATGCCAGTGGAAGTTTGGAACTGTTTAGCTATGGCACTTCAGCACTCAGTGACCCCGCTCGTGGTCTTCCTCTACGTGGCTGCTGTTCCTAAACACTTCCATACAGTTGGAATTTCTAGCAGGGAAGACATTTCACAAACTGACTTATTGCAAAGGTGGCATCCTATGACAGTACCGCACTCAAATTCACTGAGCTCTTCAGAACGACCCATTTTTTTTTTACAAGTGTTTGTAAATGCAGACTGCATGGCTAGGTACTTAAATTTATACACCTGTGGCAATGAGTATGAGTATTAATTAATGCCCATATAGTGTATGTACTTTATGTATCTATGTACATATGTATTATCAAAACATACATTTTATATGGACCATCCTCACAGTGGGGTTCATCCCATGGGCCAATCGTTCTGTCCAATGTCGCAATTAGCTGTAATATGTGTACGAGCTTGTCATAACATGCTCTCAGCACCTCACTCTACCTAATGGGTGGGCAGAGCATGATGTTACATCATGGCACCCCTAGACATAGAGAGTGTGGCATGATGTTACATCAGTCATATCTGTGAAATCCACTTATATCACTGCTATACACTTTCCCTTACAGCATTAGAGAGAAAACCGTATATACATATACCTTAAAAGTATACATAAAGCATTATTTTTCTACTGTCTAAAACAGGGCATAATTCACAGTGGTGGAGGTTTGCGCAGGCGTTCCACCGGATGCCAGAGATGAAGATACCCCGCAGAGCTGCAGTAGATCTGGATCCTACTCTCTGGTAGCCGGTGAACATCTGTACAATTTGCGCAGACAACTTCCACTACTGCCAGCGCTTCCGCTGGGGCTTCTATGACGGAGTGCGGGCATAGAAGCTATGGCGGAAGTGGCGAGCAGCAGCAGAGGTTGTCTATGCGCATCGCACAGATGTTCACTGGCTGCCCCTGCTAAACACCAGGGAGTCTGAGGATGGATTGGTAAGTCGAGGGGGGGGGCAGAGTGGTCAGGGGGCATAAAGCATATCAGGGGAACAGAGTGGCATATCTGGGCGCAGAGTGACATATCAGGGGCAGAGTGATGTATCAAGGGAGCAGATTGGCATACCTGGGGGTTATAAAGCATATCAGGGGAGCAAAGTGGCATATCTGGGGTCAGAGTGGCATATTAGGAGGGCAAAGTGTCATATCCGGGGGGCATAAAGCATATCAAGGGAGCAGAGTGGCATATCTGGGGGCATAAAGCATATCTAGGGGCAGAGGGGCATATCTGTAAGTAAGGTGCATTATGAATTAAGCGGGGTTAAAGGGCTATTGGTTTTCCATATTTCTGTTTGTATATAACATATGCTGAGTAACTGTATAATAGATACCCAAAATGTTAAAATACATGTATTCCTGTTCATTAGGTAAAATACTGTTTAACCATTCCACTCGTGTATTTTTTCTTTAAAAAATATTTTTCTTTAAAATAGCACCAAACTTTAGCCAATACGTTATTTCTAATCATACACTGGCTAAAAAGGACCACTAGGCAATGTGTTGAAATTGTTTGTGTATTGAACTAAACAGGTGTTAATGATAGATATTTTATAAGTTATAGGAAGCCTAGCCTTGTCTATATAAATAATTATGCGCAGTGCAGGTGTTATTTTATTTGTTATGTCCACCAAATAACAAGCAACATTGCCAAATAGAGCTCCTACAGTAACATGTATTTTCCTATTTATACTCAATAACTAATCTGGTTTATTACACCCTACTTCTGAAAGCAGTGTTGTGTAGTGAGTTGCAGGGACTGAGCCTGCAATGTGTGCCAGCTCAGATCCATTAATCTGCAGTCCTGACATGTTGGTTCTTTTATTGATTTCCCAATAGGCAATTTATCAATAGTCCAGTCACATTATGAGCCAACATAGGAGAAGCCAGTGAAACACAGAGGTTGCTTTATCTCCAAACCTCAGGATGTCTGGGATCAATCCCCCCCCCCCCCGAAAAGGACGTACCCATTCAGGATACTGTACATGAGGCAGGGTTAAGAATAAACTTTATTATATATAAATAGCATCATAATATTGTGGATATGTCAAGGAGAAAACAGTCTGCTAACAAGTACAGTGCAAACAAAATCATAGCATTACTTACAGCTCCCACTTTATTTTTAGCTTAAAGACAAGAAAATTAAATTTCTAGGTTGATTCACAGTTTAATTCAGAGTCATATATTAATACGGGTGGAAGTTTCAGTATCATTGGATAATATAGCCTTCCAAATTTAGGAACTTTGCCAACACTGCTAAAGCAAAGCTAATACAGAGCACAGTTAATGCTCAGGTCCATCTTTTCATGCAGAGCACCAGGACCCAGCTAAATCAACATGAATTCACTAAGTGTGTTAGATGTGGGATAAGGTAGGCAGGTATTCTTACCAAGCCAAAACCAGTGTTTTTGAAATAAAATAGGGACTGTGTAATATGATTTAAATGTATTCTGTTTTAAAGTGTCAGCAGTCTGTTCTAAAACATCAATGATGACCATGAGTGTGAGAATTACCACTCATCCTTAATGTTCAATAGTGTTAAAGGAAAGCTTGCATAGGAAACAAATAAAATTAAGATACAGAATAGCTAACACGTGTAAGCGTAAACCAAAAGAGAATAATAGATGGACCGACAGTTAAGAGTTTAGAGCATTGGACGTGGCCATGAACTTAATCGCACTGGCATACAATACACACAGATTAAAAGTAACAGCTCTAGTCTCTTAAAGAAAGTCATTAAAGCAGAATCATATCTCTTCTTTAGATAATGCAAACATTACCTAAAATGTGGAAGCAAATGTGTTGAAAAGATCAGCATTATATTACTCTAAAGGCACTTGTCTTGTCTGGCCTTTATTGTAAAGAGCATGTAGGCCTAAATCTTTCTATTCAGCTGGCAAACATCTCACTTACCCAGGAGGAGAAGGTTGGCACATGTCAAGCTATTTTCAGGCTTCCACAAAGCTGGACCTTTTAATTACATAGAGCCATACAGCTATTGATAAGTGAAATGCTGACATTTAACGTAGGGGACGTAGACACCCACTCTTACTTGATTCATATCATTATGCCAAATGTAAGTCCTTTCAGGATCATGACCTTTCATTAAGGTAAAGTACAAATTAACACAGTCTCTTGAAATTAATTATGGGTTTTAAGATGTGATCTGGAATATGTCACATTTTTAAGATATATGAGAAAAAAATGTCACTTGTTTATCAGATATATAATGGTCAGTTACAATGAAATTAATAAAGCTTTTTGACACAGTAATGTGATGACCATTAGGGCCTCAATTTAGGCAAGCCTCAACATTACAGTTTTACCTACAATTAAAATTAATCTGGCTTGTTTAAATGAGCCACACTATTCGTGCAATTCATAAACCTCTTTGTAGATTGATACAGCCACTGAATGATTGCATAGGTGAATAAATCTTATCACGTATAAAAAAAGTCCAGCCCTTCTAACCTTTGTGCGCACATACATTTCCTTTGTGCACTGGTTACAAAATGTGTGTGGGTACACACAGATGCACAGTTTAGAGGGAATATCGATTGTAATCCTTCACATCTTAACACTTTCCTATCTAATTAACCAGCAATGGCTATCTCCTCCATTCATTACGCCACTAACCTTGCACTTGATCATCATAGATATATGAGGGTTGAAAAGAGCATTTTTGGTGCAAAGTAATTTTCCTTCCTTGGGTCATTGTTGATAGGCACTGATCACTGCAAACCGGGCATAGCCCACAAGAGCTGCAGGGTTAAAATTAGAACATGTATGTCAATGTTTTAATTTTTTACATTTTGTTTACCCTTTATGTGTACTAATACATTCCCCTCAACCCTCCCACCCAAATCTCCTAAATGTAAAAATAGGGTGGGGATTAACCCTTTATGATATAAAAAATGGCAGATGTCCAAAGTCTGCTGATCACTCTAATTAGGCAGCGATATGACTCTGCCTCAGAGTCATATTGAGAAACAGAGAAGCAGTGATCACTGACATGGGCAAAAGGAGCACATATTATGGAACTGCAAATGAATATCATGTGTTTGTTTAGAAAAATCTAAATCTCAAAGCGTTTACCGATCCTATGTGAGAAAAACAAAACCTGCTGTGTTTTTCCATCCCTTTTCTATAGTACTGTTTTCTACCTTCTAAAAAGAAACAATGAAATCACCTAGATGGGAAAAAACCTTCTCAACAAACATATTATTTGTTGCCTCTGGCAAGTCTACCTTTATGGTTCATGCTCTTAGATAATCCCAGTTATCCATCGTATTATTCAATTAAATCCTTAGAAGTACACAGAGAATGTATTTGTGGATACTGGTACTTTATATTGCCAAGGTCAAGAAAGAAGATAATTGCCAAGCATTCCAAAGTGTCAACAAGGATATTAATGGTGTTGAGTATGTACGCTTAACCTGTAATATAAATCTTAACCACACCTTAATCACATCTTAAAGAGTGACTGTCTATGGCACTGCTTCACTGGCTCTGTGACAGAGGTCATAGGATCTCCCTTCAGCAACCCACTTGAATGAGCAACAGAAGCGCTGATCCGTGCAGCCGCAGCACAGACCTATCAGCTTCCAGGCACATGCCGGATGTGACATCACATCTGGCACATCTGATACAGCCACTCTTTCTTTTATTTAAGAGTTTTTAATATACAAGTTCATCTGGAGGTCATGGCCTGTTGTCCACCGAGAAGAAGACAAAGAAAGAAGAAGAAAAACATTGCAAGATAAGTAGCAGAGCTGTATGGCATTGAGACAGGGACACTGATCAGTTGGCAGAGGATGTAGAATCAGAGAGCGGGGGAATAAGAGCACCAACAAAATTAAAATGTACAACTCGGAGCACTTTGCTTTCTTTTTGTTTGTTTTGTTAGGGGTCCCTCCTCGATTTCACAGATTCATGTGAATTGGCAATATTTGCAAAGTTATTTCAATTTAGTAAACATTGGGAGAAAAATATCATATCTCATCTACACAATTTCATGTGAAAAAGAAAATGTATATACCCAACAATGTGACTTTTAGGACTGCAGAACACTGTGATATACTTACAGAAAAGAGAGACATCAGTGAAGAAATAGGGCCAGCCACGGGTGTAAAAATATATTCCCGTGCACCAGAGGTTCCAAATGGTTGGATACTGCATTGTATTTTACAATGTGGCCCATCTGAGTCAATAAAGGAATCAATATATCCCTTAAACGCTTGGGGCTGCTGGTGCACAGAAGTTTTACAATCCACAGCCATCGCTCTCACTTTTTAATTCATTATTTTATTCTTTATACTGTATGTATATATCTCTATATATAACTATACCTATAGCTATACAACATAGTGACAACACTGAAGAAATGTAAAGTAGTGAGTCTACAGCCTGTATAACAGTGTACATTTGCTTACCCCTTCAAATAACTCAACACACAGCCAGTAATGTCTAAACCTTGGCAACAAAAGTGAGTACACCCCTAAGCGGAACGGAAATGAAAGAGAAAATATGGCGTATCAAATTAACATAACAGACTGAGCATACGTTTTTACAGTAATAAGTAAAATGCTACAAGGGATATACAAGGGATTATCGCATACAAACAGATCCCATGATAGAATTCTAATTTCTAATTTGCACAATGTTGTAAAGGCCCTTAATGCTCCCTTTGGTAACTGACAATGGCCCGTACATGTCTTACAACGTGTCATTAGCCCTGTTAAATCTGTCATAAAAAGGTTAGCTTCCAGGATGAGATGCAAAAGGTAAAGGGAAGGGTAAGAATAAATAATGAATACTTCATTATTACGCGGTAACTTTAACGCTGTGATCCTATGACCTTTTATTGTCCTGCCTGTCGAATACATTTCTATATTCTTATTTGCATCTGTTTTATTACATACACAAAAGGCTCAGTGAATAGGAGCCGGGAGTAATTGTTCCAGATTACCAGTTTGTTTTGTATTGAGCCATTCAAGCGAGTCCTATATATTTAATAGCTGTCATCTCTGAATGAATTCTTCATTTCTCTGCTGAGTGCTAGGCTTCCTTCTGCATAACTTGGCATCTGGCACTAACCTGCATGCAAATGGAAAGGTGCTGAATGAAAGACAGGTTTTCAGTGTGAAAGCCCTAGAAATAAATGAATGCATGTTGCTAAATCTCGCTTCACATTCCTCTTTTAAAGGCTTATTCTCATCTATGCTAGTAATCTCTAGGCTGTTTCTTTTAAGAAGAGAGGTAATATATGGATTTAATCCTAAATAAGGTAAATATGATGAAGTCATTAAGACTGTGTCACCGAACAACAAGTAGGCTAGGCAAATAAAAATGCTAAAATAATTAACCCTTTTAATGCCAGGAAATAGCTACACCCCTTTAACACCATTGTATGAATCAACCAAGCCTGTTACATTTTGAATACATGGTGTGGGTTTGTGTGATTTTCATGGAATATTATGAATGTGTATCTGTGAAATTGTGCACCATTTAATTCCTTATTACACATTTATACTAAGCTTGACTTTGTATCATGCCTGAAAACCTTCCTCTTCATGTACTGTAGAAGACAGGAGGGAATTGCGTTGGGATTGAAAAGGCTGAGCTAGTTGTATCCATACCTGGGAACATTTAGGCTCTAGCTACCCAGAGTCATCCCTTTTCAGGCCATGAGTGGTCTGACGCCAGTGGCTGGTCTGGCTCTATTCAGTGGGGGTGCTAGTGGAGAGGGTAGGAAGCCGTTGCTGGTCACACTCTCTTCGTCCAAAAAAAAACACTGGGGAAAAAGGCTGTCCAGGGGTAGCCTTTCCCTTTTATCCACTGGCTCTGTAACTGCTGCTACCCTGATCCTGCCCACACAGATCATCTCACTACCCTGCGGCTGGCAATGTCAGCCCTTTCTTGGCCCTGATCTGCCCTGATCTCACCAGCACTCCTGGTCATACCGCCCCTTTCCTTATTCTGTCGTGGGGCTCTCTTCATTGGCTAAGACACACGAAATATGTCACTTTATGATCCCTTACTGAGGTTACATGGAATTCCTCATTTGCATTTATCCACTGTTTTAGACAGCATAACGCATGGTTGGAAAGGTTTAGGTGTTACACTTACACACTGCTTGATGATGGGCTTATTATAAAACAGAACATAGGTATCAAACACAAAACATATCTATCCTATATCAACAGTATAACCAACTATATACAGACTTGTGTATGGGTACAACCAACAATGAAAACAATACACTGGAAACATCAATCACCTGGATCAGAATGCCTACAGACCTGCTGCCTCTTCCTCCCGACCAAAAATGATGAACCATGGGACTAATCCCTGCTAAGGTTGAGAAGGTTGAGAAAAAGGTAAGACACACTCCTTCAACACTAAATGAAAAAGATAAGTATACTCCACTTTTTAGATGTATCCATGGAGCATACAGCGATAAAGACAATAATACAAGCGATAACAGTTAAGGCCCATGGTACAGAAGCTTAAACTCTGTGTCCATTATCTGGCTGATGGTCTCTTCCATCTTTGTCCAGGATGTTAAGCAAACCGGTTTAGTCTTGAGGGAGGGGGTTGCTGGCTTACCTTTCTGGAGACACAGCCTGGCTTTTCTGGGATAGGGCTGGAGCTCCTGCTTTTGCCCGGGGAATAGATGGTTGCTCATTTGGGGAAGTCCTTATGTACCTTATGCATTCTGTTCCTTAGTGTACAGAATTGCTGCCTAGCAGGTTTTCAGCTGGTACTAGAAGAACAGAAAACTAAAGATTACCTAGGGAAGTTTGTGACAGAAAAACAATCATAGGAGGCCATTTTCCTGTCCAAAACAATAGCATGTTATTATCAGTTGTAAGTATGCCTTTTAACCACATTGCCTAAAAACAAAAGCATTTAAAATAGTGTAGTGTAGTGAAAGCTTAAGCCGACATTGTAGACCTTGGATTCCCAACTGGCTCACCCCTTACTATCTAGTAACACATTGGTGAAATATATTGCTTAAACTGTCATACAGAGTGAACACAGGCACTATACTATACCTTCCTTCCTGTGCTACTATGAAATACTCAATATATGGTAATATATATGTGTAAATAATCACTCTTCAAATGCCACAATCTGGATAAATAATGTTGCATTTTAAAAAAAAGACCAATAACGCATTTGTATTTGCTAACTGTGTGTTTTGTAGACAAGCTTCCTCACAAACTGGAATCGTCCCTAGATGGTTATCTGGAACACTAAGCATTTTACTATGCCTACCTTAGAATCCTAGGTGTTCTGGTTACACAGAGGCTGACATGCTACCTGTTGACATATGACCATGTCTTAGAGGAAGTGACATTGTACCCTCTCAATCCAAAACATAGAAACTGAGATGCTGATATTTGAGTTAACCCAGTGTGGGTTAACTCAAATGCTTATATTTGCTTATATTGGCAACAAATCGATTTCATTATATAGCATTGCTCAGGAAAAATAAGAAAAAGTTTAAATGAATGAATGAATGTATACTTCTCATCTAGCTAACCACATTCCAGTCTGATATAGGACAGAGGTTATAAAAAAAAATCTATAATTCCAACTAATCTCATAAAACATAACCATGGCATTTCAAGTACAGCACAGTGGCTGCTCAGCAATATGGTACCTGCAGTGTTTTGGTGTGAAGTAATAACCTCAACATTAATACCCTTGCATATTTTCCTGATAAGATCATTTAAAAACGAGACAAACGTCTAGAATAATACCATTTATTTTCTGATAGCCTGGGGGTTTCTGCGTTTTAAATGAAGCGTGCCTTCTATTAGGAGCCCAGAGAAGCAATCTAATAGCCCGCTTCAAAAAAAAAAATACATTTGTAATGTTCCTATAAGTCTTATGATTCATTAAACAGAAATGGAAAATAATAGCACATCACGGGGAGAAAATCCTCCCAGAATTTACATGCTGAGTGTGTCTTCCTGGGTGGTGGTAAGGAATGAACAACAATGCTGAATTGAACTTGAAGCAGCACAGATTCTTGGAATCCCTTACAGGACAAGATAGCATTCAATTGATCCATATTACAGCCAGACTATGAGTCAATAAAAAGTCAAAATATGGGGTTCACAAATGCCTAAATCTGTTGTCCTACATATATTATTAATAAGTGTCAAATTAAAAAAGTATATAATATACATGTTAAATGGTACCCAAGAAAATATACTTCACTTTGTATTTTAACTATTATTCAATATTGTTCAAGACTATATGTTCGCCCCCATTAACCTTTATTTCTGTTTGAACTGTTATGTGATGCACTAATTGTTAGGTCCTGTTTACCCGTTATACATCACTACAGAATATGATACCACTAAATACATTAGAAAACAATAATAATACCAAGTGTCTTAATATGTGGCTCCTGTATTTTCACGTTATAATTCATTTTGAGTGATATATACGAGAATATGGAATTTACATAATTTATTAGACAATAAAAAAGCAACCCTTTCAGTGCCAGCCGTGAATCTCATAAATCTAACTATAGCAAAACTACGAAAATTAGCCCAGCCTCCCTCTCATGGAAAAAAAAGTGCCCAGACCCCGTCATTCAAAATGTACACAAAGCTATAATGAGTACAAGGCTTTTGTCCTCCACAAAATGGAAATTTATCTTAATGTTGAAAAGGGTAGGAGGGAACATTTTAATTAAAAGCTTGGGGTGTAATTAATTGGGGCCGGTAACGAAAAAATCATTTTATATGGTTACATTGTATTATAATTATTATGGATAACAGCGTGCTACATGTTGCCGAATGTTTAGGTGTAGATAGATATTAAAAAAGAAAGTCAGGATTAAAATATCCAGATTAATACAACCCCTTCTGTCTTCATTATCAATTCTTAATTTACTATTAATTTAATATTCTATATTAAATTGAATAACACAAGAACAAACAAGCAAAAAAGAAAAAAAAAAAACAGCCATCAATTTAATTATTTAATCTTTAAGAAAAAGAGTAAGGAAGTAAAAATTCTCCAATCAAAAAGAAAAAAAAATTGCTTCTTTTTTTGTTCTTACTTCAGTGATTAGTAGTTACAGCAATTTTCTGGACATCTGTAGTTACCGTCTGAAGGGCATAAATCTAGGATTTATTTGCAAGCTAGTCTCTAAAAGGAGACATTTTAAAAAAGAGATTTTTCTGAGACAGGAGAGGAAGGTAGCTTTATTTATAGTTCAATTCTTGTCAAGTGATTTAGAAAATTGACTGAAATTTGGAGTTTATTATTGTGCTGAAAACAGGACCTAAGTCATAAGTCTCTAAAAAACAGAAATGGTGGATTTAGGGTTCTGTGCACTAAAATGTGAACGTGTAATGATGCTTGATGGAAAACAGTAGCCACTAAATGATAACTGCGTATTCGAAAATTCTGCTATTAGTGACTATATAAGTGTTTATAAATGGACAGGCCTAAGAAATTGGGTCAGTACATTACACTAGCATCAATGTCACTGGAAATGTGTTTCAGCAGTTAAAAAAATAATGATTAACTTATCTCCATTATTGCTATCTTGAGATTATAGCATGTATAATTTAACATAAGTAAAAATGTCCAGAAATGTTTAAGATGCTATCAATACAAAAACAATTTCAGAGTTGGTGATCTTGTTACATTAGTAGTGAAACAGGCATTTTAACCTTAATGTAGGATTTGAGAAAAATAACCATTTAACCCTTTTTTTTTAAATAATCTATAGTGTAAAATGAGCATATTAAAACACCTTATACACAAATAATTTTCTCTGTATTTGCAGGGGCAGTTTATGTTACCTTCTCTTACCTAAGTTACCTCTCCTATTTTGTTACGTTGATAATGGTTGTTGATTAGTTCAGAAGGACTTTGTAAGGAAAGGAACTTTAGGACATGAAATTAATTAATGCTGGCCCTGTCACAGAATGCCTCTGTGTTTTCATGAGGATAACTTTTAAATTAAATATCTGCCAAAAAAACTACAAATTACTACCAAAATAAGCTTTATGTTGTTTATATATATATATATATATATATATATATATATATATATATATATATATATATATATATATAAGCTCTGAGAGCTACAGTTCCCAGTTAATAACTCCACTTGTGTATTGTTAGTACATAGTACATGTTTTATTGTTCATGATTTGGGGTATTTACTGCTCATATACTGTATATAAATATGGCAATGCTCAAAACCTGACCCAGAGAGGGGTATTTCAGGTAATAGAAGGTTGCCTTTTTCAGTTCACCTCCTTAAGCCTTCAAGTCAAATCATGTCACTTTAAAAAACACCTTGCAGTCTCAGACTTATGCTTTGGTGTCACACATGGTGTAATTTAGCTCTTTTTCACTGAAGAGCCTCTCTTTTTTTACATCATTGCCATCCTGGAAAGAGACAGTTTTACTACATTATATTGTAAGTGCAAAGTAACTGACGGCCATATGAGTTAGTACTGACTGTGGAATAGTTTTGGATTATAGTTTAATCCAAACAGGTGTGGACAGAAACATATTTAACAGTTTTTACCCAGCACACGGTACCATAGCACATATCATAAGGAGCCACATACAAAGGGGTAAAGAGTGGATTATTCAAGGAGGAGCCATAAGTATGGCTTTATCTATAATTGTGTAGAGTGGCGTACTGGGGGGGGATCTATTGTCTATTCCAGTTGCCACTGATCAAGGGGTGCCAAACTGGCACACAAAGGTCTAAAGTCTCCCAGAACTCTCTCTCTCAATGTCTCTCAAACTTCACAACTTCACAAGTTTATCCCTACTTGTGAAGTATGCTGCTGGCTTTCTGGGAGAGGGGGACGGGGCATTTCTCAATTGCCCCCTGGATCCGCCCATCCTAGGTCCAAACCATAGAGTGAGTTAAAAAGGTAGAAAATCAAAAATAACTAACCAGGGGAGCAGAACAGAGGAGACCAATCTGAGGGGAGAGGGGCGAAAGTGGATGGGAAACAGGAGCAGGAAATGTTGAGTCAGGTTCATACTATCTTAAATAACCAAGCATCCTTTAAATAGATACATGGACTTATCTGAATCTCTAATGCAATGTTTTGCTTTTTATATGATTCACAGATATTTCTGGGTAAAGTAAAAATATCAATTTGAGTGGGTAAAGAAATATTTGAAATAAGATATACCAGCTCTCAGCTGAACAAGGCTTTTACAATAATACAATCCCCCTACAAATTGTCTTTGTTTTATTGACTAATAATACTCATTTGATTGCAAGACTCAACACGTGTTCATGAACCTTGGAAACGATAAATGTAATCAATGTAGATGTAAGCGTGGTTTGAAAGACCATGGGAGAGGTAACAGTTTTAGCTACAACTCGATTAAGAATGACCCTCTAGTGTCAACTGTATACCTATTGTGTTATACATCCTACAAACATGCTGAAATTTCATTTAACATATGCTGTAGCTGTAAAGCATCATGTCACATGTCACGTCAAAAAATTCCTTTTTCTGTAAATGCACATAATACATTTTTCACATATAGTATTGCATTATTATGGTACTTCCCCTTTAAGGGGATTATGTAGATTATGCAATAGACTAATTCCTAATATATTCTTGCAGAAGAAGCATGTGTTGAGTAGAGCAGAAAAAAAAGATTTATTTCGGAGTTGATGAAATTGCCCCTTTAATCACATTAACGTCAGTAACAACTAGAAACTCATTTGCATTTATATGCACTGCAACATATCCATTCCCAGTGCAAAAGAGCTATATTTATTTACTTGAACATTTTTAATGACTCATATTTGGGAAACGTGTGGTGGGTGAAATTTGCATATTGATTTGACATTTTAGCTGGAGATTGAATAAAGAAAACCGAGGTCAATCTGCGTATTTCCTAAATGACTACCGAGAACATACAAGGAAGGGTTATTTCATTTCCAATGATCACTCTATCAATCTTAATTTGGTATATGTGATTACAAGGTGGTCAGGTGTAATGGGTTTCAGGTCATGTTGGGATATGTCATACCATTAAAATACTTTTTTTATAGAAAAAAAAAATATAGAGAAACTACTTTTAAGTAGAGACACGAGTAGAGATCAAGTGTGACCACAATGTTAGCTTCTGCATACCTCTGTTAAGAAGTCCAACTGCCAAGCTTCTGCTATCCTGATGAATTTCTCAAAAGATTCATATCTACTCAGTTCAGTATTCTGTGACTCCTCAATGATTTCATCGAACAACAATCTCAGGGGTGAAGGATAGACCATAGGTGAGGACCTATGGTCTATCCTTGACCCCTGAGATTGTTGTAGCTGTACATTGCCTGAACTTAGGAACATATCCAATGAAATGTGTCAGCCTGACAAATATGATGGCCAGTTTAGTACTTGTTATGTCATCATGGAGGAGAGATCCGGCAATGCGATAAAATGCATTTGACTATATGCATACTTTATTTTGGAGATGTTAATGTAAATGAGAGGCTTTCATCTACTGGAATAATTTTTATATAATACAGACTTGCTCTTGTTTAAATGCACTGGTTGATGGCAATGAAAATACTATATATAATGAACACTTGCGACTTTACATTGCGTGGCCTCATTTTCCCTTTTAAAAAAGTATGTATTTATTAAAAGTGTTTCCTTTTTAAATATTATTGCCACCAGTACCATTGACATAAACTAAAAAAAACTCCAAAAATGTATTGAGGTAATTGTCCTGCTTTTGGAAACACCTCGCATGCCCGGTATTTTCATTTGTTTTGGCATTTATCGTGCTAACTATGAATGACACGGATAGCATGTGATATGCTGGGAGTTGGGCCCCACTCGCAGCCAGAAAAACTGCTAAACAAAATTATATAATTTTTGAAACTTTTAACTATTGCCAATCTTTCCTAAACATTGCAGATTTTTTTTTTCATTTTTAACAAACTCGTGTACAAACACCGTAGTTCAGTACTTTTCATTCCCTGAGTATGTGAAATTACCGAAACAACTTGTGAATTGTATTCAGAAACACCACCCTAGTACAAGAATACCCCACCTGCATGGATAGTGTTTTTTTTGTCGGTCAAAATTGGAACATGCGCATTACAGTTTTCAAATGTGGAATTTTGATGGATCAGTTTGCTAGGTCCATGTCTCAGTTGAGACACAGTAGAGGTCCCAAATTTTAATTTAACGCCATAAACCTATATATTTTAAATATATGATAAACTTCCACTAGCATTAATATCAGCACAAAAACTGTGTGAAGGGAGCTTCATAGAATGGATTTTCCATGACAGAGCAGCTGCATGCAAGTCTCACATCACCAAGAACAATGCCAGATCAAGTGGTATAAAAGATGCCTCCACTGGACTCTGGAGCAAGGGAAATCACACTTCTCCAACTGGTAGTCTGATGGGCAACTCTGGGTTTGACAGATGCCAGGGGAACATTAACCACCTGACTGCATTGTGCCAACTGTAAAGTTTGGTGGAAGAGGGATATTGGTATGGGGTTGCTTTTCATGGGTTAGGATACGCCCAAAGGAAAATCATAATACTTCATAGCACATTGGACAATGCTATGCTTCCAATGTTGTGGGAACAGTTTGGTGAAGGCAAATTTTCTATTCCGGCATGTCTGCGCCCCAGTCCACAAAGAAAGGTCCATAGAGACATTGTTGGATGTGTTTGGTACGGAAGAGCTTATCTGGCCTAAAAAGAGCCCTGACCTCAAACCCATCGAACACCTTTGGGAAACTGGAATGGAGATTGGTGTCTGACCTCACAAATGCTCTACATCAGTGGTGTCCAAGTTTTTTTTGCAGTGGGCCACTTCATCAGAAATGTATGTGTGCGTGGGTCGCACTCAATGGCCTTTTAGCTTTAGAATGCATATTAATACAGGGTTAATTTGGCAATAATAAAAAAAAGCAGTGGAAAAGTTTTTTGATCAACTTTTATATGTCATTCTATCAATACTGAATTACTTAAACAGTAAAACAAAGTCAGTCCACAAACCATTTAAAACAAGTTTAGCCAAATAAAACTGCACAAGGCTGGAGCACACTGTGAGTAAAAGCTGGATTTAAGCTGGCGCAGACTGGAGGCAGGGCCGGATTAAGACACCTAAACACACACACCAGGACAGGCTCTGCCACACCAACACCCAAACACACACCAGCACAGGCTCTGCCACACCGACACCCAAACACACACACACCAGGACAGGCTCTGCCACGCTGACACACAAACACACACACACCAGGACAGGCTCTGCCCCATAAGCACCCAAACACACACACCAGGACAGGCTCTGCCACACCGACAACCAAACACACACACCAGGACAGGCTCTGCCCCATAAAGACTCAAATACACACACATCAGGACAGGCTCTGCCCCATAAACACCCAAACACACACACCAGGACAGGCTCTGCCACACCGACAACCAAACACACACACCAGGACAGGCTCTGCCCCATAAACACCCAAATACACACACATCAGGACAGGCTCTACCACACTGACACACCAAACACACCAGGACAGGCTCTGCTCCACCAACACCCAAACACACACACACACATCAGGACAGGCTCTGCCACAATGACACACCAAACAAACATTAGGATAGGCTCTGCCACACCGACACCCAAACACACACACCAGGACAGTCTCTGCCACACTGATAGCTAAACACACACACCAGGACAGGCTCACCACACCTACACCCAAACACACACACACCAGGACAGGCTCTGCCACACTGACACCCAAACACACACTAGGACAGGCTCTGTCACACCGACACCCAAACACACACACCAGGACAGGTTCTGCCACACTGACATACATACCACTGGGCAGCACAGTGTAAGCACGCCAGCCGCTTTAACTTTGTTAGGCAGCCGGCAGTCTTACAGCCGCACAATGGCTGTTTTGAAAGCAGTGGCCCAGACGCAAAGTTCAAAGCAGCCGTTGTGCGGCAGCTTTGAATCATGGTCTGCCGGCCCACGGACCGACCACCCACCGGGAAATGTCCCGAAGACCAGTCCAGCCCTGCTCATGCAGGCCGCACTGTGAACTCCGGCATGTCCCCCTTCACAGGCTAACTTCACAGTCCCCGGGGAAGTTGTCTACTATTTTTAACATGGCTCTTCTGCAGTTGAGCATTTGCAAATTGAGAGTGATCTTGCAAGTGCAATTAAGCATAAATGAGTTTGCAAATTTAATTTGTTCTCACTGTTTAGTGCATTGACCTGTTTGTCCTAACTATAACACACTGGTTGCCATGGTTATTGCTCCATATTAAGCATTATCCCCCACAATTGCTTATTTATATACATGCCTCTGTAGATGGTGTGTCTTTATGGTAACAGTTGAGCATTTCCTAGAGGGTTAAACTGTCTGCATCATCAAAATGTTTTTATAAACATGCCTCTTCAAGTCACCTTTCATCTATTCACAGGAGCTCCATGCTTGCTGATCCAATTGTATTTACCATATTTTGTTTCTCTGCAGCGCCATTTACAAAACTGACATAACCTAAATTGAATTCCAGCATCCATCATCGTGTATCAGTGACAGCAAGAGTGAGAAGACGGTATATCAGACAGAAAATTGCAGACAGAGTGTTTTACCAAGGGAATCTCTCACAATCTTATCCCTCTCTGCTTCATCCGTCCGTCTGCAGTGGGTATAGAATGCAGTCCTACGGATTTAGCAAAATAAACTGTCACTCTGTCCTTGTCGTTACTAAGATGTTTGTGTGCAAAGGGGATTATCAGAAGTTTTTACTTTGCAGAAGGTTATGGACTGAAGTTTTCCTCCCAGAATATACAGGATACTAGTTATATTTATATACACTATATAGACAAATGTATTGAGATACTTGACCATTACACCAACAGGGACATCTATGACATTGCATTCTAACTATATAGACATTAATATGCAGTTGGTCCCCCTCTTGCACCTATAACAGCTTTCGCTCTGAAGGATTTCCATAAGATTTTGGAGTGTTTCTGTGGGAATTTTTGCCTATTTATTCAGTAGAGCACTTATGAGGTCAGTCACTGATGTTAGACAAGATGGACTGAGGTCAGGGCTCTGTGTGGACCAGTCAAGTTCTTCCACACCAGACCCATCCAACCATGTCTAGATGGACCTTGCCTTGTGCACTGGGGCACAGTCATGCTGGAATAAAAAAGTTGGAAGCATATCATTGTACAAAATGTCTGGCATGCTGAAGCATTAAGATTTCCCCTCACTGGAAGTAAGGGGTATAGCACAACTGCTGAAAAACAGCCACATACCATTACCAAACTTTACAGTTGGCAATTCAGTCAGGGAGGTAACGTTCTCTCTGGCATCTACCAAACCCAGACTCATCAGGCTGCCAAACAGAGAAGTGTGATTTGTCAATCCACAGAACACGTTTCTACTGCTCCAGAGTCCAATGGAGGCATGCTTTATACCACTCGATCCAACACTTTCCAATAATACCACTTCCAGTTGACCGTGGAATTGCACTGACCTATTGCAAAGGTGGCATCTTATCACACTACCATGCTTGAATTCACTGAGCGCTTACAAAAGACCCATTTTTTACATTGTTTGTAAATGCAGACTGCATGGCTAGAGGCTTGATTTTATGTACCTGTAATAATAGGTCTGATTGAAACATAATAGGTCTGATTGAAATCATGAATTCAAAAACAAGAGGTGTGTCCCAATACCTTTGTCCATATAGTATGTGCACATCAAGGATTTCTGCTGTAGACAAAAATTGAAACAAAGCGTAAATCAAGAAGGCCTCTGCTTCCCAGACATATTTAGCTTACATGAGACCTGTTTATTCTCCCACTTTCTTGCTTGGGAACACAAACGTGATTGAAACCCTGGTTGGCATCACATGGAGACATCTATCTGTAAAAATTTCAAGTGCTTTTTATACTATTGGATTAAACTCAATGCAATTAAAAATGATTGCACCTTGCCCATATTGCTTGATATATTGTATAAGCTACAAAGAATTAATACAACACTACAATATGTTACTTGGTCATCTTAAAATCTTAAATGATATATTTCATAATAAGATTATTTTACCACTGCATTCTCTCCTACATTCCAGTTGCCTACTTCAAAAATCTAAGAATAAAAAATTTCTCATCAACTATACAAGTTGGAGAACTGTTTAAGATAAACTTATCAAGTCACATGACAACTCTTATATCATTACTAAATTCATCTCAACTCTGTTCCTATTGTTAAATCTAATTCAATTATTAAGTGGGAGACTTAAATTCAGAGTATCTGAATATTGCTTATTCCTCTGAAGTCTGGTTTAGTGCCTGGTCATTGGCTAGGAAATCTGTTCACTGTATACATTTACAGAAACTATATTATACAATGCTTCATAGATGGTACTTAGTTCCATCCAGGCTTGCCAGATTTCATGCAAACATCTCACACACCTGTTTGCGTTGGAATAGAGAGCTGGGCTCGCACTAAGGTAGTCGTATACCCTATTGACAACTCCCATTCTCAAACTATTTCAAAACGATATCATGCCTTTTCCTCAAAATTATTTATTTCATATCAATCTACCAGTTAAAATAAGAAGGCATCTCCTTCTCATATCAAATATCTCTGGCTCCTTGATCCAGCCAACAATGCGGATATCAAGATGTATAGGTTATTATAACAACATTGATCTAATATATCTTGTCTGGCTTTATATTTCTTAATATTTCTGTAAGCATGACAAATTTATATGCATTCTAATTCTTTATTGTTTTTCTCTGGAAAATTTTAAATAAAATGTAAATCACTAAAAAAGACAAAAATAACATTAAATGGCTAGTTAATTTCATTGAATCTAATTGTTTAATTATTTCGATCTCAATTGGCTGCCCAGTGAACTTCTTTGATATTAATAAACCATTCTGCAACTTAACCTGAGTGTACCTTCATCATTTTATTTTAACTTGACATTGTCTAGAGGTTGCTAGATAAGCAAAGCATCACAAGAGTATAAAAACAGTAAAACTGGTCATTTTTACTTACTTCTTGTGTCGGGAACACGTGATTTATGTGCTTATTGTATCTTTAGACAGACACCCAAGTTCTTGGTGACCTCTCTTGTTTGTCTCATTTTTATAATTTGTCATTTTTTTCAGATGTACTTGATAGTCTTTTGGTCCATTCTCTCATCCACCTATGCTTGTAAATGTTTATTCTGTATTTACCCAAAGAAATTCAAGGTGTTTGTCAGCAGCAGCTCCACAAGAAAGAAAATATGACATCATTGCTACTCCACGATCTGTTACTCCAGGAAATAATGCAGATATGGCATAGTATCTGTCATGCTCTGCCCACAAAACTTGGCCATACCTTTACAGTAGGCAAACAATGCCTAAACAATTATAAATATGTAATGTGTATTTTTCTCAATCCAAATGTACTATTTAGGAATGTTAGTCAATAAAATACTTGGTGAGTGAGTTGTATAATGACATTCACTAAAGTACCTGATTACTTTGAACAGAGCCAGCCTTAGGTGTTCTGGCGCCCTGTGCGAACTACTCCTCTGGCGCCCCCCCTCACTACCCCCCTCTGCCCCTTCAAACTACCCCCCCCTCTGCCCCTTCAAACTACCCCCCCGCCCCTTCAAACTAGCCCCCCATCTGCCCCTTCAAATTACCCCCCCATCTGCCCCTTCAAACTACCCCCTCCGTCCCTTCAAACTAGCCCCCTGCCCCTTCAAACTACCCCCCTCCGTCCCTTCAAACTACCCCCCTGCCCCTTCAAACTACCCCCCTGCCCCTTCAAACTAGCCCCCCTCTGCCCCTTCAAACTACCCCCCTCTGCCCCTTCAAACTACCCCCCTCTGCCCCTTCAAACTACCCCCCCTCTGCCCCTTCAAACTACCCCCCCTCTGCCCCTTCAAACTACCCCCCCATGCCCATTCAAACTACCCCCCCATGCCCCTTCAAACTACCCCCCCCTCTGCCCCTTCAAACTACCCCCCTCTCCCTACTTCTCCTTATCCTAACTTACCTTGAGGAGTCCTGCCGGCGCTCAACATGAGATCCCGGCACCGCGACGGAGTCACGGAGAGTAAGGGGCGTCGAGCGGTTGCTGAGGCACATAAATGAAAACATTGGGGGTTTTTTTTGTTTGTTTTAACTTTATTTAACATCCTCCATGTTAAATAAAGTTAAAAAAACACTTTATTTAACATGGAGGATTTAAAATAAAGTTAAAAAAACAACAAAAAAAACCCCGATATTTTAATCTAGGTCCAGAGTGGGCGGCAGCGGACACCGCGGCGGCGGCGCCGTCGGACCCTGCGGCGGCGTCGGACACCGCGGCGTCGTCGGCGGTCCCGGAGGCGGCGGACCCCGCGGCGGCGCCCCCTGGAGTGTGGCGCCCTGTGCGGTCGCACAGGTCGCATACCCCAAAGGCCGACCCTGACTTTGAAATCTAGTTTACATTAAGGCTTAAAGAGGCCCATACTTTCACACACAATAAAGCCCCTTTTACACGACATCCAGTGAGACATTGAGTGAGAGCGTGAGAGAGCATGAATAACAGTGAGTGACAGTGTGAGAGTATGAATAATAATGAGTGAGAATGTGATAACGTGAGTATGAAATAGCGTGAGTGAGAGCATGAGAAAGCGTGAGTGTCAGTACTCCACCCTGTCAGCCCGGACTCGGCCCGGTATTTAAGTGTCATGTCCGTTGCACCCTGTAGTGGTCACCTGTCAGATCACGGTACCTAGTATGCTAAGGACCTGACCAGCTGCATCTGCTTACCTGGGTGCAAGCCCCCCCTTACATACCTGTTGATTCTATCATTCCAGGCCTGATTTGGCTCTTATTCGTGATTGACCCGGCTTGTCTGACCATGTCTGCCCTGCCTGAGGGCTTCATGCTAGGTGTCCAGTACCCTGTCGTGAGTCTGGTGCCCTGTCTGAGGGCTTTCCATCTGTGTGCCCTGTCTGAGAGCTTCCCAGCTGTCCGAGATGTATGAGATAGCGAGTAAAAGAGAGTGAGTGAGAAAGAGGGCCTGGGAGTGTGAGACAGCATGAGTGAGAGTGTGCGTGAGAGATTGAGTGTAAGAGAATTTGAGAGAGCATGAGTGAGAGTGTGAGTAAGAGTGAAAAAGCAATGAAACGTGAATAAAAATAATGATGATGATGATGGGAGATAGAAGTTATGCTGCACTACCGGCAATGGCTGGCTCAGCATACAGTGAACTGGGTTATTGTGTGCCACCATCAGTGCCTGAATCAGTATATAATGCTGGGAGTTATGCTGTATCGCCATCTGTGTCTGGATTCCTATATAATGAGTGTCTGGATATATAAACATATGAGTCATGCTGTACCACCATGTGTGTCTGGATCATTGTTTAATGATGGGAGCTGTTGTATACCATTGTCAGGCTCAACATATATTTATGGGAGTTATACTGTACCCCATTCAGACTCCCTATTTATTGATGACTGTACCATTGGCAGTGTCATGCTTGCTATATAGTGATTAGAGTTATGGTGTACCACTGTCATTGCCTGGCTCAATATGTAATGATGGGAGTTCTACAGTATCTGGATCACTATATAATCAAATGGGTCAAACTGTACCACTGTCTGTGTCTTGATCACTATGTAATGATGGGAGTTGTGATGTATCAGACACAGTATACATTCATGGGAGTTATACTATACCCCCTCAGGCCTCGGACGTAGATATGGGAGTTATGCTGTACCACACTCTAGATAGAGCTAAATTATGCGAATTATGTGGATTGAGTGAGCAGAGATGTAGCAGGTGTGGTACGTTTTCAAGCTGTGCTGCAAAGTATCCCTAAATTTCTTTTTTCAAATGTTGGCTATGACAGCTACCCACAACATGCAAATTGGCTTCAATTAGACCTACAGTGCATGTGCAGGCAGCATACCTAAGTCTCATTTTCTAACACATGTATACATTGTGACAAACCCTGTAGCATGAGGGCCATACATGTCACATTTAGGGGTCCTAAGCACAGTCCTCTAGGGCACTCAGAGTCAGGAACACCAGCTTTGAACAAAACAGCACTTTATTTTAACCGCTTAAACCCCCAAAAACCAAATCATAAAAAGAAAACCTAGCTCCCAGTTGGAGCCCTCTCTAACTAAACTATGCTGGTCCAGACTGACCAGCCTAATCATCCACTAACTCAACCTCCCAGCCAGACCCAGCTACGCCAGGCTCTGGAAAACCTCCCCCAGACAGCACACAAAATGTCTAGGCAGGTATTGCCTCACTTGGCTCAGGGATGGTGTTCTTGTTCAGGGCCTCTCTTTGCCCTGGGAGCACAGGGAACTTCTTCTTCCCGCAACAGTCTCTCTGAGTATCAAGCTCCAGGGGTTTTTAATGTCCAACACCTGTGCCTGATGCCGGCTCCATAGGAATCCCGGACCGGATCCTGCAGACTTATAACCTCCTGGAAAAGCCGACATGGATTTTCCACAGAATGGGGGAACGGAGCATTGGCCCACCCTGCTCTCCAATTGCTCCACCCCAGGGACCCATATGTATAATCTGCATAGCAGCTGTACCCAGATGCCATGCTAATCACCTCCCTGGGGTTCACAGTCTCACAATATATATTGTTTTGCATGTGTAAAATACAAAGAAGGCCATGCAAAATGGTTGGGGACATTTTGGGGGACAAATGATAAAGACATAATCTTGAAAAAGATCACTAGGTCACCTTTTGACACAGTAGGAATAACAGAACCCATTTCTTCAATTTATAAACAGTGCATTCACTGTTTAATACATTTAAAAACTTTGAATGTCAAGCAAGGGCAGTGATGTTTAGATCATCCCCAAATCTTTTCAGATTTCAAAATTTTGCGGGCCATTTGGGCAGGCTTCTAATGACATTCTCGACATAGGAGCCCGCAGTAAATTTTTTGAAATGGCATTCTCTCTGTGGGTTACTTCAGCTTCCAACAATTATGTTTCACTATACAGTTTATAGCAGATAGAAAAATCCAAATTAACTGATTTAATAGTTTAGTTGAATCATATGGGAAACTTACTGTACCGAAAAGTACTAGAAAAAGTAAAAGCCTTACTTCACATGGCAAACTCTGCCCTTCCACAGGGATTGGCCCTCGTAAGACATAGATTTATTGTGGTGTTTTCCTATTTGAGAGTACACTCCTGTTTGGTTCCTAACACATAGACTTCTTCATTTTCATATGGCTAGTACTTTATACATAAAATTTAGGCTACATAGGTCCACCTTATATACAGCTGGTTTTATCTTATGAAAATCTCAAAAGTGGAGAATAGGAACATTTCAGACTGTGCATGTAAATTTGAGAAAAGTCATAGTAAGCCACGTATTCAGAATGTTTATGGTAAGTAAAAAAAACTGTACAGAGAAGCATTAACAAAAAAAATACATCGATGTCAATATGAACATGTCTAAAACATCCCTGTCCCAAATTAAACATGGTTAAAAGAGAGCACTTCTGTACAGGGGTTTTTCTTTATGGTCAACAAATTCTAAATTGTACCTTCACAGTGTTCGGGTGACAGGAAGGAGGGAGCTAACAGAACAGAGATACACAGCACTCCCACTGAATTTAGGTGTAAAGCAACAGAGCTGGTGGAGGGCTGTGTCCTTGTTAATCTGGGTTGGTTCAGGTGTTTATGGGAAAGAAGAGATAATCAGGCTATCCCTCCCCATACCTATGTTAATGCTACTGGATAAAAGTCGTGCCCACTGATCTAGAAGCCAGCAAGTGGTTGGCACTAACTGGAGGTAAGGCCAGGAACTGAGGCCAATTAGTTGGTGGACGAAGGAGGTGGGTATGCATCCGGGTAGTTGCTTTATGACATTGTTAATGCAAGGTTTCAAGGATGAGTTATTTAGGGTTGTTATTGTATTAGATTAATATGTTAAACGCTACATTGAAAAAATTATATTATTATTAATATTATTATTATGTTATTTTAATATGGGGTGATGTTTAGGGAGTTCAGGGGTGGCATACATGGTACTCATAACTTTCACACATGCACCGCTGTCCCCTCTGCTGAGCTCTGGCATATGATGTCATATCCCAGTGCTCCACCTCTTGGGGCTACACAGTACACATGCGACATGCTATGGAAGAACAGACCTCCATATTGTAAACTGGTCAGTTGAAAGAGTGATCTTTTATTAAGTAAGCAGTGTAGTGTGCAACCTGATCACCCAGATGGCCTAGCCCTAGGCCAGAATACACCACTGACAATACCTTATTCCAGTATACCCATATAGTAGTTTATCACAAAACCTGAAGTGGCTGGATTGCCATGTAGCTCAATGAACCAATGTCTTTAAAATAAATAAAACTGTTGCGCACACATTGGGAGACAACAGCTGATAAATAACTTGATTAATTGTATAACTGAAGCTTTAATTAACCTTATTTTGAGAGACCTACAGCAGGGTGAGCCCATGCAATTAATTAGAAAAGCGCTCCAAATACTTTAAAGTGAAATAATTTGTTATAAAAAAAACACAAGCACAATAGCTTATTGCGATGTTGTTCCATGTGTTTTTCTCAGGCAAAGGTTTAATTAAGCTGTAGATGCCAAGAATCCCGATTTAAAATGGCTTTTACACAACAAGGCATTTTCCCTGAGCTGACACTGATGGGAGAAAGTAATTCATTTCTATTCTCATTTCAATGGCGGCATTTCATTTAGACTTAAAAGGAAAATAACTAATTGCTTGGCCTTAGGCCACTGAACGCAGTTCCAAACAAAGATGATTTTCTGTGTTTGTTGCTGTTATAATAATCACTGTAATAAAATCTGGAAGCTCCAGTCGCTCCAGTTTCAGTTGTAATTATAGTTGCCAACTATTAAAAATATATAAATTCTGGGAGTGTTTCCTACATACATAAGGATATCTGGCATCACTTGGGTACCTATATTTTTATATAGACTATGAGAAAAAAAGTCTCTTGCATCTGTTGGTACTTCTATACATACTTAAGAGGGGAATTATTATTATTTTTTTTTGGTAACTATTTCTCCTATATACAAACAGGATGCTATAACCAGCAGAGTCAATTCCTAAAAATAAGACCGGTGCATCAGTGCAAGTTTTTAGAGTTGTAAGTAGGAAAAAGATTATTGTGTTATAACAATAACAATTCATTGATTAAATTATATATAAATCAGCACATAGGTTGAATTTTTTGTAGCCCAATGGCAGACACAGAAGTGGACCCTCAATGCAGAAAATGGAAATTGATGCCCTCCAGAGGTCAAATATATAACAACCACAACCAAAGCTGATGAAGAACCAGCAGGTACAGCCAAGGCAAATGGGTTCATTGGCATAGATCAGGCAGCAGTAAACGGTGAGCAGAAGGCAGGACGAGGTCAGGAACCAATAAGACACCAGACGTACAAGGCCCAGGCAAAATAATATTTAAGGTCAAGGCAATCAACGCTAGTCAGAAATCAAGCACGAGTCAAAACCGGTAATCAAAATAACACTCAAGTCGCCAGTTCAGCACAACATCTCTATCACAGGCAAAGATAGATCTCTGACTGAGAGTTTAAATATCCCTCCATCCTCAGAACACTCCTATAGATCCAATTTGGGAAAATTGCTGATGGAAGGAGAGAACCCACAAACTTTCCTGAGGGCTATATTCTTTCCTACAAATAAAATATTGCAGTCTACCATGCATTTTCCTAGACTCTAAATTAGTCTGTACTTCATACTCTTCTTCGCCTTGAACCATTATAGGATCCGGAGCTCGAATGGTGGAGGAGTATTGATTCAAAACCACAGGTTTAACAATGATTTATCGAAAGCATTCTTGACATGCAGAGATTTTGGAAGGATGAGAGAGTAGGTGACCTCATTGATCCGTGTTTGTTGGAGGTGTAGATACTTGGTGAAAAGCCACACATAATCTCCTGGGACAAGAGAAGGTCTTTTTGATCTGTATTTATCTGCCATCTTTTTGTTTCTTTTAAGCACATTTTAATTGTTTTGCAATAGATGTCCAATGATCTTGTAATCCTTGAAATTATGCTTCACCACCTGGAACCCCATGTCCATGAACTGCCTTAAATGTAGACATTTTGTAAAGATTAATGATATAAACTGTTGTAGGACCATTCTGCCAAGTGCAAAAGTGTTCACCCATCAGACTGATACATACATCCTGAGGTACTGTTTGAGTACTTGGTTTGTTCATCTTTAGCTTGACCACTGGATTGTGGATGGTGAGATGAAGCGAAATGCAACTTCATTACCAGAAGTTTACACAATACTCTCCAAGAATCACAAAACAAATTGAGGACCTGTCCGATACTATAATCTGTAGAAACGCCATGAAGCTGGATTATTTATTTCATGAAGGTTTCGGCTAGGACACCTGCACAAGGTAGTTTAGAAAGGGCAACAAAATGTGCTTGCTTACTGGATAAATCTACCACCACTAAAATATATATCTCGGGCCATGGCAGGTCACCAAAAATAACATTGTAGCAGAAACTTCACATTACATTTCCCACCTGCTACAGGTGATGCATGACCCCAGGATAAGATAGCTTTACAAAAGTGAGGTTAAACATAAAGTCTTCCAGGAGAAGGCAAATGACCATTAAGTAGTGGTGTCTGTGTATTAGAAATGTGCTACATAAGTGTGCTATGTATGGTGGCAATTACCCTTGTGGGAGGTATGATGGATTCCTCAATATTAGGAGCCTCAAATTTTGTAGACAAAGCGTCTGCTTTAACATTCTTTGAGCCTGGACAAAATTAAATAAGGAAATTAAACCGAAGAACAGTGCACATCTGGCCTGTCTGGGATTCAGTCTTTTGGCCTTTGTCAGTTTACCAAAGATTTTTATGATCTGTAAGAATCGTAGTTTCAGTTCCTGCTAGAAGGTGGCACCACATTTCTGATTCCCTAAATCAGAGTTTCTTTTGGCAGGATAAAATGTCCCTAAATAATAAGAACAAGGATGAAGATGATTGGTGTTCTGATCACTTTGAGGTTTTGCTTTAGGTGTCCAGGATTTAGGATGTGCTCCTTTTCGTGTGAGTGTGATAACAGGATCGATGATTTGGGAGAAATTATGAATGAAGCAATAATAATAATTAGCGAATCCCACAAATTGTTGTATAACTTTGATATCAGAGGGTTTTTATCAGTCTTTGATGGTGGCTAATTTGTCAGGAACTATCTCAAATTGACTGATTTATATGATATAACCCAGAAACTTGACTCTGCCACATTCACATTTGCAGTTTTTCAGCTTTGGCCTATAGCAAATGTTCTCATAAATGTGGTAAGGCTTGTTTTACTTGTTGACAATGTTCTTCCAAATTCTTGGAATAAACCAAAATGTAGTTGAGATAGACTATAAGATGGGATAGCAACATGTCTCAAAATACATAATTCACAAAGTTTTGGAACAATGCAGGGACATTACATAATCCAAAAGGCACGATGATGTATTCATAATGACCATACCTGGTATTGAACGCAGTTTTCCATTCATCTTCATGGATGCAGACCAGATTATAGGCCCCCTAGCTCAGTGACGACAGTAGCATCCTTGAGTTAGTCATAAAGCTCTTTTATGAGAGGAAGTGGGTACTTGTTCTTTATTGTTATTATATTTTATACTCTATAATCAATACAGGGATGCAATGATCCTTCTTTTTTCCTGGAGAAGTTGAAGGTGGGACTAATTCTTTCTTTAGGCTTTTGTTTATATACTGCATCAGGGCTTGATTTTCTGGTTGGGAAGTATGTTCTGAAGAAGGAGTAGTTCCTGGTAAAAAGTCTATACAGTCATATGCTTAATGTAAAGGCAATGTCTCTGCTTTTCTCTTGGACAACAGATCCAAATTTTCTTAGTACTGAGATGGTACTAGGTTGCATGGGTCTTCTGCAGGTAATTCCAACATGAGATTTAGTCTAGTAGGGGTGTTACAACAAGTGTTTAAACATTATTTATTCCGTGCGATGATCTGTCATTCTCTCCAATTGATGCTAGGATTATGTTGTTTTAATATTCCCTACATAAGCGGTAGGTGAGGACTGGATAAAAAGTGAAATCGTAATTCTTCAGAGTGGAGTATACCACTACTGCCACAAAAGTTGGAAATAAACCCTCCATCCAGGGCAGTGATTGAGGTTTTATACAAAAACAAAGACTGTCTGCGCTTCTCACCCTAATAAAGTTGGCAACAAATATATAAACATAATATAAATGGGAGGTTTTGGTTATATGAATTTGCCAAAGCATAATTAAGCTCACCCGCCACGTCAAGGCACACTCTCAGTAGGGTGAGAACCTACTCTCACCTCCTACATAGTGGGCACACAAAGCAGTTTATACTGCTACCAAAACCTTATTAATGTGTTGGGGGAGGTGCAATTAAACCTCCTCCCATTTAACCCCTGGACAGCAAGCTGCAACCAGACAGATGAGGAGCCAACAACCTCAAATGTGTGCAAACAGGGAAAAGAAAAGATGTTGGTGCGCTAAGCTAGTCACAGGCTCAAATAATACAAATGTGTAATACGAGGCCTACCAAACAGGTGTGAGCATGCTGCAAATACAGTGTGTTGGCTGTACAATGTATACAAAAACAAAGACTGTCTGCGCTTCTCACCCTAATAAAGTTGGCAACAAATATATAAACATAATATAAATGAGAGGTTTTGGGTATATGAATTGGCAAAAGCATAATTAAGCTCACCCGCCACGAAAGGTTTTATGTTGTAAGGGAATTTCCTGTTCAATAGCCCATGCTTCATCCTCACCTCCTGTTTCTCACCCCTTATCCACCTAGAATGTAAGTTCCTGCGGGAACAGGGCCCTCCATTCCTCTTGTATCTGTATGTCAATTGCTTGTCATTTTGTACTTGTCGTTATCTGTAAAATTTTTATCTTGTACAGTGCTGCAGAATCTGTTGGCACTTTATAAATAAAGTATAATAATAATAATAATAATCTATAAAGTTCCCTGCAGCTCCAGAATCAATGAAGGCTTGTGTGGCCACCTGGTGGCCTGTCCACTGAAGCTTGATGGGAACAAACAGTCATTGAGAGGGAGGAGGTATGGCAATTGTAGCACTTAAGTTAAGTTCTGACGGCTTACTACTTTCTGGGGCAAACATTGGCCATATGTCCTTTCTGGCCAAAATACAAACCCAGTCCCAAAGATCTAGGGCATTGTTTATTGTTGGGGGATTTTGTATGTTACAGTGATAGGCATTCTAGTTGGACACGAACTATCTTTAACTCTATTGGAACCTACACTTTCCCATCAGCTCACAAACAAATCATATATTGATCAATATATAAGTTGCTTTGTGAATTGTAACATGCTAGTGCATTAAATCAAAGTCATTCAACTTGACTTTTCAATAGACTCTTTCGAGATCTCTGGCCATGACATGCTGTAATTAAAGTGTGCAGAACCACAGAGTTACCCGGGACTAAAACTTATGATCTCACTCATGCTTTCAAACATGACCCTAAGACACAATTCATGCAGTTTTTATTTGATCTAGTAGAAAACCCTGACTGCATAATGATGTCTATATTGATCCTTCCTTAACTTGGGGTGTTCACCAGACACTGTTTGCAAAGAGCTGTACACGCTATCCATGGCAAGCATGCACATTTTGTTCGGAAAGCGAATATACACCAGGTCTATTTCCAGCTGCAGGTGGTATTGCTCTGACTTGTTACTGCTGTAGGACACAGTATGAGCCTGTGACTCATTACTAGCTTATGACCTCTACTTGTTTACTAGGCTAATCGGTCACCCTGACTATAACTGTTTACTTAAGTCTTCCCCCAATTAGATCATGTTGGCTTCCTGTCTATATAAAATTAGTTACCTTGTTAGTGAATAGCCGCAAGCAATTTAAAACTCCATAGAGGACATCTAGGCACACATTGCTTTTTGCATGAGTAGCCAGACAAGATACACATGGGAGTGATAGAAACAGCTGTTGTTATTCTAAATCAGTTTAAACATTAAAGATGTGGGATACTAGCAAAGATACTGGATTTGTCTGTTAAAGGTGCTGGCTCACTGCCACACACCAATAATCTGTTTCAGATGATGTACCAGGAACATGCCAATGTAACCTACAGAGAGAGGTCAGCTCTACTAGGGATAGCAATACTGGTAATGTACTTCTTAGTGTTATTGATTGGTTTGGAAGTGAGGACAGTAAATAAATAGTCTTCTCTAATCCTCCTACATATACATATAAATATACATATATATACGTATTTATCTTCTGGAACTGCCATAGGCCTAACCTAAGCACACAGCCACTCACTCCACGTTCTCCATCTTCCTACTGAGCGCCGGGAAATTATATCATATCCTGGAGCTCTGTATCTTTTAGAGGACTGCATTGGGAGGCGGGTCCCGTGGGTCCCGCGGGACCCGCCAAAAAACTTGCGGGCGCGGGCGGTCTTGCTGGGGTTGCGGGCGGGAGCGGGCGTCAGGCACTGTACCTGCGGGTCCCGGTAATCCCGCGCAGTCCCGCAAGGCTGCCTTCTCGCTGCTCCATTACAGTGTCTCCTATCTTTCTCCGCCCAGGAACAAGGCGGCGTCACGTGATGTGATGTCACTTCCTGTGACTCCGCCTTGTTCCTGGGCGGAGCAAGAGAAGAGACGCTGTGAGGGAACAACTCGAGGGCAGCCTTGTGGGACTGCGCGGGAAATCAGGTAAGGAGGCGGGCGTGATTGGCCACAAATGTGGCGGGAGCGGGCGGGATTGGCCACAAATGTGGCGGGAGCGGAACACCCACATTGCGGGAGCGGGATTAAAAACAGCGGGAGCGGGATTAAAAAAGCAGTCCCGCGCAGGGCTCTAGTGTGCATCACATTTAAACAGAGTCTAACTAAGCTTGGCATCCGCAGACATCCATAGTGTCATGTGCACGCAGCATGCACAGAGCCAATGGTAAGCCTACTGACAGTAAGTATATTATGTGCATTGACCTAACACATCTCCTGAATGAAAAATAGCTGAGGGGCAGGGAAAGGGGCAAATGCATATGGAGAGATTCTGCAAACTCCCCCATTCATTTGCAAAAGAAACACAATGAAAATTTTAAGGGACCAAGCGCATATGATGGCTGGAGTGTCCCTTTAAATACCAAACTTTTAAAAACATAATATAAATATTCCAACATTATGTTACTAACTTAACACAATTTAGTAAGCTAATACAAAAATATCCAAAACCGTCCTTGCCAGCCATCCACCGGAAAATTTTCCCCCGGGTTCTCACCTCCCCCCTCGTCCAACACAAATCGACATAACGCCAACAAATCAAGTGCTAACCACCAGCCATCCATAAAGCTCGGTGGGCATGTCTACTTATAACCAACCTTAACACGTGAGAGGTTAGGGGAGGGATTGAGACCCAACTCGACTTCTGTACCAGTCGCTTCCTTTCTCATCCATTTATAATCCCCGACTTGCAACCGCCTGCTGTGACAATAAGAGAAGTTAGGCAAACAAAAACCAAAACAAAAAAGGGGAGGGTAGCTGATGCTAGCTGCAGAACCAAAGTGGCAATGACTGACCCCTTGCTAATGACAGACACCCCACACAACCCCCCCGCATATAAACATAACCAATCCCACCGCACTCACCTCCACTCATACATGTGCCCTGTCTGCTTAGCTACACTAGCTCCCAGGTGTCCTGTCCAAATGGTCAAGGTAAATTGACCAGATTATATTATAGCATTGCAGTAAAGGAATGTACGGTGGCATTAAGGAGAAAAAACATACAGTTTCGACCAAAGCATGATATTGGCTAATGCATGAACTTAACTTATAAAACATAAAATGACAAACACATCTTGCAAATTTGAGACTAAAAATGAGATGTAACATATTGAGTGATTTACTATCCATACAAACACACTTCCCCCTCCCTGAATATCATACAACACTCCTCATATTGTCTGCACTGACACTGTGAGGATTTTCTACTGTTAAGTGAGACTCGTTGCATACAAAATTCAGGGATCATTAGAAAGCAGGATGACTTTATAGTGAAGGTCATGTCACCAAAACTATACTCACCTTTCTAAAAACCCACTGCTTGGCTGGTACATTAGATCCCACAAAAAAAAGGATCTGGCTGGCATGTACTCTTTAAATTAATACCCATCATCCTATTTCAGCAGTTGATGAGCTGTATCATTCTCATGAAATCACTCAGTCCAGTCAAACTGCTGTTTTATAACCAAATCACTTCATACATATTGCTAAAAACACTTGACTGCACCTCCTTTATAGTTTGAGCATCATCTCTGTGATAAAAAAAAACTTGGATGCAGAACAAAGTTAATGAAAAGAATAATAGGAAAAAAGCTACAAATAAGGTTGATATTAAAGGATTTACAGGTACGACTGAGTTTTTGCTTACTTCTAATCCAAAAGATGGGTATTTTTTGATAGAGAAAAAAAATTGATATTTGTATTCCCATAGAGATTTTTAACATAGGCTAGAGACTCCTAGAGTGCAACCAGTCAATCAATCAATAACATAACATTATGATAATGAAGATCACACTTGCCTGCATTAACCCCATAGCTATAAGTCTGATTTTCCATTCATTAAAAGTTTTACTGTAAACATAAATATACAGCATATTTTTTCAAGCTTTGAAAAACTGCCATTCACACATGATGATATCAAATCAGTGAAACCTATCCCTTACACAACAGTAAGATAGTATTACTCATAGAGAGTTTGAATACTTTAAGGACACATAAGAATGTTATTTTAAGATAACATTTCGAATGAGTGCGTAGAACAGCAATTAAAATATACCAATCCAAAGTCAAGGACTCAGATTGTTTCTCCATGGTGTTTCAATTATTTTTATTACTTTGGTAATAGTGTCATACTGGTTTGACCACGGCAGGAATCTAATTGTCATGAACACAGGGTTCATTTTGCTAGAACCTAATATGCTAATGGGAGAAGAAACAGACATTTTATTTTGAACAAATAAAGGTTGGGTTATATCATTTTTATCACTTAATTTTTGTTCCATTAATTTTGATTTTGCTATGTGAGAAGATTGATTATTTAACACTTGTTCAATTAACTACATTTTACCTTAGCCTTAAAAATATTAAGACAAACAGAGTCTTGTAGCAACAGCAATAAATACTGCTTAATACTACAGTACTCAATTACAGGATGCCTCACGCAACAAAAGGACTTGGCCATCTATAGCTTATCATGAGAATGTAAAATAACTGCCCCTTCATAATATTTATATTAGTACCCTTTAGAGACAGAGCGCCAGGATATGACTTCACATCCTGGCACTCCACAATGGAAACGATGTCTGTTAAGGGGAGAATAGGGTCACTGCCCTGGTTCAGGCCTAGAGCATTGCCTGAGGTAAAATATCTCTAGTAATATCTCGTAACTCAATGTTTGTTCTCATTTGCCATTAGGTGACTCACAAACAGATGGCCTAAACTCGAATGTACCAAGTGGACAGCAAAATGCAGAAGGTCTGAATTAAGACCCTGTGAGGGGCCTAGACACACACTCAAATGGATACATACATTCAGTACATGCTAACATACACACACATGCAAACATACATGCATACGCACAAAAATATTTACCTCAAAATACCTTATCTTCAGCTCCTATGAGGTGGGAACTGCCACACCTATACCACAGGCCTTGTTGGCTACAATAGCCTGCACATTGCAGCGGTGCATCAGTGGATTATTCGTTAGTGCACAGGGGGCCCCTAGTCTTGTGTTTGGTGGGCCAAATGGATACTCCACCACTACTGGCTCTATAAGACATATTGAGTTAGTATTTTGTCCCTACATCATAGTATTTTAGGCAAACTAGATGTCTATTGATATTGTGTATTCTAGAATGAGCTAATTGTTGAGTTACCATAACATTGTTGATTCTACCCATTTTCCCTTAACTCTTGCCTTTTTTATGTCTATATTTCCGAGTTCCACCTACTCTGCTGTGCCCTTTTGTATAGTGTTAATTCTGCAGCTGTGGTCGTCAATAGCAGCAGTAAACAGGTGAGCCAAATAGCTAGGATGGTACCTGACTAACTTGAGCTATGTGACATCTTTTTGAAATCACAGATAGGAATTGTATTTCAGTCTGTATCAGTATTACAGCCTGTATCTGGCGTTGTTGTACAGCAGCCAGAGCTACCCCATACATGGGTCCCACTTTGTCCATGAGACCCAGGTGGTACTTTGGTAGAGGTGGCTAATTGGATGTTCGTGATGAAAGAGAAGATTTTCTGCACCTCTCTTTCTCTGTGAATATATCTGCAGTATTCTTGCCTCCTGCTTCTTTCTTGTGTCTTCTTTGGCTTCGCCATGAGTCTGGCCTCTTGTTCTTCCAATCAACGGAGAGTGTGTGCCCGGAATGCCTGACATTTTGTGGAGTTAAAGTACGAGAGAGCGTGGTAAAGAGTAAGTAAAAATGAGAGAGAGCGTGAGAGCAGTGCCGCCAACACAAATTTTTGGGCACCTTACAGAACAAATGGTTTTACCCTCCCCAGATAACCGCCCTAGCCAGGATATTCTCTCCCATTAATCTTTTTTGTTGGCAAAAATAGCGTCTTGCAAGACATTATTTGCAGAATGTTTCAACCACCTTGTTGCCACTCTTGGATCAAATCAGAAAATCATGTCTATTCCAAGCATGCCAACATCATTGAGGTGTTTTGGGAGACTAGAGATGCATCTGCCAGTGATAGCTCCTCATGTCACCTCCAATTGACGGTCCTGTAGTATCAGGATCACAAGCTCTTCAGAGCTGCCACAAAGCTTTTTTCCTTTTAGAAAAAAAGGAGGGAGACTTTGTCTCCCCGACCAGGCACCCAAGACAGCCCACCCCCTTTCAACTGTAATAGTTATATGCCCTGATTGAAGCACTGTGTGAGAAAGCATGAGAGAGCAAATGTATTAATCATGATATAGCATAATGGATGTGAGCATGGTTATGGTGGACGTGATTTTGTGGTGGGGTAACATTTCATCCTTGGACACAGGCAGCTCAATGTCCTGGGCTGGCTGTGACAGGAGCCCTATGAAATTAATGGTGTAAGTCATATAGGATATTTAGAGGGAAAAGGTGGCAAACATAAGTGTATATATATATATACATATACATATATATATATATATATATATATATATATATATATATACCAGTCCTATCCCTACACAACGGTTGGACACCTATATAAGCTGACACACACACACACACACACACACACACACACATATATATATATATATATATATATATATATATAGGGCCGGCCCAAGGCAAAATGCCGCCTGGGGCGAATTTTAAAATGCCGCCCCCCTTATCTACCCTTCCTCTCCCTCCGTCCCTGCCGCCCCCCCCATTATCTACTCTCCCCCCCCCTTGTACTTACCTTTCAGCAGTCCAGCGGCGAGTCTCCCTGTTCGGTCTCGGTGCCGGCTTGTACTCAGCATTACAAGCCGTCACCGAGACCGAACAGGGAGACTCGCCGAATAGGAGAGAGAGAGGGGCGCCGAGCGGGTACTGACCACTCGGCGCCCCTTTCTCTCTCTTTCACTTAAAAAAAAAAAAAAAAAAGGGCTTGGGGCAGCGAAGTGCCGCCCCTTCAAAAGTGCCGCCTGGGGCGGTTGCCCCACTCGGCTCCATTGTCGGGCCGGCCCTGTATATATATATATATATATATATATATATATATATATATATATATATATATACATATCACTGCACATTATTAGATGGAGTGATGATGGAGTATGGCTTCCATTAATTGCCTCAGTTTTAGGAATGTTCACTTCTCTGGCAAGCAAGGAGTTACAAATCAAATGCTGGTATTCAGTCCCTCTCTCATTTTTATACAATAATAAAATAAATAGGACAGTGTTTAAGTGACCTTGTGAAAGAATAAATTAAAGGAAGGACAGAGACACCTTGTGCAGAAAGGGCTCTTAAGAAGGTGAGTACGTTTGAGTGATTACAGTTTCCTCTTCACTTTCTTGTAAGGCTTTTATGCTAATTGCAGCAACCAAGCACCCTTCCTTACACTCTAAGTGCATTTGAACACACTGTGCTTATGTAGTTTGTGTAAGGAGATCCTTGGTAGCAACGTAAAAAATTCTGTGAAGATCATCACATTATAGCATGAATTTTCATTGGTGACAAGGTTCTACATTGGGTAGCCCACTGGTGTTCTGATAGCTGTCTCTTGCTAGTAGGAAATCGAGCAATGCAGATATTGCATTGGGGCAATTAAAATGAAATGCATATAACATCAAATCTATGGTGGGCAGGTAAGATATGAAACAGATAGACAACTAAGCAGGTTAAAATAACCTATTTTGTCTGGTGTGTATCTGCTACTTTTATGCAACCTCTGGGTGTTTAATAGAGCTGTGCATTTGTTTTCGTACAAACTTAATTTTTAACAAAAATTGTTTTGTACGCATTAACAATAATGAGGGCCACCTACAATGAAACTGACGTGTCATGCTTCGTTCATTCATCGCCACTCATAGCCGCCCTTACAAGCCTTTTTGGTGCCATTGCAAGCTGTTTTTGCTTAGAGATGTGGACTTTGCGATGTAGGATGTAGTCACCCGCTGGAACTCCACCCTGGACATGATGGAGAGGATCCTAGAGCAGTAGCGGACTCTTCACTCCATGTCCTCTGAGCAGAGCATTGGGGTGTCCAGCCCATTGGGCAGAGGGGAATGGTGTAACGGTCCTGAGGCGGAGGATCACGGGTGCAGAGACGGGAATAAAGCATGCTTTAGGAAGTGGTGGAGTGTTTCACCCTCTAACTAACCTTCCTCGAGGTTTTACCTATAAAATCCATCATTTAGTATGAAAACAAACCATAAGGAATTCAAAACCCATATTTGGTTTAAAGTTTTATCTCTACTAAGTTATCCACAGTTTGTTCAAATGGAAAATAAAAACCCAACATGACAGGAGGCTTCATATTTTGCTTATTTCTCTTTACTAACTCCCAACAAAGAGTTAACAGAAAGAGACAATTACAAAACCAGTGACAGTCTATATAGCCTCTTGCATCTCTGAGGCTCTAACTTCTACAGTGGGGCAAAAAAGTATTTAGTCAGCCACCAATTGTGCTATAAGAGACAGAATGAGACAACAAAGTCCATAAATCACATTGTCTGATTTTTAAAGAATTTATTTGCCAATTATGGTGGAAAATAAGTATTTGGTCAAAAACAAAAGTTCATATCAATACTTTGTTATATACCCTTTGTTGGCAATGACAGAGGTCAAACGTTTTCTGTAAGTCTTCACAAGGTTTTCACACACTGTTGCTGGTATTTT
Source organism: Spea bombifrons (assembly GCF_027358695.1). Lineage (NCBI taxonomy): Eukaryota > Metazoa > Chordata > Amphibia > Anura > Pelobatidae > Spea > Spea bombifrons. The sequence continues at coordinate 70,245,570 of NC_071088.1, read as the reverse complement.
GGACCATTCCTGCATGCAGATCTCCTCTAGAGCAGTGATGTTTTGGGGCTGTTGCTGGGCAACACGGACTTTCAACTCCCTCCAAAGGTTTTCTATGGGGTTGAGATCTGGAAACTGGCTAGGCCACTCCAGGACCTTGAAATGCTTCTTAAGAAGCCACTCCTTCGTTGCCCGGGCGGTGTGTTTGGGATCATTGTCATGCTGAAAGACCCAGCCACGTTTCATCTTCAATGCCCTTGCTGATGGAAGGAGGTTTTCACTCAAAATCTCACGATACATGGCCCCATTCATTCTTTCCTTTACACAGATCAGTCGTCAAGGTCCCTTTGCAGAAAAACAGCCCCAAAGCATGATGTTTCCACCCCCATGCTTCACCGCAGGTATGGTGTTCTTTGGATGCAACTCAGCATTCTTTCTCCTCCAAACACGACGAGTTGAGTTTCTACCAAAAAGTTCTACCTTGGTTTCATCTGACCATATGACATTTGCCCAATCCTCTTCTGGATCATCCAAATGCTCTCTAGCAAACTTCAGACGGGCCCGGACATGTACTGGCTTAAGCAGGGGGACACGTCTGGCACTGCATGATTTGAGTCCCTGGCGGTGTAGTGTGTTACTGATGGTAGCCTTTGTTACTTTGGTCCCAGCTCTCTGCAGGTCATTCACTAGGTCCCCCCGTGTGGTTCTGGGATTTTTGCTCACCATTCTTGTGATCATTTTGACACCACGGGGTGAGATCTTGTGTGGACCCCCAGATCAAGGGAGATTATCAGTGGTCCTGTATGTCTTCCATTTTCGAATAATTGCTCCCACAGTTGATTTCTTCACACCAAGCTGCTTGCCTATTGCAGATTCAGTCTTCCCAGTCTGGGGCAGGTCTACAGTTTTGTTTCTGGTGTCCTTCGACAGCTCTTTGGTCTTGGCCATAGTGGGGTTTGGAGTGTGACTGTTTGAGGTTGTGGACAGGTGTCTTTTATACTGATAACAAGTTCAAACAGGTGCCATTAATACAGGTAACGAGTGGAGGACAGAGGAGACTCTTAAAGAAGATGTTACAGGTCTGAGAGAGCCAGATATCTTGCTTGTTTGTAGGTGACCAAATACTTATTTTACCGAGGAATTTACCAATGAATTCATTAGAAATCCTACAATGTGATTTCCTATATTCTTTCCCCCCATTCTGTCTCTCATAGTTGAAGTGTACCTATGGTGAAAAGTACAGGCCTCTCTCATCTTTTTAAGTGGGAGAACTTGCACAATTGGTGGCTGACTAAATACTTTTTGCCCCACTGTATAGCTCTCCCATAGCTCAAAATATGTATATGTTTCTGAAAAGTAGACATCCCAGGGTATTGCACTATGACCCACATATATACATTTTTATTTGCTTTTTATTTTTTTTAAACTTTATTTTTTTCTTTATTTATATGTGTTTAGAAAGTCTCTAGAGAACACTGCTAATCACCCTGTGTGTGATTACCCTGTGATCATGATGCAGAGCCGTATAGCTCCTCCCCTGATCATGCTAAAGAGAGACAGTCCCTTTTTGGTCTCTGTGATGATGTCTTTGGAAAGGGAATACGCTTAGATCCCTCTAATCTTCATAAAGTTAATACACATTTTATACAGGTTAAAGCTTGTACGAGAGTTACGGTTTCTATTACCATAACAATACATAAGTTAAGGCCAGTTGTGGTAAACTGGGGTGGGTTAATCTGATGGCAATTGCCTTCTGGTCAAAATTCCCAGTGTTAATGCTTGCTTTGTGGGGCTTGGTGAGGGTGGTCACATAACAAAATATTACTTGATCCTGCACTAGTAAGCTGTGTGTATTATATACATGCCTGGGAACTGGACTAGTGTCAAATAGATTTTAAAGGTGTGGGTGTGAGAGTCAAACACTACTACCCCAACCCAGAGAAATTCTAGATTACTACAATAATATAGGTAGCAGGTCATGTTTTTACTATGTATTTTAACACTACCTAAATATTTATGGGTAGTTTACTTGCACCCTATGCTGCCACTTTAAATCAAAGGCACTCACCCCATTTTCATTTATTTCAGATCTATACACAAATGGTGATTGCAAGGTTATTCATGAAAATTGCTTGTAGCCGCGTTGTGATTTTAGTACATAGAAAAGACACCTAATATAATTTGTCAGCACGAAGCAAAAATCCAGAACTGTCATTGCGGCATTTAATATGTGCTGAGGATAGCTGCAACACTGGGCAGTCAAGTTACAATGTGATGTGATTGTATCTTATTTACTTAATGGTTTACAGATAGTAGATCTTCGTAAATATAACAGCACTTACTTAAGGATTTATGAAACACTTGTGTGCCTCCAAGCTGCAAAGTAAAAACAACATGATGGATTGCTAAATTGCCGTTTTACAAGCTGGGATATACTGGAGCTTATTTCATACCAAATATTTCAAAGGATTATACTGTGCGTCTTGATAATCTTTCTTTGTTTTGTAGCTGTCCCAGTACAACGGTTCCAAATGAATCTTGTTATTTTTCACCGTGATTTTCCCTTCCAATCCCTGTTGAGAACATAACTGCTAGCTATAACTTCTGCATGTGACCACTGTGGAATGGCGACTGTATTTTACCAATGGTTCTTTTTTAAAGTCCTCCTCCAGCCATTACATGTCACCTTCATATTAATGTATAGAGGGATTCATCAGAACACATTTTTTGTGTTACCATCCCTCACCCACCTCCTTAACGTGGTCACGCACATCTCCTGCTTACCAGTGCAGACATACTTATACTTTACTCACTTTTTACAAAGTACCATAGTATGCATTCTTCACTGGCGGGCCCCTTTAGGTTAAACGGGATTGATTACACTGTTGTCAACATACACAGATCCGTTTTTATAAAGTATAATTCTGTGGCAATCAAGAAGCAGTCACTATGGAAACAAATGTCTTTCCCATTTGCTCTACATTTAGGTAATTACAGAAGAAATATTTTTACAAATAAGCCATTGGAGTCCATTCATCATGTGACCTTTGATGTATTTTTTTAGTTTTCTGCCCGTTGCCCATCATCACCTTCACCAGAAGAGTATGCAGGTAAGCTTAGGTAGGACCAACTGAAGGGTAAGTACTACGTAATACAAAAACAAATAATAAAGTGAACTTAATATAGGCTGGATGTTTTGTTTTTATACAAAAGGTTATGTGAGTGATGTTCACTTTGTCACTTTTATTTCTCAAGTGTGACCATTGTACACTGTGCAGACTGTCAAGGACAAAGTGGAGTCTAGTGTCCCATGTAGCCTCACCAACAATTAATGCATTTTAATGTACTTCAACCAATAACACAAACAAAAGGTTTTTAACTCTAGGAGACACTGCAGCTCACAAGCTCTGGGTCAACTTGTGACAGGAAAGTACTACCATTTCAATGGGAATACCTTCTGTAGGGTGGGTTGTTAGATCTCCTGGAATTCTCACTGGGCAGTTTAAAGGGACATTCATACGATTATATGCATTAAAGTTCATATGGTAGCTGGGGTATCACTTTAAGACTAATAGTAGTTTTATTTAGTGATTTGCTTTTGCAAGTCAGTTGCTAAAGTTTGCATTGAAGATAAGTTTGTGATAGCCCCATCTGTTTGCCCCACATGTTATTCTGGCGCTGTTCTTGTTTGTATGTATTGTACCCATTCATATGTCTTACCCCCTCAGTAAAAGGAGTATATTCACTGACTTTTCCAAGAATTATGGGCCCCTTTGCCTGTCATATTTCCTTTCCCTGCCTGGCACCTGACCGGGACCTAGCTGCAAATCCATGGAACTGTGTAGGGGCTAGGAACCGAGGCGATGTCTGCCAACATTTGTCGCTATGGACATCTGTTGTCCCATCATGTTGCTATTTTGGGGTAAACAATTTGAGAAATCTGGATTTATTACCCATCCTTAGAACCGGGGTCATTACTACTCCCGGGACATTGCCAGGGCTGTCACTCAGGGTCCCGATGATGGATCTAGTCACTTTTTGGAATATAACAGGGGTGTCCAACCTGCGGCCCTCCAGCTGCAGCAGGACTACATCTCCCATACTCCTCAGCCAGCTCCTTAGCTGAAAGAGCACTATGGGAGATGTGGTCCTGCAGCAGCTTAGACACCCCTGGAATATAACATCCTTGGACCCTGAGATCTCCATCGGCACCCCGGGATTGCCACCACTCCCTCAGGACCATCCCAAAATAGTAACTCTTTGTTGGGTGGGCATTGCTGGCCATAGAACTGTATGGAGTCTGGTAGATGATGGGATTATACTCCTGATCTGATTGTGTCTCTGTATAAATATCTGTGCTGTTCCCAATAAACCTAGTTCTGTTTGCAACCTACACTAAGTCTCAAACGTATCACAAAGGGTTAAACTATTGAGCAATCGAGCTTTCAGCAGAAAGGAAGATCTCTACACCGGAGCTACTCAGTCGGGTCTCTATCACAAAGTTGTTCAACCACAGTGTGTAGGCACAGAGGATGATGACCAGAATGATCAAAACTACTGGTTTTAGAAGTGTGGCACCCGCAACCTGGAATTTTGTTTAAGACACCTTATGCAGACCGGTCCAAATTCTTCCTAGGGAGAGCATGTATAGATTAAAATACAGTGCTACTATGGTTTAAGTGACGTTTTTATAAAGTGTTTGAAATGTGGCGAAGTCATCATGGAAACAAGTTTTATATTAGTGATGTGATCCCTTTAAATTGATTGAACTGAATAATATATTTGGCTTATATTGTCCATGTGTATAATAAGCTGATGTCTTATATGATATGTGTAAGAGTTTATGTGACACTCTCTAATTCAATAGACCAAAAACCCTCATAATAAAAAGAAGTAATGCTTAAGAAGTATTGCCATTGTGTATTTTCTTCTTAGCAAAGCATTAAAAGTTGAGCGAGTACAAGAAATAAATATGGTTGGCACTACCCGTTGTCAAGTCATGAAATATGGAGAGCGAAATTGGCTTAAGTGAATGAATTAGTTTCAATTAAGTAAATAAGCAGAGAATGAATACTGTTTTGTATACTGTTTTCATTGCACTTTAATGCATATGTGTTCCTTATTGCAAATGCATGGTGAATTTAGCATAACCCCCATTTGCCTCTTTACACAACCCCCAGCTAAATGCCATGCAGGGGATTCGTTCGGCCAAACACACCTCTGAGTAAGTGATATACTCACCTCCAGTCAGCTTCAGCAATGGCCCGGGGAACACTGCATGCAGGGGTCTTCTCAAACTCTTGTGGGCATGTCTATAGAGTGCTGCCGATCATTTCAGTGGGAGCATTTCCTGCTGCTGATGGACTGCTTCAAGGAGCCTATCAGTGTCAAGATTGGCAGACCATGGAGGAGGAGGGCAGTTGCTGTAACAGAGCTTTTCTGGCTCAGGTAAGTGCTGTATTTTTATTTTCAGTAGTGAGGAATGTATATTAAGATACTCACAGAGTATGGTAATATTATTTTTTCTATGCAAAGGACACTAAACTGTCCCTTTAACTATTGTACTAGAGTTAGATTCAAGGGAAGTACAGCTTTTAGATTTGCCACCATAAATATACTTACTTACCTGTACTCCAGAGATGCTTTAAGCAGGGCATGCTAGGTAGATAGAATACAGAGGATAGCTGTTAATGAAGCATATTCCAGTTGGACAAATGCTTTGAGTTGAGTACTTGTTATTGGTCCTGTTGTTTTTAATGTATTTATCTTTTTTTTTTTTGGAATAGAGTTCTGAAAGCAACATCTCAATATTTGTGGATGACAAGATTATCTAAGGTAATTTATATATCTATAAAAGTAATTAAATCAGAAATGGTTGTCATTTCCCTGCAGAGGGATTTAGACAAAATATGAGTCAGGGAAATTCAATGGCAGATGTGTTTCAACATAGAAAAATATTAAATCATGCATCTGGAGAAACAAAACAAAATCAATGTATTACAAACTGAATGACTGCTTATTTTCAAAAATCATCTGGAAGGATATCTCTGAAGGAACTGGGAATACTGGTTAATAATAGACAATAGTGCAAAATATCATGCATTGGCAGCACATGTATTCAAGGGCTATCCTGTATTTTAAGGAGAATGACAGTACAGGATGATAATGTAATAATGTCTCTGTATATCATTGACCACACATTGAATATGCAATATAATTTTTGGAACCAGTTCATAAAAAGGCATCATGGAACTGGAGAGAGTCTGGTTACACTAAATAAAACCAATTGAAGAAATTAAATTTCATGAACACTGACTTTTCAAATTAGGCTTGTTTTAGAGCCAGTAAGGAATTCACTCATTTTTGAGGCCTAACTAAATTGTGGAACTTATTGGACTTTATTTTTTTAACCAGAGTTACTATGTAACTATGCAACCTAGATCTTATTGGGGACGGCCTTTCAAAGGCTGAGTTTGAAGTAGATCAGCAAACTTCCCTGTATCCATCACAGTTTATGTGTCTTCTTCAGCATGCATCCGACCTTACTGTGCACGGCCCATCAGCAAACAAGTGGAAATCCTAAGTTTATGCAATTATGTAAATCTGTTTACAAACAATGACAGCTAGCAAAACATCTTTCCAAATGAACTATCTCAAATAAAACACTGCATTTCTGAAGACCGAATAGAAAATTCATTATATGTGTGTTATGCTCATGTCAAGATGCACGCTACTGAGCAACCACCCAAGGTGAACACGCCTGAAGTGCTTTAATACCAACAAATATGTATCACTTATGTGAGAGAGAAACAAACAAACAAAAACAAAAAAAATTAAGATATAAAAGCAGTTGAGGACAGAATGTAATAAATAACTTCACCATTCTGTGCCTAATCCTTTCTCCATACAGCCGTCTTGCTCAAGTAAGCTAATATTTAGATTGTTTTAATGGTTAATTATTCAAAAATTAAAAAAAAAAAACAAGCCAGCAAAGCTAAAAAATATTACATTAAGATCTACATTTGTGTCAGAAACATGAACAAAAGTTGTAATGTTCTCTGGTAAATTTCAATACTTACACCCTACTTACACTCTCAAAACATAACATATAGAGATCAACCGGACCCTGCCTGCCAGTCTCAAAACTGAAAGTGAGAAAGATGATTTGTTGATTAATGGGACATAGCTAAGTTTTAGGGGTAAAAAGAAGTTAATCAAATAAATAGGTTCTCAAAATACTGACAATAAGGAAACATATTAATTGGGAAAGAAGGATAACATTTCCCTAAATACAGTAAGTAAGATACACTAATTAATATGATAGCAAGTATGAAGTAAAAAAAAACCATGAAGGAGTGAAGGTGTTAATATCAGTTTGATAGACATGATGACAGATGTTTGCTTCAGGACATGTGGCCAGTGGGAAATCCTCTGGAGCTTGGAGAGATTGAGCTCTGTCAAAAATGAATGCACTTCCCCAAGCATCTCACTCGAGACCTGCCTGCAAATGAAAAAATATGTTGAGGCATGAATCAGGATAGCAGCGGAGCCATAGTGGAGAGCTGTAGCTGTAGTGTAAGTTATATGTGTTGTTTATAAGCTCAGTTACTGTGTAAAGCTCCTACTAAGCTGTCATCAGGAAAATCCCCTTGGTTTCCCTGGCACCACATGGGCCATTGGTATTGGAATATATATATATATATATATGTTACTAAATAAGAAGAAGAAAGAGAGAGAGGTTAAAGTGGAATACAGATAATTCTTAAGAAAAGTCAATAATGAGGATTTAAAGTAGGCTCTGAAACTTAGCATTACTATATTTATTAAAATTAACCGGATGATTTCTAGCATGTGTGATTTGTGAAACCAAAAGATTCACATTAAAAATCATAATTAAATGCCGTGCAGTATAATTAATTTAATAATCTTATAAACTTTAAATCTTGCTTACTATTTCTATTTCTATTAGTTTTTTTTTAATCTTAACGTGTACAATAATATTTAAAAATGTAAACTTAGCTAATTCCTCATTAGATTCTTAAAGAAAATATTGTATTTTCTTATCCCCAAAAATATAAAGCATTGTTTGAATTGGAAATGCCCCTTGCTTGCTTTTCAAATCTACTGCACATGTTTGTTAGCTATTAAACAAGAATGCAAACCCATGCATGGGGGGTATCACTGTACTCGGGAGATGTTGCTAAACACATATTGAGGTGTTGTGTGACAGTGGCATATGCCAGTAGCTATAAATTCATACAGGAAGTAAATGTGTGTGAAAAAAACACAAAGCAATGACTACCAAAAAGTTTGACAAAGACTGGCGGTAGAATTACTGCATTGAGGCTAGGTTTCCACTTGGTTCTTTTTTGCTAAAAACGCCCATAAAAACGCCAATTCAGCCACATGTTAGCTGTTCTTCAATAGGAAATCGCACAATGCCATATCCACTTGGCGTTTTTTTGTTTGGCGTTTTTTCAGTCCTCTTTGGCGTTTTTCTGCGTTTTTTGGGCTGTGTGGCAGTTTTTCAAAATCGCAGCATGTTGACACTCTGGCGTTTTTTGCAAGGAAATCTTGGCGTTTTTCTCCAAAAGTAGTCTATGGGAGAGAAAAAACGCCATGAAAAAGCCATGTGGGTTTTTTGCCTTGGCGTTTTTTATGGCGTTTTTTTCCACAGTTACAATGCAGAGGATGGACCCAGTATCTGTGTGTCCTACGAGAAATAGGCTGGAAACAAACAGTTTCACACACATCAAAGTTCATATTGAATTTTACACCATTGGGAACAAACATGCCATTACAAACAAACATACGCGACGCATCAACTGGATCCTGCGTGCCAAAAGCAACAGCAAACAATTTGCACCATCATCTGGGGCCAATCTTCCTAGAGGAGCAGACATTCGGAATAAAGCATGCCTTACAAACCACAGAAAAGAGACAAAAGGGTCCGCCGGGCCGTGTTTAAGTAGAACTCCACCAAGTAAATGACATCAGGAGGGGGCAGATACTTGCCATTTATCCTAATCCCTTTTACCTGGGTGAAACATCTAACTTGTAAAGGCTGGAAAAACTGCTAAGGTCAAAAAAAGCAATTTCCACAGAAAGGCTAAAACGCCAGAAAATAACGCAGGACAAAAACCCAAGTGGAAACCTAGCCTAAAATACTAACATTTGAAATACCCTGGGATGTCTAGTCTTCAGAAATATATACCCGAAATGGCACAAGGGAGAAGAATTGCCAGATTTGGAACAAATGGTTTTGAAATAGAAAAATGCTACTTATTGCCCCATAACGTGCAGAAAAAAGCAAAAAAACATAAAAACATTGGGTATTTCTAAACTTAGGACAAATAGTGGAATCTGTTTAGCAGGTTTTTTCATTAGCTTTTATAGATGAGTAAAAGATTTTTCAAGTATAAGTCAGAAAAAAGTAAATTTATTCTCAATTTTTCACCATATTTTATACTTTTTTAATGGTAAATTATATGATACAATCAAAACAATGACATCTAAAGAAAGCCGTTCCTGTCCTGAAAAAAAACAACAATATATAACTTGTTTGGGTTCAGTAAACGTGAAAGAAGAAAATTACAGCTAAACATGAGCACTGCAGAAATGTTAAAACAGCCTTTGTCACGAAGGGTACAAAAACATAAAATCACGAAGGGTTTATCTACACAATTAACTATTATACCATTTAATTTTATTGAATCTCTGATTTTTCTAAGATGGATGTAGCACTATGTGATACGTTTATTCTATTTTCATAACTGCACATAGGAAATTGAGCAAAAAACATTCTGCTTATGTTGGTTGATATTAAAGCCTATTACCATTAAATGTGCTCATAAGCATTATGTAGTACCATGTAGCGTAGTGTATAATGTCACTGGCAAACCAGAGATGGTTTTGCTTGGTTCATCATACTGTCCGGAGTCAAACTAGAACAAATTACCAAATTACTAGAAAATTAAATTATGCATTAATCACTGGAATAGTTTAAAGCATTGTTGAAAGCTATGAGTATTTTTGTTGTAATAGAGTAGCTCTCATCTCAAAAGTCAAAAAACAAAAGGAAGACTGGAAGGTGCTATATTTTCACTACAGCAATACAGGTTCTGCTTTCAAGATGCTCTGCAATTCGGCAGATGCTCAAAATGTTATGGCTGATCAGTGTATGTGTAGATAGAAGTCATTATGTTTGTGAGCAAACATTTTCTATTCAATATCTATATCCATTGTTGTCAAGATTTATATATATATATATATATATATATATATATATATATATATATATATATATATATATATATATATATATACCGTATATATATTGTAAGAATCTTGAAAATACAGAGTTTATAAAAAAGATAGGGGCTATTTGGTAGACTTGTTATTTAGATGTAGGAATCTCCAAAACTATGTAGGAGTTTAATGTTTAATTTTCTGCAAACACGAAGGAGGGCATGGTGGGCAAAATCTTATTTGAAATATGCATTTATTGCACAAAAACATAAACATGGTTCTTGACTTCATAATGCTTAATATTTGGCTTAAAATGATTAATTGACATAATGGAAGTCTACTATGATACAAATAAGGTGCTGCCATTGTATCAGAGTCTACATTGGGAGAGATAAGCATCCTCAGGGGATCAGTGGAAGAATTCGGAGTCTGACAAGGCTGCCTCTTCTTTCTCCATAGGCAGTTGATGAATTCCTGTAATGCTCAGGGTTCCAGCTGATATAGATAATGACCTCTTCACAGACAACATCTGTAGAGCACAGGGTGAGGAATGATGAAAGATTAAGCATACTTTACTACTTTCACTAATTGTGAGAAACCTTAAAGCGACAAAGCATTTTGCTTCATACAGGGAACTGATGAAAGGGAGGGAATATCAAAGTCATTGTGAAGATCTTAATGAATCCACTTTGTAAGTGGGTCCAGATGAAACAAATGTAGAGAGGCCAGACATTCCACTATCAGGAAGCATATTTGACAGAGATGCTAAAGAAGCAAAGACAAAGGGGTACAAATGGTAAAGGCTGGATAACGAAAGTAAGAATACATCGTCATGGGTGGGACAGGCTGAAGGGTTTGATTTAATAAAGCCTGAGATGAAAATACCTTGCTAATGGAATGGAAGATCATAATTGTGATCTACATTTGACTACAAATTTACATGCAAAAATTGAACAACATAGAAGTATTGTCCATCAACTAAATGTCTAATGACATTTCTTGAACAAAAACATCCATGTATGACTGTAATGAGAGTTCTTTTTTTCCATAGTTCTTATGGCTCTTCAGCACTCATGCAGCTGTTCTTTCTCCTTGGTGTTCTATATTATCTTTCTCCTTGGTATAGTATTTTCTTGGTATATGGACATTATGATTGCACATAGCACTTGGGGGATCCATAAAAGTGTGTGCCACCACCTCCCTATCTAGGGAGCCTAAAAAGTACTGATGCACAGTTGTTAATTTGAAGCTCTCTTGGAAAGATTGACTGCATGCTCATGTCCAGCCATTTTGTACTCTCAACTGTGGGCATTGGCTGATGCTGACCCTTTCTGAATTAACCGAAGCTAAGTAAATTCTTTTGTGATATCATCTGACTAATAAATCACATCTAATTGCATGAACAATTGATATTATGTTATTTCTCTATCTGCATTCCTTTGCTGCTGTAAGTATTTTCCCTGTCTGTTTACAATGACATACATTCTATATTCCCCAAACTAAATTATATCCAGCATCCGATATTCCACTTATATTACTTTTTATCATTCTTCAATATATACATACTTATCATTCTGCTTTTATGGACTGGTACGATAAACAATATTAGTTTTAGAAGGAATAAAGTTTATAGGAAAACAAAAAAAACATGAAGTTTGCAGTGCACCAAATGAGCATCCACATGACCTTTCTCAGATTGACAGTTACTGTTTCAAAAATTAAAGACACTCAAAATAAATGACTCAAGAAAAACAAAATACACATCAAAACGGAGTACAATCATAAACTGATTAATGAATGGAAGCAAAAATACGACAGATATTAAGGATGCAGCTTAAAGTTGAAAGACTTGATAGAAACTGCCAAGTGCAAGCAGAGTGATTGCAAGGAGGAAAGTGTTCCAGCAGCAAATAAAATTGTTGTAGTATCAGAGATGGAAATTGAGGAAATCCAACTTTGGATGTTTACACAGACAGGTGGAATATCACAAAAAGAGTTCCGATATTTTTACCATTTAGAAACTCACCTCTCCATTCACTTTTAACTGTCCTTTAATAAATTCTCTAATACTAACTAGCAATGGCATGCACAATAAAATATTCAACTCATTAACCCCTTAGTTGCTTTAAAGTTCCATTTTAAAAATTTCACCTTATTTCCTACTGAGGCTAGTCACAGACAAACACCCCATAAGCATACCTTTGACCAGGTTTGACCCAGAGAATTCTGGGAGAAGCACCGGTTCTCTAGGTCAACACCTGAATCCTCCGGTTAGCGGGGTCCTGACAGACCCAGCTCCCTGCCCATTTCCCTTTTAAATGGGTGTGCTTTCCGCTATGACCATAAATGCCCCTAAATTAACCCTAAACACCCCTTCAACCATAAATGTCCCTAAGTTAACCCTAAACACCCCATCAACCATAACTGCCCCTAAATTAACCCTAAACACTCCATCAACCATAACTATCCCTAAATGAACCCTAAACACCCATTAACCATAACTACCCCTAAATTAACCCTTAATACCTCATTAACCATAACTGCCTCTAAAGTAACCCAAAACACCCCATCAACTACAACTGCCCCTCAATTACCCCTAAACACCCCATAAACCACAACTGACCCTAAATTAACCCAGAGACCCCATCAACCATAACTGCCCCTAAATTAATCCTAAAGATCTCATTAACCATAAGTACCCCTAAATTCCACTATAGATATCTACATTAAAAATTAAATTAAAATTATGTTAAATACAAACAGCAGAATAAAAAAAACTTTGATAAAATGCATTTCTTGTCTTTATTTCCCAACCAGCCCCCCCAATTTATGCACATTTAAGCCCAGGCTTGCCACGCTGCCTCCCAGACATGCCACGCTGCCTCCCAGACATGCCACGCTGCCTCCCAGACATGCCACGCTGCCTCCCACATATGCCACGCTGCCTCCCACATATGCCATGCTGCCTCCCACATATGCCACTGTGCCTGATACGCCTTATACCCCCTGATACACCACTCCATCCTCCCCAGACATGCCACGCTGCCCTCCCCACATATGCCACTCCACTCTACCCCCAGATATGCCTTATACACCCTGATACACCACTCTGTCCTCCCCAGACATGCCACACTGCCTCCCCACATATGCCTTATACCCCCAGATATGTGTCTCCGTCCTCCCCAGATATGCCTTATACCCCCCAGATATCTCATAGTCCCCTCATAGAGTCACAGACCCGTTCGCATCACACTGACACCATACTTTTATAAATAAGTACTGGGTTAATCTTCACTGCCCCCAGGATTTAGATTCCCCTTAGTTTGCCCCCCTTTATCTCTAACTGCATCTTAAGTAAAATTAATTAAATTAACCCTCAGTCCTCATCATTAAATTAACCCTAAACATCCCATTAACCATTACTACCCCTAAATTAACTCTAAATACCCCATCAAACACAACTGCCCTAAATTAACCCTAAACACCCCATTAACCACAGCATCCCCTAAATTAACCGTAAACACCCCATTAACCACATCATCCCCTAAATTAACCCTAAAGACCCATCAACCACAGCATCCCCTAAATTAACTCTAAAGACCCCATCAACCACAACAGCCCCTAAATTAACCCTAAACACACCATTAACCACAACTGCCTCAAATTAACCCAACATCCCATTAACCACAGCTGCTCCTAAATTAACCCTAAACACCCCATTAACCATAGCTGCCCCTAAATTAACCCTAAGCACCCTATTAACCATAACTGCCCCTAAATTAACCCTAAACACCCCATTAACCATAGCTGCCCCTAAACATTCCATTTACCATAGCTGCCCCTAAATTAACCCTAAACACCCCATTAACCATAACTGCCCCTAAATTAACCCCCACCTCCCCTAACTTTCAGCAGCCCGAATATAAATTTTATACTTACAGTTAGATGAGTGTCACAGCCATGTGGTTCTAGCAGAAGGAAGGGGCGGGGCCAGTTTTCACAGTGATTACAGGGAGAGACTAGTAAGTAGGAGCTGCTGCTGTGAGTCAGACTAAACGGATTATATAATGAGGGGTATTTTTCAGAGCGTTTGCGCTGAAAAAACCCTCATTTTATAATCGATAAAAATCGATTCAACTAATCGATAAGGAAATTCGTTGGCAACGATTTTCATTATCGATTATTATCGATTTTATCGATTAGTTGTTGCAGCCCTAAACACAATCCTTCTTCCTCTCTCTCAGAAGGTATATTGGACAGTCCTCGCCCCTCTCCCGGTCCCAACTTGGGGGATTTAATTTGCAATGGGGTGATAGTTCAAGGTTTATTTATTTTAGCATGCATTTTAGCATGCATTTTACTTATACACAAAGATATATATATATATCTTTGTGTATATATATAAAAGATCCTACATTTAACTTTCCCACTAAGTTTAACTTTCCATTTAACTTTCCAATGCCAGTGAGCAGGGGATGGTGGCAAGGGGACACACTATGCCCCCAAGGGGTGTTTTCTTAAATTGCGCTTTCCAGACTGCTAGAAGCTCCAGCACATTGATGTGTAGAAGTCGGTCCTGGTTTGTCCAAAAGCCTTGTATGTATTCTTCTGGCGCCTGTTGAAACAACTGTCCATGCAGGTTCGGTCCAAACTAGTCCTGAACTCAGTCTTTTTACTCAAAGCTACCATCTGAGGGAAATGTGAACACTGGCTGGAATAGCATACTTCCTTGAGAGCGCCGGAATGGATCAATCCCATGTCCCCAGGATGAAACTCTGTAGAGGACGAAAATGAAGAAGATGGGAAGCAGTCAGAAATTGATAATCCATCACCAAATCCTGAAGTAGGCAAATAGTCCTGTGAATCTGAGTTAGAAGATCTGGAGAGCTTGCTGCTAAAAGCCAGTTGTCTAAAGAAGGGACCACTCTAATTCCTTCTTTTCTCAGGAAAACAGGAACTCCTGGCAGCATTTTGGTGAAAATTCTTGGTGCAGAAGCGAGACCAAAGGGAAGGGCCTGGAACTGGAAGTGAAGAATCCCTTTTGGGGAAGGGATGGCTACCTAAAGGAAACGTTTGTGACTCTTCTCTGATGAAAACATGAAGATAGGTATCTTGAAGGTCGAGAGTAGCCAGAAAATCTCCCTTGGAAAGAAGCTCTATGGTGGATCTGATGGACTCCATCCTGAACTTTCTGTAAGCCACATAGTGGTTTAGAAACTTGAGATCAGCCTGAAACCTCCTGAAGATTTTGGAACAATGAAGACATGGGAGTAAATACCAACGGAGGAGTGCTGACAAGCTCCAGACTGTACCCTCTGGAAATGATTCCCAGAGTCCAGGTGTCCAAAGATATTAGAGCCCACTAATGTAGAAATCTCTTCAGCCTGCCCCCTACCCCAATGCTTCTGGCATCATGCCTTCTTGGGGACCACTGTTTAGAGGAGGAGGAAGGTCTGCCTCTTCCTCGGAAAGACTGAAACCTGGAATCATAAGGTGTATCTTGAAATCGGTCTGGAATCCTGATTCCTGGACTATTTCAATGGGTTGGGACGAAAACGAGGCAGAGGTTTACGTTTCTGCAAAAATACTTGTCACCAGTAGCTTTTCCCAACAAAATACTTTACTATGAATTTGGAAGCCTTAGTTGAAGCCCTACTTGAAATAAACACCTGAATTATATAATAAAAGAAAAACTACCTATGATAGTCATCAAAAATATTAAACATGAGTAAGATGTGTTCTGTTATCTTTGTATCCTCTCTCACTTGTATACCTGCATTAATTTTTCTTAACAAAATCAGAAAATAGGCAAATGATCTTGTTATGATTCTTGTGTGTTTTAGTCAGTCACGCTGTGTGAAGATCAATGTTCTTCAAATGTCTATAAAATTTTACCTTTTCATTCTAATTGCATTTTTGAAATGTGGAATTTTTGGTAGGAAAGAGGGGTTAACAAGTTTAATGCCCATTCTAATGAATTAGAAGAGAAATTGCCTGAACTGAGGTGATATGATCCGGGAGCCCATTAAGTGAAATCCTAGGGAGCATTGTGATATAGAGAACAAAAAGGCACAGACGCATTAACATGTACAAGCCATCAGTCAGCACTTGGAGAAGTGTAAAAATCCCAGTAATGGTTCAGAGAGCAGCTTATGCTATTTGGTATCCTATGCTAATGAAGTTAATGGGGCACACGGTGACCTCTGCCAGACTCATTTCTTATGCTCGGTTAATAGAAGCTGTAGGTGGGATGATTGGCAGAAGCAAAAAACCAAATGAGAACTTTCAGCACACAGCTTATGGTAGCAATTTCAATGAAGTATAATATTGTATAATAATGTAATCTCTATCTAAATATACATACGCATAACAAACAATAAGTATCAATGGGTATATTAGGTATAGATAGTTATGAATGCGTACATCCTTATTTCTAAGCTATCTAAATTTCAATGTATCTGTTTGCAAATATCCTGATCTACAGTGATCACGTATTCATGGGTTATTAATGTTACTAGTTATAGGTGATGCTTAGGTGATGGAAAGACCATACATCTCATATATGTATCATACTGTTAGGTCAATATAACATATACTTCCATACATATGTGTTTGTTAGTGTGTATATTAAAAAATAATAGCTTGTGGTACATACCCTAAATATTTTACTTAGATCTAACATAACTACAGTAACTTCAGTTTGTGATAGTTATACGTAACATCAGAGCCGGCCTTAGGTGTTCTGGCGCCCTGTGCGGACTACTCCTCTGGCGCCCCCCCATCCCCAAAAAAGAAAGGAATAAAAACTTGTAACAAAACTTGTAACAAAAGCCCAATCACTATATACTACGCCAAACATTGATGTGGTGTAGGCCTACCACTTCATTGTCTGGCTTAGTAGTAGGGATGCACCGAAACAAATTCTGGACTGAAACCGAAAGTGCAGCATTTACCTGGCCAAAACCGAATATGACCCCCCCAAACACCATAAAAAAATCTAACACTTTTATTTAAAGCAAGTAACACACCAAAATAGGACAAAACAATTAAATAACAATATTATATTTATATATATATATATATATATATATATGATCAACAGCAATCACATTCCTATCATGCCCAGGCATACCCAGATTCCAGGATGTACTCGCAGACTTGGCATGATAGGAGTATGATTGCCCTATCTACCCCTTCTCACTCCCTTCTCCCTATCTACCCCCTTTCCCCTGTCTCACTCCCGTCTCCCTATCTACCCCCTCCTAACTATCTACCCTTTCCCTCTTTGAAGTTCACTTACCTTTCAGGAGTCCTGCGGTGGGGGTGCAAGGCCTCTGCCTCCCAGCTCTGCCACTGTATGGAACAGTATAGAGTGATGGGAGTTATGATGTACTTTAGAGCATAATTATATAATGAAAAATACATTGGAAATGGTACAGCATAACACCCATCACTCTCCACACACTTACCAATCCACACATATAGTAATCCACACATATACCAATCCACACGCATACCAATCCACACGCATACACTAATCCACACATATACACTAATCCACACATATACACTAATCCACACATATACACTAATCCACACACATACCAATCCACACGTATACCAATCCACACGTATACCAATCCACACGTATACCAATCCACACATATACCAATCCACACATATATACCAATCCACACTTACCTATCCACACACATACCAATCCACACACATACACTAATCCACACATATATACCAATCCACACACATACCAATCCACACGTATACCAATCCACACGTATACCAATCCACACGCATACCAATCCACACGCATACCAATCCACACGTATACCAATCCACACATAAACTAATCCACACATATACCAATCCACACACATACCAATCCACACATACACCAATCCACTCTCACTGTCACTCTCATGCTTTCCTACCTTTCCTCTTTTCTCCTTACAGCTCCTTTTCCTTCTCTTCGCTCCTCTTCTTCAGTTCTTCTGTCTTCTTCCGGGTCAGAGGGCACGGACAGCGGTGGGCGCGGCTTCAGTGTTGTGCGCCGGGATCTGATAACAAACCCCGGCGCACAGCAGCTGTTGCCGCGCGGATCACAAGGGTAGCGGGAGATCCTTGAACCGGCTTAAAATCACTCAAGGGAGCCGGAGGTCTGTTAAAGACCTCCGATACCGCTCCCTTGCGAGCCTGCTCCTCCAGCGGCGGACATTACTGTCCGTCTCTGGAGGGGTGCCGGGTGCCCCCCTGATGAGCGTCACCCGGTGCGGACCGCCCTCCCCCGGTACGCTGCTGGCGGCAGCGGTACGCTACGGTGGCGTCGGCGGGCCGCGCGGCAGCGGCGGACCCCGCGGCGGCGCCCCCTGGAGTGTGGCGCCCTGTGCGGTCGCACAGGTCGCACACCCCAAAGGCCGGCCCTGCGTAACATCTACTGTTGACAAAGTCAATACAATTTAATTGGTACCTCCCCTGAATGTGGGGTTCGAGCACAATAGTTTGTTTACATTACTATCCCACTTTTACACTGAGCATGGGGCAGGAGTAAGAAAATTACACCGTGAGTAGTATAAAAGCACAAACTATGGTATATACATAACTTAGAAAAAGCAAAAAAAGCCCTATTAAGCACATGAAGAAAAAGGGGTGGGGGGAATCCTCTATGACTCCACGGGTGATCAGAATAACAATACCTGTAGTAATAATCTCCATCAGAGGTACATTTCAGAGCTTCATTACTCTAACTCTGAAGAACATCTTCCTCTTTTTAAGATGAAAATCTAAATATAATAAATTATATTTTGTTATTTTCTTAACATTTATAGTAATGTAATAACACAAAAGGGTGCAATGATCATAGCATAGTTCATAGAAATCTAAGTCCATCACTTGACAGGAGATAAAACGTATTCTGAATTCTGAAGAAAGTCACCTCTGTTCAAGCAGGGAATCCACATGGGTATACACTAGTTAGAAAAGTACAGAGATTCTCCAATATCATTAAATCAGTGTAGAATATAAACATCCTGAGATACCAACTGTAAAAAGCTAAAACCATGCGACTCGGGGGCAAAGCTTAAGAGTTCCTAAGAATATGCATTTTGAGATGAGGTTATAGGTAGCCTTTCATTTTTATTTTTTTTTAGAAACGTTGTGTTGCATGAATATACGTAATAAAATGTCTGTGAAATGTTCGCCGCCGTGCAGAAGATGAATTCAGGACAATTTAATGAAAAGCAATGCATAATATATAAAGAATAAATGATCTACATTAAAAGTCATTTTGTTTCTTTTATGAGAATCTCAGGTGATAAACTTGGCAGTTAGCGGCACTGTTTTAATTTTGCATTGTTAAAGGTTTTTACTTTTTAATAAATGTAGCAGACAGCTTAAGAGGCAGAAACTCTGTGTGGTGCTGAGATTCATTCCCGGTACAAGGATAGCAAGTACATGGCAGGCAATATTGTCACATGAATAATACATAAGTGTATCATAGGAGTAGGAGATATGGTGTGATCAACGCCGCTACACTGATAACAAACAAAGGTACACATTATCAGGACGAAACGGGGTGAATAGGAAGAGCTCTCGCTACTTGTCAGAAGTCAAAAAGCTCATAAAAAACTATGCCTAGCTTTTTTTTTTTCTTCCACTTGTTATTACATTATGTTCTATTTTTTATCCTCATTGCTGTACTTCTTCCTGTTCCAGATATCCAATCATCCATTCACAAATTGTGTCTTTTTACAAAAAGGAATGCGATTGGTCATCTGGAAAAATTCCCCCCTCTGAAATGGATCTTTCTGCAGTACAATGCCGTGCTTGCAAAATGTTCACAAACATACATACGCACGGTTAAACATGTACAACATCACATACTCAAGCAGAAGTACGTTAATCGATTGTTAACTCACAAGAGCAGTGACCTCTTCCCCATCTGAACCGAAATGTCTTAAAGTGTTTATCTTAATGACAAACTGTATATTGTCAATTGTAATGTTATTGCTGACGTTCACTGTCCCCTATTGTCACAGCGCTACAGAATCTGCTGAAGCAAAGTAAATATAATGTAATCCACAGAATACCGAGCAAAAATATAACTACTGGAGAAATATTCAATACTGCCCTTAGTATTGTAAGTAAGTCTAATAGCTTCCTGGATTGACATTCTGCGGCTTAAAGAAATGCCATAACCTTTTATTCAGTTCTTTGCTAATATATTTAATCCATCTATTGAAAGTATTTATAGTGTCTGCCAACTCAACCTCACTTTGTAATGAATTCAATGTCTTTGGTGTTCTTACTGTAAAAAGACCTTTCCTTTGCTGGTCAAAAAAAAACTCCTTTCCTTTAATTTTAGCCAACGACTTTGTGTCATTGTACAGTTCTTGAAAAAGCTGACAAGGTGTTTGACAGAAGTTTGTATGGCCCAAATCAGCCTTCTCCTCTCACCTTTGGGGACACCACAAAGATGCAACAAGAAATTCAATCTTCCTAGTTTATTTAGATAATTTAAATGCATGTATGCTATCGTTAACAACATATGTATATATTACTTCAAATGTATATGCAGCACTCTACCATCATATTAAAATCACTAAACCCAGTGCAGCCCATTCTTTTGCATGTTTGTTGGTCATCCACATACATTTTCTAATAACACACTGTTAGATATTTTTTTCACTAAATATCTAAATGTCTCCATGACCATAGATCAGTGGAAATCATAGCTTTCATGTCTTCCTTAATAGGTACATTTATTATACAAAGCATACATACCGACAGAGCCAGATAATAGACATATGATAGTAACAGGACAATATAACTTGGGTGTTGTAGGGCTTTCTTCTTAAAATGACGAGGAGAGGGTAGAGGATCAAGGTCTACCCTTTTACAAAATCAATTGAATACTTTCTATGGCAATCTCTACAAGGATATAGATCTATAGATCTCATGTATCCACTATATCACCTGACCAAAACACACATTACTGTCACTCATGTTTCACTTATTCCTAATATGTATATATATATTTAGAACATTTCTAACAACTCTAGTACGGCCCAATAGCAGTTCCGTGACCAAGTGTTAGTAAGGCAGGTGTCTCCTGCAACATTCTCCAGAGAGGATGAAACACACAGAGTTATACAGCGGACATGAGGACATTCCACTGTATAGACCTACAACTGAGAAGCTGTGTCCATGAGTCATGAGTCTTGATGCTAGGAGGCATAGGGTGCCAGCTAGGCTATTTTTCTTTGTGATTCATGGCGAAAGGAGTCCAGTCACTCATTTTCAATTTATAGAAGTTTTTAGGCAGTGCTTTCTTGTTCTGTGTGTGGATGACAGACATTATTTTGAGTGTTCCTTTAGCTGCTTTGAAATGAAGTACAGTATGGGTTTATCTCTTGGTGACATTGAAAGACTTGGTCTGGGGCCATGCTTGTCCTCTTTCCCTCAGTATACAAAGTATAGATAATCTATTATTTAAAAGTGATATTTATTCAAATTTTATGTTACTTGCTGGATTATTATATTTATATATAAAAATATAATATAATAATCAGAGAACTGTCCCCTGAAAACAAGTGTATCTGGTTACCCTATTTTATAGACTACGGAATAAAATAAAACATTTAGTGAATACTTATTGATCCCATACATCAGAAGGGGACACAATTGTAACAAAATTAAACTCAATATCAACACAGTGTCTTTCCCTGTTTCTAGGTTTCTTTCTTGACCAATAGAGGGGGGAATGGTTCTGCTTATCATAGTTTCCATCAAGTCTGGAGAAAACACAATGTTTTTGACTCAGCTAGAGCTGCTACTGAAGTGATGAGTCTTCTCACCGTCATTAATCAAGTGAGGACGAGAGTCAGACAGGTAACAGTAGGGGGCACTTAATAAACCTAATGAATCAGCTCCAAGTAAACAGACTCATGGTAGAAGAGGGGGAAAAATAGCAGTGGAAATTAACATGTGCTAATTAAATTCTTTAAGTACGCCGATGCATCTTAATGGATGATCTATTAAAAGACAGATGTGTGGATGTAAAGACTGCCTTTCTTGTACCTTATTCGTTATTTTCCTTCTAACTTTGATTTTCTGACTCAGTTGTGCAGGATGTTTTGCTCTGGCTTTCCAGGACACATTGTTTATTTTTTTTCTTGCACAAAATAATCATTATGAAAAGAAAAATGATAGGAAAAAATTATGGGACAGAAGGGTCAACGGAGAGCTGCTAAATAATAATAAAAAAACCAAGAAATGCAATGGTTCACTTCTGATATTTAAATGATAGTTGTAAAAGAATGCCTACCAAATATCAAATATGGCAATGATATTTCCTTCTCTATAATGCTTTCTGGGACTATTAGAACAGGGTGAGATACAGGTACGTAACTAGAAACCACAGGGCCCTGGTGTGAAAATTGCACCGCCCCCCCCAACTTCAACAGCTTATCTGTGCCATCATTGCCCCATGTTCCCCCCTTCCAGCATACACTCATAAACTACACACATAAATTACACACACTTGCTCATAATCATTACCAAGCACATACACATTCATTCTAACACACATCTCACCTCACTTACACATCCATGCTCACACACACAATTACACATCCATGCTCACACACACACAATTACACATCCATGCTCGTATACATACATAGATACAAAAACATATACATACAACCCTCCCCGATTTACCACATCTCTCCTGCAGCTTTCTATCCATCTCTCCTGCAGCTTTCTATCCTTGGTTTAACCGGGGGTCACATGACGTAATGTGACCACAATACGTTCCTGTCTCACAATGTCGGTTCAAAATACTTTTGAAAAGGCCCTTCAGATTGTAAGGGCCCTTTCTAAACTATTTTGAATCGGTACGAGGAGACATGAACAACTGGGGAGGCACAAGCCCCATTGCAGCTGCGACTCCTGTAGTTACACCACTGGTGAGATGGAATTCTTGCTCCTCCATGTTCCAGGAATGGATTTCATGCTCATGGTTCCAACAATATTTTTGAATGTATAACAATGGGAGCTGCTGAACTACAGCAGATGCATATTTAGTGTATGTTTTTACACAAGAGGTGCTAACTATAGTCTAATTTTTTTTAAACTATTCAATACTGCAGACTTATTCAACACTGCAGCAGAATTAACACTAGTCTAGTATTTTTGCAGTATAATTTACTTTCTCTTTAGTATTATGGGTAAAGATTTGCAAAGGTGAAATGGGTGTTAGTAACTTTCACTTGTAGTCCACATGTAGCGGTGTGAGCAATGAGTTGAACTCTAAAAGTTGCTGTACTCGTGGATTGACAGGGGACTGTGTCAACAGAAGCACTTATTCCCTGCCTCCTATCCCTCTAGGCAAAGACGACTAAGAGTAGTATGATGTCCCAGATAATGTTTAGCTACACATATAGTCTCCCCTATAGTGATGTCTCCTCCATCTTGTCATACAGGGCCAGACTGGAA
Source organism: Spea bombifrons (assembly GCF_027358695.1). NCBI lineage: Eukaryota > Metazoa > Chordata > Amphibia > Anura > Pelobatidae > Spea > Spea bombifrons. The sequence continues at coordinate 70,221,831 of NC_071088.1, read as the reverse complement.
ATAAGGAGGTAGTCCTGGCACTTTAAAGCCAGTGTCCGCCTAAAGACATGAGTGAGACCGATGGCTGATAATGAGAACAAAAAATAGTTTCCCAGCTGGAGTAGCATGGGTTATAGACACATTTGTGGTTGTTTTAAGCAAGAAAGGTTTAGGCTGCATCAATGTTACAAGGATAAGTATATTTCTGACTTTGGCTATAAAATGTACATCCGTGGTTTTTTTTTAATATATGCGTTTGTGCACGGACATGTGTGTTAGATCAGTTGTGTTTATTGCATAACACAAACAGAACGCCTTGTCACTCACTTGATATCAGGCGTAAGCTTTGAAGCATATTTTAAAAGAGTATGTAAAGGATGAGGATCTGTGGTTTTACAAGTGCATGTACTAAAGTTCACATAATAGAGGTTCAAATTGTTAAATTTGCATTCTGCAGGTCACAAATCGAGGTGAACAGACAGAGAATGTTTGTCATGTTAGGAATCTGTAAGCAGTGAAAAAAATGTTGAGAGGAACAAGAATCACATGGGGGAAAAAACGTTCCTGTTTGAATTTGGATATCATTCTTAACTAGGTTGACCACTTGTATTGGAAGGCCCAGGACAGTCCCAAGATAAAAAAAAAAAAATGAGTGCAGGCATGCTTTTTTGTTTTACCTGAATTCAGTAAACCACTTAGAGCACATATGCATTGATGTGTCTTTACATGGTAATATTTTGTATCCATTATTTTATAGGTATTCACCGTATATGACAAGTTAGAAACATAGAATTTTATGGCCCATCCTGTCTGCCCATCAGTCCTTGATCTTTTCCTAGATTCAAGATAGCTTTTATGCCGATCCCATGCATCTTTAACCCCTTAAGGACAATGGACGGTCCCTAAACCCAAAGAAAACAATGCATTTTGAGCCCGTACATTTACGCGCTTTGTCATTAAGGGGTTAAATTCGCTCACTTTTGGTGGCAGGCTCTCACCCTCTATTTTAGGATTATGTCCTGTTAGAATAAATAAATATGTAATGGAGTGATTTTAAGTCCATTTTAAGAACTCAAAGAAAAAGCAACACATCTATTCTGTTTCTGGACGTTGTGGACAATCTCCTTTGGACCAATGTGTTCCTATATTACTTGATAAGCCATTTAAGGAATGATATTAATTTAAAAATATCACAATGTTTCTGTAAAACAATCAATGGAGGAGAAAATCAAAGGTCTTTAACCAGTCTAGAAAATCCTGTGTGCCCTCTGTGTTTGACGTGTCTCCTGCTGAATTCCATTAATATGGACTTTGTAAATATTTAATGATAAATACAACACAACTTCCTTCAAAGCACTTACATTCCCTGTTTGGCTTTCAGCTTCAGATTTTGTACGCTAGCTCGAATATTCTTCTGTCTATCAAGAAACAATCCGACGTTGAGGCCAATTAGTTAATATTAAAGTCCTCCAATTTCAGTAACAATGTGGCCAGGATGTGAAATGCCACCTCCCTCATATTTCCTAATGACCTTTCTAATGTCTACACTTTTGTTGGTGGTATTTAAAGTGCTCATCCGCCTCTCCTGGGAGAGGACAGCTCTGAATTTTTATTCAGTGCCACTTCAAATCTAGTCTCTGAAAAGGGAAAGAGAAAAAAGAAGGAATCTAACCTCTCGCAACCTTCAGAGACATGTTAAATGTCACCTAGGAATTTCTCATCTCAAGAGGCAAATTAAACAGACATTGCTTTGAAAGGCGTATTTGGCACCTGTCAATCAAGATTTAAAACCAGAACATTTTTATGTCTTTTTGAATTCTTCTGTGCCTGGAAAAAAAAAAATTAAATTATACATTTTGTTTAACTTCCATCCTTGTATTTCAGGCATGTTGTAAACAGCTTCACTTAAGGGGTGGGGTAAAAAATGCCATATGCTACAATTAATATTTAATGTGAGTACTTAGAAGAGAGCCAACAGAAAAAGAAAAGCAGAATCCAAAAGAGAATGGGATTTCTTCCACTCACGACACATCAGACAGAATCCAGGAGGAAAATGTTATCGTGGTTGCCTTACTGGACCAAACAGAGGTTATTCAGAGTATCCCCACTTCCCTTCTTCCCTGCCACATGTCTTCTAATCGTGATCTGTAAGTGTGTGCATTCCGTATTTAATTACCGGGCAAAGACCACAGCTATAGACATGCGACAGTAGTAAAAAGAAATGGCTGCACTGGATTATTCCAGCTGTAACCTTTTTTTGTCACAAGAGAGCTCTGCAACGCTGGTTAATCATTAACATATGCAGGCCCGGACTGGGACAAAAAATAGGCCCGGGCATTTAAGCCAGAGCAGCCCATTTTTATTTAAAACATCTGGTTTTTTTTTTAACTTTATTTAACATCCTCCATGTTAAATAAAGTTAACAAAAACTTTTTTTAACATGGAGGATGTTAAATAAAGTAAAAAAAAACAAAAACCCAATGTTTTAATTTAAGCCCTGTGCGGCCGCACACCCGTAAGGCCGGCCTTGGTGGGGGCTTCCCGGCCCCTTAGAGTGGCGGACCCGGTCGCAGTTGCGGCGGGCTTAAGGGGCAGGTGCCCCTTATGCCCTGCGTTAATGAGGCCGCATAGGCCCAGTCAGTCCGGTCCTGACTGGGCCTATTTTAAGGTAGGAGCCTGGAGCTGCAGCTCCATCAGCCCCTAAGTCAATCTGGCCCTGGCGCGCCCCGGCCCACCGGGCAAATGCCCGGTGTGCCCGATGGCCAGTCCGGGCCTGAACATATGCGATTCCAAAATACTGAAGCACATATCTGTTCTTCCCTGATCACGCAACACACATAATTTGAATAGATCATTTCTTACAAATGCTATATAATGAAGCAAAAAAAACATGTTGACTCACTAAGAAATAAACTGTATCATATATACAACACCCCTCAATTCATGTTACGCATACATATGTCTCCATATTATATAATATGGTATCTTCTAACTTTAATTAAGGATGTTGGGCGAACTTTACTTTCCTAAAGGCATATTAACCCCAGATCCATTTTTAAAGTAAGTTATAGTCTTATAACCTGATCATCCAGACTGCCATCCAGTATCAGATCTGCTTAACAAAAAAAAAGAAAAAGAAAGAAAAGAGATCCACCGTTTGGCAAACACAGTACACCTTGCTTAATAAATATGGTTTGGCTTTATGAACCTCGTGCCTCAGTGAGCACTGCAAAGATTGCTATTTTCAGAGTACATACAGTAATTCTGGTGCAATTATTCTGCTTTCAGATAGATCAGTATTTAACCCTTTCCTTACCGAGGCTTTTTAGTGGCGCAAGTACCATACAATTTTGGGGTTTAATCAAGATTCCCTTTTAGCGTGGTTGATGTAGCCACACAGATTATACATCCTTTGAAACCATAGAAAAATGCAAAAAATTGTGATTGCTAGCATTTTAAAAAAAAACTGTACTAAAATAAAATTTGAAAATTGCAATTTTCTTACAATTTCTTCTACGCAGTAGATGCCACTGATGAACAATGACCCAATTTATGTTCGGCAACATCCTTTCATTACAGACATAGCCCACATACATGTTTTTTTTTTATGTTCAAGAGGGACACATCTATCCCTTATATAGTACTCTATAAGGTAGTATTTTTAATACTTCTGGCTTAGTGTATTTGGGGGAGGTGAGTAAAGGCAGAGTGTTATAATTTTCACATGTAGTGCTAAGACAATGGATTGTAAGTTTTTTTAAAAAATATTTATTTATTTTTATTCTTTTAGGGATCTCTCGTACATCTTATTTATACCAGGGATGTCACAACTGCATCACTAAACTCGCTGTATTGTTTTTTTATTCTTATTTACATGTATATTTCATTATAAAATAACCCTTTTTTTTTTTTTTTTTTTTTTTTTACTTTTTCAATCTCACCTGCTCTGATCACACTGTAATCTGAAAGCCAGGTTCCAAAGACTTGAATTGCTGATCGTGATGTGTGCCCTGCTGAGTCTCTCCTTACCCTAAGGTACATCCTCAAAAGATGTGTCAAGATTACCTTTAGGAAATACCTGTGGGTCCTGCATTTTTGGCAGCAAAAAGGTATGTCCTTAAGGTACTCTTGGCACACCTTGGCATACCTGTAAGTCCATAGGGTAAAGAAGGGGTTAAAATGATCTTTGGTTCAAATGACACTTAAACAACACCCACAGAAAACATGTATTCCACTTTAAAGCGCCCTTTATGTTTTTCTATAAATCTTTTGAACCTATATGTTTTTTGTCAAGCCAATTCAAAGGGGATTTCAGAACACTGGTAAGTAAAAAGTGCATGTTTTGTGAATAAATGTGATATGGACAACATTATATTAAGTAAAAAGAATCAGTGCAGGGTATGCAAGAAAAGGGAAGAAGGAGACTGAAAAAATGGAGCTGAATCCATCAATAAGGTTTTCATCTACATTTATAAAGGCATCTGATTTGGTATGCTTAAGGCAAGTAGAGAAGAGAGATATGTGAATGGATAGATGAAATTTAAAACAGGGGACTCCCGGGATAAGCAAGGAATCTGCTTGCAGCATCTTATAGATCAATGCTCAAAGTTAAAAGCTAGATGCAAGGAACTTGTCTAAAGTAGGTTATCGGGAAGATCGGATTATCAGGCAGGAGTTCGATTCCCAGATGCAACATCTGCTATTTTTAGAATAAATAGTTGGCACACAAATATAGCCATGTGGCTATAGGCATGAATAACTCAGACAATCTTCATTGATCTTATAACTCCCTTGGCCAGTTAGGGGACATCAGAGGATCCTTCCAACTTGGCCAAGGTACCCACTGTCCCTTTGGGACAGCTACGTGGGGCAGCAGGAAATAAATTGTCCTATCACCATACTGACCAAAGAAAGTCCATATTTAAAACCAGAAAAACATTTTATAGATACTCCTCATAGAACATTAATTATGTCAGGGATCTAGAGAACACAACAAAGTCAAATATATCAGGGGAAAAATATTCCTAAAGAAAACCTCTTGTATAACTTTTTGCATGTGAGACTAGTTTCCCCTGTAAGTCAAAAACTTTTTCGGAACATTGGTGATCATGTATAAAAAGTAAAGTTTGTTAAGTGGTCATATCACCATAGCAGCTATTCCCTACTTCACAAATATGTTCCACATAATATAAAACAGAAAACCAAACAAAACTTGTACTACATTTTTTTTAACATTACTAGCCAGCCCTAATAACCTAAAGAAGGTTTTCCGAACAGCAGGAGTCTGATTTTAAATGCTGTGGAATTTTGAAAGCTCAGTGGCCCAGGGGACAATGTCTTCCTGTTGATGAATATCTCTGCTGACATTGTCATAATCTTGCCCATTTTTTGGTAAGCTTTCCATAAAATTCTGTAAAAATGGATTTGCATTTCTTAAAAGCGATATGTTTTATAATCTGCAATAGGCCTAACTATCTGAGATCAGAAAAAAAAGTAAGTCTATAAGTAACAACATACATGACAAATAATTAATCGCTACAAGGTTCATTTGGGCCGAGGAGCATGATAGAAAATTAAATTTTAATTCACAAACCGACTCTCAGGAATCTAGACGTATCATCTGACCGCATAACAGCTTTGGAAGATTTGCCCTATTGTAATTACCATTTTCCCAATCTGAAGGTGCAGATATTAATAGTTTTTGCCTTTATAGAATAATATTTTATTTCCTAACAAAGCAATAGCCCTTCAAATATAGAGTACCTTTTTCGGCAAAAAGGTTAAGTTTAAAACGATAACCTGCTATAAACTAAACTTAATCACAATAATCCTCAGCATCGATGCACAGCAGAGACACTCACCATATTAAGTATGCATGTCGGAACTAGCTCACAATAAAAGAACGATACCAACAAATGTTTTTTTTTGTGATGCCAGGACATAGTGTTAATATCTTTGCAACAGTGAGAAATGATAAACTATTTGAAGCCAGCTAAAACTTTAACAAGAATTTCTACGGAAGTTAAAAAATAAATTGCAATGGTTTTTCTTGTACTTTTCCCCCCCCCCAGCTTCAAGGTAACTGCTTAAAATTACCAACGTGTTCTGATGATTAAAAACACTGATACGCCTAAGGCACATCCTCAGAAATAATCCTGAGGCACACACAAACAACAAGCCATTCAAAAGAATATTTTTATATCTTAGCCCAACATGCAGTGTCTACTCTCTGCTCTTCTCATACGTATCCCAGAACGATTCACAAGCAATTGAGACCCAATTAAAAATTTAAATCTTTCAGTGATAATTACCATTTTGTCTCATTTGTAAATGAGGATGATACGTTGTGCTGCTTTAAACCTCCTTTTGCTACCAGGCTTGCAATGATGTCGACAGTTGAGTTTAATGTATAATAAATGGCGCTTTCAAAGATGGCATTTCACTTCTCTTCCCTAAATAGTTTAAAACATCCTTATGAATTGTGGTTTGATTATTAATTGCTATGCTCCCAGCAATACACATACTGTGTAATTTATCATGAATGTTGGTCATAGCTGTATTCATTCACTGAAGTCAGCTTCTCTATAGCCGACCTAGAGCAAGGACCAGAGTGTCCATTGAATGGTGTCCCTGCCAACTTTAAAAAGCACAGTGTTTTCAATGATCTTATAATGTTAGTCATCTTTTAGAAAACCTGTAGCCGGTGAATTGCAGTTTGATATTTATATATAATACAATGTATTGTGTTGGGTGTCGAATAAACGGTCAGTCTTTATGTGAACAATGAGTTTTGTGCTATGAAAGCAGGTAGAAAGCAGGTAGATTGTGTGTCTGAAGATGTTTCACGATTGCGAGGGAGACAGATGAGATGAGGGAGATGAAAGAATACAGCTGATAGAAATGGATGGACAGCACAATACCAGGAGTAGGGCATAAATGATGAGCTATTCCCTTTTAAGCACCATTCCTCACCATGCCAACCTCTAATGAATATCTCAGCTGCACAATGATTGTAATTACTTGAAACTCCTTACTGTAAAGACCAGCCCAATCAATGGTTTGCTACAGTAAAATTATAGCCCTCTAGATGGCTACTTAAATCTGTAAATGCTTTCCCCTTTCATATTTGCATTCTGTTCTAGCGTAGATAGCGGCCTGCTCTCGGAATCCATAATGATCCTGGTTTCTAGCCATGAATGAGGAATCATTAAGCAGGAGAGCATCCCAATGGGGAGAAAAATCCCTAAAACGATGGGGCATGAATGAATCATAACCTAGCCTGAAGGGGCTTCCTCCTTTTCAAAATTGAAATGGACAGAGCTCACAACCGCAGCCCCTAACGGAGATGCAATATTTTCATCCCGGATTTACAATCCAGTAGCTACTGCATTCATGAGTTTGTCTTTGATTTCTGCCAATGTCAGCAATGAACAGAAAACGGTGATGAATGCTCTCCAGCCCTACATTAATCTTTCCTTTAGCAGACAGTCCTGTTAAAGATGCGTTCACTCATGCTGCACAAACATATGCTTGAAGAAAAAAATCAATTCTTTTCTCCATATAACAATGTTATGTAATTTCCCCTTTTTTAGATGGTTCATACCCTAAACCCTCTGTGTTGCAAGAGTTATTTTAATTTTAAATAGATTTAAACATCAGCCTCTGCTAATTGGCCTACAGTATATTTATATATATGCATCCACATTATATGTTAACAAAAAATGTGAGTGGTGGCCCTAGCAAGAGTAAAAGCCAGGCATCTTCACTTGAAAATTATTAATCGCTCCACTGGGGTTGACAAGGTAAGTCACCGGGACTCAACAGTCACCCTTATGAATAAAGGTCACAAACCACGCTGAAATAATACTGCTATCCCGTTTACCGTTTATGGTAAAAGAAGACACAAATGAATGGCCCTTTTACCTGGGGGTGAAAATTGGGGACCCAAAGCGGATTTTTTTAAAACTCTTTATTTCTTAATGGTAAGATGGACAAAGATAGCCCCTCGAAGATTCATTTATTTTACTTTAACCTTGCATCTTGGGGGGAAGGGGGTATATGGGCTTAAATCCCTATGGTTACTTACATTTATTACCTCTCACCATGCACAGGATGAGGGAAGAGGGATGTTTTGTCAGTCCCCCTTGGTTAATAATCCCGTGGACCCCATTTTCTTTTTTGTAATTTGTTTTATTACATTAGGATCTCTTGCATGGAAGTGCAAGTGGCTTGTTACGTGCTAACGTAAGTTGGTTTTATTAAATTTGTAACTTTTTTTAGTGAATTAGTAACTTGTTAAATTTGTATTTTTAGCCAGCTCTCAAACAGTTGAATAGCCATGCCTGATATTAAACCTCCAGAAGTAAGAATACAATGACAGATCTAATGATGCTTACTTTTCAACTGTAAATGCAAAATATATGATTTGTTTCTGTTTTTATGCACTCTGTTGCATCTACCTCTTTTCAGCTTTTAGTGTAAACATTTGCATTTTATTAGACATGCCATGATCTGCACTTGGTTCCTCTTGAGTGCCATGCTTGGCACTATCTTTTTTTCCTTCCATGATTCTCGGATTGTGGCTTAAATTATGAACTATAAAGAGACATAGCAAAATAGAAACATAGAATTTGATGGCAGATAACCATTCAGATGATGTAGTCTGAACATTTTTTTCCTGATGTATAGACCCAAACCAGTCTTTGGTCTTCACCTCAATTCTAATAGCCATAACCCATCCATGTTTAAATTACCTTAATGCATTAACCTTTACTGCTTCTGCTGGGAAGCTATTTTACTTATCTAACAACTAGCTAGAAACTCCTTACATCTGGTAAGTATGAGCTTGTATATGCTTTTTACAAAAAAGTAGTGTTATCAGGGCTGGTTTTTAACAGCAAATTGTACTAGGCCGCCTGATTCAGTGCCTTCACTCATTGCATGCACTTACATCCCCGCTTGCTCACTAATGCATCGTGTACATTAAAGTCTGATGAATGCTGATGATGACCAGAGAGGCATCCCTAGTTTGGCTGTTTGGAGAGACACTGATGTCCTTCAGCTGCTACCCTTGCCAGGGTTGTGCCTAAGAGACAAATATGTATACTGCATTTTTTGACAAATTTAACTCATTTGATTACACCTTACTATGCAATGTTGGCAATGCACTATACTGTATATAGACATTAAAATATCCATTGTCAGCTTCAGTACTTTTCGGTTGTTGGTTTCCATTTTCCCTGAACATACCTTGTTCTGCTCCATAATTATCAAGGGCAGCTCTACATTAGAGGAAATCAGATAGGACCTGTGTCTTACATTAGTTAAGTCTTTTTTTCCTTCTCTTTTGTGTCATTATGTTTCAGCAAAGGCTGCTAATGCTATCTTTACAGGAATTTATATTAGATTAAACTGTTTATTCATGCCATTATGTATTTCAGCAGTAATCATAAATATATGTTCACAATGCTCCGGGGATATTGAGGGGCTGTAATAACGCATCATTGCAAACGTACTTCATTACCACCAGCCGTGTTCAAAATAATAAGCTTTGGTGGGTAATTTAGAAACCTATTGGACCAGACAGAATGTTGGGAAATAGTGCGTGCCTACAGCAGGGAGAGCAGAGGGAGGAAGTCTTCAGCTCCAGCTTCTCGTATAGGATTGATTGCTGTTGTCTTGAAAGCAATATTGCAAAATATACAGCTTATTAAAGACTTGACTGCTGATCTAATATATATACTGTATTTAGAGACTTATTGAGAAAAGTGCATTTTTCTTTTGTTATATCTTTTTGTGGAATTTGGCATAAAATGTGTTTGGGTATTTTATAGATATTCACAAGACTCACTGTTTCTTTCATTGATTTGGTGTCAGCCGCACTGATTTGTAGACCCAGAATCTTAAAGACTTTAGCAGTGTCCTACAGAAAAAAAAATTACCTTTCTTTTTATTACAATGCAATGTATAGACAAAATGTCCATTATATATATGTGAATATATATATATATATATATATATATATATATATATATATATATATATATATATATACATACCGGTATATGTGCAGTTGGACCAACTGAACAAATTATTAGAGGTGGATAACATAGAACTTAATCTATGTCTAGTGGGTGACATGCTCACAAAAAGTTTGATTAAATATTGAAGTACATAACTTTGATCACATAATTCACTTTAACTCCTTAACAGGGGTCCAGAAATGTTATCCTCCTGGCCAGACCAATTTGTGTAATTTTGGTTAGGGTCCTGCAATCCTCAAATGCAGGGAAATGGTTTTAATCAAACTGAACCCCACACCAAATTGCAAGACAGATAAAAGCCAGAGTACAAAAAATACAGAACTGTGCAAAAAATGCTGTTTAGTACAACTGATTTCTAAAATAAACATGGTAATAGTTTATCATTTAACAAAATACAAAGTAAGTGATAGACTTGGGTGCCAGTGGAAAGTTTGTTTTCGTGTTTTCAACAAAATACATCCATCTTCTGTTCGGATGAAATTTATCCAACATTTTCACTTTCGGAAATCCCATTCCCCCTTCCAGGTTGCCATAGATACAAGAAATAAACATGGTGAGATTAAAATGGTGAGATTCTCCTCCTCTTAGTATAGTTAAAATGGCAGCCGCGGCAACAAAAGAATGAACAAATGAACTCATATTTTCATATTTTGCATATTCATGTTTTGTTTATTTTATCCAATGTTGCATTCTTTCATTCCTTATTTAGACGAATGGACGAAATGGTAAAATTTAGAAAAAACTAAATCAAACCAACATTTGCCTTCAAAACAGCATCAATTCTTCTAGGTACATTTCTAAGTAGACTTATTTTATGTACTTAGGCAGCCTCAGTTGCCCCTCTCTCTGGGTAATCCCAGACAGACTTGATGATGTTAAGATCAGGGCTCTGTGGGGCCATACAATCAAGCTGAACATAGTTATTTTTGACTTTGTTTGTATGGTTATGCCTCCCATATGATATTGCATGATGGATAAATATCTACCCGTACTTCTCAGCATTGAGGAGACCATTACATTTGCAATGTGCAAGTGTACCTAGAAGAATTGATGCTGTTTTGAAGGCAAAGGGAGGTAACACCAAATATTAATTGAGTTTAGGTTTTTCTTCTGTTCATTTACTTTGCAATTTGTTGAATGATAGAAATAATCTATTAACATGTCTATTTTTAAAAGCATTCTCATTTTGTATATGTAGATCTGCCCAGGTCCAATGTAAGTGCTATTTTTGTGAAGTGGAAGCATCGAGGAGTAACAACAGCTCAGCCACAAAGAAGTCAACCATGCACACTCACAGAATGTGGCTGCCAAGTTCTGAAGAGTGTAGTACTGAAGCTGAAAACCACAATGCACAGTTCAAAGCGTCAGCTGAAGTGGTGTGAAGTACACTGCCACTGGACTCTGAAGCAGTTAATATGTGTTCCCTTAAGTGATGAATCATGCCTTACTATCTGGAAGTCTGAGGGACAAATCTATTTTTTAAATGTTTGCACAGTATAAAGGCTTATCAGAAAATTATCCCCTTAATGACAAAGCCCGGGACATGTACGGGCTCAAAATGGGGTTTGGGACCGACCACTGTCCTTAAGGGGTTAAGAAACACACAAGGTGTGGCCAGAGAAATAAGCCAAGGACAGAGCTGGGTTGAGGAGTCGGCTTCACTCAATGCTGTAAAAGGAGTGAATAGGGGCTGGTGAAGCCAAGGGCCACTTCCTCACTGTCCAACACACAACTGTCCCAGAGGTCCAGTAATCAGCTGTGATACTTGGAGCCTCTGGGAAAAGCCCTAAAAATCCCCCACCAATTATAGTTGTGCAAACACAATGCTGATGGAAAGACTGTAATGCATTTTTGCAAGAACAGGAAATTCTTTATTGCATGTCAACTAATGAGCAAACTATCATTTTTGTTGAGTTTGTTTGTTCATAGGAAATTCTGCTTGTCCAGTATTTACTTTATTCACTTTCTCATATACCATGCAATCCAAACATAATGTCAAAACATTCTGCCGAATATCACAACTGGGATTTATTTTGGTCATGAACAAATAGTATGTTCAAAGAAAGTGAATCAACAAAAGGTGCTATTTGTTGGTTTAGATGGGTTTCGGACATGCTTCCACCAAACAGGCCAGTAGTTTAGTATCTGAAACTCAAGAAAATAAAAAGTATGTTCTGATGGAGTGTCTTACTAGTTACATATATTAAACACCTAAATCATTTTTGAACACAGTATGTGTGTAATATTATAACTTTGGTGCATCTAACCTTTTACAGCATGTTTGTCTTTTGGTTGGGACTAAGCCATTAATGTAATAAAAAAGGGTTTTGCAGTCACTTTGAGCTTCATTTCACAAGACTAGATTAGATTCTGCAGCAGGGGTCTTATGAACAGCTCATAACCATCTCGCAGACCTGTTTGTGTCTAACGTTCATATTCTGCTTCACAAGCTGTAGACTCCCCCCTTTTGGCTCCAAAGCCGTTCAATATTTCACAGCTGTGAAACAGCTCTGCTGGCTGAGCTCCTGTTGAAGGCAGCTGGAATTGAAAATCCACTGATAATATAGGAATTCAGAGCAGACAGGTTTCAGCCATTAATATCACACCCTTTTATTGCATAGTGTCATGAGAAACACAATGTTGGAAATGATAGGTTTCGGCAGATGTGCCCAGGTGCATCAGTATGCGACACGCTGTGTGTGTGATCAGCCAGGGCCATTTGCTCCACTGTTGTGATAAACTCTCAGCGGAAATTACTCTGAGGGCAGCTTGGTAGCTTGTTTTATATGTAGTTTCAGTTGTTTGTTCCACGATCACATACATGCTGTTTTAATGTCACAGTAGAAACACAAATGATAAAAAAACAAAATGCAGGGGTGCACAAAAATTGGAGCAATTTGGTCTCATACAATGATGACAGATATTGCAGGCTTGGTAACTCTAGGTCTTGATGGAAGAAAACACACAACAATGAGGATTCCCATGTTTTGAAGTCTTTTAACTTCTTATGTAGCAACGTGCATAAAGGAGTTATGTTTGTACACATACCTTCCCAGCATAGGCAGCTGAGAGCTCTCGCTTAGAGTAGTAGAGTAGTTTTGTTAGGGTAAGATTTGTTGTGCCATTCTGTTATAACCTACAGTTGAATATGACAATACAATACACACACACACACACAAACACTGACTCTAACTCTTTCCATACACCCTACTCCCTTCCTCTCTTACCTCACTGAGTCATGTCTCCCATGCAGCTCACACTCTCCATGCAAGCTGTCGCTGCCTTTCTATTCAGTAACTTAACGAAAAAAGCCAGGGGCCCTTGCAAGATGTGCCTCCTACATATACAGATATACAGTAAGATACTTGCTGTATACACACATTTAAAGTAACATTTTCACACACACTAACATACTTATAAATTCATATAAATTCTAAGGTACACATTTCCATTTTTGTAAAGTGTGTTTTTGAGTAATTGCTGTATGGACCTTCTAGACGTACGCAGTTACCTATTAGCAAGTCAGTTTGTACGGTGACTGGGTTCACACCCTTTGTTGTGCCAATGTATCAGCCTATTCCACTCCCCACAAAAACACAGCCATTTCTGGAGCCATGTTATAGCAGGGCCAGACTGGGAATGAAAAGCACGGAAACATTTGGAGACCAGCCCCATGTATTGTATCTCGTGGTCGAGCTCTTGTACCCACACGCACCCCTTATACATACCCAAGTCACACTATTTGCCATACAAACCTTCTTTTTATCACATTATTTGTATTAAAATGCCAGAAAGCAAAAGTGTTAAAAGGCCATTTTATTCAGTGGAACAAAACAGTGATCACATTATTCTTCACGATATTCTTGTAAGAAACGTTTGGCTATTAGAACCACCACAACAGTTCTAGCACTGCATCATCCAATAAATACATCATCCGAGATACATTACTAATTTTTTTTCTAAAAATGCACACAGTTTATGGTGCAAAGTAGTCTGCCAGTGTGTACACACCGACACCCAGACACACACCAGGACAGGCTCTGCCACACTGACACACCCAAACACACACACCAGGACAGGCTCTGCCACACCGACACACCCAAGCACACACACACACACACACACACACACACACACACAAAGACAGGCTCTGCCACACAGACATACCCAAACACACACCAGGAAGGCTCTGCCACACAGACACCCAGACCCACACACCAGAACAGGCTCTGCAACACCGACACCCACACACACCAGGACAGGCTCTGCCACACCGACAACCAAATACACACCCACTAGGACAGGCTCTGCCACACCGATACCCAGATACACACACCAGGACAGGCTCTGCCACACCGATACCCAAACACACACACCAGGACAGGCTCTGCCACACAGACACCCAAACACACACCAGGACAGGCTCTGTCACATAGACACACGCACCAGGAAAGGCTCTGCCACACCGACACATCCAAACACACACCAGGAGAGGCTCTGCCACACCGACACATCCAAAAACACACCCACAAGAACAGGCTCTACCACACCGACACATCCAAACACATACCAGGAAAGGCTCTGTCACACCGACACCCACACCAGGACAGGCTCTGCCACACCGACACCAAAACACACACACACACCAGGACAGGCTCTGTCACACCGACACCCACACCAGTACAGGCTCTGGCACATAAACACCCAGACACACACACACACCAGGACAGGCTCTACCACACAGACACCCAAACATATGCACACCAGGACAGGCTCTGCCACACCGATACCCAGACACACACACCAGGACAGGCTCTACCACACCGACACCAAAACACACCAGGACAGGCTCTGCCACACTGACACCCAAATACACACACACTAGGACAGGCTCTGCCACACAGACACCCACACACACACCAGGAGAGGCTCTGCCACATGACACCCAGACACACACACCAGGAGAGGCTCTGCCACATGACACCCAAATACACACACCTGCTGTACAGGCTCTACCATACCAACACACCCAAACACACACCAGGACAGGCTCTGTAACACCGACACCTAAACACACACACCAGGGCAGGCTCTGCTACACCAACACCCAAACACACATACACCGGGACAGGCTCTACCATGCAGACACCCAAACACACACACACCAGGACAGGCTCTGTCACACAGACACCCAGACACACACACCAGGACAGGCTCTGTCACACAGACACCCAAATACACACCAGGAAAGGCTCTGCCACACACACCAGGACAGGCTCTACCACACCGACACATCCAAACACACACCAGGACAGGCTCTACCACACAGACACCCAAACACACACACCAGGAAAGTCTCTGCCACACCGACACCCAGACACACACACCAGGACAGGCTCTACCACACCAACACCAAAACACACATACCAGGACAGGCTCTGCCATACAGACACTGAAATATACACCAGGAAAGGCTCTGCCACACCAACACACCCAAACACACACACACCAGGACAGGCTCTACCACACTGACACATCCAAACACACACCAGGACAGGTTGTGCCACACCGACACAGCCACACACAAACCCACCAGGACAGGCTCTACCACACCCAAACATCCAAACACATACCAGGAAAGGCTCTGCCGCACCGACACCCAGACACACACACCAGGACAGGCTCTGCCACACCCAAATACACACACCAGGACAGGCTCTGCCACACCGACACCTAAATACACACACACCAGGACACACCGACACCCAAACAAGCTGACCATTCATCATGGCAAATTGCCTCCAGGTCATGCAAAGTCTTTACTCGCCTTGCATGAACCGCACGTTTGAGATATCCTCACAGTGGCTCGATATTAAGGTTAGGAGACTGTGGTAGCCACTCCAGAACCTTCACCTTTTTCTGTTGTAACCACTGGAGGGTCAACTTGGCCTTGTTCTTAGGGTCACTGTTGTGCTGGAAAGTCCAAGAGCGTCCCATGCGTAGCTTTCGTGCGAAAGAATGCAAATTGTCTGACAGTATTTTCTAATAACATGCTGCATTCATCTTACCAATTTCACAACATTCCCTGTGGGAGTTCACACAACCCCAAAACATCAGTGAGCCACCACCATGCTTTACACTGGGGATGGTATTCTCGCTATAGGCCTTGTTCACCCCTCTTCAAACAAAGCGCTTATGGTTGTGACCATAAAGCTCTATTTTGGTCTTGTCACTCCTAATTACAGTGTGCTATAAGCTGTGAGGCGTGTCAAGGTGTTGTCGGGCATTTTGCAACTGGGCTTTTTTGTGGAATTGGCGCAGTAAAGGCTTCTTTCTGGCAACTCTACCATGCAGCTCATTTTTGTTCAACTATTGTGCTCCTTGAAACAACCACACTGTCTTGTTCCAGAGCAGCACAGGTTACCTGTAAGCTTTCCTTTGTATCCCGAACAATTCTTCTGGCAGTACCTTGGCTTGGTATCAAGATATCCCCACATTTTGATAGGTGATTGAACAGTACAGCATTTTCAAGGCTTTGAATACTTTTTTATATCCTTTTCCATCTTTATAAAGTTCCATTACCTTGTTACGCAGGTCTTTTCACAGTTCTTTTCTGTTCCCCATGGCTCAGTATCTAGCCTGCTCAGTGCATCCATGTGAGCGCTAACCTGTGTGTCAATTTGTGTGTCTGTAGCAAGGCCAAACATTCAAGGGTACGTAAACTTTTGATCAGGGCCATTTGGGTGATATCTGTTATCATGATTTAAAAAGGAGCCAAACAACTATGTGATAATAAATGTCTTCATATGATCACCAGCCTTAAATAAAAGGTTTTTTTGCATGATCAGTAAAATTTTCAAAATCAATGCCAACATTTCACAATTTCTGCTAGGTTATATAAACTTTTAACCCCTTCACGACAAAGCCTGTACATGTACAGGATCACGATGCATTCACAACAAAGCCAGTACATGATGGGCTGCTGTCAAATACCTGCATCGACGCAATCGTGATGTTTTCACCGCGATTGGCAGATTTTTCAGGATCCACGGAAGCTGCCGTGGATCATGGGAGGAAACCCCCCCAAAAAAATGCCCGCCACCTAACCAGCCAGCTAAAACAGAGCCCACAATGTAAGTACCGAATCTGAAAAGATATGTGTTATTTTAATTTGGCTATTTAGCCTCCTAATCTAACAGGATTGTTTTACCTTCCATTAAAATACTTTGCAACTAAACTTTGCTAGGTCCCTTCAAGTATGTTTAGGATTAATTGCTTCAGAACAATTTAATTTAAGTGGTGTGATTAATTATTCAATTGTCATTCTTAGTCACCAGTACTATTTTCAAGGCATGGGGCTGTTTTATGTGTTTACAAATCATCATCTTATAAAATAAATAATCTCAATGTTTAAATATGAAATAAGAGTAACTACCATGCCATAAACATTTGATGCTATCTCTAATAAAGATGCAAACATCAAAGTATGGAGGAACACATAATTACAATAGCTAGTGATATACTTTTTGGCTTTTTCTGGAGGAAGTCTGTAATATTTGTTTTATTCCATAGCTGCACCATAGATGCACTAATGGGGCCCAGGAATACCCTACAATCGAGGCATTTTTACTACTGGATTTAGAAAATTAACAGAGAAAGGGGGGGAAGGATTTAAACGATTCTATAAACGCAGGCATATAGTGCCCCCTTTAACTATGTGATCTGTACATTCTAAAGTTGTCTGACTGTATTTCTATTTTTGCTCCTATATACTTTCTCGTACAATATTCAACATATTTTTTATATATACAATTTCCCTCAAAAACATTGAATACCTAATTTTGCATTATTATGGGAGTAATCTGAGAGATTTTGGTGACCATACAAGTGTTCACATAATTCATAGCAAATGTAATCCTTGCTTCTTGATAAGGATGTCCAGTGATTTACTGAAACCTGCCAAAAAAGTGCAATTTAAGGAATCTGCCCTGCCAGTTTCATCTGAGAACCACACTTCATCAGATTCCTTAAATTGTCCTTTATTTATTTGGTGGGTTCTAGTAATTCTTTCCGCTCACGGAAAGTCTCCTTGATTGGTGATCATGAACAGTTTTCTTTAGTACACGGTTTGTGATCTTCCACATAATACCGTGAGTGGTCTCCCCCAACATGGGCTGTCCTCTCTAGCACAACCAGAGAAGCAAAGGACATTCCATCTCAATACACCTATATAGGAGGTGATGAGATCCTTCAACAAAGCCGAGCATTACTCTGTTATATGCTACATTTTATGCATTTTGTTTGTGAGTGTCCTTTCAATAAATTGTAACTGTTTTTAAACTTTAGAAACAGTGTTCCACTATGATACCAATCTTTTCTTTTACATGCATGGAGTCCAAAGAAGTACTTTTTTTATTTTTAGAGATGGTTTTCTTTCATAAGCCATGTTTACATTAGGCAGAGCTAAGGACAGAGAAAATGTTGTTAATCGGTCAGTGACGGAACAAAAGCTTATCTACTGTTTACGTAAACAAATGGCACATGGTTCAAAAATAAATCCAAAGTAATTTAGAACTAACTGCAGCGTAAAGAAGAACAAGGAGTCTTGGAAGTGATGGTATGGCTGCAACAGAGCCCTAATGTCAACATCATCTAGACTGTTTGGGAAGAGAAAAGCAACTGAAGCTGTCTAAATACACAGAAAAAGTGTGATTAGTTTTGCAAGATATTTCGAAGAACCTACTTGCCGTGTTCCTTAAAAAAAACTGTGTGCAAGTGTACCTAAAAGAACTGGTGCTGTTTTGAAGGCAAATAGTGGTGACATCAAATATTTGTTTAAGTTAGATATTTTTGCTCTTTACTTACTTAGCATTTTGGTAAATTATAAAAATAAGTTTATTTTTAAAAGTGTATTTAATATGTCTATTGTTGAAAGCATTCAATAATTTCATTCCACCTTGAAACTTTTGGAACAGTACTGTGTACATAGATAGATAGATAGATAGATAGATAGATAGATAGATAGATAGATAGATAGATAGATAGATAGATAGATAGATAGATAGATAGATAATATCCTGACCCTGGCATTCAAAATATTAAACTCCACAATGCAGAGATACAAAAAGCAGAAGGCAGTCCAACTTGGACCGATAAGGCCCTAATTGTTGCGGGAATGTAGGTCCTACCAGCATCCTTGAGGTCCCACGCAGGTGTCCTCTCTGCGCCAACGCTGGTCCCCCGATGATCTTGGGCTCGCTGGAACAGCATACACATGTGTTCCACCATCCAAGATGGCGGACGCATGCGTTCCGCCGGTGGATTAATACGTTTCACCATCCAAGATGGCGGACGCAGAATATAATTAAAGAGAAACTGACACTTGTATCCAGGTATCACCAGATATATTTACTAGTCGTTTTAAAATCAAGCAAATACGGTAAATGTAGTTATGCTAAAAGTTTTGCAGGTCATAATTTCCTTTTAATGCAACTGATGGCAAAGGAAAAGGGTTAATGTATGTGGATGCAGAAATTACAAATAAAGTATAAACATCTCCAATTCCAACCAATTTGGAACCAATGTTTTGTGAGCTTTCTGAGCTGAAGACAAGGTGCTGAACAGATGTACAGGAGTTACTTGCGCTCTGTAATCCTATTTACCCATTTTTTTTTCTATTGCTGCTCATTCAACAAAGACAATACAATGAATAAACTAGCCATAATTCTCAGGCCCTAATGAAGCTATTAAATCCTTGTGGTTCCCAGCAAATCAGACACAAAACAGAACTGTATTTATTGTTTTATCAACACTACGCTAACTGGATCAAATAAGTTTTAATTTGGGTCTAATAAAGCTATTATTGTGTGGTAATTATAAAGAAATTGGCTGCTCAAAGTGTTATGGAGGTTTAATTGCTGCCTGATTAGCTTTATTTAAAATTACATAAGAATTAGGCCTGATTTACATAGAAATTGAGGCTAGACCACCAAATTACTGCCTTGTAAAGAGATTAAATCCATGAAATAATATACGGAGAAGGGCATGTGTTGGTGTTAACTGTATTGTTAGTCACATGGCAGGGGATGGCTGCATTTATATGTAATAATAATAGTCCGTGAGAGAAGGCTGCAGATACTTATTTATTTTGGTTGCTGCCCTAGACTTGGTCGGAGACAATGCCCCCAGTTGCCCCTCCATTGCTGCTATTCTTACTGACATCATATGCGAGCACTCTGTGACTTAAAGGTGCATAGAGCCTTTTAAATGAGCCAGGTTAGAGGGATTTTTCCATTTAACACATGTTGCATGACTGCCACCCCACTGGACCCTAGGCCTAGTCAGTGATAAGATTTAGACATATAAATTCCTTCATATGTGGAAGAGCTTAGTGCACTTTAATGCATTCCAAATTGTGCTACCCCCATGGGAACTACTGTACTGTGAGGAAATTTGGTTGCAATCAAAGATTAATTATAATAATTTGCTTATACAATTCCAGGACTTATGGTTTTGAGGTATATGCAGTTTTTTTTACAAATTACACTTAAACCTAAACATGACTTAATATTAGATTTTAGGAAGTTGTACTTAAGATACAATAAAAACTAACATGATTGGTCCATCCTCGTGCATACTAACATTCAGATATCTTTTGAAAGCTTGTGCAAAGGTCCTCTTACACCTTGTGGCCAGTGGCAGGATGTTACCCAGGAGGCATTTCACAACACTTTGTCTCATCCTTTGCATGTTTAATTTAAATTCAAGCATTGTCTATGCAAAGTTGCACAGAGAGCTGATTTTCAGAACATAAGCCCGATTGTCAGGACTGTCCTGGCAGTCTGAGGGCACTTGGCAGCTATTACTAAATTAAGTGAAATTAAATTAATTTTCGTTAACTTTTGAATTTTTCCATGATGGAAAGACGGCCAAATGAAAAACATTTTTGAGCTTTAATGTACTTAATTAAATATTGGATAAAATATTTGTGTAATACCATTATGAATTCACATATTGAATATATCCCTAAGTGACAATGTCATACCTCCCAACCGTGGTTTTATTTTCCCTCACCAGCCCACTGAGCTGTGAAATTGATTGAGGTCTGTAAGGCAGATGGTCTCACCCCCTACATATCCCTAGTTATGCGACTGCTCTGCCTCTAACTATGCCCTCCCCAGGGCTGGATTAAGGAGCTTTGGGCCTTAGAGCAAATATACAAGAAGGGCCCTTCTCTAGATTTCCTGGCTAAAACAACCTGTTTTTCTGTCTTTTTTCACTACTACTGTTCTATTATTTCCCCTTTTTCCTTCTCTTCATCTTCCTTGTCTGTCTTTTACATTTTCATTCTCTTTCTAACTTCTATTCTGCCCCCACGTACATATACACACATGCACATACATACATATAAACATACACATACATACATATAAACATACAAATACACACAGTCAAATATACATATACTACGCGCACAGCGGTCCCGCTGACGTCAGTGTGCAGTCCTGGCCGCGTCCCGCAAGGGAAGGCTCCGGGTAGCCGGAGCCGAGAAGGTGCACCTGTTCAATTGCCTGTTTACAAAAAAAGCTAATCAGCCTATCATATATCAGCAACTAAATGCATTGAGACATGTAGACGTAGTCAAAACAACTTACTGAAGTTGAAACCAAGCATCAGAATGGGGAAGAAAGAGGATTTAAGTGACTTTGAACGTGGCATGGTTGTTGGTGCCAGACGGGCTGGTCTGAGTATTTCAGAAACTGCTGATCTACTGGGATTTTCACGCACGACCATCTCATACAGAATGGGTGGAAAAACAGAAAATATCCACCGAGCGGAAGTTGTGTGGACTAAAATGCCTTGTTGATGTCAGAGGAGAATGGACAAAGGAGTACAGGCAGACTGGTTTGAGATGAAAGGCAACAGTAACTCAAATAATCACTCATTACAACCAAGAATACCATCTCTGAATGCATAACAAACTTTGAAGAAGATGGGATACAGCAGCAGAAGACCACACAGGGTGCCACTCCTGTCAGCTAAGAACAGGAAACTGAGGCTACAATTCGCACAGGCTCACCAAAATTGGACAATGGAAGACTGGAATAATGTCGCCTGGTCTGATGAGTCTCGATTTCAGACACAATGTTCAGATGGCAGGGTCAGACTTTGGCATGGATCCATCCTCCCTTGTATCAACAGTTCAGGCTGGTGGTTGTGGTGTAATGGTGTGGGGGACATTTTTGTGGCATACTTTGGGCACCAATTGAGCATTGTTTAAATGCAAAAGCCTGCCTGAGTATTGTTGCTGACCATCTCCATCCCTTTATGACCACAGTGTACCCATCTTCTGATGGCTACTTCCAGCATGATAATGCACCATATCACAAAGCTCACATCATCTCAAACTGATTTCTTGACAATTAGTTGACTGTACTCCAATGGCCTCCACAGTCACCAGATGTCAATCCAATAGAGCACCTATGGGATGTGGTGGAACGGGAACATCATGGATGTGCAGCCGACAAATCTGCAGCAACTGCATGATGCCATCATGTCCATTTGGACCAAAATCTCTGAGGAATGTTTCCAGAACCTTCCAGAATGAAGGCAGTTCTGAAGGCAAAAGGGGGTCCAACCTGGTACTAGCAAGGTGTACCTAATAAAGTGGTGAGTGTATATATATATATATATATATATATATATACCCATACATATGCACAAAGTACCAACTGCATCCATTATCTTCCTTATGGTTCCCTCATTAAGTGGTGATCCGATCAGTCCTGTGACGTGCAGCAATTATCCTCTATCACTGTTATTTGCGAGCACGCTGTATCAGTAAGGGAGATGATTGATCAGATCACCACTTCGTGGAACAGGCTACTACCTTTAACTCAGACCAATCAAAATGCCGTGGCCTTGGAGCAATTTCTCTGTGTGCTCGGCCATTAATCCAGCCCTGGCACTCCCAGTAAGGATGTCCTGCTTTTAAAGCTGAAATGTTGGTGGGTGTGAAATTGCACAATGTTAGCAAAACACATGCCAAGTGTACTCCTTTGGGAGTGCTATTTGTCACATATGGGCTGGATTCACTGGGTCTATATGTGCCCAGTTAGCTGCTCAGCCAGCCTAATTTTCATTTAATCACTTAATTTGTGGGCTGAAGTATTTTAAATGTCCATCCTCCAGAGTCAGGTCTTGATAAAACAAAAACAAAACAATTAAATAAAATTGAACTAAAATGCAATCCCTAAATCTAAGGCATCCTTAGGTACCGAAAAGAATGAAAAAAATTAGACATGCTGTGATCATGTACAAAAGAGGGCAGCAGGGTGCCTAATTACTTATTATTTATTATAATAATATATGTAATTTAAGAAATATATATACACTCCATACTGAACATTTTTCATAAATCTAAAAAGTCTGTTACTAAAAATAAGTATTTTTAGAATTCAGACAATTAATATATACTTATTATTTCTAATGTGCACTATGAATTTAGAAATATTTGGTATTAATGCCTTGATGCATTCACAAAATGTAGCACAGGCAAACCACAGACATAATAAAGTGGGATTTTCATATGCAGGTTATACTTGTCAGTGAAAGCGTTAATAAGAAATTTTAACAAAAGCAGACGTTTTAGGAAAAAAACAAGCCCATTTTTACCGTCCTCCAGGGATTTAGATGACAAGCAATTTCTAATTCATTGTACAATATAAAAGGATTAATATTTAATGATAACATTTTAATTAAATGCATAAATAATTACTGTCTTCAAAATTTTTCCACACTTACAAAAAAGCTGTCAAAAGAGGCTATAAAAGGAAATTGTGTAGTAATGAAAAAATACGAATTTACAGGTAAAAGTTTATAATTTTGTGTCTTTCATGTCCTAACAAAAGCTGCTTTTTGCATTGTTAATAACTCGCATAGTGTAAGTCTAATTGAATTAGAAACCACTCTAATGTTCTGCATTCTATGGACTTCTCTGTTCTGGGTGGAATGTTGCAGAACGAAGACACCGCATTATTTATGCTAATGAAAATAAATAACTAAAACAGTGTGTTTGGAAATCCCAGTGTTGTGAGAGCAGATGGTGCATGCTGAAATCCTAAAGGCTCCATTTATAAGTGAACAGCTGAATCAAAAATAACTCCAGAACTCAAAATGCTGTGGTGTGTGCTTTTAAAGTGTGAAGCAAAATGTGAACGCCAGTTTAATAATGCTGATCGACTTAAGCCAACCATAACAGTAAATGTAACACAGAAAAAAACAACTATGTTGGGACGTTTTTACTTTGTGCAGGAATTACTCTGTTCAGCCACCAGAAGGTTGGGAAGGCTCAAGGTGACCTTAGGTTTTGAAATAAGGTGATGTAGCAGATTCAGTCTTATATGCTCACTATGTTATTGTTATGGGGTTATTATCATACCTGGGAACTCTCCGTGTATGACCTGGAGATCTCCGAGTGAAGCACTGGCTCTCCGGGTCAAGAGGATGTTGCAGCCATTTTAGATGCATTAGAAGCTTACTTCAAACCTGCTAAAAATGTCGTATATGTGTTTGGATTCTGCAAACAAGAAGAATCTCTTTGATAATTTTGTTACATACTTGAGAGAAAAAGCAGCATTGTGAATATGGCACAAATTGTTCTGGGTAAAGCCAGTGAGAGCACACGCAGGCGTCTCCTAAGTGAACCTGAATTAACTTCAGAGCTTACTGACAGACATAGGAAAGTTATGGAACAGGACAAACAGCAGGCTGACAACAACAACATTACAATGCAGCAACAACACATAAGAGCGGACCATGGGCGCAAACTGCAGCAACAGCCTGTTTAGCACAAATGCTGCCAATCTAGCATGCACATACTGTGGGACTGTGCATCAAAGAGCAGTGTCCAGCTTATGGAACGCCCTGTAGGCCTTGTGGAGGAGTAAATCATTTTGCTAGAGTATGTGTTTTTCAAGTAAAAGACGGCCATCAACAGGAAAGTTACACACCATGGCCAACACATCTGCATATGAGGAAGAGCCACACACACCAAAAAAGTGATTGCATTGTGCAAACCAGAGGAAAGAAATGGTTTGTCACTTTAAATTTACGTAATAAGCCTCAGTCCTGCTAGCTTGATTCATGGGCAAGGTGTTACCATATGTGCCTGAGAAACAAAATGAAGTTGACTGGGCCTATTTTCAGGTATGGGAAAGACCTGTGCGTGGAAACGTTGCCTGCGTGAAATAAACTCACCTTATCATTTGAGTGCTGAGCCTCTGCTTCTTTATTTTGGATTTATTGAGGGACTTGGTGGTACCCTGGCTCGTGCACCATTTCACTGCTGAGTGCTGCATTCCAACCTCTCTTTTTGTGTAGCTCCATCAGCCCCTATGTTAATACGGCCCTGAGGCTATGGAGATTTAAAGAAGTCCTAAGGATATATGTCTAATGCGTTAACATGATAATGGAACATGAAAAAAGCAAGTTACATTAGCCAAATAATTTGAAAATGCACAGATCAAAAGGTAGCTACTGATTATATCTGTATTGCTGTAACATAAAGGTGGGAGCTGCTTTAATGATAGTGATTTCTCTATGAAACTATGGTATCAGAAATGGTGCATTATGTGTAATGCATATTGCAAAACCATAGTCACCATAATTATACATTTTTGCAGTTGGTGACCTTCAAGTCCGATTTGTGTCATACAAGCAGCATTGTATTACCCCCTCCTTACTTGGTCCTATACTGTACATCCCTGTCCTCTTGCAATGAAATTTTAACCATGCGGTTCCTTAACCCTACAGAAGTAAAATGGTAATTCAGTAAAATGCCCAGGTAAAGATCAGCATTTTTCCAAGGCGCTAAATATTTATGTTCGCGTTATCCTAATAAATAAAATAAAAACTAAACCCTCCTTAAACGTATTGTTCTTTTTGATCTAATTCCGGTTGGAAATCTAGAGATTAATTTTAACGTCATGGACGCCCCCATTGTAGAAGAATGTGTATTAAGGTACTCTAATATACATTTTTTCAAAACAAACAAAACATAAAGCACTTACCCAACACAGAAGAGGCAGCCCTTTTGCAGCATCGTCCTCCATGGTCTGACTATTCTTGCTACAGATTGGCAGCTTAAAGTGATAAATCAGTGACAGGTAAGTGATCCCATTGAAATCAACGGGAGCACTTTTAACACATGCACACAGGGTTCTGAACAGGCTTCCGTCCGTGACGTTTCCTGCTCTGTAGCTGACTGTGGGTAAGCGTAGATATCACATGCACAGAGATGTGTTCAGCCGGCATTTAGATGAGGAGAGTGGGGAAAGGAGAAAAGGCATATGAGAGGATTCTGCAGAATCTCCTCACTCATTTGCAACATGGAAATTTAGAGGCCATGCAGCTATGCTATGCATTAAAGGTTGGAATGCCCCTTTAATCTTACAGAAGGCAGCAATTACGTACCCATTTGCAACATTTCATGTTATTAGTGCCGTGGCTAGAAGAGGCAATGGGCAGTCTGGTCACATAAGGTAAGCGGGCACATTTGATTTGCAATTGAGGTCTGTGTTGTAATAGCCAAGACCTAGTCCCTTGGGCTGGTCGGCGGAGATCAACAGGCCAATGATTCCCAGTGCCTGAGAAAGCTGGTTAGAGGGGCAACTACACTAGACATTGCCCAAAAATCAGGACTGGCAAAAACAGAGACTATTGGAAGGTATGCAATTGCAATGGCCCATTGTACAGCGCTATGGAATTTGATGGCGCTATATAAAATATTAATAATAATAGCACCCTTGTTATGTCACTGAATTAGTTATCTTTTTTATGTAATTGAGTATTCTACCATAAAATATTATAGCTCCCACCCCAGCAGAGTAAAAAAATATATAAATCAAAGTAATTTTGAAATATGCTTGCATTTTAAGTCTTGAGATCCTTGTTCCATAGTACACTGTGCTCTCACAAAGTGGTATGAAAGCATTGTATGAAGGACTGGATAGCAGAGTGAAATATCACCTGTCCTAACCTTTGCCTGTTACTTCACTTTGGTGTATGTTCTGCCAGTAGAATTTATTGAATTCTGCCTGAGTGATGATGTACTTTGACCTCAGTGCTGTTTGCATGGTGCCTTCCTTGACCTGGGACTGTAGTGTTGGCTTTCACAACCTCCATGCTACTTTTATCTGCTGTATTTTTATGTCATTGCTTGCCTTGTTTGTTAAGTGCTTTTTTATATGTGTAGTCATATATTTTTAATTTAGAGTAACGTCATGATCCTTGCACTAGAACCCTCAACAAAATGTTGGACAGATCATTGCTACCCCCGTGCCTCACTAGCACATGAGGGAGGCCCATCTGTCCCTTCCATAACAAAAATCTCTCCTTCTATCTCCTCCCAACTCCTACTCCTGTACCCCAACTATCTGACCTGAGCGTCCTCTTAAGCAACACCAAGCTGTGCTCTGCCAACTTCTTCCGGCCCAGCAAGTGGCCAAATATCCAGACCCGGCAATGCTCTAGATATGAAAAACGAAATCAACCACATAAAAACCACTGAGACGCGTGATATACTCCTGGCATCAATATCACCATAAAAGAGTATTCAAAGTCCTAAATTAAGTGTGGTAGAACATAGGATCAGAATCTACCGTCACCGGTGCAGAAGAGGAGCGCTGTGCAAGGAAGAAAAGTATAGCAGCGGCATTTAGGACACACTGCAGAGGAGAGAGTCGAGTATAACAAACGACTGGTGACAATTTTGGATGTATGAGGTATTAACCTGTACTTGTGCTTCACCTCTTCTGCCTTCTTATTTTCATCTTCTTATGAATACGTCCACATATTTCCTTTTTCCATATTTTTTCTCTAATCTCTTGTTTCATATGAGCCTCTAGCGGCCTCAAAAACAAACTTATACTTCAACTTTTGTCAAAACCGAAAGGCCGCTAGTACTTGATTGGGAGCTAGGTGCACAGGGCGCACCCTCCCATGACACAGTCTTCTCTTTATACCCACCAAGACAGCTGTCATGGTAGCTGGCATTACTACTGACTCCTGCACTGGGGAATTATCTGTAGAACATCTCCCCAGAAAGGTCTTAAATAGAGCTACTAGGGAACCCCACTCCTCAGGTGCATTATGGAGAACCCCCAGGCCCTTGACTCCATCACCTGGGTCAGGCTCATTGCCTACTGGTCTGGTCAAATGATTCACTCCACGCATTCTTCAAGCCAGGACGCGCCATACTGCAGGGCTGACTCCCGGATCTTCAACAGGTGACCCACCAACCCTGCCATGGTAGGCTTTTTTCTTCATCTTCAGCTCTGCTTCTCTACCACTGTCTAGTGATGTACGGTTCATGAATGAATCGTACTTTTGATCCGATTCCGATTCCTGTGTCTTGCTTCTCTGTCAGGGTACGTGCAGCTTCACTGCCGACCGCAGGGGTATGACATAATATTCGGGCACTCAGCATGAACTGCCCGCACCATAACCGAAGCAGAGGCCTTGCTCTGCCATCACTGCAGTTAGGGCAGCGTTGACGTGGGTGGCGGTAAGGGGAGAAGAAGAAAGAGGGGTGCTGAGCGGTTGCTGAGAACTTTTTCATGAGCGACCACTTGGTGCCCCTCTCTCTCCTTCAATAATTAACCTCAGACCTCAGTACAGATCTACTGCTTACACAATTGATCTACATGACTACTTCCAAAGCTGATATACTAGGCCATATATTTAAAAATAAGTTCTTATCTAGAATGGTAAACTAGAACAATCATCTATAGCATTCCATTGAATACATAGGCCCAAATACTTTTTTATGGCCTACATCACTAGTGTCAGTGCCAGTTTATACTATGCAAAATGGGAAACTACCGTATATACCGGCGTATAAGACTTTTTAACCCCAGAAAATCTTCTTAAAAGTGGGGGGTCGTCTTATACGCCGGGTACTAACTTAGAAACCCCTAAGAAATGCATCCAGCGGGTACTTACCAAGCCGGAGGTTCCCACGAAGCCACCAATCTCTAGGGGAGGGGCGAGTGAAGAAGCCGCCTCCCCTGGGCCGATCTTCAGGGCCGCGCCGAGGTAGGTGCAAGATCGCGATCTCCCCAACTAGCCCTGATCAGCAGGGCTGGTTGGGGAGATCACGACCTCCCTCTAACTAGCCCGACATTAGGGAGCTCGAGGTCTGGCACTGTGTGTGTGTATATATATATATATATATATCTACACATATGCCTGTCCATACATACACATTTATAGACTGCCCTCACCACACACCCCTGCCTTTACACACACACACATATATATATATATATATATATATATATATATATATACATATACATATATATATATATATATATATATATATATATACACACACCAGCTTACAAATACACTGACCATATCACACCAACATACATACACTGCACTCACACCCCTTTCACACACACACATATATATAATATATATATATAATGTGTGTGTATATATATATATATATATATATATATATATATGTATATGTGTGTGTGTGTGTATATATATATATATATATATATATATATATCTACACATATGCCTGTCCATACATACACATTTATACACTGCCCTCACCACACACCCCTGCCTTTACACACACACACACACACACATATATATATATATATACATATATATACATATATATATATATATATATACATACATATATACATATATATATATATATATATACACACCAGCTTACAAATACACTGACCATATCACACCAACATACATACACTGCACTCACACCCCTTTCTCCCCATCTCTTACCTTATCCTCCGTCTTCTTTCTTCTTTCTACCATCCAGTTGTGGGAGCGCGAGGTCTGGCACTTCAGACCTCAGCTTCCCTGCTCTCTAATCACCACGCGCCGGCCATTGATGCCGAGTGCAGGGATGATGTCATGTCCCGGCGCTCGGCATCAATTGCTGGCGCGTAGTGATGAGGGAGCAGGGAAGCTGAGGTCTGAAGTGCCAGACCTCGCGCTCCCACAACTGGATGGTAGAAAGAAGAAAGAAGACGGAGGATAAGGTAAGAGATGGGGAGAAAGGGGTGTGAGTGCAGTGTATGTATGTTGGTGTGATATGGTCAGTGTATTTGTAAGCTGGTGTGTATATATATATATATATATATATATATATGTATATATGTATGTATATATATATATATATATATATATATATGTATATATATGTATATATATATATATATGTGTGTGTGTGTGTGTGTGTAAAGGCAGGGGTGTGTGGTGAGGGCAGTGTATAAATGTGTATGTATGGACAGGCATATGTGTAGATATATATATATATATATATATATACACACACACACACATATACATATATATATATATATATATATATACACACATTATATATATATTATATATATGTGTGTGTGTGTAAGGGCAGTGCATGTATGTATATGTCAGCAAATCAACCAGCAAATCACCGGTAAGGTACATTGCTTGCCGTGATTGGCTGGTTGTTGTATGCTGGGTAGAGGGGTAGTCTTATACGGCGAGTATAGTCCAAACTCTATATTTGAACTGTAAAAGTTGGGGGTCGTCTTATACGCCCAGTCGTCTTATACGCCGGAATATACGGTATATACAGCTATAATCCAGTACAGTTTACTAGTGTGCATGGCATGGTACACTGTATAACAAATACATCATTAGCCTATTTTGTAATGTAACCAATCCATTGAAATACACATTTTTGACCGTTGTTTTGTTAAATAGAGTGTACTGCCTTAGAATGTATGGTTCAATCAGACAATTCTGAGAAGTGTTTGCGTTAATTACATCAACTGTTCCCCATGCTTTGACATTTTGGTCATACAATCAATCTGTTTACATACCATGATCATCAGTCAGTTGATCAATAACGAGTCATTTAATGTCAAACTAGATGCACCACAGTCATGTCTTCTTGCAATTATTTTCTCAGATTCTTGAACTATTGAGATGAGACTTGACCTATGATGGATTTCTGTCTCAACTCACACTGCAATTGCTTATATATTGCAAGTAACAATAAATATAATAATTACAGTAAAAAAAAATAAATGTAAATTAAAAACTAGCTACCTAATATTTTGTCCAAGGAGGTAGAAATGCTTGGGAAATCCAAATAATAAAGAATGTGAACGAACATATTGGGCTCGATTTAATGACTTGACTAAACCTTAATTGGCCTCAAAGTTGTAAGAAAAAAAATACAAGAAGCAATTAAACAGCCTGACTAAACCTAATAGAACAAGTGTACATTCTATGTTATAAGTGCCTGTGATTTCATAAGATGCCCATACATTTCAGACGTTCAAAGCTTTCATCTAACCTCCACTAGACCTGACTAAACTACGCATACACACCATACAATAACCAATTAAATATACCTCATATGTGCCCTCAAGCAAAAGCAAACGTTACCAAGGATGTTTAACCCTTTCAACGATGTCACATGTTACGTACCATAAAATATCACACTTTGATCACTGCTAGTCCGTGTGATCAAACCTTCTACATAAGTCCCATGACTGTCAAATGCACAGGTAGCCGTCTGTACATACATATCACCTCTGTTTAACAAAACGCCCTTTAAGTCTTGTTTATAGATGCAGGAATTGTGATTTGTGTAAAGGTATATTATGTGTAATCTGCTGTTCAACACTCTCCTCCTATACTCACTGTAAAATATCTTTGGTGTCAATTGTCTCTCTCTAAATATCCTCCTCTCCTTAGCCCTCTGTTGTAGTGTAACCAACATCCATACAGAGGTCACTGTGGCGGGATGGGAAACTTGCAACAACTTTTGCAAATTAGCCACATATGTTCCTGCAAAACAACTTGGCTATAATCAGCATTTCATGTGTTAATGGCGCACTTCAATACTCCTGTATTTAGTAGCATACCATTAGGGGCAAAGGGGAGGTGGTATAACCCTGGAAACATTTGGACACCAGCCTCATATATTTTATCTCATGGTTGAGCTCTTGTACACACACGCAGCCCTCATACACTATTTGCCAAATAAATATAAATCATTTATTTTTATCACATTATTTGTATTAAACTCCCAGAAACCACAAATGTTAAAAGGCTCAAATTAGTTACAGAGATTAGACATTAGAAAACATTTGCTACTGCAAAAACTTTTTGATAAAAAAGTTCCAGTTCTGCCAGTGCGTATGTAAAAGGTTCTTCGTTAAGGGGGAAGGACAAGGAATTGTCCCCTGTAGAGCAGAATGAAATCATGCCTTACAATTAAATTGGGTTTCACAGACTCTGAAAATCCCAGCCACCATTCAAGTTCCATTTACCATATATATATATATATATATATATATATATATATATATATATATATATATATATATAGTAGATGTCTCTATGTATGAGGAAGCATAAAACATGGGCTATTGTTCTAAATCACTGTGATGTCACAATCCTATGTCATCGTGGTCACCACATAAACTAGGTATTTCTGAAGTGAAATGTCATTTGATGCTCCTGCTCTTAGAGATTTGGATTCAAAGAATTTAATTTTGACAAAAGGAGTAGGTAACAGCAAAATGAGGGTGTTTGATCTTCTTCCAACTGATGTGGAAATGGTGGATGCTGAACATTATTACAGGAGAGCACTGAAACAACTCTGGCATGGAGAAGATGATGGCGTCGCTGTTGCCAAAAAAAGAAAGATTGAAATCTTTGAGGAAAGCAGGAAAGCTATAAAGCGGCAGTTGGAAGGTGAAGAGGATGACAGTTTGACACCAAAAGGGAAGAAGGGAAAATATTTTGGAGAAGGCACGACTCCTGTGAAGCGGTCCAGGGATGGAGAGGATGGGGACACTTTTACCCCAAAGTGGAGGAGAGTGTGCTAGCTACAGCGCCCAGCGTTACTTATGTTATGTTGAATAAAATGTTTGATTTTATTTGGTTCTCTTCTGTGAATGTGATATCTGATCCATGTGTATTTAATATGTATATAATAAATGAGAAACCATAACTAGAGATCTATTCATCCAAACTGGTCCACCTTTGGGAGGAATTCAGTCCCATTGCATGATGCTGGGTGTGTGTGTCCATTAATGTAGTGCTGCTGTAAATGGTGATGGTCCTGCATGCAAACAAGTGTATGGATGTCTTCCTTAAACTTGAGATGCTGCTTCTGTAAGTGAAAGGTGAATCTAGACTGCGACAGGGATCCATTTTTCTTGCTGTGCACAAGTCTACTAAACCACACAAATCCACACAAATTATATATTTAGCTTTTTAGGGCAAGAAGGGCTTTCACTAGGTAACATTGTTTTGATCATATCTACTTTACTATGAAAATAAATGAAAGTTTTTTTTTAAAAAAACAAAATCTTTTACCCATCTACAAAAGCTAATGAAAAAACCTGCTAACTAGATGCAATCTACATGCATTTAAAACAGGAATTACAGCTGAGCACAAATATGGTAAAATGGCAAAAATCTCCAGGATTTAAGGAACAATATACCAAGAGAGAAAAGAGGGATTAAAATGATAAACTGGTTTTGACCAACCTTATATATATATATATATATATATATATATATATATATATATATATATATATATATATATATATATATATATATATATACATATATATATAGTAGATGTCTCTTTGTATGTGGAAGCATAAAACATGGGCTATTGTTCTAAATCACTGTGATGTCACAATCGTATGTCATCGTGGTCACCACATAAACTAGGTATTTCTGAAGTGAAATGTCATTTGATGCTCCTGCTCTTAGAGATTTGGATTCAAAGAATTTAATTTTGACAAAAGGAGTAGGTAACAGCAAAATGAGGGTGTTTGATCTTCTTCCAACTGATGTGGAAATGGTGGATGCTGAACATTATTACAGGAGAGCACTGAAACAACTCTGGCATGGAGAAGAGGATGGCCTTGCTGTTGCCAAAAAAAGAAAGATTGAAATCTTTGAGGAAAGCAGAAAAGCTATAAAGCGGCAGTTGGAAGGTGAAGAGGATGACAGTTTGACACCAAAAGGGAAGAAGGGAAAATATTTTGGAGAAGGCACGACTCCTGTGAAGCGGTCCAGGGATGGAGAGGATGGGGACACTTTTACCCCAAAGTGGAGGAGAGTGTGCTAGCTACAGCGCCTAGCGTTACTTATGTTATGTTGAATAAAATGTTTGATTTAATTTGGTTCTCTTCTGTGAATGTGATATCTGATCCATGTGTAGTTAATATGTATATAATAAATGAGAAACCATAACTAGAGATCTATTCATCCAAATTGGTCCAACTTTGGGAGGAATTCAGTCCCTTTGCATGATGCTGGGTGTGTGTGTCCATTAATGTAGCGCTGCTGTAAATCGTGATGGTCCTGCATGCAAACAAGTGTATGGATGTCTTCCTTAAACTTGAGATGCTGCTTCTGTAAGTGAAAGGTGAGTCTAGAATGTGGCAGTAGTGATGTCGGGATCATGACCGAATCGTTCTTTTCCGTGATCCGGATGAATCGGTTCAGTAGACTGAACGATTCATTTGTAGCAGTTCAGTCTGTGAATCATGTAGTTGTAACCTGATCCTAGAGTGAGTCATGTGCAGAGCACTCAGAAACAGACTCTGGGATCAGATTACAGCTCATTAATTCCCAGAGGAACGATGAGTCAGAGAGTCATTTAAAGATTCGAATGATCCAAATATTAGAATGATTCAAAGATTGGAATGATTCAAATGATTCGGATCTTACAGGGATCCGGATCTTACAGAGATTCGAATCTTACAGAGATTCGAATCATTCAGAGAATATCACTGATACTATACTTTTATAAATCAATACATTAATAATCTTCACTTCCCCCAGGATTTAGATTCCCCTTAGTTTGCCCCTCTTTACCTCTAACTGCACCTTCAGTTAACTTTATTAAATTAATTAAATTAACCCTCAGTCATCAGCATTAAATTAACCCTTAACACCCCATCAACCATAACTGCCCCTAAATTAACCCTAAAGATCCCATTTACCATAACTGCCCCTAAATTAACCCTAAACACCCCATCAATCATAACTGCCCCTAAAATTAACCCTAACACCCCATCAACCATAACTGCCCCTAAATTACGTCTCCAAAGGGGCAGGATAAAGAGCCTCACTGCGGCACTGCCACTGGGCGGCACAGTGTGTGCACACCAGCCGGTTTAATTTTACTAGGACAGCCGCTCTGAACCTCGCGGCCACACAACGGCTGCTGTGAACCTCGCGGCTGCACGACGGCCACTCTAGATGTTGGTTTCCCGGTGGGCCAGTCCTGCCCTGAGTACAAGTCATCAGGGGGTGGCCTGACGGCCACCTAACACGGGCACGCAACTTACTGCTGTAGGAACATGGTGGGGAAATAGTTTCCTCATACAGTGCGCGGGCGCCACAGCGGTAAGTTGCGGGCCCGCGTTAGGCAGCCGTCGGCCCGCATAGACGTCTGAAAGTTAGTTAGTCGGTGAATTAATGAATTAAGTTAGTAGTAATTTAGTAGTAAGTTAGTGTTTAGGGGTAGAAATTGCACAAGTTGGCTGATTAGGAGGCAGAGGTGACACAGGCAGGCTGATTAGGGGCGCAGAAGGGGCACAGGCAGGTTGCTAAAGAGGAAGGGTTGGCATAGGCAGGCTGTTTCAGGGGGCAGACTTGGCACAGACAGGCTTTTTTTCAGTGGCAGGCTGTTTCAGGGGCAGAGTTGGCACAAGCAGGCTGTTTCAGGGACAAAGGAGGCACAGGCAGGTTGCTTTAGGGGAAGAGGTGGCACAGGCAGGCTGCTTCAGGGGCAGAGGTGGCACAAGCAGGCTATTTCGGGGGCACAGTCAGTCTGTTTCGAGGCACAGGCAGGCTGCATCTGGGGCAGAGGTGACACAGGCAGTCTGTTTCGGGGCAAAGGCAGGCTGCATCAGGGGCAGAGGTGGCACAGACAGGCTGCTTCAAGGGCAGCGGTGGCACAGGCAGGCTGTTTTAGGGGCAGAGGCCTAACACATCACTGTCTGGCTTAGTGTATAATAATAGGGGTTATGCTGCACTTCCATTAATGTCTGGGTAAGTGTAAAGTAACTAAGTGATTAAAATTGATTTAAACTTATTTAATTTATTCATGAGTTAATCATTTATTTTTCCAGATTTCTATTTTTTTCCAGTTGACATACAGATAAAAATTTGTGAAATAAGTATTCTGGCCAACATTCATCTTTTGTGTGTGTGTCGGGTGCCACATACAGGATCCGCCCCGTGTGCCAAATACTCTAGGTACGCCCTTGCCTGTATTTTTCCTTTGATCTAATATGTGGTTAAGTCATTTGGCTATTCTCACAGTGCTCATTGTGGTGTGACTATGGTTGCTTATTGCCTGCATGTATTTGGACCGAGTATGGTTTTCCATTTGCATTTAGTCAGGAACACTCAATTGTTATGTTTATATTGTTTAGAGGATGACTGTTCTGTATTTTCTGACTGCAAGTAGATTTAATGAGTGTCATTGAATCTGATAGGGGCCCCGTATACAACACATACAATTATAATATGTATTGCACAGCCTATATTAACAAAAGTGCAATCCCACATCTAAATAACCCAAACTTTTCTTACCAATTTCTTAAATCTCACCAGCAGGCCGACCCAGTCAAAGTCTTTAAATTAATGTCTCCCTCCTTAACCCTTTTACAACTGTTTTCATATGTCTGTGAGATTCCAAAATGTTGGACTTTCTGGCAAAAGGGGCTTTGTGCATAAGCAGTCTGTGCTTACCTGGGCCATAACTTTGTAGGGGTGTGACATTCTAGCCAAAACAGAGAACATTTTCTGTCCTGTACTTTTTATGTAGTCTAGGAGACAGTGTAGTCATCATCACAAGGTAGCCTACCTGGAGCTCTCTCTTCTGTGAGAGATTTGTGGAGTGGAAGTGTTATCCACATGTATGGGTAGAGCTAGCTGTCCATAGGGTAGGCATGGCCCCAGACAACCTTCATGGTGGAAGTAGAGAGTAGTGGGTGGTGACTGTGCAGTGAGTAAGCAAATATAGGCTATGTAGGCACTCCTGGTGACCACCAACTCTATCCTGATGTTGCCCTCTATGTTAAATTTTATGCAGGGAGATAGGTGAAGATTTAATGGCTTCTAACAGCCCTGTTGTAAGTTTGTGTTATTGTAAAGAGTTCCAAGTTGTAACATAACTGGAGTCAGAAGGCTGCCAACTCAAGCTTCAAGGAAAAATATATCTCATGCCTATGTAAGTATAATACCTGTTTTGCCACTATTATGTAGACAAATAAGGGTAAGGCCTTTTGGGCTAACCTGGTTAAATTTAACAATCCAAAAAATAATTGCTGCGCAATCCAAATTATCATTTGTATGGTGTAAGGCATATTGATTTGGACAGTATGATCATTAAAAAATGCTTGTAACCCTTTCTTTACTAATTAATAAGAACTAACTAGATTATGTTGACTTAAAAGAGATAAGGAAAGATTTACAGCTTGGTCAAGCCAATTCACATTTGTAGTCACATTTTGTGAAATGAGACTGACAAGACTTCTTCTACATATTTTAGAAACCAATTGCATTCTACTGAGTCCCCAGTGACTGGAGGATGTGGAACATCTTACAAAATATCACTCAGCACTCTAGGCAATTACTGCTTTTCCTTAAAACTCAAACACAGTGTAAAAGAAATAATTATCCTAAGAACTATAGCCACTCCAACTTGTAAGTAAAAATACAACTTTTTAATGTGATTTTTTTAAGTCTTAAGCCCTGAAAATGCTGGCCTGTCATATATGAGACTTGTCAACAGTTACCTTTTGGCCAGAACACTTTTGACAGATTTACTTTACTGGTCTATGTGACCATTTCCTAATTCTTGGGAGCACAGACAACTGGTATGGTGATGCTACCAACACAATATGGCAAAGCCACAATGTGATGTCACAAGCAGTAGGAATTAGGGATGCACCAAAATATCGGTGGCCGAAACATTGGGGGGGACAAAAATGGTAAGGTAAGTTCAGGTAAGGGGGGTGGGGGAGGGTTATGAAAGGGTATGCATGATTAAGGGAATGAATGAGTATTTGTGAATGATTAGTATCTGTAAATGAGGGAATGAATGGGTATCTGTGAATGAGGGAATGAATGTTTGTGAATGGGTAAATTAATGAATATGTGTGTGATAGCATGGATGTGTAGGGGGAAGCATGGTACAGAGAGGCTGTAAGTGACGTGCATAGCCCATCCTGCAAGGCAGCATTTTATCTGTGCTGGCAGCATGAATACACACGGGGGGCAGCTAACTGGGGCCATTACATAGAGCAATACTAAAGCGAGGGGTAACAATGTTTAGGTAGGTGGTACTTATCAAAATAGCATCTACATGAATGGAAGGACCCAAGGTTTCCTAGCAGAACATTGCCCAAAGCATCATACTGCCTTCGCCGGCTTACCTTCTTCCCATAGTGCATCCTGGCGCCATGTATGCAATGCAAACACACCCGGCTATCAACATGATGTAAAAAACTTGATTAATCAGACCGGGCAATCTCCTTCCATTGCTCCACAGTCCCGTTTTTATGCTCACGTGCACATTGTAGTAGACATGGGTCAGCATGGACACCTTGACTGGTTTGCAGCTTTGCATCCCCATATGCAGCAAACTGTGATGCATTGTGTGTTTTGACACTTTTCTATCAGAACCAGTTTTGGAGATGCTCTGACTCATCTAGCCATCACAATTTAGCCCTTGTCAAAGTCGCTCAGATCCTTACGCTTACCTATTTTTCCTGCAACTTTGAGGACTTAATGTTCACTTGTTGCCTAATATATCCCACCTACTAACAGGTGCCATGATAACAACATTATCAGTGTTATTCAGTACACTTGTCAGATGTGTATTACAAAATAGGACCAATTCAGAGTAATTTTAGTGTCCTGGAGGCAAGTAATGGGCAGCATCAAGTTTTGATGTTTAACCTCTGTCAAATACATTCTCTGGTTTCCAACATAACTCCTAAATAATCTAGTTAATAACAGTGCAAACAATAGTGGCTTTGTGCGTTCATCCATGTGTAGACAATGTCATGAGGCATGTAAATCTAGGGAGCTTTGTGTATTTGCAACGGCATCCATTGGTGTCTTTTTAGATGCTCCATGCATTACACTGACATAAATATTAAATTATTAGCATGATTTGAAAAGTTGACCTGCAGTGCATTATGTAATTACAATGAAACTACATTAATTTGACACAGATACGGTTTAAATTCCATTTAAATCTATTTTATGGTGTCTCATCTTTGGTTTGCAAATTTCTACTAATTTACCCAGGAAATTAAAAAAAAATATTGCTTGCAGGCCACTTCCAGGTTTTGTTACTTTCTTGTTTTAAAACATATGTTAATAATATTTAAATGTCAGAGGGAACTAGATTTGTGCACTTCAAGAAAAATCATCTCAGACAAAATTCTTGTTTTGTTTTTGCAGCATTCATTTTCAGCTTTTCTGATTTCAAAATTTCGTTTTTTTTTTGAAAGGGGTAGGTCTAAGGGTGTAACTAGAAACCACAGGGCCCTGGAGTAAAAATTGCCCGGGACCTCCCAACTTCACCAAGCAACGTGCCCCACATGGCCACCTTTGCCCTAAACACCTTGTTAGCGTCAACTTTGCCCAAACAGCTTGTGTTTGCCTTTGCCCCAAGCAGCTTATCATTGCCATCCTAACCACCAAACAGCCTGTCTATGCCATCTTTGCCTCCACTTTGTCAGTGCCCCCAAACAGCTTATCTGTGCCATCATTGCCCTCAACCAACTTGTTTGTGCCTTCCTTGCTTCCCCTTCCAACATACACTCTGGCACACATATGTAAGAACACACAAATTACGCACACTTACTCATACACACACAATCACATTCATTCTAACACACGCTCCATCTCACCTTACTTACACATCCATGCTCACACACAAACACATACATATCCATGCTTACACACGTATCCATGCTCACACACAATTATATATGTATGCTCACACACATACATGCAATTACACATCCATGCTCATACACACACAATTACACATCCATGGTCACACACACACACACAGTTACACACCCATGCTCACACACATGCACACATGCACACATCCAAGCTTACACACACAATTACACATACAGGCTCACACACATACACAATTACACATACAAGCTCACACACAATTACACATCTATGCTCCCATACATACATACATACATATATAAACAAACATACATACATTACATGGGAAGAAATACACACAATTACACATCCAAGCTCATACACACACAGTTACACATACAGGCCCACACACATACACAATTACACATCCATACGCACACACACAATTACAAACCCATGCTCACATACATACATATATAAACAAACATACATATATTACATGGGGAGAAAGGAGAGAGAGATAGAGAAAGAGGAGCAGTGAAGTTAAATGGGAGGATAGGGGAGATATAGAAAAAGAGAATAAATAATGCGAATGGGAGGATCAAAGAAAACAGGAGTGATAAAAGAGGAGAGGAGATTAACAGACATCGAGAGATGAGGAATAAGGGTGTCATAGAGAGGAGGATAAATAAAGAAAAATGAGAAAGAGAAAGAGCAGAGATAAACAGAAAGAGTGGAAGGTTAAAGCAAACTAAGTGATACAAAGAAAGGTTAGTGATAGGGAAGTGGGGAGACAAAGAGAAAGGGAGGGCAATGAGAAACAAGGGGTAATAAGAAAGTGGAAAAATGGGCAGAAAGGGGGATAGATAATGAGACATTATGAGAAAGGGGAGAGAGAGTGTGTTTGTGTTTTGAAAGTGTTTTTACGTTAGGGCAAGTATGTCTAAAGGCAAGCCAGTGTGTGACTGCAAGTGTACGGTAAGTCAGGATGCCCTGCATAGTTAGGCGGTAAAGTCTATCCAAGCAACTTTTGGGTGCCATGAGGGTGGACAGTGAAGTTTAATTTTCTTACTTTTTCAGTGTCCATACTGCATTATCAAAAGATGTCATTACATTTTCATCTTCCGCTCAGGGAAAGGGACCATCCAAGAGAATGGGAGGGCATCATTTGGTAATGCTAGAAAGATCCTGAACAAAAAAAAAAATACCGTGCCCATCAAGCATAATAATAAGATCCAAAATAATCATACCACTTTATCTGAAAAAGGGTTGTATAATTCTTTTCACAAATAAAAAAGGCACAATTGCTCATCTCTAATGAAAACTTCAATAAATATAGTGTAAAAAGTTATTGTGCTTCTTGGGCACGGCATGTGTGTCTGTTCACTCCATAAAACTAGAACACGGAGAATATATTTAGCATGTCAGCTGACAAGCAAAGCGAAAAGGAGGAAAATATACAGTGTACACAAATAGATTCAGCTCCTCTGCTATGATTACTATTATCTTGCATCAACACATTGATAAACTGTTGTCACTAAATTACCCTCACACTAATATGAGCTGTAGATCAAGCTGGGAAAAGTATGGAATCCATTAGTGTCCGTCAGAGCTCCGATGTAATAGAAAGAAAGCGGTTATCTCTATTAGAGAATGAGGAGATGGTGTTATCAGTCTGATGCATGTCCTATAACTCTTTGTAAGGAGCTTCTGCAGAACGACAGATGACAATGTATCCCAGATCTGACATGGAAATGGCAAGATCCACGATAAAACATTACCATAGAGAGAGTGAAAGAGGTGTAATATTACAATTTTTACTGCATTCCATTATTTCTTTACTGCTACATATGGGATTCTTAAAATAGCATTTCAGGCCCTACGATGGCAGTGTAAATACTCTCACTTTAGTTCCCCACTAAATTATACAGTACCTGCAATTTTAATGATATAAGGCTACTGTGTATGCAATACTTTACAATAAACAGGCATTGGAAAGGAAATGAACAGCATTAGGACCC
This sequence comes from Spea bombifrons, assembly GCF_027358695.1. Classification (NCBI taxonomy): domain Eukaryota; kingdom Metazoa; phylum Chordata; class Amphibia; order Anura; family Pelobatidae; genus Spea; species Spea bombifrons. Next base: position 70,179,770 of record NC_071088.1, on the reverse strand, counting down.
AAAGGGACTTATAGGATGTTGAAAAATACAGTGCTGCACTAAATTAAAGGCACAGTCTACACCCCAAAGTTTTGTTGTTTTTTTTAATGCATTTTTACATGTAACTAGGGCTGGGCAGTTCTTTTAAGGTGCACATAAGTGTTGAATTTTTATTGTTTGTTTCTATACATATGTATTAGCCATATGCACTGGTGTAACTACAGTGGTCGCAACGGTGACCGTTTGGTCCTAGTCTATATTTACGTGTAAATTTAAGATCTGTTATTTTTGTCGTTGAAAATAAAACTTTGTTAGTTAGCTGGCTCCTAGATTCAAAACAAATTTGTCAAGCCCTGCAATAGTGTAGATTGTAATTGTACTTTACAATTTTATTCAAATCTTTACTTTCACAATCTCTTGTCAGAATTGTGTCCTGTTTTTTTTCTGATTTTAGAGATCCTGAAAGTAAAGATTTGAATTATGAGACGAGCCTGATTTTGTTTTTCCTCTTGTGAGTGCATATAATACACAGATTCCCATTTAATAATTACAATCTACAATATTGTGTTTTTTTTATTTTTTTCCTCCATTGTGCAAGTGCCCCTTAGTGGATCTATATTGTGTTGGACAGTTGGAGAGTGTCTTTTTGTCGTGGTCTCCGGGTCCCACCAGGTCCTACCTGCCTCGAGGTCCCACGCAGGGGTCCTCTCCTCCGCATCAATGCCAGTCCCTGACGAGCTTGGAACTGCACACGTGTGCATTCCACCATCCAAGATGGCAGATTCATGCGTTCCACCGGTGGATTCATGCCTTCCACCATCCAAGATGGCGGGCGCAGAATCAAATTAAGGGGATATCAACACCTGTGCTCCAGTATCACCTGATTCGATAGCAGCCTTTAGATCACTGCTCCTCCTCCTCCTATTCCCCTGGCAACTGAGGCATGCCCTGGATACCACCAGGAAGTATTTAAACCCTCAACACACTACATTCAGTTCTAGGTTATTGAGCTTTTGTAAAGAGGTAGCTGTCATGAACCAGGTAAGCAGGAGCCCAGTCGCAGGGGATACAAGGGGTTCTGTCTGTACCCCACGATGCATGACGGCTAGAGGGATGATACAGACAGGCACAAAGAAACACAGCACAGGCAGAATACTTTGTAATGGACTGTATTGAAGAAGTTGGCAGGAACAATAAGTACAGGCGGTAAGTCTCTTGGCAGGAAGCCCACTAGCAGGGCGGACGGCAGGAAGCCCACTGGCAGGGCGGACGGCAGGAACAAAACAGGGTCAGGTACAGGGCCAGAGCAAAGTGGTCCAAACACATTAATGCAAAGGCCCTGACTGAAGGGTTGGGCAGGTTTAAATAGGTAGGGTTAATCCAAGTAACAGGACACAGCTGCTTGTGATGATGAGGTCTGGGTGCTCCATGGAGAGATGGGAGGCCACTAGTGGTGACTTAAGGAAATGAGCAGCACATTGTTTGAGTGTTCCAGGCTGAGAAGGGTGGAACCTGACAGTAGCCCAGTGTTATTACACCTGTCCCAAGTTCCTGGGTCCTGATCCTGCTCCTGTTCCTGATTCCCAATTACAGATTACTTGGTATCTGACCTCGGTATTCTTTTGACTATGCTACATGCTACCCGCCTCGACCTCGGTTCTGTCCCCGACTACGGCTTGTCTACTCCTCCTGTTGTGACACTTTGGTACTACGTGAACCCCTTTTTGGGTCTATGCCATTGGGTTCTATCTTCAAACACTGTAAGGTTATCCTCCAGATGTGACACTTCTTGGGTTGCAGCTGCCTATTGTTGGGAAGTACTTTTTTAATTTTATCACTGTGTGGTCACTCATATTTATCAATTAGGAATATATTCTTAATTTATTGGTTATATATGTGTATACCAAGGGAGAATTCATAATAATTAACTTGTGTCATAACATACATGATCATTTATCTCAAGTTATCTATCATTTTAATAAGCCAACTGTTGTTGACTTGGTACACATGGTCTCAGTTGAAGAAAAGGCTAAGAAGTTCAGCACAGGAAACTGCTTCTTTGAAGTAAAATTACTTCCCAGTAATACCTGAAATGAATAAACTCGCAGAATGAAATCAATTACCTGATTAAGTAATTGATTCCTTTCTGTGATATACATCTTATGTACTGCAGGGCAGCATTTAACATGTGCTGGTCAGCAAAAATGTGAAATGTGTCCTGGGAAAAGTGTTATAACCTCTGTGGCAACTACTAGATAAATGGGCATATACAATTTTAATAAAAGGATATATACATTTTAAAGCATTTTTAGAAATGTTATCATATGTGAATTTGCTTTTTATGCATTGTCTGCATTGCACACGTTTATGTTTAGTCCTTGCACACAGTCTAAAACCAGCAAAATTCCTGCTCCTATAACACCACCTGTTCAGATACTGCTGGCCTCAGAAACCATTATTTTCCCCAGCTTTTGACATATGCAAATAAGATCACATGGTTCTGCAAACACAAAATCCCGAAAATTAGGTTAAACTGTGCAAATTATAACAGATCGAAAAGACAGCTTTATAAATCACTACGACAAACTATTTTTTTTTTATTATAACACAGCAAATTACAATTTGTGGGCGATTCTGACATTACATTTGGGTATCCTTGAAGTTGAAAAAGTATCTTCACTTCATGATGTATTTCCACACCTCCAAAATATATATTTTTGTATCCCAACGTCGGTATTTTGGTTGGTAGATATAGGAAAAACCAATTTATTGTGTATAATCCTTGAAGTTTTGACATCTAGTTTTATTGCACTTTGTAAGAATGTCAGCAGTCTCCTGGCTTTGGTGATTAAGATCAGCAGAAAAGTTTCACAGCTTATCCTGTTGGCTGGCAGAGTTATTAAGAGCAGCTGGATTTTAGTGGGCACGGGACACAGAACACAAGTTTGGTTTCTAAAACAGATGCGCGTGCCACCCATCTGATACACACAGAACTGTGACAAAATTAAACAAAAATGTATTTACCAATAAAAATAATCCTTCAGAATTAAAATCAGCGGAGATCTGGAAGAACGTGCAAATATCTAGAACATATTGTTTAGAGGAAAATCTACCCCAAATTCAAAAAGAAAGAGTCTCCAATAATAATGTTTCATATCAACTGGTAAAGATCAATTGTGTATGTATTGTGTTAAGATTAAAATCTGTTAATAATTGAATATGTTTTTTTTTACTAGGACAGCTGAAATCGTTGGGGTATGATCTAAGCATACAAAAATGTAATGTTCATGCAGATCAGTTAATATATACATATGTGTATATATTTTTGACTGAATTAGTTTTTGTATATTAAAGGACAGAGGATGTAAAATTACCACCCCCCCCCTTCCAAAACCAGCACTTAAAACAAAGAGCAGAATATTACATCCTACGCTGCTTCCACAAATTCCTGCTGCGGTCAGAGATGGGACTGCTGCTGCTACAGCTGGCTTCATAGAAGGCCATCCAGACTAGCAACAGCCAATTGTGGTGAGAGGGGATTCCTGCTGCGGTCGGAAATGGGACTGCTGGCTGCATAGAAGCCCATCCAGACTAGCAACAGCCAATCGTGGTGAGAGGGGATTCCTGCTGCGGTCGGCGAGATGGGACTGCTGCTGCTGGCTGCATAGAAGCCCATCCAGACTAGCAACAGCCAATCGTGATGAGAGGGGATTCCTGCTGCGGTTGGAGATGGGACTGCTGCTGTTGCAGCTGGCTGAATAGAAGCCCAGCCAGACTAGCAACAGCCAATCGTGGTGAGAGGGGAATTGTTACTGTATGTGGATAGGTTTAGGGCTACAAAAATACAAAATTAATAACATTGTTAATAGTTTAGGTTTTGAAATTTGCTAAGAAGTACTCTTTGGTAGAGGCAAATTGTCAAATGTTGACATCTGATTCAGAAGCCACAGACAATGCTTTCGGTGACACATGCATCCTTAGTGGCTCTGGGCAAAGGCATAGAATTCATGGCCATTTCAGGGTATTTCTGTGAAATCCTCCTGCCTCCAACTTTCGCTTGATTTTGGAAAACCTCGTCCATGCCGTGTATTTTCATTTATTTTGGTAGTTGCAAGGCTAAATATGAAACAAATAAGAAACATGCGTCACTGTTTCCAATTTCATATATAACAATCCCTGCCTGTCCTACCTTGCTCCCATGGGGAACAGGAGAGTGGGTTCCCAGTTCCCAGCTTAAATATTCATTAAACTCATCTTTCTTTTTAGCCTTTCATTTGCATTTCTTGGACTACTTGAGCTTCATCAGCATCATATCCTGGCAGCAATTTGGGATATCCAAACCTGATATAGACCCCAAATTCCCGCTTTTAAAGGCCAGCTAAAGGCCACTTTGTTCGAAGCATATGTTTGCATGTAGTGTTATTCCATCAGTTCTGCTTATATTATTCAAGCCCCACACCCTCGATACAAATCAGGCACAATATTAATTCTAACAGCTACAAAATCCTTTTAATTTATAACAGTGAAATGCCATTCCGCAATTCTATGTGTTACCCAGACCCAAGAGTATACAATAAATGTGTTCTATTTTATGTGGTTATAATAATATGTAAATACAGTCAGGCTTGTGTATAAGTATTCTGTTCTTAAAGCATACAAATTCATTCTAGAAATCACAGTGCAACTATGATCTATGTTTGTGGTGGAAAAGCGTAAAGCAACAATTTAACACTTTCCTGGCAGACAGTTGACATTTTAATGACTTTCCAGTTCCAGCCTATAAACTAATCAGTACCAAGAAGAGCAATATAATGTCCATGTAAAGTGGTTTATGTTTCCGTAGATGATAGACACAAAGGCAAATCTAGAACATTAAAATGCAAGTTAGTCCAATTAGAACTTAATAGTTTTGTACATTTGAGCTAATTTGCGATTGCTGCTTTACACTTAAAGCTTTGAAAACAGCCATTAACAATTTAGATTTTATACTACAGCCTGCTGAGCTATTGCAATTAGGCTACAATTAGACAAACAGTAAATTCTCTTTGTATGTTGTATGTTTCTTTCCCTTTCCCTTTCCTTTCCTTCTCATACCTTAAAGTAATAACAGTAATGTCTGATACCCCGAAGCACATTTAAAGGATGGAAAGCTTTAGGAGTACTTATCCAGCCTCTAGTGACTGACTGTAAAACAAGTCTGTGACATCCCTACTAAAGAAGATTGCATTAAAGTGCTCTGTAAAAAATAAAAAACTCAACGGTAGAAGTTGTAGACTTGGAACTACAGCTGCCCTCCTCCTTCATAGTCCAATGAATCTGTGATATCAAAGCACTCCTATTTAAATCTTGCACTCAGGGGGCTGAACAACCTGCCACGTTCATGGGCCCAGTGCTCACGCTGATTGGAGGTAAGTATAAATTAGGGCTGCAATTATTAGTTGGCTGATTTTTTTTTTGATCAATCGATTAATCGAACAAAAAACAATATGCACATTTTTCATTTATTTAAAATAATTTAATAAACAAACTAGGTGTTAAAAACAAACAGCAGAATAAAAAACTTAAAATTGACATTAACGTGTCGTATCTCATTATCACAATGGCATTTCTGTAAACACCTTCCTATTTTACTGACATAATGATAAAAGCAAGGTACAAGAACCTAACACACTATATTTGCTCGATTATAAGACAAGGTTTTTTTCAGACCAAATGCTCCAAAAAACATCCCTCGTCTTATATTCAAGGTCGTCTTATAACAGAAGACTAAGATCCAGATCCCTGCAGCGCTGCAGGGGACCCGGATCCTCCTCTCTGGCAGCTGGTGGACATCCTCCGCTACTGTCGGCACTTCCTCTGGGGCTTCTATGCCTGAGCGCCGGCATCACATGACCTTCCGGTGCTCTGTCATAGAAGCCCCAGCAGAAGTGCCGGCAGCAGCGGAGGTTGTCTGTGCACATCCCGCACCCAGTGCATGCACACAGACAACCTCCACTGCTGCCAGCACTTCTGCTGGGGCTTCTATGACAGAGCACCGGAAGGTCATGTGATGCCCCTATAGGAATAACAGAGCAATCAGTTTACAGCACTTGATCAATTCTACAGCCAATCACATGCACAGATACAGTCAGATGAAAATGGCAACACTTGCAAGCACTACTTTTGTCTCTGTTCTTTGCCTTTCTCTTTATCACTGTGATAGTGAGCTGGAAAGAGACATAGAATAGTAAGGAACTGTCTCCCCCTGGGTCCACAAGCTCAGTTTTTTTTTAAATACCTTTTTATTAATTTTTTTAAGGATTTCTTTTTTTTAACATTTAGTTTTGGGTTTAGGTGTGGTTGAAGCTGTGGGGAGTTAGCTAGATAGGGTTAGGTTCAGTGGTTTCCAAATCCAAGCAAGTTATATATTTGGTATTTTTACTATTTATACTAGTTGTGTGTAATTTATATACCTGTAAAAATGTGAATGCATATATTTAATAAATATTCCCATTTTCTTATTCATAAAAAAGTCTTACATATATGAATATGATTTAAAAAAGCCTTATGTATCCCAAAAAAATATACGTAATTTGTGTAGGTACATTAAATGAGATAGAAGAAAATAACAGTTGAAGAAAGGCATAGCAACAACACAAAAAATGGTCTGGTCCTGTAACTTAAAATAGCCCTGTGTAACGTACCTGCAAACGTGGCGCTCCTCTTCTCCGGTGACTTCTCGAAAAAGGGGGAGACTCCCTTCCTCCTCACAGCTGCCGCAGCAACAGCCACCACGGAGGAGAGGGAGACCCTCTCCACCTTGAAATTGCCACAGCAGCAGCAACCACAGAGAAGGAAGTGACCCCCCCACCTCACATCCGCAGCAGCAGCAACAACGGTTGCTACAGTCCATAACTGCTACAACAGCAGCAGCCACGCAGGAGAAAAATACCTCATTCCTCCTCCCTGCGGCAGCCAGATCCTTGGGGCGGCATAGGAGGTTATTGTTTCTTTGCGCCCTTTGGTGGTATTTTCCAGAACTGCGGGCCTTTATAATTTTAGATTATGCCACACACAAGATGGCTGCGGGTCCTGACACTGTTGTTTCGGAGTGGATTTTGGTGCCAAATTTGAATTTCACATCAAATCCTTCCGGTCTCCTTTAAACCCTTCAGTTACCAGTGGACCTTTCCCTCTGATGGTCGCCTATGTTCCATAATGCTCCATAGTGCCTAGTGCTCAGGGTGCGTTCATCCTCTCTCAGTCCTTACGTGTTTGACCTCGGGTTGTTTTTCGTTGATGCTGATTCTCTGGTATCCTGACCTTGGCTAGTTATCCGCTGATCCGGATTCCTGATAAACTTACTTCGGCTTGTTTTGACCATGATTTGGTAACCTGACGCCTTTGTCTCTCACTTCACTATGCGTGACACCCTGGTTTTTAAAGGAATTAAATGTATGGGACCTTTTTTGATTTGTAAACACCAGAGACCCTTTTAGATTACTGCCAAAGAACCTCTATTTACAACTTCATGTCACCAGGATGAAGATTTTACATCTGGTAGGAAAGCAGTTAAAACAATTTCTTAGATGACGCATTTTTAGAAGAGGTATTAGTAATTAGAGGCTCTGAGCTCATCAAGAAAAGTAATTAGCAAGATTGCAGGCAGTTTACAAAAGCCAGTTCAATTAAAGCAAATAACGTTTTCTTTTTTTTTTTACATTAACAAAAGAGAGGCTTACTCAGGCCTGGGCGTGTAAATAAAACTATAATCAGTGTGATTAATTTGAAATCTGGGGAAGGGATGGATTAGATTGATGTGTTAAAAGCCTAATGGCTCCCCAAGGAAGGTCCTAGTACTGATTTCACAGAGGAAGTAGGTTCATTAATTGCAAACAACAACTTGAAATATGCAGCTGACAATTGTTTGTCTCCAATAAGCAGGTTCATTTGGAGAGATTGCTGTTTGTCTTTGTACCATTTAATAAGCGAAAAGGAGTGAAGTGATTCGGTAAATAAATCAGTTCTACTGTGTAATACACTATATGGGTCATTGGGTTGGTCATGTTTAAGTTTAAATATGGTGAAATATGGCTGGTTTAAATAAAGGAAGCAGATATACAGATTTATTGTAATTAGGATAACCACATGTCCCAGATTGCCTGGGACAGTCCCTTAATGGAACTTTAAGTCTTGGGTCCCAGGCAACCTCACTCCAGGACAATGCTTTGTCCTGGAAAGAGAAGTCTAAGTGAAGGAAGTCTAAGGCAATTAGGAGAATTCAGAAGCCTCTCCTAATAGGGTGAGTCCCTCCTTCACACCAAGCTCAGTGTTAGCTGCAGCAAGCACCAGTTATGTGTGTTTGACTTTGTACAGGGCCGACGCCACCTTTGGGGCTGTCCTTTCCTGGCCGTTTGCAGTTGCAGCGGTTTCCAAATTGGATGTGGTGGTTGGGCGAGTGACAGCCGAGCACCATTTTTGAGGAGGGCTTTGGTCCCCAGTTACTTTTACAATAAGGTTTAGTGTGATTGGGATGAGTACCTTAGGCAAGAGGTGGGCTCCTTTCACGGAGAGCGGTAGGACAGAGGTACTGCTATGGTTTATTGGTTAGTTCTAGGGCATCGGTTTCAAGCCTTGAACGACGAATGGCGGCCCTTGTTTTTATGTTCAAGTCCAGGGGCGAATGGGATTTTACAAAGAAGTTCATGGTTAAGCAGGCATTGCAGGGATTTAGGAGGAGTGCTTGGTCATAGGATTCTTGCAGGCCGTTGACCTTTGAATTGTTGGTGGATTGGCCTTCTTATGGGTGTCTGGGTTTCCCTGGCAAAATGTTGTTATCTTTGGGCCTTTTGGAGGCCTTTAGAGTGGGTGAACTGCCCAGCCTCAACAGGATGGTTCATGGGGATTTGGTCATGGTGAAGGTTCATGGTCAAAGACGGATCAGGCTGGTAGTTGATTGGTCCTGCAAGGACAGGAAGCCTGGTGTGCCCACTTAGCTCGTTGTGGGCATTCATGGAGGTCATGGGGATGGGACCCTCTAATCCAGGCACCAGTTTACTGTGGTATTCCAGCCCTGTGTAGCGGGTTTGGGACCCATTCGTTCAGGATTGGTGCGCCCACTGAGACGGCAAGATGGATGTTACAGCAGGACATTATTATGCGGATTGGAAGATGTCAGGTGGGAACAGGTTTCACACATACATTAGGCCTCTTCTTTAATCGTGCTTTTTGGGTGGGTTGTTTGTGTCTATTACTTACACTGTTTGTTTGTTCTGCAGGTTCAAAGTGTTGGTTTGGATCCTGGAGCACTCCTTTGTATATTGTGTAGTGAGATGGACAGCTGTCTATCAAACAGCTTGGTTTTGCTCCTGATAAGGTGGTTATACGGTGGCTCTGTCTCGCCATGCCCAGGTGCACGGATTGCCACAGATCCTTTTACTGCATGTTGGGGTTAAAGACTTAGAGCATTCCCATCCAAGTCCATTTTACTAATATGAAAGCTGATTTCCAGCAATTTTGGTCAGCATACCCCCAGACCTCGTCTGGTTGTAGATGGTTCCTTGCTTAAGGTGGTGTGGGGAAAAAAGTCTCATGCAGGCATTGAGCGTGCTAGGAAGCAGGTAAACACGACTGGATTTCCAGGATTCTGGCTTTTAGGGGAGTTGTTATCGTTAAACATAGTGAGTTGGAAGAGGATCCCATGGATCTATTTTAGAGGTATGGGGTCCACCTTTTGGATGTGGGGCTGGACATTTGGTCAGTCAATGTCCAGTCTGGCTTGGAAAGAGCAGTGCACAATATTTATACACTTTGCTGGAAGTAGCAGTGTTGGAAACACTTGGTGCATATGTTGTTAAGGGGTCCGTACATTCACCTTATATTAAAATGAACTGATCAGACAGGCCACACATGTTGCATATTGTTTTGGTCAAGGTTGCACGGAATTTTTGGACTGTTTGCAGGGTAATTATCATTTCATAAGCCCTGTTCCAGGTATGTGGTACCTAAATCTAAATAGTACCAACTCCAAAGAAAAAAAGGTGCATGTACCTTTTAAAGGGCTCTTCCAGTGATTTTCCTCAATGTCATGGCTCCTACATTTTCACTCCATGGAAAGAAGCCACCCAACAAAAAAATGTAAAAACTCGATCTTAATAATCCATATTCACACAATGGCACTGTGATTTGCATGCAAGTATGAACTATAATGTAAATTGGCTTTAGTGAATCTGTGAGTCTCAGCTTAGTGAATAGATATGTGTGTGTAAGGTGGGCTGGGTCCATGATGGGTAGCATTATTTTACCTTCATATCTCATTTCATCATAAACAGACATTTCATGGCCCAACAGAGTTCCAGTGGAGGCCCACGCTAGACACCATAGTAAACATTTGACAGGTTGTGATGAAAATGAATGCTACAGATTAAGTTTAACTTTATTTGTTTTTTTTTGTTCCACGTCAGAGACCTAGTTAGTCATCTGTGTATACTGGTAGAAATCTCTCTGAGTTTTTTTAACCAACAATATTCCAGCAGAAGTGGTAGAGGTTAATGCAATGGGGGAATTTAAACATGAATGGTGTAGGCAAAAAGCTATCCCGTCTAGAAGACAAATCCATGTACTGATTAAGGTTTTAGACTTTCACAAAAGGAAAAATGTCGACCTGCTAAATGGCCCCAAAGGTTTTTATCTGTCATCAAATTCCATGTGTGTTTTATTGATTCTTTTTTTTTGTAGAATAGAATGCATCAATATAACAAAGTAAACAAAACATTTATTTAAAACCTTTTAAAGATGAATCTGGCTTATTTTCCAAAATATTTTTTCTAAAATGTTGTTATAGCTCCAGTAGACTAGAACATCATACCAGCTATATTGGTTTTCAATTAGAAAACATACAAACATCTTAAATATTGTCTTATTTTCTATATTTTAAGGGAATCTTTGGATTCGAGAGTTGATGCAAATTTTTATTTTTTTTTGTCTAGATTTGATTCGTGTAGGCTTCCAAAAATATATATAAAGATGATTAACAGCATTTTTAAAAAGGAAAAAAAGAGATTGTATTTAAAATAAGCAAGCACAGATTTAGCCCAGGCAGACCATTTAACACATTTTTAATTAATGGGGTATAAAATTCATAAACAGATGGTCATACTTAAAAAAAGACTTTTGCCTTTTGAACAAAAAAAAATATAAACTTTCCATCTTTATTTAAATTAAAGATTTATAGTAATATGGATATTGATAAATACAATCCATAGATCAGTGCACTCACATCAAATAGGTTAAAAACTTTATTAAGGCTACTTAAAAACACATTTCTAAGATAACAAAATTGATGATTTAATCACATCATATGGCCATATTATGCTAAGCTCACCACTGCACCAAAGTACTCCACTGTAGATGGGTCCCAACACTAAATACTGTTGCTTGCAGTAGCGTACCTAGAGGGGGTGGTCCTCCCCTGGTGCCGCTCATCAGCGGGGTGCCCAACCTAACACGGGCCCGCAGCTTACTGCTGTGGTGCCCTGTATGATGAAACTCTTTTCGTGTGCAGGGGGAGAAGGAACGTGGGCGGGAATAGCGTTTCCTCATATCGTGCGTGGGGGGCACATCAATAAGCTGCGGACAAGTGCGTTAGGTCGGCGTCGGCCCACTTAGATGTCTGCACGGCCCCCCGGTGATGCTCTACCAGGCCTCGGACCAGTGAAATCTGTAAGAGAGGTAGGGGGTGCGCGAGAGTGAATGGGTGAGTGAATGAATGTTAGTGGGTGATTGAATTAATAAAGTTAGTAGTGAGTAAGGGTTTAGGGGCAGAAATGGCACAGGTAGGCTGATTGGGGGCAGAGGTGGCCCAGGCAGGCTGATAAAGGGGCCCGAATTGGCACAGGTAGGTTGTTTCAGGGGCAGAGGTGGCACAGTTAGGTTGCTAATAGGGCAGCGGTAGCACAGACAGGCTGTTTTGGGGGCAGAATGCCTACCATATCAATGTCTGGCGTAGTATATAGTAATAGGGGTTATGCTGCACTACCGTCAATGTCTGGCTCAGTGTATAGTGGTGGGAATTACACTGCACCATATCTGTTTAGTAAATGTTATTTATATAAATTAATAATTTAATTAATAATTCATTTTTCTAGATTTCTTTTTTTTATAGTTGACATACAGTTGAAAATTTGTGAAATAAATATTCCTGCCAACATTATTTTTGTGTGTGTGGTGGGGGGGGCGCTGCCACATCCAGGATTCACCCCAGGTGCCAAATACTCTATAGGTACGCCCCTGGTTGCTTGTATGGAGCTAAAGCTCATCAAATATATTACTTACCATGGACCAAAAGGCCTTCCTGTAAACGGAGACACTCCTGCAATTTCTAGGTTTCTAGGGACCCCATTAATGGAACATCTGTGGTGGGGAGGGGTGCTAAACCCAAAGCCTGGTGTGGTAAAGTGTATGGGAGAGTGGTTGATGGGATATATATCTCACCTGGTTACCTCAGCCAGGCATGGTAGCAAACCCAGGTGCTCTCAGGTGAGGCTTCCTAAGCTCGTTACTGGGGAGGAAGCCTTAAAAGAGAGGGCTGTTTTGCAAGGGGAGGGAGAACCTGAATGAAGGAGCAGCTACAGCCAGCGCTGCAGCCCACCAGGTATGAAGCTTTACCCCATACAAAACTGGTTACTTTGCTTTGTGACAGACCTTAGGCTGCTAGAGAGGTATCCTGCTGTTTAGTTAGAGCCGGACAGGCTTATAGTTTGTTTTGTTTACAAGGTGCTCTGTGACTACAACATCTAAATAAACGCGCTTTTACGTTGGAAACCTGTGTGAAACTGTCATTGCCGCCCCATGCGTGAGCTGTCCCCTACAATTGGTGGAGAATGCGGGCACAGTTGTGCTAGGAGCAACGGCAGGACAAAACACAGCATCTGAATTTTGTGGACATTTAAAGGGCCGGAAGCATATGTCCTGAGTGAAGGCTGCAGCACTGTAAGGCCCATCCGGCACAATGGAGGAAGTGATAAAGCAGCTGATACAGGCTAACCTGAGACATGAGCAGGCCTTGGAACAGCAACGGAAGTTTCATGCAGAGGCTTTTCACGCCCAGCAACATGCGCAACAGCAGACTATGGCCCAACAACAGGAAACGAATCGCCTGTTAATGGAGCAGATTGCTGCGCTCAGAGAGACTGTTGTGGCTCAGCCCCAACAAGTGGAGGCAAGCCCCCTTGAGACTGTTAACGTGAGGAGGGCCGTTCAGCGGGGCTTACAAAAAATGACACCCGACGACGACGTTGAGGCATACCTCACCGTATTTGAGAGAGTGGCGGAGAGAGAGAGACTGCCAGTTGCAGAGTGGGCAGAAGTGATTGCACCCTTCCTGACTGGTGAACCGCAAAAGGCCTACTATGACCTCGGGGAGCAGGATGTCCGGGACTTTACAAAACTAAAAATGGAGATCCTTGCTCGCCTGGGTGTTACGCCCGCTGTTCGGGCCAAGAGAGTCCACTGTTGGAAATACACCATGGACAAGCCTGCCAGGTCCCAGATGTATGATCTGATTCATCTTGTACGCAAGTGGCTGGAACCAGAATCCACTACACCAGCCCAGATTGTGGAAAAGGTGGTAATGGACCACTACCTCTGCGCCCTCCCGGCGGAGCTACAACGGTGGGTTGGGCATGGAGACCCCAGAACTGCTGAGCAGCTTGTCAACATGGTGGAAAGGTTCATAGCAACCGAGGACTTCCTCCGTGAGGTCCCTGCGGCACCAACACCTTCCAAGACTGTCAGACCCGCGACATCTTTGGGTAAGAGAGTTCCAGCTGGAGGTGTATGGGAAAATGTGAGAGAGAGCAGGGCTCTAGAGTTTGGGCAAGGGCAAAAGACTGATCCTGAACCCATGGGACCCCACAATCCTAGAAAGGGCTCCCTACTAAGGAGGCCAGGGACCCCCCAGTGCTGGAGGTGCCATGAGTGGGGACACATAGCCGCCTATTGCCCTCTTAACTCAGAGCCCATGGTGTGTGACGCTAGTCGGCGTCAGTCCCTGTTTGCAGAACCGGTTTGTGCAGCCATTCCAGAATCAGAGACTGAGCCGCATTTTTGTATGGTGAAGATAGGTGACTGCTCCGTGAAGGCACTTTTGGACTCGGGTAGCCTGGTGACTTTGGTTCGGGCTGGCCTTGTGACTATGGACTACGTGCCGAACAAGCACATAAGAGTGCTATGCATCCACGGGGATATTGTAGCTTACCCTGTGGCCCCCATTAAGTTGGTGACCCCATCTGGAACTGTGACCTACGAAGTCGGAGTTGTAAAAAGACTTATGCATGCGGTTATTTTAGGCCGCGATTTCCCCTTGTTCTGGGAGTTGTGGAGAAGGGGGAACGTTTCTGCAGCTGGGGAACAAACTCCGGCAGAGTCTGTACCCCTCCCTGTAAATAATGGGTCAGGTGAGACGGCCATTGGGAACAATGATACCAGTAAGGGGCATGATGAAAAGGATCTAGGCCCACCCGAAATGTATAGTGAAGATTCTTTCCCCTTGCAGGTGTTAGCTGGGGAGGAAGAAGAAGAAACTTCCCTACCCGGCCAACAGGTCTTAGATTTAGAAATGTCTCGGGGTAACTTCGGGACCGAGCAAGTGAGAGACCCCACTCTGGGAACTGCACGGGCAAATGTCACGGTAGTAAATGGGGTACCACAGGAACCCGAAGCTGACCAGAAATTTCCGCATTTTGCCATGAATGGGGATCTAGTGTACCGGGTCACCAAAGTTAACAAGGAAATTGTGGAACAGCTTCTGGTGCCAAAACCATACCGACACCTGGTGCTGGACATAGCCCATAACCATGTGTTTGGGGGGCACTTGGGGACTAATAAAACACAAGAGAGGGTCCTCCAAAGATTTTATTGGCCTGGGGTATATGAAGAAGTAAAAAGGTATTGTGAGTCATGCCCCACGTGCCAGAAGAGTGCCCCAACACCACACTTCCGTAGCCCCTTGGTGCCACTTCCCATCATTGAAGTACCATTTGAGAGAGTTGCCATGGATTTGGTAGGGCCCATTGTCAAATCTGCTAGGGGACACCAATACATTTTGGTTGTCTTGGATTATGCTACCCGGTACCCAGAGGCGGTACCCTTAAGAAACATGGCCTCTAAGAATATTGCTAGGGAGTTGTTTTACATGTTCTCTCGCACGGGGATCCCTAAAGAAATTCTTACTGACCAGGGTACGCCCTTTATGTCACGGGTCATGAAAGACCTGTGTAAGTTGTTTAAAATCGCTCACCTCCGTACCTCAGTGTACCACCCTCAAACAGACGGGTTAGTGGAGAGGTTTAACAAAACCCTAAAGCATATGCTAAAAAAGGTGGTAGAAAGGGATGGTCGGGATTGGGACTGTCTATTACCCTACCTCATGTTCTCTATCAGGGAGGTGCCCCAAGCGTCTACAGGGTTTTCCCCCTTTGAGTTAGTCTATGGCCGACATCCACGGGGTTTGTTAGATATTGCCAAAGAAACTTGGGAGACCGAGGCCACTCCATATAAGAGTGTTATTGAACATGTGGCTCAGATGCAGGAGCGAATAGCGACGGTGATGCCTATAGTTAAAACGCATCTGCAAAGAGCGCAGGAGGCCCAGAGCAGAATTTATAACAGATCTGCCAGGTTGAGGGCCTTTAATCCTGGGGACAGGGTCCTGGTTTTAGTGCCCACCGTCGAAAGTAAGTTTTTAGCCAAGTGGCAGGGTCCCTATGAGGTTGTAGAGAAGATGAGTGAGGTGAACTACAAGGTCCATCAACCGGGCAGGAGAAAACCCTTCCAGGTTTACCACGTAAACCTGATCAAGCCGTGGAAAGAGCGGGAGTCTTTGGGGGCGACCCAGGCAGGGGTCAAAGAAGTGGGGCAACCAGTTCCCCCAGTAACAATAGGAGAGGCACTGTCAGTGCCCCAGAAGCAGGAGGTGAGGGAGTTCCTGCAGGAAAACAGACGCAAGTTTTCGGACCTACCGGGCCGTACCCACCTCATAAAACACCATATTAAAACTGAGCCTCACAGTAAAGTGAACCTGAAGCCATACAGGATACCAGAAGCCCGTAGAGAGGCGGTATCCACGGAGGTCAGGCGCATGCGTGAATTAGGTGTTATTGAGGAATCTACTAGTGAATGGTCAAGCCCCATAGTGCTAATCCCAAAGCCCAACGGGACGTGGAGGTTCTGTAATGACTTCAGGAGATTAAATGAGGTCTCAAAGTTTGATGCGTACCCCATGCCCCGAGTGGATGAACTGGTTGAGAGGCTTGGGAAGGCAAGGTACATTACAACACTTGACCTTACAAAGGGCTATTGGCAGATACCGTTGACTGAGGAGGCTAAAGAGAAGACTGCCTTTTCCACTCCAGAGGGCCTGTTCCAGTATGTTGTGATGCCATTTGGGTTACATGGGGCCCTTGCTACCTTCCAGAGGCTGATGGATCTGATTTTGAGACCACATCGTGATTATGCCGCTGCTTACCTGGACGATGTGGTAATTTTTTCGTCTGACTGGAAAAGTCACCTCGGTAAGGTACAGGGCGTGTTAGACTCCATTAGTGATGCAGGCCTAACCATAAACCCTGAAAAATGTGCAGTGGGTCTGGAGGAAGCAAGATACCTGGGTTATATCATTGGTAGGGGGCTGGTTAAACCCCAGATCAATAAGATTGAGGCGATACAGAACTGGCCTAGGCCAGTAACAAAGAAACAAGTGAGGGCTTTCCTTGGCATAACCGGGTACTACCGTCGGTTCGTGCCCAATTTTGCCTCCATGGCCACACCATTGACAGACTTAACAAAGGGTGGTAAGTCAGTGATGGTAAAGTGGAACCCCGAGGCAGAAAGGGCTTTTCAGAGTCTGAAGTCTGCCCTGTGTGACCAGCCAGTGCTCGTTTCCCCTGATTTTAGGAAACCGTTTCTGGTTCAGACAGACGCGTCTGCTAGAGGTTTGGGGGCAGTTTTGTCACAAGTGGTTAATGGGGAAGAACACCCAGTGCTGTTCTTGAGTAGGAAACTGACCCCAGCCGAGGAAAATTATGCCATAGTGGAAAGGGAGTGTCTCGCCATCAAGTGGGCGTTGGAGTCTCTGAGATATTATCTCCTGGGCAGGGAATTCGTGTTGGTAACTGACCATGCTCCTCTGGCATGGATGAAACAGAATAAGGAGAGGAATGCAAGAGTGACGAGATGGTTTCTCTCCTTGCAAAACTTTAGATTTACAGTGGAGCATAGACCAGGGAAGTTACATGGGAATGCGGATGCGTTGTCCAGGGTGTACTGTATGGTTGCTGACGCTGTCCAGACCTCTGGTCTGGAGTCGACGGGGGGGATATGTGGTAAAGTGTATGGGAGAGTGGTTGATGGGATATATATCTCACCTGGTTACCTCAGCCAGGCATGGTAGCAAACCCAGGTGCTCTCAGGTGAGGCTTCCTAAGCTCGTTACTGGGGAGGAAGCCTTAAAAGAGAGGGCTGTTTTGCAAGGGGAGGGAGAACCTGAATGAAGGAGCAGCTACAGCCAGCGCTGCAGCCCACCAGGTATGAAGCTTTACCCCATACAAAACTGGTTACTTTGCTTTGTGACAGACCTTAGGCTGCTAGAGAGGTATCCTGCTGTTTAGTTAGAGCCGGACAGGCTTATAGTTTGTTTTGTTTACAAGGTGCTCTGTGACTACAACATCTAAATAAACGCGCTTTTACGTTGGAAACCTGTGTGAAACTGTCATTGCCGCCCCATGCGTGAGCTGTCCCCTACACTGGTTAGAGCTTCAAATATAATCCCTATACTCACCCAGTATATTTTTGTCCTATAAGTACTCCCTTCATCACTTTGTGTGTCTTTAAGTCTCCGTTCCCTCTCCTAAATTAATATTATTCTCTATAACGTAGTGTCAATTCTAGTCATATATTTTTTTAAATTTTCAACTAAAATTCGTTTCAGATTTGCTTTTGTATTAGCTCCCTTTTCTGGAAATGTTGAAACAAAAATGTCATCCAATAACATCCCAGAAATAGTGTACAGTCTGTTATAAAATAAAGGGTATAGATGGAATCTTACTACACTACCCTTACTGCGCATCTTTGCCAAGACTCTGCAGCTACTGTTTTAGGAAGTTCCATAAATAAGTAGATCAAAAGATTTGCATTACAATATATTTATATATATATATATATATATATATATATATATATATATATATATATATATAAATATATTGTATATTTACAACATAAGTAATATGTAACGCTAGGCGTTGTAGCTAGCACACTCTCCTCCACTTTGGGGTAAAAGTGTCCCCATCCTCTCCATCCCTGGACCGCTTCACAGGAGTCGTGCCTTCTCCAAAATATTTTCCCTTCTTCCCTTTTGGTGTCAAGCTGTCATCCTCTTCACCTTCCATTAATATTATTGGATTAATTAGTGGGGTGAAATGGATGAAAATTACGTGGGGTCTTTCGTATTGAGGCAACTGTCAAAACCATATGCACATGGATATTTTTTGTAATCTAGAGATGCAGCTTTTTCTATGGATTTCTCTACATTTGTACATAACCTGTGGAACAAATCTTAAGCAACATGCAAGCACAGAAAATTATTGTTACCGCTACATTTGGCAGTGTCTAAATCCCCTTGCAAAATCCTCTGGGTCTGTTTTTCAGAAATATAGGTATATTTTTGAGGGGCTTCTAAACAGTCTCAAATGAGGCATAGAACAAGCAAAAATAAAACAAAAAAATGAGGGTACTTCTAATTTTTTTAATGTAACTTCCAAAAACCACTAAAACCTTATGTGGGATGGGGATGTAACTTGGCAGGGTCCTGCCCTAGAAATGAAGCACAGGGGATGCTACACCCTGGAAGTTGTGTGTGAGTTTAGAGGCAAATAACTACATGACAAGTATTTACATATATGTTTAAGTGTCACACACAAAAAAGTGACTATTCCTGCACCTTCCCTTTACAGCAGCAGCAGCACCCTAATCATGTGTTTTCCCTTCCACATACAGTGTCAATGGCACATAAAATAATATAAAACAAAAGTGATAAGTGCGCTCAGTGTAAATCTATAAATTGTACAAATAATGTTACAGAACCTGTATTTGTATCTTGTACTTAAATGACTTCTTAGGACATAATATCTTAAAACAGAAAAAGAGAAAACAATGTACATGTTCCTAGCAACATAGTGAGTTCACTGCTTTTTAAAACATATATCTTGGTCGGTTTTCATGGGTTCATTGTTTGATACTAAATATAAAATCCGAGCATACTAAAACTTACAACTGGAACACAATGTACACCTTCTAACATCCTTTAAAATATGGCGAGGCTATTTAAATGAGGTATTTTACATACAGAATAACATTTAAAAACAGCTTCTTGTTTTACACATTATTTTGAATAGTTGAACATGCTGTGGTACACTCTTACCTCTAAATATTCTAAGCTTCTAGAAAAGAGTAACATTAGGAGGGAAAAGAGGGCACTTGGGATATATGCTGTTGGCCAGATATTGTGATTTCAAGAACTGGTCTTATGCCGTTGTAGCTCGTTGGGGGATGGTCAATTGCCCAAACTACATGGCAGGAAAGTGGTGGTTCTGCAGAGTCAAAAATGCAATTTCTACTCTTAACATTAAGATAATTATTTATTTAGATAAACACAGAGCTAAACTCAGCAATATGATTTATATTTTTGAACAATGACTTGCTCTATGAAATCTCCACATTTGACTTATTAAAACTGTCTTTCAAAGCACTGTAAATTGCAAAA
This sequence comes from Spea bombifrons, assembly GCF_027358695.1. Lineage (NCBI taxonomy): Eukaryota > Metazoa > Chordata > Amphibia > Anura > Pelobatidae > Spea > Spea bombifrons. The sequence goes on along the minus strand of NC_071088.1, from coordinate 70,159,993 downwards.
GGCTAAATAAAAAACGTGATACATTTAAAAACATTTACCAAGAGAGAAAGGAGGGATTAAAATGATAAACTGGTTTTGACCAACCTAATATATATATATATATATATATATATATATATAGTAAATGTCTCCATGTATGTGGAAGCATAAAACATGGGCTATTGTTCTAAATCACTATGATGTCACAATCCTATGTCATCGTGGTCACCACATAAACTAGGTATTTCTGAAGTGAAATGTCATTTCATGCTCCTGCTCTTAGAGATTTGGATTCAAAGAATTTAATTTTGACAAAAGGAGTAGGTAACAGCAAAATGAGGGTGTTTGATCTTCTTCCAACCGATGTGGAAATGGTGGATGCTGAACATTATTACAGGAGAGCACTGAAACAACTCTGGCATGGAGAAGATGATGGCGTTGCTGTTGCCAAAAAAAGAAAGATTGAAATCTTTGAGGAAAGCAGGAAAGCTATAAAGCGGCAGTTGGAAGGTGAAGAGGATGACAGTTTGACACCAAAAGGGAAGAAGGGAAAATATTTTGGAGAAGGAACAACTCCTGTGAAGCGGTCCAGGGATGGAGAGGATGGGGACACTTTTACCCCAAAGTGGAGGAGAGTGTGCTAGCTACAGCGCCTAGCGTTACTTATGTTATATTGAATAAAATGTTTGATTTAATTTGGTTCTCTCCTATGAATGTGACACCATGCTGCTGGGTGTGTGTGTCCATTAATGTAGTGCTGCTGTAGTCTTCCTTAAACTTGAGATGCTGCTTCTGTAAGTGAAAGGTGAGTCTAGAATGTGGCAGTAGTGATGTCGGGATCATGAACAAATCGTTCATTTGATCCAATTCTTTTTCGTGATCCAGATGAATCGGTTCAGTAGACTGAACGATTCATTTGTAGCAGTTCAGTCTGTGAATCATGCAGTTGTAACCTGATCCTAGAGTGAGTCATCTGCAGAGACTCTGGGATCAGGTTACAGCTCATTAATTCACAGAGGAACGATGACTCATAGAGTCAGAGAGTCGTTTAAAGATTCAAATGATCCAAATATTAGAATGATTCAAAGATTCGAATGATTCAAATGATTCGAATCTTACAGGGATCCGGATCTTACAGAGATTCGAATCTTACAGGGATTCGAATCATTCAGAGAATATCACTGATACCATACTTTTATAAATCAATACATTAATCATCACTGCCCCCAGAATTTAGATCCCCCCTTTACCTCTAACTGCACCTTCAGTTAACGTTATTAAATTAATTAAATTAACCCTCAGTCATCAGCATTAAATTAACCCTTAACACCCCATCAACCATAACTGCCCCTAAATTAACCCTAAAGACCCCATTAACCATAACTGCCCCTAAATTAACCCTAAACACCCCATCAACCATAACTGCCCTAAAATTAACCCTTAACAGCCCATCAACCATAACTGGGTGTTAGGGTACCATTTTGGGGGAAGTTTGCTCCAGGTTATGTCCACGAAGATAGACAAGGAAAGATAAAGGAGAGAAGAGGAAAGACAGAAGGTAGAAGATAGAAGATGAAAAACAAAAAGATGCGGAAGTGGTCAGCAGAGGTGATAGTAGGTTTTTTTTAACCTGACCATATTTATTCAATAAGTTAATATCTAATAAAATTTTAACCTGCCATTATTTATTCTATTAAGTTTATACAGTGTAGTAATGGTTAGTTAATGGGGAAATATGTTTAACATGTATGAATATAGGTTAAAACAGCAATACTTGTCTCAATATACTGTGTATATATAATATGATGTATGTGGGTACACTAAGTGAGGGAAAATTGCTCTGGTAATATGGTGTAAAATAGCCCTGTCTTTAGGGAGTTAAAATTAATGAATAAATGATATAGTATTATCATCACTTTAAAAAGCAGATATACTGTATTTGGTTTCTAATATAGTAATGAAATGTGAACTTGCATTAGCAAAGATTTCTAAATCAAAATATCTGACAAACCTACATATTCTGTTTTTGTTTCCTAAGAAGCAAGAAAACATTGGGGAAAGGAGAAGGATTGGTATTACGATAAAATAGCTACACCATTAGTCCCATTTAACTGTTCAAGGATATTTTGTTGTATCATGTAATATATCTTAAGAGGGCCTCCTCAATTAGTTTTAAAAGCTACCCATTTACTCATTCTCATTATCTTAACTGAGGAAAGACAAATATGTTGTACCTCTAGAAAGTAGTGTTTTAAACATGTTGGTTCTTCCTTGTATGTCACATAAAATGGCTTTGTTTATTCTTCTTATGTATACTTGTGAAGCAGCTAAATATTAAGCCCTCCAGAAACACAATAATTAAAGTAATCAAATGGTTCTAATATGTGGTGTCCTTAATTGGGTCAAAGCACTCCAGTACACACTAATGAAATTCTTCTGCATGAACAATGAGTGGGCAGTCATCATATAGACATAAGCATCAATACAATACTGTATATACATAGAATTACTTTTGATCTATATATTTACCTGGAAAACGACAGTATTGCCATGTGACTTTATGATGACTAGTACCTCTTGACAGAGTTCCCTAACTGTTAAAACTATGATGGCAGCAGAGTCCTCTGAGCAAGAACAGACAAGTGGCCCAATGATAACACACCCTAAAATACCGTACTCTGGACACACAGAGGATGCCCCAATATGCCTCAATCAACAGTAGACTGTTGACTGTTTTCGTTCACCCACTCCCAGTCACAGCCCTGTACTATTCTCTAACCTGCATTCTTAAACATTAAATACTCGTTGAGTATCCTGTCCAGAATTATTGAAAATAGTTAAATAGTTGTCATTTGTATTCATGTTTGCCAGTAAAATAGATAAGCAGCGTGTTCTGTAAAATTAAATGTGATATTATTTAAATTATCTTTACTATTGTGTTATACAAATACACAGAGTGTTCTAGGCATGTTAATTGGATTGCACTGTTTTATTATTACACTAATGGTGCTCATTTCTCTGCCTTGTTTCTATGCAGTGCAATGTGTATATATATATATAGTGGATTGTCATTACAACATGAACACAATAATTTAACCCCTTAATGACAAAGCCCGTACATGTACGGGCTCAAAATGCATTGTTTTCAATGGGTTTAGGGACCGCCCATTGTCCTTAAGGGGTTAAAATGAAAACGTGAAACTTCTTTCGACAAGTTTAAGAAACATAAGGTACGGAATAAACATTATTGCTGCATTTACAAATTAAATATGCAATATATGTGTGTTAAGAAAAACAACCTTCTGTGTATACCATTACATCTTTACTTTCTGTTCTCTCTGGATGATTATTCTTCCCTATTAAGTTGCTGATTTTTCTTGATTAGTCAAGGTAGCCTTTGTACATTTACAAAGGATTTAAGGACATAAAGCAGCCAATCGGTGGCAGGAAAGCATGCTTGTAGAAGTAAACGGAAGCACTTTCTGCAGAAGCATTCATGGCACTCAGTAGCATACCTAGCAGGGGCGATGGGGGGGGCGGTAATGTCCGCTGCTAGAGGAGCAGGCTCGGTTGGGGAGATCAAGGGAAACTGCGGCTGCTGTCTGCGCTGGTGTCCGGTCAGATCAGCAAACCCACCCAGAGCCCCCCCAAGCCTTTGATTGCTCCAGGAGCGATTATACAGGCTCAAAGCACAATCCCATTCCTAACTACCACAGGCAGCTTCAGGGAAGGGGACTGTTTGTTTCTTGGGTACCCACACAAGACCAGCCCCAACACTGCCCTGATCGCTCCATGGGAGCGACAGTGCAGCATTAACCCCTTTCGCAGAAGTCTGGGCAGACCAGCAACAGCAAGAAAGAACCCCCACAAGCCTTTGATTGCTCCCATGAGAGCTATCATACAAGGTCAGGGTCATGCTGGCAGCTTCAGGGACAAGGCTGACCGTTTCTTCACTCTCCACATCAGTCTGAAGACCAGCCCCAACCTTGCCCTGCTGCCTGATTACTCCATTAAGACCCATGCATGTGGGATAATATTTGTCTCCACAGTCCCCACAAGCTTGTGAGGACCAAATCACAGTCAATGCTGTGTTCCTATGGAGCATAAGCATTGAAAAAATGTAAAAATATATAATTGCACATAATATAAAGGGGGGGGGCAACACTGGTCTGGAAGTCAAACGGGTCCTCTAATGTAATAAAGCACACACAAACACAAATTATTAATAAAAAAAATGAATACCTAATTATTACCTGATCACTTGACATTTTAGGTCACTGATTATTGATTGGTCTCATTGATTAATGTCAGTGGCCTAAACTCGCAAGTGATCTGAAGGCGATACATTTTTTTTATAATATATATTCAACCTAATAAAATGCTATGTGACCACTGATTAACTAATCATCGATCAGTCTCACAATCAATAGCCAGTGACCTAATCTGATCATCATAACTATCACTAACGCTATACAGTACTGTAACCAAATCCTAACATCTAACTGTACCAATCACTGTCCACTAACAGGACCTTGGTGTTATCCCTTACGCTATCCGCTAACTGCAAACATAACCCCCGGTTATTTTTACTAAACTGTTATGTTATTTGCATGATAGTTGGGTCTGAATCACTAAAACACATTTGGACATGTGTGACGCTCACATGTGTGACGCATGCTTAGGAGAAAAGGGAGATTATTTTTGTGTTTTATTTCTTGTTACAGATATCCCAGCATGCAGCATCCATCCCAAAATGTGCCTGAGATGTGAAAAAATAATGGAATAATTAAAAAAATCTGCTTTCACATTAGATTTATGGGCCACATGAAAAGATAAGTGGGGTGTCTTTGAAATCCTTAGGTGATGTGTTTTCAGGGAATATATAATTTGTGTTTTATGGGTTTTTTTTGGTGTTTAGGTATAGATTTACCCCCAAAAGTATGAGGTGCACTTTCCTTGTTCAACTGTAAAAAAGTTAAAACCTCTTTGCACACATGATTTGATGGTCTCTTGTGACCGTGTAATGCTGACATATCACACATATGTGGTATTTATGTGCTCAGGAGAAATGTGAAATTATTATTTTTTTGTTTTCTTATTTTTTTTTAGGCAACCCAGTGTGAAGTATCTATCCCAAAATGTGCATGGCATGTGAAAAGGTAGAACAAAAATCTCAAACTACTGTGTTCCTGTTAGATTTGTGGTTGCTGTTTGCCACCTAAAAAGGTAAGTAGAGTTTCTTTGAAATCTTTAAGGGGTTTGCTTTTAGAGAATATAAAGTTTAAATTTGGTTAAATTGAATTTTGGGACCTCTAATGTGTCTCAAATGAGACATGGGCCCAGTAAAGTAATCTGTTAAAATTCCAAGTGTGAGAACTGAAATGCACATGTCTCAATTTTGAACCCACAACATCTGAGAAACATGACTTACCCATGCATGTGGGGTAAGATTTGTTTTGTTCTTTCACATATCCACCAAAACAAGGTGTAACTGAAAAATGGATGTGAAAAATATATATTTTTTCTTTGTTGAAATAAGTTTGAAAGGTGCCAGTGTGGAATCAGCTGCATGGGACCATGCCCCTTATCAGATTCCCTGTACTGTCTAGTTTTTGAAAGCATTTAATTTACATTTCATTTGAAATATGGGACCTACTGTATCTCAAATGAGACATGGATCTAGTAATGGATCTGTAATGCTCATGTTCCAATTTTTAACCCTCAGTACAAAGAAATGTACTGTACTGTGTTTGTATAGGATGAGTTTCTTGAAAACCCCGACATTTTACTGCAATGTTTAGGACAGATTGGTGCTAAAATGGTTATTAAAATGCTTCTAGTAAAATACTTTCGGGCCCAACCCCTAGCATATCACATTTTAAAAAAATCTTGTTTACAATAAGCAATGTGCATCTTTCATATTTAACCCTTTACTGCCAAAATAAATAAAAATACGTGTTTGATCTGCTTACAAAATACCAAAATACATTTTTGGAGGTTTTTTTTCCCTTTTGCACAGTTTTTGTATAGTTTTTATAGGTGAAACCATGAAAAAAATTGGCTTGTTTTCATAATTGTCCCCAAATTTTTAGATATTTTTCATACTAAATGATGGTTTATATATAGATAAATGGGATAGTATACAATTAGTTTAGGTAATGGGCATCTACAGAAAAGTTTCAGGTGGAGGCAGGGTGGAATATCAGTGCCATCAAAAGCAGCATTTAATATGGTGCCATTCTATGCCTTTGAGTTTCTGGGGTGGGCAAGTGCCCCCCCAATTTCACTTTCTCCCCTTCTGTTTCTTTTCTCCTTAATTTCTTAATTCTCTCTCCCTCTCTTTTTGTTTCTCCCCCCTTTCTCCTCTTTCCAATTTTCATCCTCATGTTATCTTCTGCCTCTTTCTCTCTCTTCTCTCCATCTTACCTTCCTTATCAATGCTTCTTCTCTCACACCTTCTCATCTATCCTTTTCTTCTCTTTCTTTTTCATAAGAGACAAAAAAGAGGAAGAGAGGGGGAAAGGGGGACAGAAAGAACAAAGAAAGAGGAATAGAGAGAGAGAGAGAGAAAAAGAGAGGGAGAGAGAAGAAAGAAGAAAAAAAGGGTACAACATGTTAATGATGGATATATACGCTAGTTATACAAAGACGTGCTCCCCTTTATATGGTATGCTTGGTACACTTGCAGAATGGCCCTTTTTATCAGCTCCTTTATAAATCACTTCTTTGAACCTATCTGCATATTAACACAGTACATATGTTCTAAATACACAAAAAATGTCAAATGTATTCACTGTGTGTGCATTTTTGTATGTGCACTTTGTGCAGGTTGATATCTTGCTGCTTACCTGAAGGAGGATTAGCTGGTAAAACACACAGCTCATTGCTCATGATAATCCCTGTCCCTGCTCCCCATTGCTCCCTTCCCTTGGGCTTACTGTTAATGAAATCCCCCTTCTTAGAAGCCGAAGCCTATTGTAGGGGTTTATTATTCATGAGTCTGATGACTGACAGGCTTTGAGGCGAAACTCTCAGATTAGGGACAGGTGGCTGTGGTTTAAATGGCAAGGTTAATCAGCTTCCAGCACTTTCCCTGCTCTAGCCTGCTAATGATTTATGTTGACAATATTACATGTGGCCCATGAGCGACATGGATTTGTAATCCTGAAGCTGTATCTTCTTTGACTTGGTCTGCTCTATTAATGAGTGCAATAAGAACTGTTCTCTGTACTGAAAATGGCACAAAGAGGGGTGTAGATGAGAGAACTTAATTACTTCCCTGCAAAAAAAAAAAAAACGTGAAATGCATTTGTACCGATCGGATGAGGATGACCCCAGATGGCGGAGTGAGCCAGGCAAACAGAAACCAGGAGTAGCCAGGAGAGCTGGAACCGAGCAATCAGAGAACAGGAGCCAAATCAGAAAACAGGAGCAAAGTCAGCAAGCCGGGTCAAACGAAGAAATAGTCACAGCAAGTCGCACAAGAAAACCACAGAATACACCAACCAAGAGTGACCCAGAAGAGGAAGTCCAGGTTTAAATAGGGACAGGTGGAGGTGTGTCCTGCATTGAGGAGGTCACCCGAGGTTATAAGAACACGTTACAGATGTAACGTGTAATATTATGTACTGTGCTACCCAACCGGGTAGCGGTGGTACTCGCTGCCCGGGAAGCCGGCCAAGGACGAAGCGTCGCGGGACCGGCCACGGCGCGAGACCGGAGAGGCAGGTAAGTCCTTACAGCATTTTTCTCAAAGTTTTTTTTATTCTGCGGTTCGTTTTTAACATCCTGTTTGTTTATTCAATTATTTTCAATAAATGAAACATTTACATTTATTTTTCTATCCGATTAATCGAAAAAATAATCGGCCAACTAATCGATTATGAAAATAATCGTTAGTTGCAGCCCTACAATACATATATTCAAGGGTATGACAAGACTATAATTGACAGACTAAGACAAACTGATACACATACATTACGTATGTGTATTAATTATAATACTACTAGCCTGTGTGCCCATCATTGAAATAATGTGGTCCAAACCATATGTTAACAGAGGGAGATGCTAATAAGGAGATGTGCGCTCTGATTGGACCTTACTTTAAGCCCCGACCAGCATGACAGACAATCCCCACAATGACAAGGCTATTATGTCTTAGATTAGATTTTGTATTGCCCTAGTCTGCGTGCAGATAAATCTGGATTTTAACTTTCCTTTCAGATCTTAGTATTTATAAATTCTTCAGCTATATCTAGGGATAAAGGCTGGTCTCAAGTACTGTACAATGTTCTCCTACGCCCTAATTTCATTATTATTCCCACAGCTTCACATTAAAATCCCGCATTTGTGAAACACAAAGTGGCACATACTTGCCAGCTAGGCAGGAAAATGAATCTCTCCCACATAGTCAATAGGTTTAAGGAAAGGACAACAGCATTCTATCGCTTAGAGTAGTTCACTGATGATATCACTTCAGTTCTCTCTACCAGAGACGAATATGGAACACAGGATTATGAGCACACCGCAGAATTTTGACCATTGGCTTCCTCAAAACATCATTGAGTTGATTTTATACCAAAGACATTTGTCATATTCAGAACAACCTGCCAAACTCTCCCTTAACAATTGGTTTCAGTGTCAGTGTTAGCAAACCTTTCCACAGAACCACCATCTGGGGGCTGGCTAAATTCCCAGCAATACTCTTTAAATTATTTTGGCAAAGAGCAAAACAGCTCAAAGCATTTTCCGTAGATGAAGCATCGCTCTCTTTTTTTTTTCATTTTTTTTTTTTTTAGATTTCTTCTTAAATATTTATGCAGTCCTCTGGAAGAGGTCAAGATGGGGAATTTGAATATTTTATGAGGGCCAGAGTCTGAAGTAGGAAATGTATTGATATAACCTGACCTGAAAGTCAGAATTCCATGAGTGAAAACAATAAGATATACTGACATATTTCCTAGTGGCCTAGTAGGATGGTTTATATGCATTTATACCCAGGGCCAGACTGTGACTTAAAATAGACACGGGCACTTAAAAAAGCCTACTGTGCCTTATTGTTGCTAGGTAACGGCCCTACCTAGCAGGAAGGAGAAGGAAGAGGGATAGGAAAGAGAGAATATAAAAACCGAGGGGAGCACAAAGAGTGAACTGAGGGTGAGTGCAGGCGGGAAGAACGCAAACGTAACGCCCTGAAGGAGGGGATGCTGGAAGGGGGTATAAATACCCCTTAAGACCCCTACTACAAATACAGGCTGTGAACAGCCTTTACATATATATATATATATATATATATATATACAGTTATGTGAAAAAAGTACACCCTCTTTGAATTGTGTAGCTTTACATATCGAGACATAATAAAATTATCTGTTCCTTAGCAGGTCTAAAAATTATGTAAATACAACCTCAGATGAACAACACATGACATATTACACCGCTTCATGACTTCTCCTTCCATAGAGTTTTAGATGCTAAGTAGCAGACATGCTGCAAATCACATGACCTGTGATTAATTGATCAGGTGTGACCACCTGTATAAAAGACAACGTTTTAGCAGTTTGCTGGTCTGTAGCATTCAGGTGTGTGTTAATACAATGCCAAGGAGGAAAGACATCAGCAATTAGCTTAGAGAAGCAATTGTTGTTGCCCAACAATCTGTGAAGGGTTCAAAAAGGCAATTTCCAAACAATTTAAAGCCCATCATTCTACAGTGAGAAAAAATATTCAAAAAGTGGAAAACATTCAAGACAGAATGGCTGAAAAATAAAAGAATCAAGGTGTTGTAATGGCCCAGTCAAAGTCCAGACCTCAATCTGATCGAAGTGCTGTGGAGGGACCTTAAGAAAGCTGTGCATAAACAAATGATCGCAAACCTAAATGTACTGAAGCAACGTTGTAAAGAAAAGTGGCCATAATTCCTTAACAACAATGTGAAAGATCTTTCATGTATTTATTGAATGCAACACCTGGTGGTAAGGGCAGCTATTCCAACAATTGATTGAAAGTGTCATAAGATTGCAGGTTCACTTTCAACACAGCATTAAGGCAAGCCAACAGATGAGGGAGGAGCAGGAGAACACAGGTCTACCCCACCACCGTCTACTTTAGGACGTAGTCACCTGCTGGTACTTCGCCCTGGACATGATGGAGTGGATCCTAGAGCAGCAGTGCTCTTCACTCCATGTCCTCTGAGCAGAAAATTGGGGTGTCTAGCCCATTGGGCAGAGGGAAATGATGAGCATTGATGGGGCAGGTGGTGGTGGTCATGAAGCAATTTAGGGATGTGATCGTGACTTTAAGCCAGAGCACTGTCACTTTGGATCAGGTCATACCCAATTTACATACCTTAAACAAAATTGCACAATGTTCTGAAACAAATGAGGTCTTTCTAGGCGATGGATAACACCAACATCTGACACTGACTGGTCGCATGCAAGCCATAATGGACACCTCAGAGTACATGCTGGCCACCCTCTGTGACCCAATGGTTAAGAGTAAATTGATCCCTAAAAATATTTGTAAAACTTGGAGAAACATGCTTGTCCATAAGGGTATGTAAGATGCAATACAAAAAGGGCATGTTAAGGAGCGATGCAGGAGTTGGAAACAGATATTCCCAGCAGCTGTGGCAGTAGTGGCACCCACATGTTCACTTCCTTGCACCCATGCACTCTGCAGCACTAGATAGTATAGTAGTATAGTATAGTAGGTTGAAAAAAGACTTCAGTCCATCAAGTTCAACCTTTCATACATACCTAGTTCTAAAGTTGATCCAAAAAACCCTACTTGGGGAAATTACCAATTATGTCACAACAGGGAAAAAAATTCCTTCTTGATTCTATAGTTGCATCAGATTACTCCTTAGATAAACTTGCTAATACGACTGTCCTTTTAAGAGTTGTAGCCCTTCATGTTATTTTTAACCAGAAAAGCATCCCGACCTTTCTTAAAAATATCCACAGAGTTAGATAATACAATATCCTTAGGCAGAGAGTTCCATATTCTTATTGTTCTTACTGTAAAGAATCATTTCCCATGCAGATGCTGAAATCTCCTTTCAGTCTCAACTGATTACCCCTTGTCTTTTGTAGAGACCTCTTGGTGAAAAGATCACTAGATAGCTGTTTATACTGACCTTGTATGTATTTGTACAATGTGATCAGATCCCCTCTTAGACATCTCTTTTCAAGTGAAAACAAGTTTTTCTGGTCTTTCTAAAACTGTCCATTCCTCTTATTAACTTTGTAGGCTACCTTCTCCAGCTCTTTAACATCCTTTCTTAAAAACTGGTGCCCAAAACTGCACTGCATACTCCTCTTTATGCATGCCAATGCCTTACTGGCTTTTGCAACTGCTGACTGGCACTGCACGTTGTTGCTAAGTCTATGGTCTACAATTATACCCAAGTCCTTCTCATTTTCAGCTTTTCCCAATGCAATGCCCTTAAGAGTGTAAGTTGCATGCTTACTTTTGGTACCAAAGTGCATTACCCTACACTTATCTATATTGAATCTCATCTGCTACTTATTTGCTCAGTCCCCTAACTTATCCAAATCATTCTGAAGAGAAGCTACATCCGGGTCAGACTTTATAACCTTATCTAATTTTGTGTCATCAGCAAACACAGAAAAGTGACTTCCAATATCTATTTCAAGATCATTAATAAATAAGTGAAAGAGAACTGAACCCAAGACAGAACCCTGAGGCACCCCACTTACCACAGTTGTCCAGCTTGAGAATTTATATACAAAGGAAAAAAATGCATTTAGTATTGCTGCCTTTTCCTGATCCTCACTAATTAACTTATCATCTCCAGATTTCAAAACACCCATATTGTCACTCATAAATCTTTTTGGATTTGTTTTGCTGTCCTTGGCTATCATATTCTCATTGTTAAATTTAGCCAGTCTAATAGCCCTTTTGCAAGCTCTGTTGTCATCTTTATACTTGACATATGATGCCACTGAGCCCTCTGTACAGTTTAAATGACAATTTCTTCTTTCGCATTACCTAACACTTTTATTCATCCACATTGGTGTTAGTTTCCTTCTTGTGGATTTACATCCTTATGGTTCATGTGTAGAAATATATTTCTAAGTGTGAGTTAAATATACTCCACTTGTCCTTTGTATCTCTTCGGACAAAGAGGTGATCCCAATTAATTATCTGCAAGCATCTCCTTAACTTGTTAAAATTAGCTTTTTTAAAGTTAAGTGTCTTGGTGAGAGTTACAGCAGTTTGCTTTTTTACTATTAATTTCAAACTGCACCATTTTATGATCACTACTTCCCAAGTGCTCCCGTACTTGAATATTTGAAAACAGCTCCACTTTATTTAACAGAAAATCCAAATAAGCCTCCTTTCAAGTAGGTGCCTCTACTAACAGACATTTAAATTGTCATGCAACAAGTTAAAAAATCTCCTCCCTTTCACTGAATTACTAGCCCCAATATACCAGTCAGTGTCAGGGTAATTAAAATTTCCCATGACTAGAACATTACCCTGCCGAGCAGCTTTTTCAATTTGTAAAAAAAGCAGATCTTCCATATCCTGGTCGCTGTTTGGGGGTTTGTAGCAAACTCCCCAAATTAATGAATTATCCCTTATTCCTAGTGGATATTTCAACCCACAGTGCTTCCACGTTGTTAGTAATCCCTAATACGAGGCATTAACTCTGGTTTAACCTACCCCTTTCCCAATTTCTCTATCCCTCCTGAACAGTGGATTCCTCCCACCAAGTTTCCGTAATGCCAGTTATATCACAATATTCCTCAAATGCAAGTACCTCTAATTCTCCCATTTTGTTAGCCAAGCTTCATGCATTAGCTAGTAGACAATTTAGTTTGCCATCAGTTATTTTCTCATGAAAACAATCTGCATCAGGTGCAACCTTATTCTTTATGCTACAACTACTTTAACCACACTAACCACCCTTCTATCTACACAAATATCCTCCCCTCTTGGTATGAATGCTGTATCTGGAATAACCACACAAATTTGTAGTTATGGATACCTCCCCCATGACTTTACTATGGCCATTTAAATACTCTGTATTTAAGGTAACCTTTGGGCTTAGTACAGCTCCATTGTTATTGTCCATAACATCAGTTACCTGCCTACAATCTGAGCTCCCCCCCCTTCTCCACCCTCCTTGTTTCTATCTAAGGTATACTCCCCCTGTTGAATTCCTATGTTATTTAATGTCCTTGGTCCCTCCCCCCATTACCTAGTTTAAATACTCCTCCAACCTTCTGGCCATCCTATCCCCTAGCACAGCAGACCCTCTTACATTCAGGTGAAATCTGTCATGATTGTACCCAAGAGCAAAAATTGCCCAGTGCTCTAAGAACCCAAAACCCTCCTTCTTGCACCAAGTCTTCAGCCACGCATTAACCTCCCTGATCTCCCGCTGTCTTGTTTGAATGAAGGAGAGCATGAGTTAATATGTGGATGAATTGTCTGAATGAGGGAGAGCATGAGTTAATGTGTGGATGAATTGTCTGAATGAAAGTGTGAATTAGTGAGTGACTGTAAAATTGTTTGTATATATTACTAGCAGGATGCACAGGCAGGGTGTATATGGAACAAAGACGGCACAGGCCGGGCTGTTTGGGGACAAAGTTGACTTGTGCTGTACTATTTGGGGACAAAGATGGCAAATCCTATGTGTGTTATCTGGGTGCTGGTCAGGTTCTATGTGGGCAATGTGGATGCCAGAGCTGACTTTGGGGTGTGCAACCTGTGATCTATGCCTGTAATTTAGGAGGTTTTAAATATACCTTTTTAATGCCGTGTTTTTAAGTGAATTCCAATTGATCTAAACCTGCAAAGCTGGGTTTTTGTGTTATTCTGTAGATCCATATCTGCAATGCTATGTTTCCATACATTATTTATGTATACCTGCAAATACAGTGTTTGTATGTCTTATTCAGTTGATTAATACCTGCAATCCTGTTTCCTTGTATTTATTTGATCTATACCTGCAATGCTACGTTTCATATATTATTGTATAACTGCAAATACAGGATTTGTATGTCTGATTCTGTTTGTTTTATATATACCTTCAGTGCTGAGATCACAAGTGAATTTAAATTGATCTATACATGCAAAGCTAGGTTTGTTGATCTATACCTGCTATCGGCAGCAGGGTCTATTTATATATATATATATATATATATATATATTTATATATATATATCGGCAGCAGGGGCTAATATTAATATATATGAGCAGCAGGGGCTTATACTTATATATATATCAACAGCAGGATCTAATATTTATATATATCAGCAGCAGGGTCTAATATTAACGAAACTGCCGGTTCAGCTGTAATTTTGAAATCATGTTTCAATTATAGTCTTTACTTCAAAGAGATAAGTACTCATTGTGTAGTTAAAAATGCATGTCTAACGCGTATATGCGATGGGGCCATCACATAAATCAATAATAAAGGGAGGGGCTTGCTGGGAGCATTAATACAAATAGTGGTGGCAGGAGGCCATCATACAAGGGTGTGGGGGCACCACATTAATCTATACTAAAAAGGTGCTGGTTGGGGCATCAATCCACAAGAGGCAAAAACACTAAGGGGGGTATAAACGACACTGCAGTGTGAAAAATCCATCCTGATGTAGATGTCTGTGACGTAGATTGTGTCCTGCTGTTTGTGTGTATAGGTATTGGTGTGTCAGAGCCTGTCCTGGTGTGTGTTCGGTTGTCAGTGTGGCAGAGCCTGTCCCGGTGTATGTGGGTGTGGATGAGCCTGTCCTGGGGTGTGTGTTTGGGTGTCAGTGTGTCAGAGCCTGTCCTGGTATGTGTGTGTTTGGATGTGGGTGTGGCAGAGCCTGTCCTGATGTGTGTGGGTGTCTGTGTGGCAGAGCCTGTCCTGTGTGTGTGTTTGGTTGTCGGTGTGGCAGAGCCTGTCCTGGTGTGTGTGTGTAGCTGTCGGTGTGACAGAGCCTGTGTTGGTGTGTGTTTGGTCATTTGTTTCCTTGCACTTAACTTACAGTAGGAATTATTTCATTTATACTTATCCAGAGGTAAAATGCCCTCCTGAAGTTGTAGTGACTTCAGGGGACAAAACGTTCAAGGCCCTGAAATCATTTAGTGCCCTTTGAGATCTACTGGAGCTTCACCCATTTGGAAGGATGCCGTTGATACTTTGGTGGATACCACCCAAGCTTGCCAAAGTCAGACTAGCGCCTCTTAAATGGTCAAAGGCTACCTTGAGGAACTGCCACTACCTCCTATAATAAAACTCTCCCCACACCTGTTGGAGCAGATGTCATATTCCAGGCTCAGCATGACATGCCGGCACAGTGATCGAGCTAGAGGCTGGGCGGAGGAGACTGAGCAACCACTCAGCGCTCCTCTCCTCAGCGTCAGAAAAAAACAAAAACAATTGAGGCTGCCCGGGACCAGGGACTTAAAGTACCATTGCAGGACTGTCCCGGGCAATCTGAGACATGTGGTCACCTTAACCTCTCGGGTCCATGCCCGAGTGCCCGATGGGTCAGCCCTCCCCAGGCTATAGGACATTAATATTCTACTTCTCTATATAAAACCTCAGATCATTCTTGTTTGATAATGGTTAAGCGAAGAAGAAAGGAAAAACAGACAATGGTGCACACTACAGGGTTAATGGGATGTGAATCATGTTTAGCTTGTCGCACTACAAAAAAAATGGTATGAATAAGAAAACCTCCTCTTTTTGTTCAAATGTGACAGGTAAAATTTAAAATATAAAAGGACCTATTATGTTTAAAACAAATAATGTAGTGTACTTATGAATTTGTCCTTGTGGCCAACAATATGTTGGTCTCAAAATAAGACGGGTACACAAAACAAAACAATGAACATTAAAAATATTAATAATAAATTCATGCAACATTGTGTGTCAGCACACTTCGCAAACTGTCAAAATAGAAAGGCATAAGTTATAACAATTTGTGATAAAATCAATAAATAAAAAAAGGTGATTTTATTGAAAATGTTGGAAATTTGAAATGAAATGGGTACATGAACTTTAGTGTCAGGTGGTTTAAAAATAAATTTTGGCTTTTGTTTAATTTTCTTTACTATATACAAAGTGCCTCAAATGTTTGTCTCTTTTTTATTTTCTCTTTTCAATTTCTTGGTGTACTAACAGAACATTACAATTCATTTTGTACTTGCATTACAGAAACATAGAAAGTGACGGCAGATAAGAACCATTAGGCCCATCCAGTCTGCCCGATCTCAGAGTACTTTCCTTAGTACCTGCCCTTATCCTATATCTAGCTTGGCCTTATGCCTATCCCATGCTTGCTTAAATGTCTTTACTGTATTAACATCTACCACTTCTGCTAGAAGGCTATTCCTTGCATCCACGGTAAAGTAATACCATGATGTAAACCTTTGCCCCTCTAGCTTATGACTATGTCCTCTTGTTGTGGTAGTATTTCTCCCTTAAATAAACTCTCTTCCTTTATCTTTATCCTGTAATCCATGAATCATTTTAGTAGCCTTTCCCTGAACTTTCTCCAACATATCTATATCCTTCAAGAGAATGGGTCCAAGCACAGGTCCCTGAGGTACCTCACTGGTAACAAGACCTTGCTCTGTATATACGCCATTGACTACAACCCTCTGTTGTCTGTCACTCAGCCACTGCCTAATCCATTCAACAACATTGGGATCTAAACTCAGAGATTGCAGTTTATTTATAAGTCTTCTATGTGGCACAGTGTCAGAAGCCTTTCTGAAATCCAGATACGCAATGTCTACTGCACCACCTTGATCAATTACTTTAGTCACCCAATCAAAACAATCAATAAGATTTGTTTGGCATGATCTTCCTGAGGTAAACCCATGTTGTTTTTGATCTTGAAACCCATGTGACTTCAGATGTTCAACAATCCTGTCGTGTTTCCACTAATTTCCCCACTACAGATGTCTAAACTATGGATTATTTGTGAAATATTTTTATATGGTGGAGTATACATATAAAAAATATGAAATGTAGTAGTAGTAGTCAGGGGCATAACTGGAAACCTCAGGGCCCCGGTGCGAGAATCTGTTAAGGGCCCCCCCCACCCCAACCCATCTATCCCTTTCTCACAATCTCCCCTCTCCTTCTCTACCCCCATCTCACGATCTAGCCTCTCCCTCCCTACCCCCCCTTTCTCACGATCTACCCTCAACCTCCCTACCCTCCCTTTGTAGGTCACTTACTGTCAACTCCTGTGTTGGGAGCGTGAGGTGTTTGTCTCGGGTGCCCGCGCTTCACTGCAGTGAAGCGCCGGCACCTCAGACAAACGCCTCATGCTCCCAACACTGCACTCTGGGCAGCGCTGTGGCAGGTTAGGGCGGCGGCAGCAGCGGCGGGGAGCAGAGGCATCCTGGATTTCTGTCAGTCAGGGGGGCCCAAGAGTTGCCGAGCTGTCGTTTTCAGCAACCGCTCGGCACCCCTTGGGCCCCCCTGACTGGCAGAACTCCAGGGCCCGATCGCAGTAGCGACCCCTGCGACCCCGGTAGTTTCGCCACTGGTAGTAGTAAATATCCATTTACACAAACTCCCCCACTTGTAAAGTTCCTACCAGCTCTTGCATTGTCCTCAGAAGCTCCTACCATGTTTCCATCAGTCCCAGACATATTCTCACAGGTCTGCTGGGCATTTAAGTGGGGAGTTGAAGGAAGATGCCATGATCTCCCACACTGGGTGCCTTGCAGGATACAAGCTCACTTTGGTTTATGCTAGAGGAGGCCCCTGCCGGCGACCAATAGAGTCGCTCTAATGGACCTTTAACTCCTGTTCCCTCCCCAGGCCTAGTTTCCACCTGGGGGAGGGACGGACCTTTATCTCCTGTAGCAGGGAAACCACTGGTCTCCCGAGGTGGAGTTTCACCATCATGCGACTCTATTGGTAGCTCGCACAGACCTTTAACTCCTGGAAACTCCCCAGGCCAAGTTTTGCCGTCAGGAGTTAAAGGTCTGCACGAGCGACTCTATTGGTGGCTCGTATGGACCTTTAACTTCTGTAGTGTGAAGACCAGGTGGAGTTTCGCCTTCAGGAATTAAAGGTCCATAAAAATGACTCTATTGGTTGCCGGCAGGGAGCTCCTTCATTGGTTGATGTCAGAGGAGCTCAGGTGACTTGCACGGACCTTTAAGAGAGAGAGAGAATTGAAGACTTAGGAGAACATAAAGGGAGACGATAAAAGAAGATAAAAGATGAAGAAGGAGGAGATGGGGAAGTGGTCAGCAGAGAAGATAGGGAAAGTGTGAGAGAGTGAATGAAATGAGTGTGTGCGAGTGAATGTGGGCCCACCTATTTTGGACAAAAAATTCTGAGTTTTTTGCTCTGTTTTCTTCTGATTTGTGGGGGGGTCTGGCCTTGTTTCGTGTATGAATCGCTGAATTTACCAAAATTCTGTAAATCTGCAATTTGCATGAATCCCAATGTATGAGTCTAATATATACTTGAAAAAATACAACATATGATTTGTGGGGATAAACTAAGCTAGCTACTGGGAAATTAGGGTTGAATAGCATAGAAAAAACACCATAACGGCTCTGCTTTGTCTGTTCAAACATTATAAAATAACCCTGTTCCTTAAAGAGCTAAAGTGCTCATAGGGTACCTCATATGCATTATTCTTTACTGGGGTGTAAGGGACAGTGAGCTGTTCCATTTTGAAATTAGAATTACTGTAGATCAGCACATAAGGCTACTCCTAAAGTCCTTACTGGTTTTATTATAATAGTATTTTTTCCAAAATGGAATCAAGGTTTGCTTGGAAGCAACAAGAACAGTTTTTGAAAACTACTAATGAATTAAATTAAATATATATATATATATATATATATATATATTCTGACCCAAAGTCTGATGTTCTATGTTTAGAAGTGCCTGTTTCATTCTATAATGGCTTAACAGAACGCTTTGTAGACTCACAGGCCCATGCAAAGTATGCCCATTTATAATAGGAATAGATTGCATTGATTTCTTTTACCGTAATCCAATTAGAGACTGATCTGTTCCATTGAAAGATTAACTGCAAAGGTTTCCCCTTACTGACGTTAATCCTTTAGCACTGGCTATTCCTGGTAAGTGCAATCATGGCCTTGCTGGGAAAATAATTTTTCCTTTTGTTAAGGCCAAGTCATGTGTATGCATATATGGCAGACATATGTATGTATGCGTGTGTATATATATATATATATATATATATATATATATCCATATATCCGTATACATAACAAAAAAAAGACATGTTTTGCATAATTTATATATTATGATAAGCGTCTACATCTTTTTTTTAGCCCTCTCCAATTAAAATTAATACATGTACATTTTTCTTAAATTGTTACTGAGCCATTTGGTAATGAAGGGTTAACTATATCATTTATAATCTAGAAATACAACAGCCTTTAAAAATGCCACACTATGAAGATGAAGAATCACTCAGCTATAAAACACCAGCTAATGGCTTACATTTTCCCTGGGATATGTAAAATAAATATAAGAAAAAAAAACGCTGACTTTGGCACATTGTAAAAACCTCATCAGTTTCCTTGCTGTCTTCTCTAATTACACTGTTATGTTTTCATTAGGTAGAAGAGAAACACATTATCACTGCAAGACAATCCCATCAAAGATTGTTTTAACTTCTGCTGCGACATATAACAATTTTTTTTATTATACAAACCCTTTCCTTAAGACGCCAAGTTTACCCATGATGAAAACTTCTTAAATATCTTGTTTTTTATCTTAGAGTTTTCTCTATAATGTGTATAGGATTAACTCATCCCTTCTATTAGGATATCCTGCTAATGTAGATTCCAAAGAATTTAATCAAAAGTATTTTTCCATATCAATTGTACACCAGGTGCTTAAGGTGTAGTACTAGAAATACTTAATGATCCTTAATATTAAGGCTACTGAAAAATATCCTTATAATTTGATTTAGGAATACTATGTGGTAAGTGAGGGCTTCTTCAATCAGGCAGGTGAGTGATATGCAGTGGCCTCGGCAGGGAGGGGACCAGAGGGGGCCATGGCCCCAGTGGCGTCTCCATCTTTCATATTTAGGGGGCACGCATGGGGGGACAGGAACCAAAGTAGGGGGGTTATTAAAAAACGCTACATATACACTATATATATATATATATATATATATATATATATATATATATATATAGTTTTTACTCTTTAATATTAGCCCCTGCTGCCAATATATATATATATAAATATTAGCCCCTGCTGCCAATATATATAAATATTAGACCCTGCAGCCAATATATATTAATATTACCCCCTGCTGCCAATATATATTACTATTAGACGCTGTTGCCAATATATTTTATATTGAAAAAATTGGACCCCAGAAAAGCATTTCCTTGGGCCCTGCTGCACACTCCATAGCAGGGGCTCCCTCCGCTACCACCCAAAAAAAAAAATATTTGCCACACTGACCGCAGATTAGGGGAAGACTGAGAGTCAGTGTAGTCTACCCTCTTTCTTACCCTACCGTGACATTGAGAGGTCCTCTCCCCTGTAATCATCCCCAGAGTCCCTTTGTCCCCTTTTTCACTAAACCACACCTCTCTTTTACTGCCTCACTGTAGTTCAGGTATAGATCTAATAAACAACACATGTAAACAGCACTGCAGGTATAGATCAACTGAATTAGACATACAAACCATGTATTTGCAGGTATACATAAATAATGTATGGAGACATAGCATTGCAGGTATAAATCAACAGAACACACAAACCCAGCATTGCAGGTATAGATCAACTGGAAATCATTTGTAAACCCAGCACTGAGGGTATAGACCAAATAAACAACACATGTAAACAGCACTGCAGGTATTGATCAACTGAATTAGACATACAAATCCTGTATTTGCAGGTATACATAAATAATGTATGGACACATAGCATAGCAGATATAGGTCAACAGAATAACACACAAACACAGAATTCACATATAAAACTCAGCATTAAAGGTATAGATAAAACCAATTAAATTACAGGCATAGATCACAGGTTGCACACCCCAAAGGTCAGCCCTGGCATCCACAATGCCAACATAGAACCTGACCAGCACCCAAATTACACACAAAGGATTTGCCATCTTTGTCCCCAAACAGCCCAGCATGAGTCAACTTTGTCCCCAAACATGGCCCTTTGACATTGTTGTCCCATAATCATGCTACCTGTGCCATCTTGATCCCAAAGGCTTGTGCCATCTTTGCCTTTCCACAAATCAATTATAAATCTATGGTACACACAAACACTTTTACAGTCACTCACTTTTATTAATTCACACTTTCATTCACACAATTTATTCACACAATCATTTATTCTCTCACTCTTTCACACAAATTATTTACACATATTCATTAATGCATTCTCTAAAATTCATGAATTCTCTTACTCATTCACACAATTCATACACACATTTATACTAACTCATTCACACAATTCATCTACCCCCCTTTGTAGTTCACTTACCTTGCAGAAGAGTGAGGGGCACCGAACGGTTGCTCAAAACCTTTTCCTGAGTGACCTCTTGGCGTCCCTCTCTCTCCTCCGTGTCAATCAGTGCTTCCTCGCGGCTGGACAAAAAAAGGACGGCGTTTCAATTGTAGGGACACATGGACGTGCACAGCATGCTGTAGTAGGGCCATGGCCCCCTGCCCCCCCATGCCGACGCCATTGGAAGCAGGGTTTAATATTAAAGAATAAAAACTAACTGCCAGTTCAGCTGTTATTTTTAAATCATATTTCAATCATGGTCTTTACTTCAAAGGGATAAGTACATATAATGTAGTTGAAAATGCATGTCTAACGCATATATATATAGTGTATATGTAGCATTTTATAATAGCCCTCCTATTTTGGTCTCTGTCCCCCCATGTGCCCCCCTAAATATGAAAGCTGGAGACGCCACTGCTGATATGACCCTTTTGGTAATATGGACTTTTAAGGGCTATTAAGCAATAAGAGGGCTGGTTTGTTTATGACGAGATGCTGGGAATTGCAGTATGACAGTCATAGGAACAATTTCCTGTTGACTTAAAACAGGTTTTCAGGGAAAATTATGAATATATTACCAATATGTGTTTCTTTTATATTATATACTTTATTAATTTAGATAGAACAATTATTTTTAGATAGCATAAATCAAATGACCATATTTAAGTAAATCAAATGATAAGTAATGATAAGTTATGATAAGTAAAGGTTAAGTCTCAGAGAGCCCTCTAATCAACTTGAAAAGCATGTGACATCCCACCACTTCTTTTAAGTTGCACGGCCAAAATCATCATAGGGACAATAAAGGTATTCTTCAATTAGATTGTAATGCACACACCAGCTCTAACAGCAACAACCGTGGTGCTATTATCCCTCCCTTTTGGCAAAATACAAGACAAGTTGTACAACAGGAACTTGCTCTCATTTAGTACATAAGCACACACAGAAGAGAGAGTGCAAATGGGAGAGTGTACCTGTTGGAATCCGTTAAGTCAAGCCATTTCTCCAATAGGAGGATTTAAGCAGTAGAAATGTGGTAATATTGAATTGGTGTATATGGATTAATTTAGAATGTTTTATGAGGTTTTCAATATATTTTTTTTCTTACTACCAGAGAAAAACTAGACACAGTTACATATTGCATGGTTATCAATTGAATAATGACTATTGAACTGAAAATCAATCTATATAGATGTATAATTGAAAAAGGACAATGTCATTTTCTATAAAGTTTTTTTTTTTATTAAAACTTTAAAATCATATTACCCCATACAGCAAATTGTGCACTTATATCACAGTGTTAAAAATTAAAATATCAAATTCTTCTTCTTTTCACTAAATTTATTTATAGTTTATTTACAGTGCTCTGGAATGATCAGCAATGTTTATATGAATTTTAAATGCTTATTTCCAAAACATATAAATAGTGGAAATTCTTTCAATGTCTGATGATCCTATTGCAGTATTTGTTTTCTCAGGTTATGGTTGTATAGGCAAGAAAAATTTTCCAGAAATCACCTTTCCATACAGACTTGGCTGACCCTTACATTCTTTTTTTGACATTTTCTTAAGGAAATGCAATGTTTTCCTTTACAAAATAACTACAATGTTGTAATTCTCTAGATTAGCATGTACCAATTAGTAAACAAACAACACCCCACACAGAAAGAAAAATGCAACCTTGCTAGTAAATAATATTTGCTTTTAACATTAATGGTAGGCTTGTCTAATATAGCAAAATTCAGTTCATTAAACCTATATGATATGATATATTATGAACAGCAAACCCATCCACCAACCAAAAACATGCATTTACATAAAGAGTTATCAGTATCTCACAAAAGTGAGTACACCCTTCACATTTTTGTAAATCTTTTATTATATCTTTTCATGTGACACCACTGAAGAAATGACACTCTGCTACAATGTAAAATAGTGAGTGTACAGTCTGTATAACAGTGTAAATTTGCTGTCCCCTCAAAATAACTCAACACACAGCCATTAATGTCTAAAATTGGCAACAAAGGTGAGTACACCCCTGAGTGGAAATGTCCAAATTGGGCCTAATGCACTGAGCATTATGGGGGATGTAGTCCTGCAGCAGCTGGAGGGCCACAGGTTGGACACCCTTGGTGTAGGGCATAAAATGTATAGTTGTAATATACATTTTCAAAATTTGTATACAAAAATCTAAAAAAGCAAAAATATAAAACCAAATTTGCATTTAAAAAAACAACACTCACAAAAAACTCTTACCTTCAACTTTGATCATTGACAGTGTTTTTATACTGTAGTCCAAGGTGGACCATGCCGGAGTTTCACATATGTTGGAGCCATTGATGTTGTGAGTGTCAATTAAATCTGAGCTTTGAAATCATCAAATCATCATGAAATCTTTTTGAAGTTCTGAGCTGTCTGCATGAAGGAATATTGTGGGGTGCTTCTACTTATCTTATGTGTATCCTGGATGCCATACCTTATGACAAACTTCGACAATGGTTACAAATATAAATGATCTTTTATCTCCGAGGTGAATGGAAAATATTTTTTTCAATAAAAAAACAACACAGTTGGATTAATCTTGGGATACCTACTTAGTAAAAGCAATAAAGAAAACCTGAAAGCCTGAACTTGTATTTTCTTCATCACCAATGTTGTGAAACCAAGCTCTAAAACAACTGGTGGATTACTAAAATATCACAGAATGAAAGTATTCTAAGAGAAAATGGATTTGATTGTTCTTTGATGGAAGGCTCAAGAGATGAGTGTGTTAAACCCTTTGAGTGCTGGGAGTTCGGGCACCTTTTTCAGACAATCATAAACAGTTCACACTTTACAGATGATAACCTATTTTTTAAGCAAATTAAGCAATTCATAGACACCTAGTTTAAAGCTAATTGTGTAACTCCTTACATGATACAATGGTAAAAATATATAGCCAATAATAGTAACAAAAATGAAATCATTTTGTTAAAAGGTCCCACACTCGTATGTAAATTTATACAGTGTAGTTGTACATAGATGTAGGTTGCTCGCATAGCTCATGTAAGTGACAGTACACAATAAAACACAGTTTAGGCACACAAGAGAAGGGGTTACATTACATAATCACACACACAAAAATATATATGATCAAGTATGCTAACCACTTAGAACCTCTGGTGTATCTGCTTTTGACTGCTACAAGTCTCATTACCCTCGTCATCATTCTGGGGGAATGTGATAGAAGCTAATCTGTCCATTTTGGGGTTTTTTTCTATTTATTTAACATTGTTTTATTGGGGCCAGGAGTTTTAGTGCGGGGGTCGCCGTTCATGATCCCTGCATGGTAGCAGAGACCAGTGTAAGAGGAAAGCCAAATAGTAATGCTGTAACTCATGAACCACTGGTATTTGAGAAGCTAGTACTCTCCCTCTTTTAATGCTTCAATAAAAAATGTGTTTTAGCGGCCAATGTTGGTAACCCCTTACCATTAAACACAAAGGGTAAAATGTAAGACCTTAAATGAAACAACACTCTGTTATATAGGAATTTTGGTTTTTGAATAGATAAATTAATAAAAATGTATTTGTTCCTTGTGCCATCAGAATAACACTTTGGTGGTTATAGCAGCCAATAGGATGTCCTACTTTTGGACCATTCAACTAGGTACTATGGTAAAAAAAAAAAAAACACTTTTGAAATTTGAACCATAATTGTTCTTTATAAGTAACCTTTCAGATGTAGAACATAACAAAACTAACTACCATACCCTAACCTACTGGTGATTAGGCTCAGTATAATGGATATCCCTACTTGACCAAAGGTGAACTAGTTGCAATCAACTGTTACTATCTGTCCTTTGCTTGTGCAAGGTATCATTAAACAGATTCAAACTTTCATACCAGTTTTGGTATATCCAATTGTACTTGTCTGCTTTGTTTTGTATTGTACATTGCTTATGTATAATATATGCTTTTCACTTTACATGTGTCTGTGTTGGTTCACCCACTGCCTCTCCACATCTGTACTAAACCTGATGAGTTGGGGTTTACTGGGATTACCTCCGCACCTGCACACATCCCCCTCTGAGTAAGGCCACACTCCCTGAAGAGGGGAAGCAATGGGAAGCCAATCCTGAGAAAATTCTGGGTACTTTCATTGCTTTAATTATCAATAAATATGTAAAATATACATTTGGATAGTGAGTTTATCTAACCAAGTAATGTGGGGAACTGTACAATGCCTTCAAAATATACAATTGAATTGGATGTATCATGTTATAAAGTGACTTGTTACATGCTTTTTAATACCTTCTGAGGGATCATTTCAGTCTGTCTATATTTTGATCATAGAACATTTTGTCCATCCAGAGTAATCAGTATTTTTTTCTGATTTCTGTTACAACAAGAACCATTAGTCACAACCATTTTAGCTACAACTCAATTGAAACAAATATATTTTTATTTGCTTTAAAAAGAGAAAATGTGTCAGATGTAACAGTATTCTGTAGCAAGTATAGTTTCACTTTCAAAGTAAACGAACAAAAACAATAAAATGTCTTTAAAATCAAAGGGCCTACTGTGGGTGTTGAAGGTGCTCTCCACTTTTCTCGTGTACATGGCATGTCTACCTTGGACACTTAACATTCAATTAGAGTACATGACAGAATTATGCAACTGGGCCAGTCACCGTACATTTACTCTGCATAAAATAAAACAGAACATCATTTTTTGTTCTATTATTTCCCTTCTCGGCCTTTCAATCTGTCAAAGCACATATTCATGGAGCAAAATTTTACATAAGCTCGACAAAGAAGCGCTACACCCAGGTGGGTTGGTTTGAACAGACTTGCGCTGTCATTTTTGTTTACATATTTGGAACAGAAAAATGACATCACACTTTGAATGCAGCTATGTCACCACACTTCTGATTTTCTATATATAAACCCCAACGTGTCACAATAAATATAGCTGCCTGATTACAATATTATTTCACCAAAGTGAAAACATCAAACTAAAAGTGTCACTTCTTTCATTAGTTAGACCAAATTAAGTGGTGATTACTTCTGACAGGCAGGTTCCCGTCTACGATTAGTCTCCCTTATTTGGGGATTTGGTAACTGCATTTTCCGTGGGTTATTTATAAAATGCAGTAGTGTGGTATGGACAAACTGTAATACAGGATAAAAATGGCTTAACGTCAGTGTTTATGTACCAACATCACTGTGTGAGATGAATTTCCTTACAAACTGAAGGTTCGTGCTAAGAGTCTTGTCGATTTTGTGCAAAGGAAGGGGAATTCCATCGTTATTCTAAGAGAGGATTTCTTTCAACGCCTTCCTTTGCATAGGAGTAGTTCTTAGATCTGCATTAGTTCTGAAGAAGTAATCTTCATGACGCAGTGAGATTAAAGGATCCGGTTGCTGTCTGATTCAGACATATGTTAAGTCTGCGCCTCTTGCAAACACCTCGTTGGCACAGCTCTGAGGTATGAGTTCGCGCCGGGCTGAGCACAAATCTATCAAATGTGTTGTTGACCAGAAGGCTGAATTGATCTATCACCTCTTTAGAGAGGTTGGGATAGGGACATCTAAAATTTTATTGCCATGCTCAAAAAAACCACACACTCACTGTGGCTTTTCAATATCCACGGTGGATGAAATCTACTTGCCAATTGGTTGCCTCTGCCATTTTTTTTTTGTATACAGGGCCCCTCTCTGTAGAGTGTCCAAAACTGGATGGTGGGCGTCAGACTGAGAGTAGTTTTGCGATAATAATGCGTCCTGGATAGTGGGACTATATCCCAGTAGTAAAAGTCTTATGGGAACACTGGCGTTAATCCGGTATTGCAGGTCATATTGTCCTTGCCTGGTAGTCTCCTGTCATTAAAAGTGTGCATATTAATCACCGCATCACTTTTTACCATAACAGGAGGCTGTGGTTTGTGTTTGATGCGCCGCTGGCAGGTAAGCGATAACCGGATCTCATCGGCCATTGTACTGCAGAAGGATCGCTAGAGGGAAAAACATTGCAATTTTAATCCAACATTCTTGTTCAATAACATAACACTTGATATCTATTTTTGTATTGGAATATTAGAAATTACAGTGCTATGGATTAAACTCAGTACCCCAGGTGTACGTAGCTAGAAATGCATACAGTATATTGTAGGCGGACAGGATATCCTTGCATATAAATTATATAGCTGTAATAACATTTAAACAAACAATCAAGAAAAAACTAAATTTGCTAATTCACCCAAATTTACTCTCTCTCCCTACCTTCTCTGCCAACCACTTCAGTGCCAACCTTTAGTGAACAGACCTAACTGTGGGCAGGTTCAGCACATGCATAACCACTACAATGCACATTGTATCAGTGTCAATAGATGTATACAAATTACATTTTTAATGTCCTTCCTCACAAAGTAAAATGAATGAATACAATGTTTAAACCAATTACACAGATCTCAAAAAAGGCTGTATTAGAAGGCTGATATATATCATATTCTGGTTTCCTTAAGGTGTAATTAAGGCCTGCAACTACACCATGTAAAAAAAACTCACCTGTTCTCGCTCTGCTGTCTTTCGCAGCTTATATACAAACTCTGCCACAGCCACCACAATAGAGAGGATGAGCCCGGCTGCCAGCACAATAAAGATGCCTCCTATGTTTTGAATGCCAAGTGCACTAGCTTCTCTAGTCTTTTCCTCTGGGCAACCACCAGCTCGCCACCACCGCTCCTTCATCTTGTGGATCTCATCAGACTCTTGAAGCTGGAGGATGGCAATGCTAATCCTGTCTCGATATGGGGATCCTAGGAAAACAATAAAAAAAACACAAATGGCTTAGAACCTACCTAAATAAATTAGCTGACCTATGGGGATAATTGGCCACTCTACTGGGGTTAAATTCTCACTAACACTAGTGGTTTCTGCAAATCAACTATAATTATATATATATAAAAAAAATCGGACACTTTCTATAATAGGTAATCAGTGCATTGGGATCTGATATAGTCTAAAGGAAAAAAAACTAAAAAAACTGTGCAAAGCTCTTGCATAACACATTGCTAGGGTAAACAAGATAATTAGACTGATTGCTTCTTGGGTCCCCACGCTGACTGAAAAATGGATACGTCTGATAAGTCTTCTTTTTGCTTCATTTATTAGCTCTTTAAAATCCAAAAAGGATATTCGATATTAATCAGCAAACAACAATAAACAAAAGCAAATCTGTGATCTATACATGGTGGATCACAGTAATTGAGGGCTGGTGAGGGACATAATTCCTAACCTGGGATTCCCGGATATGAATAGCAATTTCTTTTTTGTACAATTCATCATTTAGGCTTTTGGGGACAGTTCTACACGAATAAGCCATTAAGCAGCATTCCCATATTGTATGCAATTGCTGGGTACTATCAGCACTGCTTTTAACCCCTTAAGAACAATGGGCGGTCCCTAAACCCATTGAAAACAATGTATTTAGAGCCTGTACATGTACGGGCTTTGTCATTAAGGGGTTAAGAGCTTTCAATCCAGCCTCTCTCTGCAAGTGCGCTACATATGACCAGACAGTGTACATTGAGTATGTTGTTTCTAAAATCTGGATGAACTTTTGGCCAGGCCAGGATTATTTAGAAGAGCAAAGCTACAATGATACACTACACAACAGTGAAGATTCATTTCCTTTACAATTTCAGATAAAGCCAGCACTGTCAGGGTTCAGGTGTCTGTTTATTGAAATTATACTTGGTTAGCGCAGTTAAATGATATGCTGGATAACATTTACCACCTATCACTTAATGAAATACTATGTCTATAATAAACTCCATATTCTCACCATATGTTTGAGTATTCATTTACACTGCACATCCATCTGTTGCAGTAATTTCCTGCATGCATTCGGCAAAACAAAATTAAACATGCTAATTTAACTGTTGTTATGAAAATAACAATAACTTATTATTATAAGAAGGGAAAATATCCCTCAAGATGTACCAAACTGAAACAGAGCACAGAGGGCACTTATACAAATGCAACCATAATGTATGGTTTATGGTGCGTTTAATATAAAAGCTTTATTCATGGCTGAGTCAGCAATGCAGACCAGAATTTCTTAATTGTAGTCCTCCAATACACCCCAAACACTAATGTTTTTTGGTTCCCCTTTATGACCATAATTGACGCTGTCATCATTTAACTGCTTGTGCGTATATGTGGAAACCATAATAGCATGCACTCCTGGGTAAGTTAACTATATTTTTAAAATGAAATCTGGGGGCATTCTTGATGCTTTATAAGGATGTGTAATCCCAAAGTTGCGTATTCCTTTAAACAAAATAAAAATCACTGATGTTATTTGGATGTTGGCCATCTTTAAAATGACATTGACTCAGATAAATACTTTTAGTGATATTTGAATCATAAAAATGTCTTTTGAAATATCATTTATTTTTAGACTTAGTCTTTTTGTCATCAACAAATGTTTATATGACAGGGTCCACTGCAGCATTCTATTACATGCTGCAGAGGATTGTGGGTGGGTTACATGCTGTCAGTGTGAATGTAATATATTAATTATATAACTATCTATACATTGCATATCATATAGGTAAATACATTTAATTTGACACTAAAGTGGCAAGTGCACTGGAGGATTACAATAGACAATGGACATAAGTCTCAGTTAAGGAAATCTCAGCTAAAAAGCCAGGGTCTTTTGTTTACCCTAATGTTGGGCATACAGCTCCTTCATGCCAACAACAGATTTCATATTATGCATTATGAGGTATTTAAGTAAGTGGCCTCAAGTGTCATATGAGACATAATGGGAGGACATCAATGGCAAACGTAACTCTCATGAACCAAGCGTTGTCCACTTTCTTTTCATTTCCCCTATTTCCTTAAAACCGTTTATGATGTCTTTTGTATCTGATGAATGGAAGGCTGGCATGTAAATCTGGTTTAGTTTTAAGCAATCTTTAGTATGAAAAGCACTTACATTCATGACCTGTGTAGACATTAAACCTGGCCTTCAGCTTGAGAACTCTTATGTATATAGTGAAATCTCCTCCAGGGGCATAGTCTATTTCCATTAAGAATTTCATTAATCAAAACTATTTATGTCACCTCTGCTATATATATGTTCCATCTCTTTGGTAAACCACTGTCTGCATCATTTGGTACATAAACAAAAATCTATAAATAAGGCATACTGGTTTATGATATACTGCTGCCAGTGGTCACCCTAGAATGAGCCGTGAATTCTTACAGCTTCCTCACTCTTCGTGTTGTAACATTACCAGAAAAATCAAACGGGGATTCTTTGCAAAAAAAAAAAAAAAGAGAGGTTTATGGTAATGTGTTTTTCACTTAGATCATCACTCATTGCTTGAAATGTCTTACCCATAGGCGTCCCTATTCCGTAGCCTTTTGAATCTATTATCCCTCCAATCTGTGTTAGGTTGCAATTCCTCTGAGTTATATACTCAATAGTTGTTGATTCCATTAGCAAAGCGTAGTCGGCTGTGAGGACTCGCTGGATGCCTTCCTCGTTACTCTTAACGAGCGCCGATGGCTTGCTGCTCATGAACGCCCACATCTTCTCAAAGGTCGAGATGTGAGATTTCTGCAGAGTAAACAAATAAAAGAGTGGTTTTGTATGATGTGTTGGGATTTGTACTGTTTATCAGACAAACATTCGTTGTTACTTACTGTCAGATGGATAAAGCCAGTAAATTAGCAGAGGACAATATAAAATTCACTTTTTTCCTCCACTAGGAAATCTCAAGGGCATTAGAAAATGCTGAAAGGAAATTTCACAACAAAGAAGAATGACTTGGTTCTTACCCATTTTATCTAAATTTCCACCTGGGTCCCATAGATTTTTTGTGTGATTCCTTTATTTTAAGTTTATTAAACTAGTTCAGTTTTGTGGGAAAAGCTGTTGAGTAAAAATAGCTCAGCCCCTATGGTCAGCCCTAGGCTCACAGGGTCATTTCCCTTGAATTTTCCGCCTACCTTTTAGTAGATTCTGTGATACTAGTGACATCTGGTCCAGAGAACACATCCCTGCGTTCTGGATCCCTGAGGAATCTCATTAAGATTTCAGTACTACTTAGTACTATGTACCTATGACCTATAGGTGGACCATGGGGGCTTTGTTTCCGGAGTAGCATTTCACTTATAAATGGCACTATATTATGATTCTGTTAGCAGCTTCCTGGCAGGCAGGGCTGTTGGGTCTCTGCTCCTACGCACTCCCGCTAGCAATTTAGTCCAGGATTAAATCCAGCTATGACCCATCCAGGCTGATGGTATGGCAGCCTGTAGGACAGATTAAAGTGTTGGCACATGGAAAGGGTAAGGGTATGGTGCCCTGAAGAAGTGTGTCACACACTTAAGGGCACAGAGACTTGGGGTGGAAGTAATTGTTACTAAAATAAAATTGTGGTTGAAAATCTTTCCTGTCATTGGAAATGTGCATTTTTGTTATTCACAAATAGCTACTTGTGACAAACTTAAGCATGGCAGATGTACCTCCCCATATGGCTATAAAATCATGCCTGTTATGGCAAAAAAAAAAAATTGAGTACCGGTGCTCCAAGGTGACCAGTAAGGCCGCAGTGAAAATGGAAAAACACATCATCTGACTGCGCAACCAGTTTGGGACTGTTTATTTCTGGCCTCCCAATGATGTATTGGTTACTACTGTATACGCTGCCTGACTTACTAATCTGTCTACTACCAAATTGTTGTCCTGCACTTGCCATCTACCTGGGTCCTCAGGAAACATTTATCCCTACACCTTGCAACTTGCTACAGGGCAAGTGTGCAAAGTGTGGTCTTCCTCTCTGAACCTACACCGCTACACCTGGTAAGTGAGTATAGTGTGTCATTTCAGGCAACACAATTTTATATATAAAATACTCTAGTAACAATATTCACTAAGATCCTTGCGCTAAAATAATTCATTTTACATTGAAACGATTTCTGATATTACCCACCTAGAGAAAATAATTAGTCAGTGATGACCTCTGAATGGATTGGTGGTAATGGAAGTCATCATATAGATTACATTGAACTTTTCACCTTATTTTTCTGAATTAATTGAGACTGCTGTGCTTATATTAATGACTTTTAGATTATGGTTATGTTGGAATAATGGAACTGGGTTGTAGTTTGAATAATGTTTATCTTTTGTCCATGAACCTCTCACAATCCTAACACTTACTCTAATTTTAACACCAAAATTCTAACCCATATTATTAAACTAGGAACTATTTAAGCTACTTAGAATGTACACCTTTTGCTTGTCATTTAGTTTAACTGTGGCAGAGCTAGCTTTATCTGGTTCATTGACCACCATTACAAAGGCGGCCTTCCACCAATCAACAACAGCAACTTAACAAAAGAGGAATTAATGTGGAAAATAGTCATGCAGATGATGATAAAATTAGGTTATGATGTATGTATATAAAGTGCACTTCATTGGTTAATGGCAGAGGAGCCCTCTGATGGCGACCAATAGAGTCGCTCGTACAGACCTTTAACTCCTGGCGGCGAAACTCTGCTTGGAGAGACCATTTGTCTCCACGCTCCAGGAGTTAAAGGTCCATACAAGCGACTATATTGGTCGCTGTCAGGGAGCTCCTCTGGCAGACCCTTTGTGTTTGTTTTCATGTTCGCCCAAACACGAATGCACAAGTCTAGTTTTCTCATTGATTTATTAACAATAGATAGTGAGTAGAGTATCGTGTACAGTTCTGGAGACCATTTTTAGAACTCAGAGGAGAGCTACCAAAATGGTAAATGATTTGCAGGATAAAAAATATTAGGAAAGACTAAGGGATGTGATAGAAACATTTAAATACGTAAATGGGTTTAACAAAGTACAGGAGAGAAGTTTATTTCCAAGGAGGAGAAACATTAGAACAAAAGGTTATAGTCTAAAACCAGAGGGTCAGAGCTTTAGATGTAACGTAAGTAAGTTTTACTTTGCTAAGATAAGTGGGACAACCTCCTGTCAGAAGTGGTAGAGGCTAATAGAGAGAGGAATTTAAATGATCTGCCTTCAAATTCTATGTTTCTATAAAATGATGGCCACATAAAAAAGATTATCCCTCTACAGGAATAATCCAAAGCCCCCTCAAGCAACAATTTACATACCCATAATTATACAAATAAAAACTCAAAGAAAACCACATTTCTGCAATTTACAGATTTTCTCTTTAAGCTAGGAAAGATGTCACGTTTTTCTAATATACAGATGCAGCTAGAAAAAGGGGCCAATTATGGTATGATTTATCCTTCTGCTGAATGAAGGGCACCTCTTAAATGTTTAGAAATTCAAAACATCTGCAAAAAAAAAAGACATCCTACTGCGCATTGCATTATTTTATCTGTACCCTGAAGGGCACACGAGTTTAAGCAGTAAGGGACATGCCTAGCTTAGATAGTTAATGCTTATTTCTCACGATCCTTTTAATTAAAGCTAAAATATATTTTAATGCAGAAATAGTGGAGTTGGTGCCAGCTCTCCCTCTTGCGGTGATGCATGGCTGCGTGGCTTCATTCATTGCTCTGCATTTTAATTTCCCTTTTTCAGTAAAGAGTCTCAGAGGGCACTGGGTCAATAGGTTTATAGACTGAATTTGATCTCACACTACATTTCTCATGATTGGAGTTTGATAAACATCGTCTCTGTCTGTAAGTATAAAGGTTTAGTATTGGAAGCTTAGCATTTATTGGAATATTGTGATTATTTCCTGAAATGCTCATTTCAGTTTGTGCAAATCTTTCGTTCTCTCTATTCACACAAGCACCAACATATATCCTATATACACATACACAAAAAAATACAAAAAAGGGACGCACACCCTAAAAAGCATATACATTTAGATTTTGGTGTGCAGCTAATATTACCAAAATTGGGGCAAACACTAAGGAACATATGACCATATTTATGCCTTGGGGTGTGTGCTGATTGCTTGCTTTGTTATATATATATATATATATATATATATATATATATATATATATATATATATATATATATTTAGAAGAATAAAGTGCCATGTTTTGTTGAAAAGAAATACCACGTAAACTCTTACTTAGTCTTTTTGTAGACTACTAATGGATAAGTGAATGACCCAACATTAACGATCCAGGAATGAAAGTCTTTGCTTTGCCTTCTATTTGATTACTTATGGATCAGTGTTCCCTCTAAGGTGAATGACCCAGCAGTTGAAACTGTTAAGGTTGCATTCATCAGTAAAACCACCGCTGCTACAGGGGGAAAGCGAAAAACACGTAGCAATGTGCAATGCTGCAAGGATTTTTTTTATTGTGTGGTGGCATTTTAGAGCCAAGTAAATAGCATGCAGCAAGGAGGAAACTAGATCAAATTTATCTATTTGCCAAATACACACATAACCACATAGACTCACACACAAAGGTTGACATGTCCTTGACAATGGGGAATGGTTTGATGCATTAGCGATATGATACCACTATCATCAATATCAATGTATTGTTTTTATTTTAAAAGCCATTTCTCTCTTAGTCTTGACAGAAAGTTAAGAACCAGCAACCTGGAAGAAGCAGTAAAAAAACGCTTTCTTGTTGGCACCCTGGATTGCAACACAATGATCTGTGGACCAGTAAGGATATCTGCAGGAGATATGGAGATATGATACTTAAATCTGTTCTGCTAGGCAGTGATATATTCTGGCCTAGGCTGACTAGTTACAGTTACAAGCACATCTGGGAACTCTCAGGGTTTGGCCCGGAGAACTCCAGGAGCAGCGCCACTTCTCCGGTTCTCTGAGTCAACACCCAAATCCTCCGGGTCTGTCAGTCACCTACCCGCCTCGCCCATCTGAATACCTCCCACCGTGTGTACGGAGCCCTATCCTCATTACTTGCCTCTGTAGGCTCTGTGCCGGCTGAGGCTGCAGGCACATGCACGGCGGCTTCACCTCCTTTCACAGCGTGCAAATAGGCTACTCAGGCATGCCCCCTGGTAATGTCACGGCTCAAACCCTGGGAACATTTAAAAGGCTTTTGACCTCGGATTGTTTAACCGTTCTGCCACCTCTCTGGTGTTCCTGACCTCGGATTGTTTAACCTTTCTGCTGCCTATCTGGTGTCCCACTCTCCACCCATTTCCCCATTACATGGTGGTCTTTGCTTTGATGTCAGCGGGATTGCCCACCAATGTCAGTGGGCAGACCTGGCTGTATCCAGCAAGGGTGGGCTTTGGGTAGCTGGAGCCTACAAGTTCAGGTATTGGGTACTGATTTGGTACTAAGTTTGTGACTGTCTCATTATTAGGGAACAATATAATGGTAAATGACTTGCCGGATAAAACATCTAAGTAAAGAATAAAGAGTCTCAACATGTCTAAATAAAAAATACATTGTAACAAGTTTTATTATGGTTATGTAAATTATTATCAATAATGATGTATTGTGGAGGATTTACGTAGTTGGCCACTGTGGCCAATTTATGTATCCATGCCAAAATAAAAAAAATAAATCAATATTTGAGGGAAGGACTATAGATGGTGCCACAGCCATGTATTCTCCTTTAGGAGTGGCCCTAAATAAGCACAACCACTGTCTCACTAGGCAGCTGGGTAGGTTGCCTACATGGCGGTGGCTGGCTGTTGCCCTCCACAGCCATTTTCATATTGCACATATGCTTATACGTACATCATCTGCAGTACGCATAAATCTTCATCTTGTATCAAAGGTAGATCTTTAATAAGTCGTAAAGCACAATGCATAAGAAATCCATATATCATTTAATGGGTTAACTTCATTCCTGGCAAGGAAGTGTTTGTAGATTTTATAATTGTTATTGCTTGGCCACATGAGACTCGAAGTGGCAGTCAATCTATATTTATGCATTGCCTCTAATTTAATAAAATGAGCGCCGAAGAGATCAATTGTTCAGGTACAGTGTGATTTACTGTCTGGCTGTATATCATTGTGTAAACCTGAAGTCTTTCATTATTAGTCAGCTGGGTAACAGTTTGACTCCATTTACATTATTACTTTCCAGGATCCGGTCTAGCAAGCAATGAACTGCCACTTCTGTCATTCTAGTAACTGCTGTGTGGACCACGTAAAATGGCTTCCTGGGGCCTGGTTTCAATAGAAAGTGGGTAGTGTATTATACCACTGCCAAAACAGCTCATCATGCCTATGGCTAATTTCACTATGATAATTTGTCATACTGAATGTCTTTGCTACAGCGCTGAATAACTTCAAATCCGCTACCCTACGCACTGATCAGCCACAGTATGATTATTTTTTTTTTGTACTTGTATTGGCATTAACCCAAGCAATGCGATGCAAAATACATTCACCAGATTAACATCAGACTATGTGCTGATGAGCTTACACATTGTTATTTTAATCATACTACCATATGCTGCACGATCCTCAGGAAGCAAATTAAAATCTTGATTCTTCCAAAACAGTGGAACAAAAGGAATAAAATAATTGCTTTTCCGGCACCCGCAGAGGATGCATAAAAGGCAGATGTGAACTGCTGGTGTACAGGAGTGCACATGATACAACCGCCACATACCGTCACTATGTACAAAACAAACGCAGCTAATTTTGCATAATGGATGCCATATATTAGTTGCTGTAAGGAGAAATTCTAGTGGCGGTATGGTAAATGTGGAGCAGTCACCATGGAAACCGATGGAATGTCCCTACTGGTTTGTCCACTTTTGACACAAGGAGCATATACACAGACTGGGATGGTATTTTATTGGTAAACTGTCAGCGTTTTTCTAAAATTACATATTTTGAAACAAGACTATAAAGACCGTCTCTCACAAAAGTTTGCATTGCAGTCACATTTCATTTTAAATACTTTTTTTTATCATTTCATTTTCTTTGTATCAATTTCATTTTTTTGTCTTCATGCATTTATTGTACCTGTCCTTTCTTAGTAAAGCTTACTTAATTTTGAAACAATGCAATATGTGGTACAAAGCAGTATTGCGGGGATGGTGTATTGTTTAGATATATTGATTATCAAAGAATGGATTATAGAATTAAATTATAAGAAGACATTATCATAGCTTTCATAAGGGAGAGGCAGATTAAACCAGCAAAGTGTTATTTAGCAAAAGACATCCCTAGGCCTAACTGTTTCCAGGGCAAAAATCTGGAAAAGCACCTTCCACACACAGGTTTACTGTGAAGGGTTTGCTTGTGTTATGAATGAATAGATTTAAGGCTTTTCTGTAACATTCATCTACATTGTATTGGTCAATGTACTAAATAACCCCATGTAACATCTTCAGATATAAATAAGCAATACAAATGTTTTAGGAATCAATTTTGTGGTTATACTGTTCCAAATAGCTTGCATTCATATTATAATTATATGACTCCTTCAACTCTGAGACTCCCACAAATTCGTTCTTAAGGCATAAGACATGCACACCTAGCACCTAAATATTGAAGTTTGAGCTTAGTGATGAAGGCCGTAGACATCTAAGCAATACATTCCCTCTAAAACTGTAAGTTGATGTCATGAAGGTCTCACCCTGAAGAAGTTCATGGTCGCTCCATCGACTACAGCTCCATACTCTATTTTGGTTTGTTTTGCCAAGTCGTCAGCGGACTCAATGGCAGATTCCATTCTCTCCACTGTGAGGAATGCAGCGAGGTTAGCCGTGTAGGAAGATATGATGATGAGTGTAAAAAACCACCAAATCCCACCAATTATCCTGGTTGAGAGAGCTTTGGGCATTAACTCAGAACCTAAAATAAATCATAAATAAATAAATAGCTGCTTACTTCATGTAAATGCTTTCACAACTTCTCACACAACTACTCAACCAAGTATTGAATATATACCATAATATTCTTAATTTCTTGTATTTGAATGTATACCTCCATCCCACTGAAGTATAATGACTAAGACCCAAGGTACACTGGGCAAAATACAGTGGACCATATTTATAAAAGGCCATTCTTCCTGGTTTTAATCAGCAGATGCATTCCATTCCAATATTCAATGCCATTCCATTCCAATATTAAATACCTTTAATGAATATTGCCCATGAAATAGTTTTTTAGCTTCTCATAAATTAATCTAAGTTATTTCATGGGCAACATTTATTAAAGGCATTAAATAAATAAGGATACTTTTTGACAATATTCCTGATTGTGTCGAGTCACAAAGCAGATGACAATTATCGTAATGTTCATCTAAAATCATCTCACGTCCACTGTAGGAAGCCACGGAAATACACACTATCACTACCTTCACATGGTCCACACTACAGGACTTTACTGCCCTAACTGCAAAGTCTGCTCTGGACTGTTTCAGTAGCAAAGACCTGCTAGTTCTCCGTTTATGACATGACTATATATCAGGTGGATTAGGGGAAAGTAGAATTGGACTGTATTTACAAAGGTATACATTTTCAATGCATACATTTAAAATGTTTAAATCATAACCTTTCCCCCTTTTTTCCCTATTAATTCTTAGAGGAACAAAAGAATTATTCTTTTGAAATACTCTCATTTGGATGAATAGTAATTTTGTATATGTTATTCATTCTGTTGTAACACTTTTCTAAAAATCTGTAATTGTTTTCTTATGTTATGAACATAATATAAGCTGAGGTGTTTTTGTAAGTACCTCTTACTAGGGAGAGCTGACAACCTTGACTCATTTTACTATTCAATTTCACTTCCACAATAGCATTAATGTTGTTGAACCTAGAACGGCTTTCTAAGCTCCATACCAAATAGTGACCGCTGAGTATTATTCACAAAGTCTGTCAACATCCTGTTTTCTCACATTACAGATGCCTTTAGGACCTCAACGGATTACACATAGGAGAATTGAAAGCAAACAAACTAATAACTAAAAGAAGACTAGCACAGTATGTTATATCAAACAAAGAATACATATATACATAAATACAGAAACACATCCTGACAGTTTAATTTTTTCAATATGAAATTGCAGGATTTTTATTTCTTTTCTTTTTGAAGTTATACAATGTAAAAAAAAAAAATATATTCACAGCATCACCCGTCAAGTGAAATGTATTAGTTACATCAGCTAATAAAATACTACTCAGAAAACGTAAAACTCCTATACACTCCTATAATGTAAAATGATTCCATTTGTCTTGCACTTTGATGTAACTGATAAAGCTCCCTACACTTTCTCTATTTTTGGGAGGATTATTGTTTCTTTTTATTCTTAAATTGCCAGGCGTCCTTTGCGCCTACATCTCGGTGTCCTTTTCTGAGTACACAACACATGTAGTGACTTGGGATAATATTTCAGGTTCAACTGTATGTTCATGTATGACACCAGAGTGTGACACCAGATTCACGGAAGAAGGCAATATTAAATGTCTAAGTGACATATTTTATTTTATTTGGTAGGACAGAAAAGTAAAGATAAAAAAAATATTAACGCATTTCGAACTTAAATTAAAGTGAATGTTAAATTACACTACATAGCTGTTTAAATGGAAATATGATTTGCGTTGATATTTGAAACTACAGTGTCTTTAGTTTGTAGACGCCGTGTCATGAATGCTCAGAAGTGAAAACCTCAACACCTATGAAGTAACTCAGACTACAAGACAAGGGCGGTGACAAGCATTTCTGTAATTGCTAAAGACAACACTCCAATTTCAAACAGCAATGTTTCTTTGTGACAGCAAACCGTGACAAAGTTTCTCTCCGGTGCTTAGTGACAGGAAGGTGACAACATTATTTTTTTGTACTGCTTTGCTCTTTTGTGACAAGAGCTGCTGTTTTTTTTTTTTTCATAGCTGTCGAAATGCAGGAAAGCGTTCACTTTGGGGAAGAAATTAGATTTAAAGAAAAACACATATATTAATGTAGTCGTACCTTGCTGCATTAAAGCGCCAACTGCAAACCAAAAGCTGTTTAGGAGGGTGAAGTTGTTCTCCACGATGTCAGTTCCTGGGTTGCAAGGATGGGCATCGTACCATTCATAAGGACTGAACCTGGAATCGAAAAACAGGTTGGAAAATTAAAGCTTCATCGTTGTAAAGCAGCACATCCCGGTTTATTCATATTTGGAGGGCTGTGTATGAAAGGGGGTTCAGGTGCAAAGTTCGACAACTGAAACATTTCAACTAATTGGACCATCCCAGTGGTGGATATAGTGATAAGACTTTTTAAACTTTCTCAAGAATTGCTTTTTATACGTTTTTTCTCCACCTATAGTGATACGTATCATTAGGTAATTAGCCCTCAGTGCAAATAGGAAAGCATGAATGATCAACATCAGCATCTACCTCATAAGGGTAAAATTTTGTCAAATCAGGAACAACTAGGTTAAGATTTGAAGCTCCAGATAGAAATGAATTGAAACACATACTGTATGTGGTATATCTTATGTAGGAATGGGTAATGTCTGTATAAAAATCTCTGCAATGGAAGAAGTCGAAATCATTTTCTTGTAGTAAGAAAGGGATATATCCACCAAGATTAATATTAAATAGCACAAGGTTAGTGCCTACAATGTCTACATCAATGGAAATGGAAATGTATTTTTAGATTGGTAGCACTGATGTAACACGGTGGGGCGCTCCCTTTTCAGTAGGACCCCCAACGCCAGCACTGTCAGCCCCCCCCCTGAGCCAGGAATACCACTGGGTCTGCAACCATGCTCCCTCAGTCCCAGCAGAAGTGCTGCTTGCTGCTGGACTTCCCACTCCTCAGCCAGTACGTCTGTGTTAAGTGTGTTACTTTGTATGTGTTACTGTGCAAGAATGTTACTGTGAGTGTAAGTATATTACTGCATGTTTGTGTAATTATTTTACTGTATAAATGTACATGCCTAAGCAGGTTATCATGCACAAGTGTGTTACTGTGTGCAGTGTTTGGGTGTCTAAGTATGTTACTGAGCATGTGAGTTTGTGTGTAAGTATATTATTGTGTAGATATGTAAGTATGTCAGTGTGCATGTCAGTATGCTACTAGACTACCTCCCCACATCTCAACAGTGGGTAGAAAGAAACTGGGGACCCCCACAGTTAAGCCACTGATGGGTATGCTGCATTCCTCTATCATTATTACGTCACATGGTCTTCACCGCTCAAAAAAAAAAATACAGTAAAAAACATATTAGCACATAAGATAATTTATTGCAAATTTCATTAAAAACACAAAGAATTTCAAACATACTGTATAGAAAATCAAAATGAATCAAAGATGCCCGATTCCTTATTGGTGCAAGATCCCAAATAATTCATATAGCATGTCCAAAGAAAATACCATGAGCTACATCATGTAGTCCAGGCACTCAACATAGACCAATCATGATTATGACGGAACATCTTTGATAGGCCTACTAATGGTTTAATTTATGTTTTATATCATATAAGCCCCATTGATGCAATTATGTGAATTGTGTTTTGGCATCCGGCAAGCACTCTCATATTTGACCATTTTTTTCTTTCTTTTGCAGGTGAAAATGTTATTTTTGGAACCAGAGTGGCCACAATTTTGCTTTTTTTATGTCTTCCAGGCTGGCATTATACATTTTTACTATAAAATGAATAAAAGTCTCGACGGGCCATACAGATTCCTTAGTGTTTTCTAACTACCGTACTTTGACCCAGAACAAAATGTTAATACTGATGACTATATGAATATTGAAATAGCTGTCCGGTTTTATTATTACTTTGCAGTCAGATATTCACTACTATTAGCACAAAGCACACATTTCCTTTGCCTCTGATATAGTCTCAGAGGGATGACCTTGTGATAATTGTGATCTCCACCAGTCAAAAACACGAAGCACTCATGGATAAAAGGCAGTGCTGTGAATACAATGTCACCCCCTCACATTTAGGAACAGTAAGTCCTGCAAACAGAACTGCAGGCTAACATTCAAATGACAGCACAGATGAAAGCCATGAATTTTTTAGGCAGTGAAGTGCACTTTGAAGGAAGAGTTTTAAGGTCTGGGAAGCTAATATGAAGTATTGATAACCAGCTATAGGAGAATCTAGTGATTGCGTCAATAGGAATTTTGTTCTGCGATGCACAGTTTGAATAGAAATGTTACATAAATATTTTACCAAGCAGAATATGTAATGTATAATAATGATTTCACAAGATGAATATCCATGGGAAGTTTCAAAGAGGTTTCATACTGTGAACACATTCAGAAGATATAATTAATGTTACTAATTTTGATTAAAGTTCTGTGCTCTACAAAATACTGCGTGCACTAGTCTTTGAAGCACTGAAAGTTCTCATTTGTGCAATGTTAAGTTGCACAGAAAACGCACACTAGCATTCTAATGATGAACTTGGTGGTTAAATTGTGAGAAGAACCTGGGAACTTCCTAGGGTAGGCTACCAGAAGCTCTCCCTCTTTTGCCGGAGT
Organism: Spea bombifrons; assembly: GCF_027358695.1. Classification (NCBI taxonomy): domain Eukaryota; kingdom Metazoa; phylum Chordata; class Amphibia; order Anura; family Pelobatidae; genus Spea; species Spea bombifrons. The sequence goes on along the minus strand of NC_071088.1, from coordinate 70,117,076 downwards.
GGCTTCTTCAGTTGAGAATAGCTACCAGTGACGGGGTGGCTAGCCCTAGACAGTCAAGTGTGTAGGCAGTAGTAGCAAGTTGACGTGGACAAATACCACTCACCTGCCTGGAAAGAAAGTAAAGTGAAGTAGGGCTTCATTACATATTTATTGGTTGTGGGTGAGCCAGTAGCACAGCAGAACTTTGATTATCAAACCACTCATGAGCTGAGCTGGACTCATCAAGGGATTCACGCACAGGCTTTTGGATATGCCTGAGGACTCAAGTACAGAAGGGCCGGATGCTTTTATTAAGCAGGAACATTTCATTTGTGGTCATATTGATTGCTTCACTTTTTTGTTTTTTACAAATTTGCATTGCAACTGCTGCTGATACATAACAATAGTAAGTGTCATGTTTCGGTATTGTGGGGCTTTAAACGAACAGAAACGGTTAACGCTTACTGTGAAACATAAAAATGTAAACTTTGCAAATATGTTTTCTGTCCAGCTCGTTACGTTTTTCCTAATCATGCTGTAAAAGTGCAAACTTTATGGTGGCTGCTTTATGATTACTTTTAGCCTAATCACACGCATCTACTGAAAATAATACTTTAATACTGCCTTTTTTATGTATTTTTGCAATCGCCTTTTCTTGTATTGTCAATAATGCTGCCACATTAGCTGGAGATACTTGTATAATAAAAGATGTGTCTAGATTTTGGAAAAGGTAGAGACAGGGGCTATAGTAGGATTCAATTCTATAGATATTTTTCTGCACAGGTCTTAGACCAGTGCTGGAATAATCTAGATACTCAATACTTTATATTGTATACATTTAATATTGCAATACCTATAAAGATAACACTCGGTGAACTAGGACATCTGGAATTATATAACTTATTTTTAAAACAATATAAAACCTGATTATAAGATACTTTATTATCTTTTGTTTAAAGAACCAAATGTTTCACTGCCGGATGATGCACAACAAAAGTTGTGGTGGGTCTAGTGTATAGATATAGATATCAATATCACATTTATTTATATAATAAAGGGGTAATTTGAGGCTGCTTAGATATGCTTATTATATATGTTATACAGATGCTACCAAATTATTAACTGGAGTTACTGGTTAATTGTTATTTATTTGTATTCTTAAAATCCAGAAGCCCCTCTTAATCTATCTACCTATCTATCTATCTATCTATCTATCTATCTATCTATCTATCTATCTATCTATCTATCCATCTATCTGTAGGTTTTGAATCCCATGTTTCATATATAAGGAATACTAACAGGATTATATCCTGCCAGTATGGACAAAACATGTCAGGTGATTTTTTAGGTGTTTTTGCTGACTTGCACCATCACCATGTTACTTGGCTTTTGCACAGGTTGAACCTTTTCCCGGAGAATATTGCGGCTATTTTCAATTGTACAGATGGGTTGAGGGACCTGTACCCAAAGTTCAACATGGTGCTCCCCTCCTGCATGTCTTATTTGTAAGGAGGAATCATCTCTGTCACTTGTATATTTACACAAACTAAGAAATTCAATACATATGTTCCTATTTGTTTAAATTATTGGCAAAATTAATTTATAGGGCCTTGTAAATATTAAGATAATTCTGAAAAGCTGCAGTTTAGCAGAGGAACAAGGAACTTCCCTGATTTCAATACCAGGATGTTGTGATCAGTTATTTGACATAGTCGGTCTTAGGTAAGACTTTGTTTTTGAGTTAGGGCTTCCACTGCGTAAGCATTCTATTAGGAGGGCAGTACAAATTTATCTGGGCATAGCAGGTCACAACTTTGGAAGCATAGCATTGTCCAAAATGTCTTGGTATGCTGAAGAGGACATACCAAGACATTTTGGACAATGCTATGCTTCCAAAGTTGTGGGAACAGTTTGGGGAAGACCATTTTCTATTCCAGCATGGCTGTGCCTCAAAGCAAGGTTCATAAAGACATCTTTGGATGAGTTTGGTTTGGAAGAGCCCTGACCAGAAGCTCATTGCACCCATTTGGCATGAACTGGAACGGGCATTGCAAGCATTGCAAGGGTTGTACAGGATGAAGGGACATATAGTTCCACAGAAACACTCTAAAATCTTGTGGAAAGCCTTCCAGAAGAGTTAAAGCTGTTATACATTGCTATGTAGTTGGTGCCTTCTTTGTAGCTATATGTACTGTATTTAGAATGAGATGTCATAAAAGTCCCTATGCAATGGTCAGGTGTCCCAATACTTTTGTCCATAGAGTGTATTTTGATTGGTATGTTTGGCCAGCACCACATAGGGTCAAGTATTGTCTATGCACATGTAAAAATAAATTATGTGAAAATGCATTCTCTGAGAAGTTTAACACTGTTCTGTGGAAATGCTACAATTAACTTGAAAGTGGACATTAGCATTAGTGAACTAGATGGCAAGAAAGCAGCCATTAAGTATCACACATGCTGAGACTTTGAAGATAGAAATAGTGCAAAGCACTTACATCAGCTTCAAAGCAAGCATTAACATTAGTGAACAATTTCATATTTTAAAGCTAATAATTGGCTATTTCAAGAATCCATCTATATATGTGACTAGCTTAATGTTATCAATTTGGTTTTCAAAGTATCCAGTATTGTTATTCCAGAGATGGTATTTTCTTCAAACCAAATGCACATTGAAACATTACACTTGCAAAATAACCAAAATGCAGCTAATGTTGAGCAAACAAGCTGGTCCTCCCATGTCTATATGAACACACGCATGGACCATGTATTTAGGGGGTGAGTATAGATCATGAACAAATGATGCCTTCACCTTAGCTTGGTTCATGCCATGGCTAGCCTGCCCACTTTTTAGTTTTAGCAAGCACAATAGTGCGTATTGTACTTTATAGGCAATAACGCAAGGGAGATGAAAATATGTCTTACTATTTTACATGGAATGGAAGGAATGGGATAACAGACTGGAGGGGTGACAGAGAGTAATAATATGACTGATGGGGTAACCAGAGTAGTAAATTGACTGGATAGAGGAGCCTAATAAAAGCACTGGATGAGTACAGAATAGAAACGTCTGGAAACTTAGCCTGTGAGAATAACTACACTGGAGTGGCCAACAGCTAGGTGAGATATAGCTGAAAGGGAAAGAACAAAACCAAGAGAAGAGGTTTTCTTGTGAGAATTTTCTGACAGTTAAGGGGTTTACAGACCAAAAAGGTTAATAAAATAGCAGAACAATAATGGCTAACTGTATCTGGAAAGTAGTGCTAGAAGAAATAAGGGTATATTAGGTGATGCATGGATAAGCAGGGGTTAAAAGGACAGCTGCGTACAGCAGTTAGTGATAAGCTGTTTAGAGGGATGAGACAAAATATCTCCCACTATATTAGGTTTTGGAAACTTCAGGGAAAGAAACACAGATTTCAAATACTTCTATACAAACCCATTGTGTGTTCCAAAAAGAAGTATTGCCAGAGTTTTTGTAATCATTTAATACAGTCACATACTTCCCAAATCCCTCGTCACTACCGATCCATCCTTACTACCTTTCCATCCTTGATGTCCCTCTTTCCTGTTGTCTCAAAATTTTTGGTGGGTATGAAGGTATCAAGGTTACAATAATGTAATTATTCTCCTTTTTTATACCAGTTGTTATTGTGTGTGATTTAAAATGATTCCATTGATTGTAACAGCGCTAAGGATTCTGTCAGCGCTATATAAATACATAAGTAAAATATAATGTATAGAAACAGCTGAAAATGTGTAACTAAATACTATGTAACTTTTTCTAAATGCCTTATTTGGTTACATAAGTAACTTTCTAAAGGTCACAAAATCACATCAAAAGTATTGGTAAATCCCTGCTTCCTACCCACACCTCTAACTGCCCACTCAGGCTATTGTTAGGAGGTATGCAGTCATACAGAATGCCCCCATGTCAGGCATATGTATAAATATCAAGGCTAAGTGGAGAATAAGGAGAAAAGTGCGATTAATGAAATGAAAAGAAACGAGACTTTAATCAGAAGCTTAACAGTTGAATCCCAGGATATGAAAAATGGAGCAATGGTTACCAGGATAAGTTCGTTTAGGATTCAAAATCATTGAATCATTGAACTAACTTAAGAAAATTCACCGACTCTGTAAATAACAAAACTGACAATTAAACAAATTTCCAAATCCCTGTTCTCCATTGCACATCTGGTCTAAACATTCAGGAGTTATTTGGGCTCCAGGGGAAGCATTTTAAGATCTAAAATAAAAATATTACACTCAACCATAACATCTTCTGTTGTACAATGTTCAGTACACGCTACGTATTTTTGTTATCATTTATAATTCTGTTGTAAATAAATCAACTACTTTGCATATGCGGGCAAGCTGTGTCCTATTCAATTAGCAGTCCTCAATACATCTGATTTACTTAGGTTAGACCCTGTCGGGTTAAAGAAAGAGAACACAGCTGAGTAGAAAGATCAAAAAGACACTGATGCCTTCAACTGGTACCGTGCATGAGCCTTCACTGTCCAAGTCACAAGGCATATTCTAAAACTTGTAATATAGCAATTTGAGCCCAGTGAAGGAAAATCTTGTAAAATCCATTAAAACCAGACCAGAGATATAATGAAGTGACATTTAGCCCATGTTCAATCCGTCTACCAATGCAGGTTGTATATTAGAAGTCTAGCCTGTTTGACAATTAGCCTCAGGCTCCTACCATCTCATGGATAAGTTTAAGTAGAAATATGATTTCTTATTTAACACGTTACTTTTCTCTCCTCTGTCTTTTTTTGCTGTGACACTGGGAAATAATGTTCATAAAATGAACAGTGAGAAAATGCAAGTAATAATAAAAATAGTGATTCATGCACAAATTACATCTCCAGGGATAGGTCACAGTCTCTGGCTGCTGCATGGCACAAAAAATATATCTCTAGAGAAATACAATATTTCTTTGTGCTAATTGAACAAATCTCTTTAACACTAGAACATAGTGCCTCTCCATACGCTACACCTGGTATGGGGGGGTATTTGCTTCAGGGCAATCTAGGCTATTGGAGTTATGGTGGACCATGGGCCGCAGCAAGCAATATAGAGCCATGGTGTCAATGGTTAGGTGATATGTGTTCATTATGTACAACAATAAAATTAACGTCTAGATAAAGAAAGCAACTTTTGTTAAGAAAGAAAGCATAAACACACAGAACACAAAAGAACAGTAACAGTAATCTGGATAAGCAAAACAATAAAACTATCAAAATATTCTAAATGAACAGCAATAGCAAGATTGTTTAATCAAAGCACTAAAGAGTAACAATGCGAATTGTCATGAAATTATCAAATTTGTATGAAACATTATCTGTGCTCCCCAATGCTTCATATATTACAAAATATGTTTGCATTGCTTACGGCCCTATAAAATCATAAACTGGTTCTGACATTTAAGCACTTCTTACACTCATAAAATATAGTTAAGCTATGAATCAGAAAATCATATTCTTTTCATATAGGCAGATCTACCATTTTGTATAATTGGAATACATTGGACATTTGACTAAATGACACGCACACACACTTCATTAGAATGTGTGGTTTGGGGAAAGAAATGTGTGGGGGCTGGGGCTATAAAGCTTCAACACACCTCCAATTCATTGCCAGGTTATTCTGTTGCCTCATGCACAGAAGCCCAGTGTTCTCTCCTTGGACTCCAGGCGATTTTGGCGATCCTGGGATTTTTTGCTGCCTGCCCCAAACCCAGACCGCCCGACCACAATTCCCTTCTTGGATTTTGAAGCCTTCAGACTTTTTTGCCCTCTGCCATAGAGTTGCAGACGCGTCTAGTGGGCGCAGTCCCTTACAGATTGCGAGCAAGGCCTTCTCGTCCAACATCAGTGCCTGACCTCACAAATGCTCTACTGGATGAGAGGGCATAAAATTCCCACAGAAACACTCCAAAATCTTGTAGAAAGCCTTCACAAAAGAGAGGGAGGTGTTATTGGAGGAACCAACTGCATATTAATGTATATGTATTTAGAATGCAACTATCTTTAAAGCTTTCATTTTAATGTTGGATCTTCTATGGAAAGACCACAAAATGCTCAGTGAACAACTAAAAAAATCACTATTTCCACCGGGAGGCCATCCTGCAAGTCTGCTCTGTGAATGCAAATATAGAGCAGTCATTTGGGTCTAATGCTTTAAGCTCTTAAGGGATTCTATTCCTTAAATGCTGTGGCACATCTATGAGCTTGGGAGCCTTATTATAAGCAACTATGAAATCCATAGTCTAGCATCCTCCTTAATAGCCCCTGAGTTGGCTTTAAGTGGCATTGACCTACAATAATAGCATCTACTGCACCCTAGTGCACAATTCAGATTTGTGTTTCTCTATGACAACAGGCTAATCTTTCTTGTGCTGTTCTTAAGAACACAGTCCTGGGATTTCTCAACTGAAACGGTTTGTATTCCTAGAAACCCATGAAATGCTTTATACAGTATGACTGTAGCTAACCAAATGAAAATATTGCTGTAAAATAATAAAATAATAAACTACTAAATCTAAGACACAAACATTTTTGAAAGAGAGAACATGTTGATAAATAAGGGTATAATGTATAATGAAAAGGTCCTGGCAAAAACCTAGCAAGATTACATCCATAGGATGTAGTAAAAGACACTTGCCTTTAAGACATGACACGCCGTGGTATATAGTATAGTATACTAGTGAGTGGTGGGGAGGCTGGGCAGCACGCCTTGGGTCAGTGCTAAGGCAGCTTCTGAGGTAAATACACCACTGCAGATGAGTTCATCTAAGATCATTGTTTTATTATTATTATTATTGTTTTATTTATAAAGCACCAACTATTTACACATAGCTTCTTACGCTACATATATTCAAAAAGTATGACGCTTGCAAGCCTATCTAAAAGAGTTGACTCCAATTCAGGTCTCACAACAGGCAGCTTCACCTCCTCTACTCTTGGTGGAGTGTTAATAGCCATAACTAACGATAATTGACCAACTGCATGTTTAATAAGTTAGTTAATCATATAAGTTTGTGCCTGATCTTAAATCTTGGGAGATTTAACACACCATGGAGGCCACTTAGGGAAAGCAAGATTTGCTTTCCTGGGACACTGGGAACCTAAGGCACTGGATAATTTTCACAGCATGTCAGTGGGCAACGTGGAGTCCTAATTAAGGGCCATATTCATCAACACTAAAGTAATTTGGGGACAGTGCTACATTTCTTGAAGTCACAGCAGGCACAAATGGAATGTTTCTGCTAATTGCTTCAAATTTAGCAATCGGCCCAGAGTTGCCTTGATAAAGAGTGTTCTAAAAGTTATTATATGCAAGTTAAGCAAATTGATATCGATTTAGGTTGGAATTAGCGGTTATATTGAGTGCTTACATATCAAAAAGCAACTGGGAAAATTCTGGTGCCAATTTAAATGTTTCTCGTAAATCACGTTGGTGCCAAAACTTAGGGAATACTGCTCACAGTTCTTTGTGGTAGCTGTGGACTAAAATGGCCATAAATTTTGTTAACAGTGCCAAGGCTCACTCACGTTTGTTAACTACTTTTGCGTGTTTCCCGTGGCAAAATGCTTCATTGCTGCTTCCTTGAAATCATGACCAGTTCCATACTAAAATCTGTTTCCCTGGAAGTGCCTCAAAAAGCTTTAGAGTTATGTGTCAATGAAGGGGCGATGACATTCTGAATGCATCAGTCATTATAAGGAAATCAACCACACCTGGGACATCTCAGGGTTTGGCCTTGTATTTTAGGGATTTTGCTCCAGTCTCAGGTTGAAAACTCACAGCTCACACAATCTGCAGCTGACTCAGTCATACTCCGTAGTGACCTGATGATATCTAAGATTTTTAACTAGTGCTTTTGCTAACAGAATGTAGAAATTGATATGCCTGTTTTAATGCATGTTACTCAGTTAAGCCTGTCATGAACTGTTTTATTTTTTACCGTAAGGGGTTAATTTGCTCATTTGTACTTTAAAGTTTATGTTGTGTGGTTAGTGTGATGAGGGTAAGTTAATAGAGAGTTAGGTAGATAGGGTTAGGTTTAGGTAGAGGTTAAAAAATAAAAAAAATAACTACTTTTGTTTACATTTACTCCCATTTATACTAGCTGTGTATAATATATTTACCTGTTAAACTGTGAATAAATATGCGATTTAAAAAGTAATGTCAAATATGAATGTGATTTAAGTAAATCCTACTTGTCTGGAAAAACAAATATCCTAGATCCTATATTATGCACCTTGCCCTCCCTCGTAGCTCACATTTCCACTGGCACAGATTTTTAGATACGCTCTCACATTTGGAAAGACTTACACACGCCTGTCAAAACATATGCGCATCCCTAACACACACTTACACTCTACACACTTGTGTTAATACATATTTCCTCTCATGGACACTTACACGTTTATACTCACACTTACAATTGCACATTCATGCTTACACACACACACATCCACATCCATACTCACATACACATGCATTCTCACGCACATACACATCAATGCTCATACATAAACATATACACATCCATGCTCACACACCAACATTTTCATATACATGCTCACACATACAGATTCATGCTCACACACAAACACACATACACATCTATGCTGACACATTAACCCATGCACATTCATGCTCGGATACACTTACACATCCATTGAATCCTACACATTCAACACATTCAAGCTCACACACAAACACTTAAACATCCATGCTAACACACATAGACATTCATGTTCACACACACATGCACATTGATGCTCACACAGACACACACATACATGCTCACACACGCTTATACACTCTCACTTTAATGTACATATAGTCATATATATGCAAACTCCCTCAATTACCATCTCTCTCCCTTTCTTACCTCAAAATCAGCTTTCCCTCCCGTTATGTGAACCTGCTACGTTTCTGCCTCTCTGGTCTGGTCCAAAATCGTTCACAAAGGGCTGGCGAGCAATTTTGGACCGGACCGGGGCACCGTGCTCATGGGGTGTGCCAGTGTGACACACCCTGATGAGTGTCACCCTAGGTGGATGGCTTACCCCCCTAAGTACGGCACTTCTAAATGAAAAAGAGGGAACTAACATTTGAAGAAAGACATAGCAAAAACACAAAAGTTTATTTGGTCCTTAGAATTTAGCAGCTCCTACATTTTTGATAAAATTTTACTACATTTAGTACAGTTATAAATAGTATTTTCTGTTAATACCTGTATCAGAACAACAATTATTGTATAAAGTACAAGATGACACCACAAGCTTCCTGACAATAATTTTTCCCTTTTTCCTTAAAATAAAGGTTCTGGGTTATCCAGAAAAAACAGCCCTATCAATGGAACTACACATAGAATGTTCCCTATTGGCTCTACAGAGCTTTAAAATGGGGCTTTGGCTGTATCCTTTAAACATGGATTAGAGATCAGACCAGTTGCAAATCCATTACAGATAAGATCAGAGGAAGCAGAAAGGTGTAGGTGGTTTTTAAAAGAAAGATTAGCTGATGCAGGCTTAGGATCATAAGAGCTCTTGTTTATAATATTCAGGCAAAGGAGGCACAATAAAGCTATTTATTCAAGACACTCTTTAGTTCAGCACCTGCTCTCCTTATACAAGCTTATTTTATTTACGCTGAGAAGCGGAATAGGTTTGTTAATTTATTGCTGGTACTTACGCAGTACACTATTGTATTACTTTTGTAATGGTAATTGGGTTCTGTACTTGTGGATAAGCATATTTGCTTTCCTTCTTTAAAGGAGACAAGTGACTGTTTTAGTTAAGATAGCATGCACCTGTGCCATAAGAACCAGATTCTGATTAACACACTACTGTAATATGTAGGTGCACTGACTATATATTAAAAACTTCATGCAAAACTGTGTATGCTGCAAAGAATTGACAGCCGAGTGGGGAGCAGACTGTATGCTACCCTACCTCCCAAGAGTCCCTCTTTACGGGGACAGTCACTCTTTAGGATCTGTCTTTTCTCCACTGATGTTTCTGTTTTCTCAGACTGTTTGCTGAGTAAAAGAGTTCCACCTGTTCTACAACCATAACAGAAAGTGTTTATAAATGAAGCGTGTAATTACATTATTACATTTTGAGCCTCTTCAAGGCAGTAGATGTAAGGGATATGTCACAAAAAACTAGTCCTTGCAGACCAAGACACATCCCCTATTATGTCATTGCATTTTTCACCAACATGGCTAAATTCCTGCTGTTGAACAGGAGATCAGGCTGTCAAATGAACCATATAAAAGTTTTTAAAAATCCCCTATATGGACAAAAGTATTGGGACACCTGATCATCAAACCAACAGGGACTTTTATGACATTGCATTCTAAATACACAGACATTGATATGTAAGTGGTCCCCCTTCGCTGGTATAACATCTTCCCCTTTTCTGGGAAGGCTTTCCACAAGATTTTGCCCATTCACCCAGTAGAATATTAGTAAGGTCATGCGCTGATGTTGGATAAGAAGGCCTGGCTCGCAATCTCTATTCCAGTTCATCCCAAACATGTTCATTGGGGCTAAGGTCAGGGCTCTACACAGGCCAGTCAGGTTCTTTCACACCAAACTCATCCAAATATGTCTTTATGGACCTTGCTTTGTGCACTGGGGCACAGTCATGCTGGAAGAGAAAAGGGCCTTCCCCAAACTGTTCCCATAAAGTTAAAAGTATTGTCCAAAATGTATTAGAATGTCCCCTTCAACCCGACTTTTGGTGACGTTCTCTCCCCCATTAGAAGGGTCCAGGAGAGGGCATCACCGGAAGAGTCGCCTTTTTCGCCGAAGTACCTGCTGGGTTATGACCATGGAGATGTGGCCGAAGATAGAAGATTGAATATAGCAGATTGAACATAGAAGAAAAAGGGAAAGGAAGAAAGGAGAAGATAAAAGATGAAGAGGATGCAGGGGTGGTTGTTGGAAGTGGTCGGCAGAGAAGGTAGGGAAACATTTAGAGAGCGTGACAAAGAGAGTGAACAAGAGCTTGAATGAGAGCATGAGAGAGTTAGTGAGAGTCTAAGCAAACATGATCCCACAAATTTTGAAAAGAAAATTCTGAGCTTTTTGCCTTGTTTCTGGTAGGGGGAGTCTAGCTTCGTTTTCGTGGCTTCGTACGAATCGGCAAATTACCAAAATTCACTTAATATGCAATTCAGACAAATCCAAATGCACAAATCTAAGGGACAGATCCTGAGTAACCATATAACAGGCATATCATAAAAATACCTTAGACCATCTTACCTTGCTATAACAAAGAGCACACAGCTCACACCCAGGTATGCTAGAAGGATGTACATCCAGATGTCAGGGGACAGTGGGTTCAGGAAGGAGAAGACGCTGGGGCTGGTTCCATTGGCCTTTCTGTACAGGATGCTGATTCCCAGAGTCATGAATGGCTTGGTGAAATCAATAACTTTCTCACGAATGTGCGTGATAGTGAGAGGAGCAACAGCCAGGTCTGCTTTCTGAAAAGACACAGACAGGATGGAGGTCACCATACATACTGCTTTGTCGTAACATGTTTTGCATGTTTTATACACTTCATTTGGTGTAATGCTATTATATGCTTTGTGGCAAAATTGGTCTGTAACACCATGTGTAATTACAGCTATTTATGTTGAACTGTTGTTACATTCTGCACTAATTTTTTAATACAGTCTGATACTCTTACATGCCAACTAAACAACAGATCAATAGTTTGTTCATTTTGTTAACAAAAGACTCCCCATCTGAACTCAGAAATTTCCCACAATGCTCACTTAAAAACATTTGATGCCAGATAAGAAAAGCCCACAGAATAATAACATATACTGTATTTATTTGTCCATCTCTGTGATATTACCATTATACTCTGTACAAGGGATACATCAATGTCAGAGCCTATGAAGTGATCTACAGCTAATGGTGATGACTTTGATGTAGGTGACCTTAGTTCACTGACAAATATCAGCTCCTGTTGTAAACTCACTTCATCATACCTCGCGTTAAAAACGGGGTTGTAAACTCTTGCAGAGGCCTAAGACATAATAATACCATCAGAATCTTTCTAACATGACAAATGTCCGAAACAGGACTTCAGATAAGCAGATACAATGCCTACAGTTCTATTGTGTAGTTTATTCCCAGTAGAATCACATTGTTATGTAAATAGAATGAATTTAAAATCATGATAGCTAATTTATACCTAATCAGAAAAATTAAATCTGTAACCCCCGCTTAATATATAATATATTGCTGGTAACTATTCCATTGAAATAGTGGATACACAACATCTATAGTATTGTTGTAACTGTACTTTTATGATTACATACACTCTAGCAATTCTATTATGCATAATGCCACACAGAAGAGGCCTATCAGCATTTTATTCCCACCCTTGATGTCTATTCTGGTCCATATGCTTTTCTGTGCTCCAATTCAAATCTCTATAATACAACAGACCTGGGCAACAAACTGAGTAATACATTTAATGGCTTTTTAAAGCTAAACACCCACTTACCTCAAGAGAAAAATACACTGTTGAAAACAACTGATTGACAACCAGTGTCATACCCTAGAGGCAATTTTACTGGCATTTTGCCCTATCGTCCTTGAGCCAATTTTACTGGCATTATATCGCAATTAGCCTTTAGGCCAAAAAACAGGACATCTACATGATACAGAACCTGTGGTCGGCAACACTGTCAAAGAACCATGGATACCATGTTTCTTTGACACCCTCAGATAGGGATTTTCTTCTTAAACTTTGCAGTGAACGACATAAACAGGGTCAGACTTTAACTAAGTTTGGAATATATTTGTCCCAACCTATATTTAGTGCAGGACAATTGTATGCCAGTTTTTCTGGAGCTACAGCTGAAAACGCAGTCAAGGTGAAAATTCTGTCTGGTACCATGGGCTTCATTATCTAGTAATAAATAAAAAAAAGGCCATTCTTATTTGAATGTGCTGCTGGTTATAGTTTTGGATAGTAATATTCACTTTTTCATCTAGTTTGTGATTTCTCATTCAGATTTCCCCATCAGAAATGAGGAGGTTCACTAGATCAAGGACTTTGTGAGGCTTATTAGCCTCCATCAATATATTTGAAGATGACATTTTCCCCGGTATTACTCAGTCCTACTAATTGCATATCCTTTCATGAACGAACACCCAGAGGGTGGAAAGTAATGATGAGGGCTACATCTCAGTACATTTATTGTTAATACTCTCCTTTAAATTTACAGGCGGATGGAAGTCATACTGTTGACTAGCACCGGTAGTTCTTCCAAGGAAACAATAGGCTTCAGAGGGTGACAATCATAATTTATTAGAATATTAGAATATTGTATAGTTCACACCCATTTAAGGGAAATCATACCCCACAAGTAAGTTACTTAGAAAATGTAATACATTCATACAGAACCCCACATGTTAGGTATTGCAAATGCCCACATTAAATGAACGGTGACCTGGTAGAACCTCTACCTCACAGCTGTTTCTGGACAATGACATTCACCATCATCTTCGGGCAATAAGCAACTTTATGACAGACTGAATCTCCTATAGCACTATTAAATCTGTACCGGGGAACAATGTTTACTTAAAGGCAAATGGTCAGCTTCACATCATTTAGCATTCGTAAGTCTATTTAAGAAACCTATAGCTTGTTGGTTTGTTCATTTAATATGATTGTTTTGGAGATATTTTATGTAAAAGTTTTCGCTATTGGATTTATGTTGGTTTATTTACTATACAGAACTGTAAAATGATGTAGGACATATTTGTTCATGCATCCACAGAGAGGTACACATGCTTATTTAGATAACCTGCTATTCCTTATAAATAGACTCCAGGGTAAAGGTTTTCCAGCTGTTACTGGAGAATAAGCAGATATTTTAAGATATCAGGAACACTATAACTGGGCTCCATCTCCTTAATTATATGTAGCTGGGTCAGAAATCCATTATGCACAGGAATACAGCCATAGTTAATCGCAATAAACTGCAGAGCTATATATATAAGAGCACTTTATACAGAGAGCACAGATGTGGGAAGAAAGACGGAGTCATAAAAGCAGTAAAGAAGCAAATACAGGGGAAGTTGAGTTATTAATTAAATGTACTGATGGCTTTTAAATTAGGACGGAGTGATGTTTATCTAGCATTTTGACTTTGCTGCACTCGCCAAACAAAATAAGTAATTATCCTGGCAACTGCTATATTATCCTGGATGCGATAACACAAAGAAATATAGCATGCCGCTACAATGAGATGCATGTAAACACATTAATTGTTATGTGACCTAAATCTGGGAAGAGCTGCCTTCATTACATTAAAAATCCTTAACGGGAACATTTGTTTTATTGCTTGTTTTAAGTTTTTATATCTCCTCAGTTAAAAGCCGTTTTGCCACTTTTTCATTGTTATAAATTATCTGGCATCCATGCAGTACTTGAGAACAATGAAAATGGGAAAATCTTCACCAGACGTATGTAACATCACAAAACGTATAGATCTATGGGGTAGAATGTGCATGTCTGTGTAATATGAGTAGACAAGCTTTTCTAATGTCTAGGGAGCCTTAAGTATGATAAGCAAAGGACTAATGAGATATTCGTTAAATTTTGTGGTGCACATTTTATGCATATGTACTGTATGTACATAAGTCTAGCCAACTCCAAGAAAAATATTTTTTTAAATATTAATATATATAGCATAAAAATTGTAATATTAGACAGATGGAGGAAGAGAAAAACAGTCAGACTTAAGGAAGAAGATTAGTTGAATTTATTTTAACTGTATACCCTTTTTTGTAGTCATTACCTGGCACATTTAGGTACACAATTAAAGGGTAACCCCCAAAATGTATTCTTATTTTTTTTATAAAGCATTACATATGTAATTAATGCATAATAAATGATTTTGCTAAAAATCACTTTTTATCACTTACTTTTATCCTTAACTCTAGAACTTACCTACCCATGATCCTCTGCTACTTGTGAAGGACTTCCTTGTGATCTGGAAGCCTCCTGGAAATCGGTAATTGCAATCTGCCCATACCAAAGCCACAATTTTTAAAAACGCAGCTTTATTTTCAAGAATACATGGGTTCATGTATGGGGCCTCTAATGTCAGCTGTGGCTAGTACCAATCCATGTCTGGAGTTCAGCGGGGAATGGTGATGCTGAAGTGTAGTGAATAATCAACTTATTGCAGGCTGTTAACATGGATAAATGCTGGACTCCCTTTATATAAGTTTTCCTGCTCTTATACTTCAAGTAATAATTACTTACATGTTAGTATGGGGACTATGGGAGAGGGTAGTGAGGTCTGAAGATCAAAGTAATAGGTAGAAGTTAAATGGGCAGGGTGAAATAGTGTCAGGACCTGGGCCAGCAGCCCAGTTGCAGGGGATACCAGGGGCTCTGTTTGTACCCCTTGATGCATCATGACTGGTAGATAGGTACAGACAGGCACACAACAGACAGAAAACCAGGACTGGAATTGAAGAATAAAGGGGAACTGTAGCAAGGACAGGGGAACTGTAGCGAGGACAGGGGAACTGTGGCGAGGACAGGGGAACTGAAGCAAGGACAGGAGAACTCAGAATGTCAGGGCACACAGCTTGGAAGCCCTCAGGCAGGGCAAACAGCTTGGAAGCGGTTGGACAGGCAGGTAAGTCTGGGGCACAAATCTGGATCGTATATGTAGCCACAGTCATCCGCGGGAGAAGCTTATGCAAGCAGACCAACAGGAACCCAAGCAAAACAATGCAAAGGCCTAGACTGAAGGGCAGAGCAGGTATAAAAGGGCAGGGCTAAACTCAGGTAACGTGGCTCAGCTGTCCCAAGTAATTAGAAAGGGGTGCTCCTGAGGGAAGGGTGGCTGCAGGTAGACATGATAATGATAATGAATAATTAGCACATAGTCCATGCTGGCAGGGTGGAACCCTGACAAATAGATTTGGAGAATGGCTGCTCAGGATTTTGTTATGGATAGTATCAATATTTTTCTTGAATTCAACAAAGACTTAAGGTGGAAGAGAAGAGTAGATGAAGGCAAGAGGGCAAGGGCAAAGAAGACAATCAAACATAATGAATAAGTGATGAGGATTAGAATTGTGAGTACAGATTAGTGATAAATATTAGTGTTATTTCACCAACAAGATGGCGAGTTTATGCAGGACACGAGGAGTTTGTAGTGAAGGTAGTATGCAGGAGAGTAAAAGAGCAGGTACAGGGGGGGGGGAAATGCATGTTTGTGTGATCTACCCATTGTACAGCGCTACGGAATTTGATGGTGCTATATAAAACAATAAATAATAATAATGATAATAATTGTTAGCCATTGGCATGGGCTCAAGGGACATGGTTGGGTGGTACCATCAAGTGTTGAGGCATTATAAATTCCTGGCACACTTCTCTTCTGATAGCTGAGCATGCCCTGCATTTTTCAATCAATGAGCCATCTTTCATTAATTCTCACTGATTTAAGAATTTATACAGGGCCATCCAAGCTATTCAAATGCAGAATTTTACTGGGGTTGGCCCTTCAACCCCAGTGGACGTCACTGCAGCACCTCCATTTTGGTGGAAGTTGCCACTAGGTTATGTTCACGGAGATGTGGATGAAGAAAGATAGCAGATTGAAGATAGAATATAGAAGACAGGAGAGAATGGAGAAGAAGAAGATATGGAGGAAGCGGTCGGCAGAAGTGAAAGGGGTCGACAGAAAAGGTAGGGAAACATTTAGAGACTCTGAGAGTGAACAAGAATGATAGTGTGAGTGAATGTGTGCACCTGGCAACTTATTTTGTTCCTGAATCAAAAATGCCTCCAACTTTTGAAAAGGGAACAAAATGTTTGGCCCAAAATGAATGTGCCAAAAAGAAACCGAAACATTAGTCAGAAATGTGTTTTGGCCCACTTTCACATGTCTATTAGGTTGTTAATTTCATGCTACGTGTAATACATTAAGCGATAGAAGTGATTCAGTTATTTTGTTGTGTCATGTGATTACATAATGATGCATTACATTATGTGCTAAATGCATTTTACCCACAATGTGCTAATAGAAACACAAGAACAATATGAAATACATGGAATCCCTTGATTGTAAGTATACTTATCAAATATCCCCTTAAAAGGGTTTATTAAAAATAGTAAATGAGTGGTATGGTCAAAATTCCCATTCAAGTGGGCTGGTCCATTATCTTTGTAAAAGACTGGTTGGCAGGGTAGCTTTAGTGCCCCTTTAGATCAACAGACGTTTTGCCCAGAACTATTGGTTTCCATTCTGTAGTGCATAATTGATTAATCCCTGGTGTTTTTGTGTCCTACAAATAGTAATAAAAAAACCAAAACAACACTGCTTGCTGTAAAAAGAGATTGATAAGTCTATATCTTTAAATCCTGCATCTTATTCAAACCACATATATATTCCTATCTGTTCTATTCCTCAGCTCCTCTGTCTCATTCATATTGATTTTCTGCACCATTTCACAGATAGAGCAACGCCCCCAGTATCAAACAAATGCAGTTGGCCTGTTCAGTAAGAGCTATGCTTCCAGAAACGGCATATAAATGACATATTTAGACGGTATCTGCCATGTTTAAAGAATCCCTTTCACTCCCCTTCACACTGTCTGAATAGAAGTTGAGTCCGAGCGTTAAAAGAAGCAGAAGAGATTTTTTTCTATATATATTCACGGAATATATTTTTTTCCTTCTACTTAACATGTAATGGTGAATTTAGGCGTATGATTTGAGTTTCTTAATTAGA
Source organism: Spea bombifrons (assembly GCF_027358695.1). Classification (NCBI taxonomy): domain Eukaryota; kingdom Metazoa; phylum Chordata; class Amphibia; order Anura; family Pelobatidae; genus Spea; species Spea bombifrons. Next base: position 70,099,276 of record NC_071088.1, on the reverse strand, counting down.
ACTCTGGATTCATATACAGCCTTGTAAGTTAGTCTTACTGTTACCCTAGTGTGTCCTTTCTGAATTGCTTTATACAATGGGATGCCTGCTCATTGGGTCCTAGGTAAGCCACAAAATTAGGCCCCACGTGATTATACCACTAGACATAATTCACAATCCACAGTATTCATAATCCTATATTGCTTGATGCGGCTCTGTACTTGGCCAATGAACTATACAGTAGCATAGACAGCCTTGTGGATTATCTGCCAGCGGCCAAAGGGCCACATGGTTTGGAGACTGTTGGTGTGAGGGGCCCACAGCCTAGAGATCATGCAGTGCCACAAGGAAGCCTACAATATATACTGTATTACTGTGCCCTAATGTATAGCCTCATCTGCTATTAATCTACCACTAACATTACTGTCTATCAATTATGAAGAAAGACATATCCATATTTGAAAAGACACTATCATGCATAACAATACAAATATATAAGTTTGTTTACTTCCTTTTGGGGACCTAAGACTATTGTCCACCAAATATCTGGTTGCACTGGAAATTAAATAGAGCATTGAACAATATTTATACATTTATGGAGGCATATATTGTTATGTTTTGCTGCTTTTGTATGTTGCATATTCTTTGTTTTTCTTTTCTTTCTTCTACTTTTGTGATTTGTACTAGAACTTGGGAACTTGGTGTATATGATGGATAAGATGCGTATATATCTTTGATGTTATTGTAAATGGTATACATGTGTTTCAATTATGGTTAAACCAATAAACTTTGATTTAAAAGTGTGAGGAAATAATACCTGTCTCCCTTAACTTGATGAAAAAAGAAATGTATTTATGTATTAACTTACATTCAATTAAATCCAAACTTGCAAACCTCAATCCTCAATTGCCCTTAATACTAAGTTTAATACTGGACCCCTTCACAAGGTACCAGAGTCCTTGTGGCAGATCATCACTAATGAAAAAAGTCATCTGGCCTTAATTATGGTATAACAAAACCTTACACTGTTTGGGTAAGTTAAAAAAAATATGTCTCCAACAGCATGTTATTTCATGATGGAGAAATGTCAGCGTTATATGCAGTCTTAAATACAATTAAGCGCAGGGACTGTAATGTCATGTTACAGTACTTGGATGATCAGGAACAAGTTATTGGTTAAGTTTGATCAACAACCATTTTTAGCACCTAGAGTACACTGTTCTCCAATGCAGAACGATGATAGTATGGAAGTGTAGCTATGTCATCCTTGTGTCCTTGACAATGAATGTCAAACACAGAGCAAATTAGGCAGCTTGCACAAACTTAAGGTTTCCATTGTCCTGATGAATATTTATGAAATTGGTGAACCTGGTAAAAGTGATCTCCAATTAGAAGTTCTGCTGACAGCAGATTTCTACTGCTCTGCCTAGAAGTGGTGAAGCTACTATAAGTCATCTAGTGACATTACAAAACTAGCCAGTCAATTACCGGACTTTGTCATTTTGTTAGATCTTATCAACCTTGAATTTAATAATGTGCAGAGGAAGATGCATAGAGTAAAATGCATCTCCCACTATTTTGCAGCTCGAAACGCTCTACAATGTTTCTCATCCAGTACTGCGTAAAAGTTTTAGGCAGGTGTAAAAAATGCTGTAAAGTAAGAACGCTTTAAAAAATAGACAGTTTATTTTTATAATTTAACAAAATGCAAAGCAAGTGAACAGATACGAATTTAAGACAAATGAAAACAGCATGATTTTGCTTGCACAAGGTCAGGGATTTTGTAGGCATATACAGATAGGCCTGGAAATATTTTGACACTGACACGATTTTCATAATTTTGGCTCTGCCTCCACCACAATGGATTTGAAATGAAACAACCAAGATGCTATTGAAGTGCAGGCTTTAAGCTTTAATTCAAGGGGTTGAGCTAAATTTTTGTATGAAACATTTGGGAGTTGCAAACATTTTCATACACAGTCCCCTTATTTCACATTTTTAAAGGCTCAAATGTAATTGGGCAAATGAACACAATCATAAATAATGTTCATTTTAAATTCTTTGTGGAGAATCCTTTGCAGGCAATGACTGCTTGAAGTCTGGAACGCATGGACGTTTGGATGCTTTGCCAGGCCTTTATTGCAGCTGTCTTCAGTTGTTGTTTGTTTGTGGGTCTGTCTGCCTTAAATTTTGTCTTCAGCATACAAAAATACATGCTCGATCGGATTGAGATTAGGGGATTGACTGGTCCATTGCAGAATATTCCACTTCTTCCATCTGCTTCTGTCTTCTGTCACATCAATTAACACTAGTGACTCAGTGTCATTGGAAACCATGCATGCCCATGTTGTCACACTGCCTCCACCATGTTTTACAGATGATGTGGCATCATAAACTGTTCTAAGCCTTCTCCATACTTTTTTCTTCCCATCATTCTGGTACAGGTTGATATTAGTTTCACCTGTCCAAAAAATGCTGTTCCACAAACTGGGCTGGCTTTTTCAGATGTTTGAGGCTTAGGTTTAGACCTTGCGATAAACCCTCTGCATTTGCTCTTGTGAAGTATTCTCTTTATGGTAGACTTGGCTGGATGTTGTAAAAGGGTTTTTCTTTACCATAGAAAGGATTCTATGATAATCCACCACTGCTGTCTCCTGTGGACACCCAGGCCTTTTTTGTGTTGCAGTGCTTTTTTGGTGAAGAGAGGGGTACATATTAAAGAGCTATAATTCCTAAATCCTAACTCCAATTTTGATGTGAATATCCCCAAATTGAATCTGAGGGACTACACTTTAAGATCATATTCATTATTTAATTATTATTTCAACTTATTTTGGTAAACAGCCAAAATAACAAAACTTGTGTCGGTGTCCAAACATTTCCTGAATCCTAGTTGGGTATGATATTATACAATTATACCAAACAGGTGCTAATGATTCTCAATTTAATATGAAGGTTGAAACACAAACATTAACTGCAACAGAAACAACAGAGGAACAGCCAAACTCACTAGCAAGGTGAGGTTGCTGAACACAGTTTAGCCATACAAAAGCCATACACCATGGCCTAGACTGAGCACAGCATCAAGACACAAGATAGTTAAACTGCATCAGCAAGGTCTCTCTCAGGCAGAGATGTCAAGGCCTACAGGGGTTTCCAGATGCCGTGGCTATTTTGAAGAAGCACAAAGAAACGTGCAATGTTGAGGACCATAGACGTAGTGATCAGCCAAGGAAATTTAATGCAGCATTGTGCTTATTTCCCATTTGAAATTGGAAGATGTCCATCAGTGCCATCAGCTCAGCATTGGCAGAAAACAGTGGGAACCTGGTACACCTGTCTAATATTCAGAGAAGTCTTGCCTGACGTTGTCATGATGGAACACTTCTGACCAAAAAGTCATACTTCTGATGTGGAAACAGTGCCAAGTGACTAGGGTGCAGATAAACGGTAGCAGGTGTGCTCTGGACATATAAGTCAGAATTTATAATATTTGGCTGTTGCAAAAGACAAAAAACAAAAGGGCTGGAGATTGGTACGAGAATGAGTGTTTTGCACAACAGTGAAGCATGGTGTAGGTTCCTTGCAAGTTTGAACTTGTATTTCTGTAAATCAAGTTGGGGATTTGGTCAGAATGAATGGTCTCCTCAATGCTGAGAAGTACAGACAGATACTTATCCTTCATGTAATACCATCAGGGATGCACCTGATTGGTCCCACATTTATTCTGCAGCACGACAATGACCCAAAACATACAACCAAAGTCATTAAGAACTAGCTTCACTGTAAAGAAGAACAAGGAGTCCTGGAAGTGATGGTATGGCCCCCCAACAGAGCCCTGATCTCAAGATAATTGAGAGGGAAGCTTCTGAGGCTGATAAATGATAAAAATAAACTATTAGCATGTCTATTTTTGAAAGCATTCTTACCTTATAGCATTGTTTCACACCTGCCTAAAACGTTTGCACAGTAATGTATTACACTACTGTTAAGAGATAGAAGGTCTGCCAACTAAACAGTTTCAATATCATAAATTAACTGTATCAACTAAAGAGAAAAGGCCTGATAAAAAGTAAGCTGAAAGAACCTATAAAAACTTACATACCTTGAGCTAGCCACCGTATTAACATTTTTATTGTCAGATGCACATCCATAGACATACTCATAATAAAATGAGGCACATGAAAGAAAGGAAATTGCTTGAACTTTGTATACCCAGTTCAATGTTTCTCCTGTTTTATATGTCAAACAGATCTCATAGATAGGATTTGAGGATCTGAAATAACACTAGGGTCTCAATTGTTTCTAAAAAAAATATTATATTGTCACGGTTCCACTCTGCATCCCGGACTTTGTGTGACTAATATCGCTTGTTGCTTGTCCACTTGCAGCCCCTGGAGGTTACTCGAACTGGCTTTTGAGCTCTGGCTTCAAGTTAGTGGTGCCAGCTGGGCCTCCTTCACCAAATTATCTGGTGAAACTCTGTCCTTAAAGTACATCATGTTTACATCATTCCGGGCCTTTGCATTGTTTGTAGTTGCAGCTTGCTGTCATCGGCCGTGACATATTACTGTTAGCAGTATCCTGTTTCCATTGTGCCGCGTCGAGCCACAGCATCCTGTCCAAGGGCTGTCCAGCCACAGTGCCCTGTCTAAGGGCTGTCCTGCCACAGCGCCTTGTCCGAGGGCTGTCCAGCTACAGCACCCTGTCCGAGAAGGGGTTAAATGGGAGGAGGTTTAATTGCACCTCCCCTAACACATTAATAAGGTTTTGGTAGCAGTATAAACTGCTTTGTGTGCCCACTATGTAGGAGGTGAGAGTAGGTTCTCACCCTACTGAGAGTGTGCCTTGACGTGGCGGGTGAGCTTAATTATGCTTTGGCCAATTCATATAGCCAAAACCTCTCATTTATATTATGTTTATATATTTGTTGCCAACTTTATTAGGGTGAGAAGCGCAGACCGTTTTTGTTTTTTGTATACATTGTACAGCCAACGCACTGTTTTTGCAGCATGCTCACACTGTTTGGTAGGCCTCATATTATATATTTGTATTCTTTGAGCCTGAGACTAGCTTAGCGCACCGACATTTTTTCTTTTCCCTGTTTGTGAATAACTTTATTTGCTTCCCTGCATGGGCATCCACGGGGGGGGGGGATTTCTTGGCAAAGCAAGAGAGGTGCACTTGCCCACACTGGAAATTTGACTTGCCCATCTACCGACAAAAGAATGGCGCATTTTTAATAAAAAAATAAATAAAAAAATTTAATCACGTGACGTTTCTGCACAGACTCATTGCATCATCATGCACATCCCTCTCCAGGAGTCCACAGTGGAGCAGTGCTGGAATCCTGCACTGGCTAACCCGGGGAAAAATAATAAAAATAACTGGGTTGTGTCTGTCTGTGTACAGATGAGGCTACTACAACATTAGCCGGGAGTTAATGTTAACCGGGAGCATTGGCTTTATCCTGCCTATGCCCCACCCCCGGAAACATTTCTGTGGACGGCCAGAAAGAAACCATGTATGTATCAATTTTTATTCACTCTTGGGTAGGAGCTTTCTTTCCACCATGAGCTGATTGATCAACAAGCTTATGTGAATTAATACGATCTTCATCTTTATCCAAGGAAAATAAATAAAATACTTACTTTGATCATTATAGTTTTGGACACATCAGAAGTCATGCATTGAAAGAGAAAAGTTCTAAATTTGGATCCGTCACCATGGAAACCAATGGTAGTTCCCTGCTAGTTGATCTACATTTAACACTTTGCCAAATAAATGCTTTTCATATGTCAACCATTTGTTTGTGCATGTTAAGGCTAGAGTTATGTTCTTTCTCCTTCTACTATTTAAGTTTAACAGCGGTGATACAATGTTATTGTTGTATCTGTCCACCATGGACTACCATAGCGAAGAGGGTGGTAGAAAAGTGGAACAGCCTACTAGTAGAAGAGGTAGAGGATAATTCAGTGAGGGAATTTAAACATGCATGGAATAGGCATGAAGCTATCCTGAATCTAAGACAAGAGCAAGGACCGATTAAGGTCTAAGTCTACACATCTAGTTGACTTTGACACTGTCATATGAAACAATAATTAATTTACATAAACAGTATACACACACACCGAGAATACAGTTAAAGCAATTAGCAGATCAGTCTGCTGGGAAACTCTCCTATCCTGGCTACCAGGATTATGGACTATATTTGGCAGTGGAATGTGGACCTGGATGGGCAAATGTTGTTATTTGACTCAAGAGTTACGATCTTACAAAGATCCTATTACATTACATTACATTCATAAAGCGCTGACCGATTCCGCAGCGCTGTTATAGTCATTAGAATAGTTTATAAACACATACAATAACAAACTGGTGCAAAGGAGAAGAGGGCCCTGCTCTTGCGAGTTTACAATCTAGTCGGTGGTTGAGGGGGAAGTGAGACAATAAGAGAGGACTGCTTGGATGGGGATGAGTTGATCTAGTTCCGATGAAGCTATTGATTGTTCAGATGGCTTGATTAGGGTGATGGTTGGGAGCAATGTAAAGGAATGTTGTATGCTTCCCTGAACAAGTGGGTTTTCAGAGAGGTGTTGAAAGTTGCGTACAAGGAAGAAAGTCTGACGGAACGGGGAAGGGAATTCCACAGGAGGGGAGCGGGATGGGTGAAACCCTGAATACGGGAGTGGGAAGAGGTAGCAACAGTAAAAGAAAGCCGTTGGTCGTGAGAGGAGCGAAGAGGGCGGGTAGGGGTGTATTTGGATAGGAGGAGAGAGATGTAAGGTGGTGCCAAGTTGTTGAGGGCTCTGTAGGTCAGGGTCAGAAGTTTAAATTTGATTCTGAAGGGTATGGGGAGCCAATTAAGTGAAAGCATAGTGGAGCAGCGGATGAGGAACGGCGGCAGAGAAAAATGTATCTATCTGGGGTGTTGAGGGTGGATTGAAGCGGTGAAAGGCGGGAGAGGGGGAGACCGGTTAGTAGGGAGTTGCAATAATCCAGGCAGGATATCACAAGGGAGTGGATTAGTAACTATAATTTTAAGAGAACCTATCCCTATGTGGGTGTCAGAACCACCCACAATGCGGAACATAATTGAAAAGGTTCATCAGTGAAGGAGAGTTTGAGATATACACTAGCCTTGGCCAACTAGGCCTAGAGCGGCAGCCTCTCTGCTGCATCACTGGGATCTCTCCATCCCTCTGACGCAATACATGGTCTTCACATTGCCCCACAATGCTGGCTGCTACTGACACTGCAGCACTGGTTTTAACCCATGCAGTACAAGGTACTTTGTGTCACTGGTCCTTTAGTCAACTCAGCCCTTCTTTAATGGGTCATGTTCTAGTTTAGAGTCAGTAGCATCCCACTGTAGAACACAGTGTGAACCTACTTCCTCTCCTGAGATAGTCTATCACCGGGGGACTATTAGTGGCCATAACTGTTTGATTTGACAATACTCAATATTATTTAGTTTTATCTTATGTTTACTGAACATTTCTTAATAACCAGTACTGTAATGTCCTATTGTGCTTTATGCCCGTTTTTTTTTAATAGGGGTTATTAAAATTGAGTCCCCATTTTTCACGAAAAAAACTCAGACTCAGACTTTTGGAATAAGCATTCAGTTTAAAAAATCCAAAGGCCTGTGTCCAAATATAGGAGCCTCAAAATGAATTAATGACAGGACGCATTCAGAAATCCTACCAATCTAATTATGAGATGAACTGAATCTTAAACAGATTTTGACAAAAAAAGGAAGTATGTCTTCCTTAAATTAATCCTCTTAATAGTTTGTGAAAAGTACATGTGTTGTAATATTTCAAGGCCATTAACACTTGTGAGATAAAAAAACATGACACCCGTGCCTTGAAATTCCAAACATACCTTACTAGAAATGTGCCACCTTGGGATGTTGCCAAATATTCATTCTCGTTCAGAATTGAGAGGTTACATTTACTACCTTATTGTAAATAGAAAACCCTTTTATGCTTCTGTGATAGGGTTACTTGTGAAACATGAATATTATCATTCCATCTGCGAATGGATCCCCATTTTCAATACCAGAAAGAATAGGATATATCAATTCACATTAACTGTGTAAACTTATTTACTTAGAATATATCTTTATTATTTCAAAAATCATTGTCTTGTTGATAATTAACACACGTTTTTGTTATGTATGGTGTTTTAAATCTCTACAGGTCACATCTAGACACCCAAAATGAGTAATGCTTTGAACTGTAACTATATTGAGCTATACTCTTTCATGTATGTAATAGAAAACCGATGTGTATAAATGAAAATGAGTAAAACACATCCAAATGTTGGGACTGAAAGTAGTTGCAAAAAATGTATTTTTTTTGTGAATCCTAAAATGGTTTGTTCAAGAAGCTGAGCATTCTTTTATTCTCTACATTGCCTTGCAGCGTTAAAAATTGTCTAATTTTTGGACACAACAGCCTCAAGGGTGCTTTTTTGAAAATGATTTTATACATAGACATAAACATATGTAGTGCAATTATGCTACTTTTATGACAGTGGCAGAGAATGGTAGGTGTGGTACCGTACATAAAATACAATAAATAATATTTATTAATATTATGCAATCTATACACAGCTGTACTTAGATATGTTTTTGTTACACTGTGATTTCTCTTTGCATTACTTGGTGTGTTTTTTTTTAAATCAGATGTAAAAAAGTAATCCTGGAGAAAAGTGGTGTTATCAGCACAGCATCTAATTAAATCTTCCAATAAGAATGAAAAATGAATGACTATTTTTCATACATGGCTACTGAATCATATTTTATATCTAATTTAGGATTTCTTAATTCCGGATTTCCTCCTGATTTTAGCATTTGGTACGGTATTATATTTTTATCCTTGCGTTTGTCTCTTTCGGGAATATGAAAATCCTTGACAATGGCTATGGTACCACTTAATCTCTTTCACAGATACTGTTATAACTAAATATAGTATTTGAATATTAATCACGTAACGTTTAAATGCTAAAACCTTCTCAAGATTACAATATTTTGAAGGAACAATGTTTTGCTTAAAATAAGATTAAAAATGAGACTTGTGTAAAACTAAAGTTCCTTCAGCTTGTCTCATAGAAACTTGAGGGGTGTTAAAATCCTATACTGTCCATGCTCTAGGATGTTTCCTATGTAGCAAGCTAATGTACTGGCTATGTGACGTGGCTCCACTGCATTCAATCCTGAACCAGACCGCTAGGGAAGTATGCATATTTTTATTAAAACACATACTGTAAGTGTGCAAGCCTGTACGTGTACCATTTGGAGAACTTCTAACAGGTCACTGTTTTTTTAATACCTGTTTATTTTCAGACATTAATCATATTTGTAACATTTCCTATCAATCATGGGATATCTTCTAAATAAGTGTGTTTCATGGTACTAGGTGGGTACAAGGTGGTAGAGTCACATAGCTCTTCCGTGTCTAGGTACCCATACCCTGTGCACCAAACACATTGCTTTTTGGAGGTATCACCTGTCACATACGTCCCTCTTGGCAACTGCAGTGTCTGAAACAGAGCCAAGGCTGTTGTCAATTTAAGTTGTAAACATGGACCACTGTGTAGTTGTCTATCATTATTGAACCATAACCTTGTAAAACTGTGTACACTTTGAATTATAGATATTTGCATTTATACTAGAGACAAGGTTTCCCACAGGAGGCTTCTTTGGAAGAATTTGATAAAGTTGTAGACCAATGTCTCGGAGGATAAAATGACTGTGTTGTTTGTGAAATAGATTTGACCGTTCAGACACCCACTGGGAATGTTTGTCAGCTTCTTGCGTCTGACATTCAGCGTATTTTTGGCAGGCTATAGTCAATTCCTGCACTTTCAATAATCCATCACTATTGTTACAGTGAAAAGTATAATAGGCACCTTTCAACTGAAAACATGAGTTCCTCCTTAGCTGCGCTTGGCAGGCTGCACGATCAGCTTTTGAAAGTGCCTCATGTTTTAGACACCTTGGCTGATACTTACATTTCTGTATTGTATTGCAGCTTGCAGACTCCATGTTGGGAAATGGTAGGGGGTGGGCGAGTTAGTTTATACTATAGTTTGGTTACAACAAACATTAGAGACACTAACTGTGCATACAGCCTGGTGGATATTTCAACAAAACATATAATAAGGTTTCTGGAAATGCTTCTTTTTGATGTGTGCTAAGATGGAATCATACGGAAAAGGAACATTTGGGAAAAGGCAAAAGAATATATTCTTTTACTTAAACTGTAAAATTGCACTATTTTTGAGATGCTGAATGTTATGTACACTAGTGTAGGAATGCAATATATATTTATATATATGTGTGTGTGTGTGTGTGTGTATATATATATATATATATATATATATATATATATATATATATATTGCGTTTGAAGATTCATGGTGTGGTTGACACATAACTTGTTATTAACTCCTTCATTCACTGAGTGACATACAAATTTCCACTAGAGCAGACAAATAACACTCAAAAATGTTCAAAGTAGAATAACATCTTAAATCCCTGGAAATCTATCCACATTCACCGCTGACAGCAGGAAATCTTAAAAGGTTATTGTTTGCATATTCTGACCTTTTTTTCAACATGCAAATAAATAATGAAATTGAAAGAAAATAAATAAAAGTCATCTTAGATATGTGAAGTCTGCTGAGAGCTCTTATTCTGTAGGCTACCACCCCTAGTTACTGTACAGATGCAGCTTTCACTCCACTTATTGTTAAGTGGCTGAGCTGGCCCGTAACCTCAGCCTACCCCTGCATCTATCACATACAATTGATGGAGTGGAAACAAGACAAAGAGAAAGTCCCACTTTTTTTTTCCTAGGCTTCACTGGGCAACAAATGCATCGTTAATCTGGTGCACATGCATAGAAGTGGCTCCGGCAGCTGTCTTCCTGCTACTTTGTCTTCTGGGTAACAGAAAGCGAAAGGAAGGGTGTACATGTATTCAGAAGCAAGGGCCTGTCACAGCAACCAAATTACGTAAAAATAGACCTTCCCCAAAGTAATTTAGGGAGATGGGAAGATTGTGTTTAATTTTAACTTTTGTGTTTTAAACACAGTAATAACTATTGCTGGCAAATGTGTAATTATGGTAATGGAAGATGTTAATAAATAACTTCCCTAATTTTTCTCCTGTTACTCAGGAAACTTTTCCCTCAATTCTTGTGTGGGTCATTATTTAGAATGTTTGCATTGAAGATATAGTTGTAAAAAATAGTTAATAGTTGTTAATGCAAATGCTTAGAGATGAGCAAGATGGACAGCGGCACAACAGGAGCATGGCACTGGCACTCAGAAAAGCCAGTTGAATAACGGAAATTCATAGAGACTACAAAAGTAGAGGTGATGACTTGGCCCTAATTCCACCGCCTCCATTCTTGATCAGTTGACCAGGCGTCACACATGAGCCCACACTGGGAGATGTTTAGACCATTTTTCCTAAACCATGTATAAATTGAATTTTGAAGGTCATTGTGTGGCTTTTCACAGTATATATGGATATGCCCAGGTATCTCTTCAGTTAAAGTTGAAATTAAAACACAAAAAATTCAAGTGCCTCCCTTAATATGTTCATTCATTCGCATATAGCCAAATATTTTATATTTTTTACATAACTAAATAACGTACTTGTATATAGTACAAAGCTCATTAAAGTAATGTATGAATACAAATGTATGTAGCAGTACACATACACTTGCATGCAAACAGTTGTGCTATCTATACAGAAACATGGACAAATACAAGTCTTTCGGGCCAATATTTCATCAATCTAAAGTAGATTTACGGTTCTGACAATGGTCCTGGGCTGTTAAATACACTGCAGCTCAATCAGTGTCCCTTGATCTCTTATTATACCTATAAAACTTTCAATTTTCGCCTCTGCCTTCTCCCACTGCCTGCTCCTCCTCCCACTTTTGTGCTGTCAGCCCCAATCTGCAGCTGCTGTCTCTCAACAGAGAGGCTGGTAATTCGAAAGTCTCAGTTGATCACGGTTCCTGCAGAACAATCTGTAATATATGTTAACAACCGCCTTGTGTAGTCATCCATCTTCATAGAAAGAGGGCCTTTCAGAGGAGTGCTGAGCTGCCCAGCCAGGGCTAAGAAGGATCTATCTTTTGCCTGATTAATAAAGGCCTTTGGAAGTTGAAGCAAGGTTAGACAAATAGGGGATCGGAAAGTCTGGCAATTTGGTAAATAAAATGAATGGGCATCCTAATTAGCTGTTTCCTCCTCTCTCATGTTCTCTAAAAAGCAAAACAAATCCTGTAAACTGAAGTCAAGGAAACAGACTCACATATATTGAAAGCGCGAAGCAGGGGAGGATAATATGGACTGATTGTTTCTGTACTGGCAGAGGAGTAAAGGACACATAAGATAGTGAGCTAGTGGGGTGTGTGTACAAATGTGCAAGTTTACATACATGTTTACATTGCTGGAAAAATGAAGACATTCTTCATGAAAGCATACCCCAACTGTGTTATTGGACTATATGGTGTTGCCTTTAAGTGCTGTTTTCAATAACTATTTATTTACATTAATGTTTAATACTTTAATTCGACAAAGGCAAATGGAATCAGTGCTAAACTCCTCACACAAATGGAATCAGTGCTAAACTCCTAACACACAGTGCTGTTGCCGATGTTTCTTCCAGAGGCAGCTTGGAACTCTCTAGTGAGCGATGCTACAGGGGACAGGCGATGTTTTACGTGCTAAGCACATCAGCACTCGGCAGCCCCAGTCTGTAGGAGTGTGTGGTCCGCTGCTTTGTGATTGAGCTGTTGTTACTCCTAAATGATTCTTCTTCACAATAATAGCACTTACAATGAACTGGTGCAGGGCATACATTTCATGTCTTGTGGCAAAGGGTGCATCCTATGACAGTGCCACGTTTAAAGTCAATGAGCTCTTCAGTAAGACCCATTCTACTGCCAATGTTTGTGGAGATTGCATGCCTGTGTGCTTCATTTTATATACCTAATAGCAATAGATGTGGCTGAAACAGCTAAACTCAATATCTAGGAGGGGTGTCCACATACTTTTGGTCATTTAGTGTACTGCCCAGTTTGTCAGTTGCTTCTTTCAAGAGGCAGACGAGCAGCATTTGGTTGTGCCAGTCAATTAACTTCCATGTCAGGTTGATCCTTCAGCTTTAGATGTATATATGGTTTTTGAACCATTTTGGTCATACAGGGTAGGGTCTCAGCAAAATATAGAATATACGAAGGTTCAAGCCACAAAACAACTCCAAGGTCTTAAAACAAGGGTTTACAGAAGCTCAATGTTCATGCAACAGAACTGAGCCCTGAAGGTCTGTGTTGGTTGATTTATAAAGGTCTAGTTCATTGATTATGCATGCGTGTCCCTATATACGCTCAAACATTTCAAAACATTGAGATTTCCAGAAGAGAAGTTAAGGCTATAATTATGCTATATTTATGTCAAGTAATTTTGTTAATGTGCGATGGAACAGCAGAACATAAAGCACAGTCATTTCATTGCACATTAAAGAAGGTAGAGACCCACTAAATTGCTAGCCAGCAGAGGGCCCTTTTAATATTTTTTTTTATTCTTTTTTCGTGTATATCGCTATAACTTCTACCACTTTCCACTCTATTGTCCAGGCTAAAAGGGCTTTCTTTGAAAGATGTTGTAGAATTGGATGCATGACTCCACAAGTTCGCCAGTCCTAATGCACCTATTTTTATTCAATTAAAATTCAATTAAATAACTCAGAAAACTGAAGCATCAAAGCTGACCAATCAAGGCTTGATTAACAGCGGAGCCTGTTACCATGGAGACATGTTTTCATAATGTTAATAATGATTGCTCTTGCTAAAGCAGAGGATGTTTCATCCATTAAAATGACTCTTGTAATTTTTTTCTTTAATAAAATAAAATACAATTCTCTAATAGCTTAATTTTTTTGTTTTGATTTTGAACGAAGAATTTGTGGTTGCCTAGAAAACAGCAGGGGTAATTTGAGAAAGAGAATTTTCAATGTTCCACTAAAGGAGGCAAACATTTACTCCTTAGATGCCAGGTCAGCATGGCACACACACCATTACAGACTACAAAATGACAGCAAAACAGAGATAATGGTAGGTAAAATTAGCTGTGATTCACATATTTAGAAAATATAGAACAATAATTAAGAAAGTTGAGACTAATATGTGTTGGCTTTCAAAGTGGGTGTTTAGAAAAAACAACAACTTTTTTGTGTTTTTAACTTTAGAAAGCATCAGGGCTGGTAATTCAAAGTGATAAAATATTTTACTCACGTCCATGTAAACCATATATGCAATAGATGAATGAATGGGACAGAATACCTCCTAACATTTCAAAATGTGAAAGAGGGACACTTTTTTTTATTTTAAATCTCGCGGAACTGATACAAGCAGTTGCACTTTACAATGTCGCGCTTGCATCGCCACTTAAAACACGCTTTGTTTTTGTCAGCACAGTCATGCATATTAAAATAACCAACACATTGAATTGAATTCCCATGAGGCTCAGCCAGACATACTACTTCCATAATGCTGGCTGGGCCTCATGGGAAGTGCAGCAACAGTAAAGCTGCAGATGCTAGCTGTGAACTAAAATTCCCATGATTCTCAGCCAGCCAGGTGTCCACCATAATGCTGGCTGAGCATCATTGGAAGTCCACAGCAGCAGAGATTTTTTTAAATTAAAAAAAGGCTAATGTTAGCCTTCCTCCCAGGACCCTTACACACTGCTTTTACACACACCTGCCCAAAAACACACATGTACACATACACTGCCTTTACACACACACATATACACACACACTGCCCTTACACACACACATACATGTATACTGCCCTTACACACACACATATACACTGCCCTTACACTCGCACATATACACATACACTGCCCTTACACACACACATATACATGTACACTGCCCTTAAACACACACACATATATATACATATACACTGCCCTTACACACCAGCTAACAAATACCTATACTGCTCTTACACACACCGGCCCACACACAAGCTTACAAAAACATACATACACATACACTGCCCTTACACCCCTTTCTCCTCATCTCTTACCTCTTCCACCATCCTTCTGTCTTCATCCTTCTGCCTTCATCTTTCTGCCTCCATCCTGCATCCTGTGGTGGGAGCGCGAGGCCTGTCACTTCAGACCTCGTTTTACTGCTCCCTCATCACTGATTAAGGAGCAGTAAAGTGAGGTTTGAAGTGACCGACTAGAGATTGTGATCTCCCAGCTAGCCTGCAGGCTGCAGCTGCTGATCGGGCATCTGTGCGCCAAGTTGAGTATCACTCTCGCCTCACCCTTCCTCTGCCCCTGCAAAGCGGGACAGAGGAAGGGATAGGCGGGACAGCAGGACACAGACCCGAAATCGGGACTGTCCTGCCTAAATCTGGACAGTTGGGGGACATGGTACAGGTCAATTGGGTTCCAAACACTAGTGGGCACTTGTTTTTGTATAAATAGGTCATACTATCAGGATATTTTGCTATCTTTAACCTCATGTTGAGCAATCCAGTAATTTTCATTGAGCCACAGCTCAACATTTGCTATATTTCTTCCATTCAAATATTCTACCATTATTGTACATAAAATGCAGGTGAAGCCAATATACTCTACTAAGAAACATAGTCACCCTCTCATAAGGATAAGTAGAATACGCATATTGATGATATGGTTTCTTGCAAATACAAGGCTTTCACATTATCTTCACTATAAGCAACTAAATCAATTATACAAGCCACAAGTGAAGTTAAAGACCCTTATAACTCAATCCTACCTTTCATCAAACAATCATCACTGATTGAACCATAACACATTGAGCATTCAAGACATAATACAATTGATCTGCCAGAGACTCTACATAAAATATCTTTTTTTTTGCGTGTGTTAGGTTATAGAAGATGTACTTACATGATCAATGAGCTCTTTGACCAAACCATTCCACTGGCCTTTTTCATCTTGGGATCCATATTTACCATCTTCTACCAGGCGTATGTCATAGTCAAACCCAAGGATTCCTGATATGTTCTTCAATAGGTCAATGCAAAAGCCCTCAAAACGGTCCTTGCCAAAAAGTGGAGTAGCAGACTTCTTAAACATCACATAAGGTTCTTCCTAGAGGTATTTGCAAAATAAAATACTGTTGGAAGATTCACAGATCTGGACTAAAAAAACACATTTATGTATTTAGACATCATTAAATCAAATTAGAACATGATAGCGTCATCTACAGACTGTGAAACCTTAAGAATTTGACCATATACCCCTTATATTAAAGGTCAACTTCTAATCAGACCTCAAATAAGATCCAGATCCCCCGCAGCGCTGCAGGGAACCTGGATCCTCCTCTCTGGTAGCCGGCGGACGTCTGTGCGATGCGCGCAGACAGCCTCCGCTGCTGCCGGCACTTTCTCTGGGGCTTCCATGACAGAGCGCCGGCATTACATAACCTTCTGGCGTTCATTCATAGAAGCCCCAGCGGAAGTGCCGCCAGCAGCAATGGAGGCTGTCTGCACGCACCGCGCAGGCCTCCACCGGCTGCCCCACTAGACACCAAGGAATCTGAAGCACAGGGGACGAGTCTAGGGATGCACTGGTAAGTCAGGGGAGGGTAAGAATGTCATATGGGGGTATAAGGGCTTTTTGGAGGCAGAGTGGCATATAGGGGGTTAAAATGAATATCAGGGAGGCAGAGGGGCATAAAAGGGGTTAAAAGGAATATCAGGGAGGCAGAGTTCCATATAGGGGGTTAAAAGGAATATCAGCGAGGCAGAGTGGCATATAGTTTACATGTGAATTAATATTTACTAGTAAAACTTTTTTGTTATAGGGTATCTTATGACCCTTGGATTGACATAAGAGATATATATTAGACTTGGGCACCAGGGGGCTCTTCGTGTTCGTCTTCGTGCTCGTCTTCGGGGAAAAAAAAATCTTCGTATTCCGCGAATATTCGCCCGTTCCTGTCTTCTCTTCGGGCGAATATTCGCGGACATTCTTCGTGCTCGTTTAATCTTCGTTTTCTTCCTGGTTGCCTAGCAGGGGTTAATACGGGGTTAATAACACATCACAGCAGCAGCAGCTGCCGTGAAGGTACGTGTGTGCAGCTCTATTGGTCGTTTCGGCAGGGGGCTGGTCTGGCATCAACGAGTGAATTGCAGAACTGCAGAATGCACTTCATTCGTTGATGGCAGGCGAGCCCCCTGCCGAAACGACCAATAGAGTTGCACACACATACCGAGGTGTACTGTCCATAGATGTTTAATAAAAGAATAGGGAATATTTTACATTTTTAAATTGATTTTGGACCACTTTACATGCCTAACATTTGCTACCTATTTACAATGGCATACTTTGCAACAACCCAACTTACTTATTGGACAGGACTGGAAAATAGCAGGACTGTCCACCAAAATCTTGGGTGTGTTGGCAGGTATGCTGATGGAAAAATGTTGGACAAGAACTAAAAAATAGCTTAGGGTTAATGTACGGTTATGTTTAAGATTAGTAGCAGTGCACTGGTTTGGTTAAAGATGGATTATGTCTAAATAATAATAATTTAATTTTAATGTTTTTTTTTTAAAAAAAATAGGGGTTTATTTAAATGTATTTTAAAGTTAGATTTATTATTTAGTACTTGATTATATTTATTAAATGTTTATAGTAGCGTTACCTACCGAGCTATACCTACCTATGTGTATTTGCATTTTGCATACCTAGTTTAGCTAAATTAGATGGGACAGGACTGGAAAAAAGCAGGACTGTCCCTGAAAAAGTTGGGTCTGTTGGCAGGTATGTGGATGGAAAAATGTTATAGGGTGAAGTGTGAGTTATAGTGTTAATGTAATGCTATTAGTGAGTGAAGGCCAGGGCAAATAACAAGGAAAAGGTCCTTGTGTTTTGTGCATTGTAAGTGTGTGTGTATGTGTGTTATGTGTGATGTCACTGTGTGTTATATGTGTTATATGTGTTATTGTGTGTGTTATGTTTGGTTGGTTGTGTATCAGAAGGAAAATAATGAAATGGAAAAGGAAATGGGAAAGGCAAATGAGTGGGCAATTGGCGACCCGCTCACCTGTTTCACCCCAGGGCAAAGCACCCAAACACTGTCAGTCTTAGACGTTTGGCAGCAGACTTCCAGAGCTCAGACACAAGGCCCTAGCGTAAGCTGGCCACTCCGGCGGAGGTAGCAGGCGTTGCCACACCGCAAACAGAGGCAGCCAGGGGGGAGAAACTGCCCTTACCATTAGGGACATTTTGGGCATGACTCTAGCCAGGAAGCGAACTGGCAGAGAAGAGATGCTGGCACCACCACCAGCAGCAGCATTGAAAAATGGGAAAGGCGAATGAGTGGGCAATTGGCGACCCACTCACCTGTTTCACCCCAGGGCAAAGCACCCAAACACTGTCAGTCTTAGACGTTTGGCAGCAGACTTCCAGAGCTCAGACACAAGGCCCTAGCGTAAGCTGGCCACTCCGGCGGAGGTAGCAGGCGTTGCCACACCGCAAACAGAGGCAGCCAGGGGGGAGAAACTGCCCTTACCATTAGGGACATTTTGGGCATGACTCTAGCCAGGAAGCGAACTGGCAGAGAAGAGATGCTGGCACCACCACCAGCAGCAGCATTGAAAACTGAAAAGGCGAATGAGTGGGCAATTGGCGACCCACTCACCTGTTTCACCCCAGGGCAAAGCACCCAAACACTGTCAGTCTTAAACGTTTGGCAGCAGACTTCCAGAGCTCAGACACAAGGCCCTAGCGTAAGCTGGCCACTCCGGCGGAGGTAGCAGGCGTTGCCACACCGCAGACAGAGGCAGCCAGGGGGGAGAAACTGCCCTTACCATTAGGGACATTTGATTCATGACACTAGCCAGGAAGCGAACTGGCATCGAAGAGACACTGGCACCACCACCAGCAGCAGCAGCAGCAGCAGAATTGGGAAAGGCGAATGAGTGGGCAATTGGCGACCCACTCACCTGTTTCACCCCAGGGCAAAGCACCCAAACACTGTCAGTCTTAAACGTTTGGCAGCAGACTTCCAGAGCTCAGACACAAGGCCCTAGCGTAAGCTGGCCACTCCGGCGGAGGTAGCAGGCGTTGCCACACCGCAGACAGAGGCAGCCAGGGGGGAGAAACTGCCCTTACCATTAGGGACATTTGATTCATGACACTAGCCAGGAAGCGAACTGGCAGAGAAGAGACACTGGCACCACCACCAGCAGCAGCAGCAGAATTGGGAAAGGCGAATGAGTGGGCAATTGGCGACCCACTCACCTGTTTCACCCCAGGGCAAAGCACCCAAACACTGTCAGTCTTAGACGTTTGGCAGCAGACTTCCAGAGCTCAGACACAAGGCCCTAGCGTAAGCTGGCCACTCCGGCGGAGGTAGCAGGCGTTGCCACACCGCAGACAGAGGCAGCCAGGGGGGAGAAACTGCCCTTACAATTAGGGACATTTTGGGCATGACTCTAGCCAGGAAGCGAACTGGCAGAGAAGAGATGCTGGCACCACCACCACCACCACCACCACCAGCAGCATTGAAAAATTGGAAAGGCGAATGAGTGGGCAATTGGCGACCCACTCACCTGTTTCACCCCAGGGCAAAGCACCCAAACACTGTCAGTCTTAGACGTTTGGCAGCAGACTTCCAGAGCTCAGACACTAGGCCCTAGCGTAAGCTGGCCACTCCGGCGGAGGTAGCAGGCGTTGCCACACCGCAGACAGAGGCAGCCAGGGGGGAGAAACTGCCCTTACCATTAGGGACATTTGATTCATGACACTAGCCAGGAAGCGAACTGGCATCGAAGAGACACTGGCACCACCACCAGCAGCAGCAGCAGAATTGGGAAAGGCGAATGAGTGGGCAATTGGCGACCCACTCACCTGTTTCACCCCAGGGCAAAGCACCCAAACACTGTCAGTCTTAGACGTTTGGCAGCAGACTTCCAGAGCTCAGACACTAGGCCCTAGCGTAAGCTGGCCACTCCGGCGGAGGTAGCAGGCGTTGCCACACCGCAGACAGAGGCAGCCAGGGGGGAGAAACTGCCCTTACCATTAGGGACATTTGATTCATGACACTAGCCAGGAAGCGAACTGGCATCGAAGAGACACTGGCACCACCAGCAGCAGCAGCAGCAGCAGAATTGGGAAAGGCGAATGAGTGGGCAATTGGCGACCCACTCACCTGTTTCACCCCAGGGCAAAGCACCCAAACACTGTCAGTCTTAGACGTTTGGCAGCAGACTTCCAGAGCTCAGACACTAGGCCCTAGCGTAAGCTGGCCACTCCGGCGGAGGTAGCAGGCGTTGCCACACCGCAGACAGAGGCAGCCAGGGGGGAGAAACTGCCCTTACCATTAGGGACATTTGATTCATGACACTAGCCAGGAAGCGAACTGGCATCGAAGAGACACTGGCACCACCAGCAGCAGCAGCAGCAGCAGAATTGGGAAAGGCGAATGAGTGGGCAATTGGCGACCCACTCACCTGTTTCACCCCAGGACAAAGCACCCAAACACTGTCAGTCTTAGACGTTTGGCAGCAGACTTCCAGAGCTCAGACACTAGGCCCTAGCGTAAGCTGGCCACTCCGGCGGAGGTAGCAGGCGTTGCCACACCGCAGACAGAGGCAGCCAGGGGGGAGAAACTGCCCTTACCATTAGGGACATTTGATTCATGACACTAGCCAGGAAGCGAACTGGCATCGAAGAGACACTGGCACCACCAGCAGCAGCAGCAGCAGCAGAATTGGGAAAGGCGAATGAGTGGGCAATTGGCGACCCACTCACCTGTTTCACCCCAGGGCAAAGCACCCAAACACTGTCAGTCTTAGACGTTTGGCAGCAGACTTCCAGAGCTCAGACACTAGGCCCTAGCGTAAGCTGGCCACTCCGGCGGAGGTAGCAGGCGTTGCCACACCGCAGACAGAGGCAGCCAGGGGGGAGAAACTGCCCTTACCATTAGGGACATTTGATTCATGACACTAGCCAGGAAGCGAACTGGCATCGAAGAGACACTGGCACCACCAGCAGCAGCAGCAGCAGCAGAATTGGGAAAGGCGAATGAGTGGGCAATTGGCGACCCACTCACCTGTTTCACCCCAGGGCAAAGCACCCAAACACTGTCAGTCTTAGACGTTTGGCAGCAGACTTCCAGAGCTCAGACACTAGGCCCTAGCGTAAGCTGGCCACTCCGGCGGAGGTAGCAGGCGTTGCCACACCGCAGACAGAGGCAGCCAGGGGGGAGAAACTGCCCTTACCATTAGGGACATTTGATTCATGACACTAGCCAGGAAGCGAACTGGCATCGAAGAGACACTGGCACCACCAGCAGCAGCAGCAGCAGCAGAATTGGGAAAGGCGAATGAGTGGGCAATTGGCGACCCACTCACCTGTTTCACCCCAGGGCAAAGCACCCAAACACTGTCAGTCTTAGACGTTTGGCAGCAGACTTCCAGAGCTCAGACACTAGGCCCTAGCGTAAGCTGGCCACTCCGGCGGAGGTAGCAGGCGTTGCCACACCGCAGACAGACGCAGCCAGAGGGGAGAAACTGCCCTTACCACTAGGGACATTTTGGGCATGACTCTAGCCAGGAAGCGAACTGGCAGAGAAGAGATGCTGGCACCACCACCAGCAGCAGCATTGAAAAGGCGAATGAGTGGGCAATTGGCGACCCACTCACCTGTTTCACCCCAGGGCAAAGCATCCAAACACTGTCAGTCCTTGGCGTTTGGGAGCGGACTTCCAGAGCTCAGACACAAGGCCCTAGCGTAAGCTGGCCACTCCGGCGGAGGTAGCAGGCGTTGCCACACCGCAAACAGAGGCAGCCAGGGGGGAGAAACTGCCCTTACCATAAGGGACAATTAAGGCATGACACTAGCCAGGAAGCGAACTGGCAGAGAAGAGATGCTGGCACCACCAGCAGCAGCAGCAGCAGCAGCAGCAGCATTGGAAAAGGCAAATGAGTGGGCAATTGACAACCCGCTCACCTGTTTCACCCCAGGGCAAAGCATCCAAAGACTGTCAGTCCTTGGCGTTTGGGAGCGGACTTCCAGAGCTCAGACACAAGGCCCTAGCGTAAGCTGGCTACATTGGCGGAGGTAGCAGGCGTTGCCACACCGCAGCAAGTGCAACCAGGGGGGAGAAACTGCCCTTACCATAAGGGACATTTGAGGCATGACACTAGCCAGGAAGCGAACTGGCAGAGAAGAGACACTGGCACCACCACCAGCAGCAGCATTGGAAAAGGCGAATGAGTGGGCAATTGACGACCCGCTCACCTGTTTCACCCCAGGGCAAAGCATCCAAACACTGTCAGTCCTTGGCGTTTGGGAGCGGACTTCCAGAACTCAGACACAAGGCCCTAGCGTAAGCTGGCTACATTGGCGGAGGTAGCAGGCGTTGCCACACCGCAGCAAGTGCAACCAGGGGGGAGAAACTGCCCTTACCATAAGGGACATTTGAGGCATGACACTAGCCAGGAAGCGAACTGGCATCGAAGAGACACTGGCACCACCACCAGCAGCAGCAGCAGAATTGGAAAAGGCGAATGAGTGGGCAATTGACGACCCGCTCACCTGTTTCACCCCAGGGCAAAGCATCCAAAGACTGTCAGTCCTTGGCGTTTGGGAGCGGACTTCCAGAACTCAGACACAAGGCCCTAGCGTAAGCTGGCTACACCGGCGGAGGTAGCAGGCGTTGCCACACCGCAGCAAGTGCAACCAGGGGGGAGAAACTACCCTCACCATCAGGGACATTCGAGGCATGACACTAGCCAGGAAGCGAACTGGCATTGAAGAGAGACACTGGCACCACCACCAGCAGCAGCAGAATTGGGAAAGGCGAATGAGTGGGCAATTGACGACCCGCTCACCTGTTTCACCCCAGGGCAAAGCATCCAAACACTGTCAGTCCTTGGCGTTTGGGAGCGGACTTCCAGAGCTCAGACACAAGGCCCTAGCGTAAGCTGGCTACATTGGCGGAGGTAGCAGGCGTTGCCACACCGCAGCAAGTGCAACCAGGGGGGAGAAACTACCCTCACCATCAGGGACATTCGAGGCATGACACTAGCCAGGAAGCGAACTGGCATTGAAGAGAGACACTGGCACCACCACCAGCAGCAGCAGAATTGGGAAAGGCGAATGAGTGGGCAATTGACGACCCGCTCACCTGTTTCACCCCAGGGCAAAGCATCCAAACACTGTCAGTCCTTGGCGTTTGGGAGCGGACTTCCAGAGCTCAGACACAAGGCCCTAGCGTAAGCTGGCTACATTGGCGGAGGTAGCAGGCGTTGCCACACCGCAGCAAGTGCAACCAGGGGGGAGAAACTACCCTCACCATCAGGGACATTCGAGGCATGACACTAGCCAGGAAGCGAACTGGCATTGAAGAGAGACACTGGCACCACCACCAGCAGCAGCAGAATTGGGAAAGGCGAATGAGTGGGCAATTGACGACCCGCTCACCTGTTTCACCCCAGGGCAAAGCATCCAAACACTGTCAGTCCTTGGCGTTTGGGAGCGGACTTCCAGAGCTCAGACACAAGGCCCTAGCGTAAGCTGGCTACATTGGCGGAGGTAGCAGGCGTTGCCACACCGCAGCAAGTGCAACCAGGGGGGAGAAACTACCCTCACCATCAGGGACATTCGAGGCATGACACTAGCCAGGAAGCGAACTGGCATTGAAGAGAGACACTGGCACCACCACCAGCAGCAGCAGAATTGGGAAAGGCGAATGAGTGGGCAATTGACGACCCGCTCACCTGTTTCACCCCAGGGCAAAGCATCCAAACACTGTCAGTCCTTGGCGTTTGGGAGCGGACTTCCAGAGCTCAGACACAAGGCCCTAGCGTAAGCTGGCTACATTGGCGGAGGTAGCAGGCGTTGCCACACCGCAGCAAGTGCAACCAGGGGGGAGAAACTACCCTCACCATCAGGGACATTCGAGGCATGACACTAGCCAGGAAGCGAACTGGCATTGAAGAGAGACACTGGCACCACCACCAGCAGCAGCAGAATTGGGAAAGGCGAATGAGTGGGCAATTGACGACCCGCTCACCTGTTTCACCCCAGGGCAAAGCATCCAAGCACTGTCAGTCCTTGGCGTTTGGGAGCAGACCTACAGAACTCAGACACAAGGCCCTAGCATAAGCTAGCTACACCGGCGGAGGTAGCAGGCGTTGCCACACCGCAGCAAGTGCAACCAGGGGGGAGAAACTACCCTTTCCATTAGGGACATCTGAGGCATGATTTCAGCCAGGAAGCGAACTGGCAAAAGATACTGGCACCACCACCAGCAGCAGCGTTGGAAACGGAAAAAGGTGAATGAGTGGGCAATTGACGACCCACTCACCTGTTTCACCCCAGGGCAAAGCATCCAAAGACTGTCAGTCCTAGGCGTTTGGGAGCGGACTTACAGAGCTCAGACACTAGGCCCTAGCGTAAATTGGCTACACCAGCGGAGGTAGCAGGCATTGCCACACCGCAGCAAGTGCAACCAGGGGGAGAAACTACCTTAAACATTAGAGAGAAAAAATTTAACTTTCCAAGCTAAGAGCTGGGTAACCCAATTTGGGCAGATTGAATTTAAGAAAGGCAATCTGCTCCATGAGATGAGGTGCCATGCGTGAGCGCTGTGGACTCAGTATGTTTCCAGTCATAGAAAACACGCGCTCACTTTGAACAGTGGTTGGCGGACATGATAGAAGCTGCTGCGCAACCCATGAGAGTGCAGGCCACACACTCTTCTTTTCATCCCAGTAGCTAAGAGGATCAACATTAGGAGCAGAAGGAACTTCACAGAGGTAAAGTTTGACCATTTCAGCAGCACTACTCTCCTTTCTGCTGCTAGCTCTGTCAGATGGTCCAACTATACTGCCAAGTGCCTCTTCCCAAAACGCAGCTGCTCCACTCAGCTGTGTTGTGCTGCTTGTGGCACTGCTGCTGATGCTGCTGCTAGGGGTAGCAGACCACATCATCTCTTCCTCCTCCTGCACCTCACCCTCCTCGGACAGCATTCCCATTTTACGCTGCCAGTCACGCACCTTGTTGACCAATTGCTCCCGGTAGCTACTGAGAACATTGAATTTCAAAGCTAGCTTTCCCTTAATTCTTGGATCACAAAGGCACGCTAGCATCATTTCGGGACTCTCTTCCATTCGCTTGCGAAGGTGTACTTTTAGCAGATCCTTCAGCTTCCTGACTATGGCTGCTACGTCAGGATGTAGAGTGCCACCTTGAACAGCCTCACGGTTTCCAAGGAACACATCCATCTTGCTGCCTAGATGGGAGAACACTGGGATTACCTGGGCCAGACTGGCAGTGTTTGAGCTTAAATTTTCTGTGGCATCCCTGAATGGTTTAAGGACTGCCACTAGCTGGGCGATCACTGTCCAATCCTCCCTATTCAATGGAGAGGTAATCCCTATATTGTGCTCTGAGGCAAGATTATGGATTGCCCTCTGCTGCTCCAAAATCCTCTCTAGCATGTCTAACGTGGAGTTCCACCGTGTACTGACATCCTGACGTAGGCAGTGTACGGGAAGACCTGACCTCTCTTGCTCTTCCCTCAAAAGTTGGCTAGCCTTAACACTATGGTGAAAGTGCCCAGCGATCTTTCTGCAGCGGGACAGAACTACTGCTGCCACATTAGTTCCTTCTGACATTGCTGCCTTCACTACAAGATGGATGATGTGGGCTGCACAGCGCACACCAACAATATGACCATCTCGCAGCGCTTTCACCATATTGGCACCTCCGTCAGTTACCACAAAACCAACTTCAACATTGGTGCCCGCCTCTGCTCCCACCCAAAGGCTAAACATTTTCCTAATCGCATGCAGAATATTTTGGGAAGTGTGCTTTTCATCCATCACTTCTGCATGGAGAAGGAATGATCGGTAGCCTGCTGCAGCAACTTCCTTAGACACACCGGGCTGCCACCAGTGTGCTGTCAAAGAAAGAAAGGCATGCTGGGCGCTAGGTGCACTCCACAAATCTGTAGTGAAATGAACACACTGACCAGCAGCCTTGGAAAGCTCCTCTTTCACTGCTGCAACACAGGACCGATACAGCGAGGGGACAATGTTCCTGCTGAAAGTGGAACGTGACGGAACTGTGTATTGTGGAGCCACAGCCGCCATCAATTGTTTGAAAGGCTCCCCTTCAATCATGGAGAAGGATGCCCCTCCAACAGCAATGAACTGACCAATAAGTCGCGTTACTTTATTGGCCTGCTGTTTGGGCATCGTTCTCTTGGAGTGGAATGCCCCAAATTCTTCCAGGGTGGGCTGGGCATGCAGTGCTCCAACCTGCCTTGGTCTCTGGCTGCCAGCACTAGTTGCTGCTGCTTCTGCTGCTGCTGCTGCTATTGGCTCAGAAGAAGAAGCTGTTGGGGTTTTTCCACGGCCACCAGCTATGCTGCCTGCACTAAGTTTTACCTCTGCATCTTTCCCCAATAGCACAGCGTTGTGTTGAGTGCTGAGGTGATGCTTCATGCTAGCACTGGTAAAATGGCCAGACACTTTCCCTCTGCTTATTAGCTTCCCACAATGTTTGCACTTTCCATAGCGCCCTTCTTCAACATTTTCAAAGTGCTCCCAAATTGGGGCGCGCATAGCCTTGGAGTGTGCCTTGGGTGCTGCTCTTACTGCTCGGGGTGGATGAACAGAGGCAGAACTAGTGGTGGTGGGACTGGTGGTAACAGTACTGGCCATAGTGGGACTGCTAATTGCTTTAGATTTGCTAGGTTTTGCTGCTGCTGCTGGTGGTGGTGATGGTGATGATCGTAGCGGAGAAGGTGGAGGCTCAGGGGAAAATTGTGCACTAGTCATTTGGACACTGCTCCCTGAGGAATCTGATTCCTGACCACTCATCTCCTCTACTTCCTCTGGCTCATAGTCTAGCTCTTCATTAGCCAGATCGAATGGAATTCCTGCTAGGCTGGAGCTAAGACTGATATCGTCGTGAGACTCGTGACTAGTAGTAGTGCGAGCAGGAAGAATAGACTCTGCACTTGGCCTCTCAGTCTCAGGCTCCTCTGCTACCTCGCTAGGTGGAGTTCCACTATGTGTAGCCCTCTCTCTAACTGTCTTTACAAAAATTTTGTAAGGACTTGGTGGCTTGCTAGAGGTACTAGGAGGACATGGCGTGGCGGTACCAGTGGGAACAGTAGGCGCAGCACTAGTGGTGGTAGAGGCGGTAGAGGTGGGGGTGGTGGTGGTGGTTTTCCCTACAAAGGAATGAGATCGCTTTGGTTTGGGACCCCTCTGAGTCTTGCTGCTAATTTGGCTCTGCTTGGTACCTTGCATGCTGCTGGTGGATGGGGAAGATGCTGCTTGGGGCAAAAGGCACTTCTTTTTAGTCACTGGGCTGGTACTACTTGTGCTACCCTTTAACTTTGAACGTGCTTCTGGTGCTTTAGGCTTTCCGTAAAAAACCATAGAGCTTGTGGGCCTAGCCGCACTACTACTGCCTGCTTTTGGTGCCTTTCCTTTACTTGATGATCCTTCAAGCAATGCTTCCCCAAATGATAAGCGAGAGCTTGGCCTACTTGGCCGACTAGACTGACGCAAAGGCTGCATCTTAGAACTGGTGGTGGTGCTGGTGGTGGTGCTGGTGGTGGTGGTGGTGGTGGTAGATGGAGCTTGTCCCTCCTTAGTCCCAAAAGGAGGATCCATTTCAAATTTTGTGTTGTGTGTGTAGTGTAGTGTAGTGTAGTGTAGTGTAGTGTAGTGTTTAAAAAACTATAAAAAAAAATAAAAAAATAAAAATAAAAAAAAGGAAAAACGAATTAAAGACAAAAAAATTAGAGGAAGTTCTCTTCAGTGCTACTGCTTAAAAAGTAAAACTATGCACTACTGCACTGTGCTGTGTGCAATCTGCCAAAATCCTAAAGTTATTTAAATTATTAACTCAAGATTAACTATTTAATAACTAGCAGTATTTTATTTTTAATTTGAATTTACACGGGCCTAAGAGCTTAGCCTACTACTATGCTAGCCTAAAGCTATATTTCCTTACTATAAGTCTACCTCTAGGCAGACGCTCTCAAACCCACTAAGCTAAAGTGAGGTTAAATCAGATTCAGTATATGATTTATTAATTAATATTAAGTTATATAATATTAATAGATTAGAACTAATTTACTTATATATTATGTATTATAGATAGAAGAATATAGATTATGAATTAGAATTTAGAATTAGAATTACTTATATTATAGATTATGAATTAGAATATTATTATTTATAATATATTATAGATTAAGATTAAAGAAGATTAGAATTATTTTAGTACTACAGCTAGTAGCTTGAAGCTTTGCTTAGTACAGCTCGTCACAGTCAATTTTTCTTGAAAAGAATTAGAAATAAAATAAAATGTCACAGCAAAACAGTTATCTTCACTGCTTGCTGCACTCACTAGCCCAACAAGTTCACTTCACTGATGGACTGAGGTGAGCAAAACACTAAGGGTACTTTTAATAAAATTGAAATAAAATGTAAAATAAATGAGAAAATCTTTGCAAAACAGTTAACGTCACTGCTTGCTGATCAAAAAAAAACACAGCACTTATGCGGCTGCACTCACTAGCCCAACAAGTTCACTTCACTGATGGACTGAGGTGAGCAAAACAAATGAAATAAAATGAAAGATTAATTAAGAAAAATTGACTTGGTCTCTTACTGTTGCTAAAACAAAGCACAAACTATAGAGCTGCAGCACCAGTACTAATAAGATTAGCTGAACTATACGCTAGTAGTAATTAATTAATATTATTACTTTTATTTATAGCTAATTTAATTAACTATTAAGATAAGAAAGAATTAGAGAATTATTGATATTACTGATTTTAGATTAGACACTAGTAGATGTTCTGAATGTCTACAGTACACTCTACACTAGTATACTATTACTAACTATAACTGACAAATATATATATTTTATAATGAATTCAATTATTAATTATATTAATTAATATTACTGATTTTAAATTAGACACTAGTAGATGAATGTCTACAGTACACTCTACACTAGTATACTATAGTATATATATATATATGACTGACAAATATATATATATATATATAATATTATAATGAACTATTAAATTATAGATTCTATTAAATTGTAATTTATAAATTCTATTTAATTTATTTAAGCAGGACAGGCAATAGGCACTAGTGCCAGCCCAGGGCAAGGGCACCCCAGTGCCACTGAGGCACTGGGTGCACTGTCAACTCAACAGCACTTACACTAAAGTTGATGACAAATTAATTTTAAAAAAATTAAATTAATCAAATTATTATTATTAAATATATTAATTAAGTAGCACTGAAGTGAGGATGAAGTACACAGTGAGAAATGGCAGGCTAAGGCTTACCAGTCTCACACAGAACAGAACAATCTCTCTCTGTAACGCTCGGATGCAGCACAGCAGTGTTGCCAAAGCAGTCACAGCGAAAAATGAATGGATCTCTCAGGCAAGCTCTGGTCTTATAAAGGCGCCTTCAGAATTCAAAAAACAGCAGCACAGGCATTGGACGAGACCCTTAGCGTTACGTCACAAGAGTGAGCTGATTGGACAGACGAGGATCAGCTCACTCCTGTTTGAAATTTTGGCGGTTGCGCGGCAAAAACGAAGACGATCACGAAGAATCTTCGATTCTTCGTGATTGTGAGTCTTCGTCTTCGCCTACGGTTTGCCGGCACTGTATTCTGTTCTACGTTCCTTCGGAACGAACAAAAAAACGGCCTCTTCGTGCTCGTTTTCATGTTCGCCCGAAGACGAATGCACAAGTCTAATATATATGCACATTTAAATGGACACTTTCACCTATATAGCATCATAGATTTTTTTTCTCCTATTATTATTATCTTTTATTTATATAGCAACAGCAATTTACACAGGGCTTAATACAATACAGATATTAAAGGGGTATGACAAGACGAGAATTGACAGACTAAGACAAACTGATACATTAGGTAGAGAGGGCCCTGCTCGCAAGCTTACAATTTTGAGACTAGCTAACTGAAGTCCATGAGGAAAACCTAAACATAAATGTATACCTTATTTCTTCTATACCTAACATCATCCAGTGCTTTTTTGTACTTGTCAGTGTTTCTCTCATCTCATACCATTAACCAGCTTTTACGTAGAAATTAAAGCCAAATAGGTATGTAAAGTTGAAGAGATGTTAATCTATCATAGTTTCATTGAGGTAGATGCCTAGAAACTTAGACCAGTCATGAAAAAGTTTAAAGAACTAGCAGATGAGTTACGTTGCTGTACCACAGAGAAGGTTACAAACTGGAACATACTGTGTCTGCAAAATTCCATGTACAGACATGTCAAATAAAGGTATTTATAGTAACGTGTAAATGTGTGCCATAATTAGCAAGAGAACAGCTTTTATAATGTATAAGCTACTATAAATTTTCATGTAGAAGAGTACATTTTTTAACAGCAAAGGACATTTAAATATATATTTTGTTATCATATTTTTTGACTTCACATTCACAGAAGGTTTCCATAATTATTATTAAAAAACATTCAAACATTAAATTTTAAAGCTATTTTTCTAAATTGACTTCTTGGCCAAAAGTCCTCTCACGGCTGTGCAATTGCTATTGCGTGTATATCTAAGAGCAGTATCTGAGGGTTAGGTCATAGATTTCTTGTTGAACAAGTAACTTCAATATTAACAACAGAAAAAGGGAAACTCAAATAGGAAATCGGCCATCTACAAATTTGTCCTCTGGCTTTTACATACGATTAAAACCCATCTCATTCAGGACAGCCCCCTCCTTTAGAATTATGAATATTTCCATTCAATCAAATGGGCATCTTTGACCTGATAAAATGTTAGCCTATAAATAGAGCACATGCCCAGAAGCAACCCAAATTACAACATAATTTAATTTGCCAAAAGCATGTGAAATCCATAGTTGCCATTTAAGAAAAAAAACAGACTTTCTCTGGAAATACATTCAATGAGGAAATAAGGGGAAAAACATTTAGTTTTAATCAAAAATGAATTTGGTAGGTATTCACATTGCAAAGTTGAACTAAAAAAGTTTGTTTTCTGGCATAGTGGACTTAATTTCAAATTTGCGTAAATTCTGAAAGCCTTGTTTCCTTCCTAAAAGCGGGTTTGTATAGAAGTTCAGATATCTTAGCGCACAGTATCACAATTGAACAATTTCTACCTGACAGGGTAATTCACTATAAGGACAAGATATCTGCAATTAAAACCAGTTTTTATTTCACAACAGAGTAGTTGGATATGCTGTAAAAAACATATAAAGCATAATTATGATATAATATACAAATTCTCAGAGGTGCTGAGACAAACATTAGTTTTATTCCCTAGC
This sequence comes from Spea bombifrons, assembly GCF_027358695.1. Lineage (NCBI taxonomy): Eukaryota > Metazoa > Chordata > Amphibia > Anura > Pelobatidae > Spea > Spea bombifrons. The sequence continues at coordinate 70,067,857 of NC_071088.1, read as the reverse complement.
ACGTTAAGCAAAAACACATTATGAGATTTGTCATTTTTATATAAAAACAACATGGAATATGGAAGGCAAGAGTGTCAGCTATCAGGACATGCAGGCATCCGAGTGTTCACTTGTGCACTGGCACTGTTAAAGTATTCCCGTAAGACATAGGGCACAAAAAGAATGTATGTTGGGTTTGTTTCTTTCAAAACTAAAATTAACCTGAAAATGAAAATTGGTTGAATGTTCACTCTTCTATATTTCCTTACCAACACCGTTGTGACGATGAGCGTGCGGTTTGTCAAGGACTCACTGACGTTTGGTCCTCTTCCTTTAGGAACATCTGTGATGTTCAGTCCATCTGAGGGGTTCCATGTTCCCACCTGTAAAGTGTTAAAATAGAGATTATCAGATATGAAGGATACCGACCTTAAACCTATTCACTATTTTGCTTACAAGTTTATATAACTGGATTCTGGCACTTGACAAGAGGACACAAATTTGCATCACTAAATGGTAGCTATATCGTTTTCCGGTCTGCACACACCAATCTTTTCCTTTTTAGGACTTTGTTTAAATAAAACATCTGTTATCTGTGCCTTTATGTCATGTGAAACATAATAATAAAATGTATTATTATTTTTTTTTCATACTTAAGCATGAATATAAAAATTACCTCTTATATTTGTGTGAGAGTTGCCACCTTGTTTCTACGTCACATTTAGAACTGTGACTCAGCCTAAGATTTTTGTTAACAACTTCACAGTTTTTTCACATCTCCATTGCTAGACTTCTATGTGCAAAATAGTGCAGGCAGAATCTTTCTATATGAGGTGGCAGTAGGTTTTCAAATTTTCACTGAGGAAGCATGGGAAATTAACAAATATTTGCATGAAATAGCATGAATATGCCTTTCATAAAACCAGATGTGATTCCATAGCTGGAAGGCATAGAAAAATAAGAAAACAGGACATCAAGTAAAAATCATAATGGCTAATTAAGGATTTTCAGTGCTTGATTCAATATGATTTTAGAGCACCAGGAGCCTGAAAAGGTTCCATTTTAAGGCACCTTGCTAATTTAACGCAAACAAAGGAGAACATTTCATTTTAGCTATATATACAGTTGTCCTTGAGAAACCTAGTTTTATCTATATGTGTCAAACACCAATATTAGATTGCATCACTTCATAGAACCTGTTAGCGGTGACACTATTGAATGTAATTTGGGGTGTACTGAGGCCAAAAAATGCCAAATAGCATCACTCTATTGGGTTTTTTTTCCACCAGATTTGGTGGATGATGATCAGTCAGCACAATATTATTTAGCTGATTCCTTATTTTATTGGTTCATTGTGCTATTTAAATAACTAAATACAATTATCATAGAAATTATTTACAATAGTGCAAATTTTTTTTTATATGAATTACATTGTTGTATAATTTATAAAAGCTTCATTCACAAGGACAATGCATTTTAACCTCTTAAGGACCGTGGTATTTTTCTGTACCCTTCACAATCAAAGCTTTTTAACATTTTGTTCAAATATGGGGAAAATTTTAAAAAACAAAACACATTTTATGACTTTTTTGAAAGATCGTTTACTCTTTTACAAATGCTAATAAAAACCGCTAAATATATTCTAATATTTGTCCTGAGTTTAGAAATACCCAATGTTTTTATGTTTTTTTTTGCAAATTATAGAGCAATAAGTACAAGTCGAATATTGTTACGCCCAAAATATTTTTTTTAAATCAGGTCATTCTACTCATGTCCTATTTGGGACATAAAATAATTTAACATCTGGTCATCCCGCTCCCATGTCCTTTTCGGGACATCTTTGAACCAGGCTAATTCAATTTACCCAATCAAACCATATATTTTGGAATAAACCTGTAAACTCCACAGGACATTTCAAATGCTGGGATATAATCTCTTTCCATGAACTAATTCTACTACCAGCCTTTGTCAAAGTTTCTGGTAGTATTGTTTTGTGTTTTTTAACACACATTGTAATTCAAGTAATTTACAGCTGCTATGTGTCACTGCCAAACAACATCCCAATATGTGTTCAGCAACATCTCCTGAGTACAGCGATACCACCCATGCATAGGTTTTACAGTTTTTCTGTGGTGCAAAAGGTGTGCATTTATTTTTGAAATTTTACATCTGGTCCGTCTGTGCCCATGTCCTATTTGGGACACCTTTGAACCCAGCCAATTTAATTTACCACATCAAACCATACATTTATTAAACTAAACCCCTTGTGGGTATTTTAAATGCTAGTATTTTAACTTTTTCCATGCCAGGATTTTTGGGAATATACAGCTCTATTTTTATTATTTTTACTATTATTTATTATTTTGTATAGCACCATCAAATGCCGTAGCACTGTACAATTTGACTTACAGAGACAATGATGAGGACCCTGCTCAAACGATCTTACAATCTAGAGGCATTTAGGGTGTATTACACAATAGGTAAAAAGTAAAAGTGCCATTGTTAGGAATGGACAAGCCACACTAGTGAAATTATTGCAGAAGAGGGACTGGGGACTAAAGGAATATGGAAGGGCGTTAATGTGAAATGTTGTAAGCGTCCTTAAAGAAGTTGGTCTTGAGTGGTTTTTTTTAAGGAATAAAGGCAGGGGGAAAGCCGGATAGGCTGGGGGAGGGAATTCCAGAGGATAGGGGCAGCCCTAGAGAAATCTTGTAAGCGTGAATGAGAGCAAGAAATCAAAGGAAAGGATAGAAGGAGATCATTGGATGAGCAGAGAGACCGGTGTATTGAGAGATGAGTGAGGAAATGTAGGTAAGTGAACTGATGTGAAGGGCTTTAAAAGTAAGAGTCAGGATTTTGAAATGAATCCTGAAGCGCACAGGCAGCCAGTGAGGAGACTAACAGAGGGGAGAGGTGTTAGTGAACCGAAGGGAGAGGAAGATAAGTCTGGCAGCAGTATTCATGGTGGATTGTAGAGGGGTGAGACGGTTAAGAGGGAGACAAGCTAAGACAGAATTACAATAATCAAGGCAGGAGATAATAAGGGCATGGACAAGAGCCTTAGTGGCATGCTGTGTTAGGAAGGGACAGATGCGAGCAATGTTTTTAAGATGGAGACGGCAGGTTTTTAGAGACAGACTGAATGTGTGTGGGGGGGGTGAACGAAAGGTCAGAGTCAAGAGTGACACCAAGACAGCGGGCATGAGGAGACGGGGAGATGATAGCACCATTAAAAGTTAAGGGAAACTGATGGGGGGGGGATCTTAGCGTTGGAGGGAGGGAAGATGAGAAGAAATGCAAAGTTTTTGTCACTTCTAAATCTTGAATCCAGTGAAACAAATAATAGAAACACAAAATGTGTCCAAGCTACTGTGAGGTAAATGTTTTTATTCAAGTCAGTTTGCATAATATAACAATAATTGACATTCCTCAGGATTCTTCTGTAGTTCTGCATTACTCGAGTACGGAGTACCCTACACTTTTGTTACAAGTTCCAATATCTTATACTCCGCTCTATAAAGTTTATTTTAAGTCTATTTGCCAAGAAAGTAAACAGCTCCTGTCAGCTTTATTCAAGTTTAGAACTTGCTACACTACCTGAAATATCATCCAAACCTCTCCCTTAATGTTTTGGCAGGAAATTTAAACACTAGCTGAATCAGAGCAATTCTCATATTCCATTATTAAATCCAAAAATATGGTTGCCAATTAACTCAAAAAAATATGGGTCATAGTTGCGGGTCAGCAAGGGCAGAACCCCAAAAGGGTAAAGTCACAAAGGGGTAAAGCCACAAAAAGGTAAAGCCACAAAGGGGGCAGATCCCATCAATGTTGCATGACCCTGCAAGATTGAGTTTCTGTCATGGTTTGTGCATTATAGGGACTGTTTCTTTAATTACTCATTACCTAATGTGGTCACTCCCTATTTAAACCTCTACAGGTGATCCAAGGAAGGGCCCCACCGCTAAGACCGGAGCTGTATTTACTAAGGATTCATCTGCTTAAACATCTCCTTTACCTGAACGAAGTTCCCTGCACCTACTCCTCTGTTTCTGAATTACTTTAAGGATTCTCCTTTTGCCTACCTCTCATTGCACAGCACTGACGGATTCCCCGTATACATACCTCTGAACTTTATCCCAGTTTATTCTCCATTTCTGCTGCACCTTACTAAAGGATTCCCCTTTATCAGACCGCTTCACGTTTACTCAAGTATATCTGTTTGCCTACTGATTTGGATCCTTATAACGCCGTTCACCCCTTCAGCTTGAAGAGACTTTTGCTACTTACCTACTCCATTGGATCTCCAGCCGACTGCTCTGTTTGTCCAGCCTCATAGCTGCTCTCCAAGTCACTTGCACTACAGCCCTTCTGAGAGACAGCTACCAGGACCCCCCCTCCAGCTAACCTCCGGTATTATAATTTTACTTTGGGCTCACAACCTGGACTTTTCTTCTTTATTATAAACCCTATAAAGTCTACAGATAACAGAGGCTATTGCTTAATCTGCTTGCTTTTCAAGTATAATTAAATTGCATTTTTGTTACAATAAACATCATTGAATATTATGCTGGGATTAGGCTGGGATTATTACCGTATTTGCTCGATTATAAAACGACCGTGATTATAAGACGACCCCCAAAACTGAATATTAATTTAGGAAAAAAAGAAAAAGCCTGAATATAAGACGACCCTATAGGAAAAAAGTTTTACCAGTAAATGTTAATTCATATAAACTATTTGTTTAATAAAAGCTATGATTGAGAAAAATATTTTGGTTTTATTTCCTTCTATTTTCCAACCTGCCCCCCCACATAACGTACATCTGCCCCAGAAATGCCTTATACCCCCTATATGCCACTGTGCCCCATGATATGCCTTTTAACCCTCTAAATGCCACTGCGCCCCATGATATGCCTTTTAACCCTATATGCCACTGTGCCCCATGATATGCCTTTTGACCCCCTATGTGCCACTCTGCCTCCAGAAATGCCTTATACCCCTATATGCCACTCTGGCTAGCAGCGGGGGTTGTCTGCGTCCATCGCGCAGACCTTCCCCGACTGTCAGAGAGAATTCCCCGCACCGGTGCTGGGAACTCTGATCTCTGACAGCCGGGGAAGGTCTGCGCGATGGACGCAGACAACCCCCGCTACTAGCCACACCTCCTTCCGGCTGCAGAGTAAGTTGTCTACGCGAATCGCGCAGACATCTACATGCTGCCCCGGCTACACACCGGGGACTCAGAAGCACCGGTAAGTGGGGTGGGGGGGGGGGGACAGGAGGATCCAGGTCCCCTGCAGCTGCGGGGGATCTGGATCTTAGTCGTCTCATAGTCAGACCTATTTGAGGTCTGATTATAAGATGACCCCGATTATAAGACGAGGGGTATTTTCAGAGCATTTGCTCTGAAAAAAAACCTCGTCTTATAATCGAGCAAATATGGTATTTGATGCTTTCCAGGAGGATCTGTACTTCGGTAGTACATCGAAGTGGCACAGCCGGCTCATCTCCCTGGCGGCACCAGGAACACCAGGGAGGTGATGCAGATGGCGTCATTCCCCAGTAGCTGAGTGAAGGCCTGGGAGATTGCACAGCTGCCTCATCTCCCCAGAGCAGCAGGAGCATTCGGGAGGCGTACAGGTTGTCTTGTCACACCATGCCATCGCTGTGGTGAGCCAATGACAGAGATCACTGTGTTTAGCCAAACACATGTGGTTGTTTACTGGTTCCGACTGACTGCTGGTAGTATAGGTTTAGAACATCATGAAAGTTTCAGGGGATTAACATACATTAGTATTTTAAGATACCATGTAAATTAATTAAAGGAATTAAAGGTTTTGTTCAACTTGCACATCTTTATTGTTGCATAAACAAAATCTGGTCTATAAAAGTTATTAAATTATTTCTAATAAAGTTTAATCACATGAAAACAACACAGAGTTTTAAGAAGCTTTTCCAGTCTCTATAGTAGCAATCAGTGAGTTATCTTGCTTCACATGACAATTTAGCCTTCCAGGAAAAAATTCTACATGAGGAGACATTAAAAATAAAAAATCTTGGAAGGGTTTAGGCATTCAGTACTAGGAATAATGTTTACCTATAAGAGTTTTCACAGTTACATTTCTTAAAGAAACCTTTTTCTTTAACTGTTCGGTAAACAAAAAGATCTTACATTAGAAGTAAGGTGTAAAAACCACAGTCTGGTTACGTACTGCCCTATGTCTGCCCCAGCACTACCTACATAAAGATTGATCAGAAATAACCACAAAGTAGAGGAAAGTAATAACATAGCAATAATATAGTATGAAATAGTATGTGAACACTGTGACCTAGTTACTCTTGTTGATCTATTTGGCATCCTAATTATATATTCATATTATGTCCATTCAACTTGTAAACAAATGCAACAAACATATAGGAACTCAAATTCACAAAATGTCTCTAAAAATTGAATCTCCCCTAATAATGTCACTATTCCTTTGGAGTAATATATATATTTATACATAGTACCTTATGAAAACAAAGCAATTCCTCACTTTTTGTTCTTTATGTACATCCATGGTGGGCCGGTCTACTAGTGACCCATTAAAAATTGCGGAGAACCACATTCTCTCCCTCAGAGACCAACAACTCAGCAGCAACCCAGAATACACAGCAGAACTACAGTTCTTGATTTTTTTGGGAAAAAATTAAAAAGCTTCTTTTTGTGACTGGGAAAACTAAAACAAATTGTGGAGGTGCACATTTTAAATTTTTCGACAACAGGTAAAATCAACCTTAAAGGTTTTGGAGTGAAGGTGTAGCAATACCTTTTCCAGACCGTCTTCCCTCAAGCTGATGATATCCAGATCAAAATCTGTTCGGAGCCCGCTGGTTTTATTGAAAACGATTCGTCCGGTCAGGCCTTCCCACTGGGCCTGTAGATAAAAGTAGGGCATTTATGACAATTAACAAGACTCATAAATCATCACTCGGTGCATCAGTACAATGCTTCATTTGAATTCATTTTTGCACTCTGGGTTTTTTCCTTTCCTCATACAGATCCCCAAAGACCACGGTTAATTAATAATCACCTCATCATCGCTTGTTTCATGATTTTAGCTGGTACATTCTATAACTGTCTACTGTGTTACCTGTATTCAGAGATATGTGACCCATCTATCTTCATTTTTTTAAAGATAGGGAATGCTTTTTTAATACTGTGCAGATTACTGGGGTTTTGTTTGCTTCAGAGAGCAATAAGCATACGGTAAATTAACTATTTGAATTAAAATAACTCAATCAATGTTCTAGTGAAAAATCACAAAAATAAGAGCATAGGGTCACAATTTTAAACAGGTTTACGTTCCTTGGACACCGACTTTTCTCTTTAATGCTGTGAACACCATAACAAGTCACCTAGTTTTAACTATTTAATACATATTACATACAAAGGTATTGAAGCCCTGTATGGGATTTCAAAACGTCACCACTTAAGCCCCACTACATGTACTAACGGTACTAACTGAATTTAAACCAAAATAATAGACAGAACATATAGTTTGGATTAGCATAGCTATAGCATTTTTTTGTTTTTTTACGTTTATTCAACCTACAAATCATATTCAGATGGCTGTATTAATTTACTTTGAATCTCATTTACCAACTAAGGCAACAAGAGCTCAAAGCAGTTCAATGCCTTTGGATCTTACTTCAGTTGTCCTAGGAAACCTTTCACTTATGGGACTATCTTTGTTGGCCTCAAAGGGTGAGTTAAGGATACCCAGATTTAGAATTGGTGAATACCTAAATATTTTCATGTTTCCTGCGGTCTTATACCCCTGAAATGTATACAGTAATATTAAACTCCATCTTCAATGATCAATTAATGATTGTGAGAACATTTAATTTTGGGATGTGCAGACACTCTGTACATAAAATGTAATATAAATAATACTGGAGCCTAAGCTTTTTCTTAACTTATGTACGGATTTCAATGTGTGCTACAGAAAAAAAAAAGAACTTGCCGGCATCTCCTGCACAGACCTCCAGCTGTACTACCCTTACTACAATTTGCTCCCACAGTAATCCTCAGGGGTCATCAGAAATTCTTGAAGTGCTGCTGGCCAGCGATAAGTGCTGATAATCAGCAGGGTCACGCCAGCCTGACAAACTAGCCAACTTTAGGATAACCTGGACGTTTCAAATCCATGTTTCAACAGAGGCGTTAAACCTAAACCCAAGCAATAATGAAGATTCTTAAAACTGTGTGATCTTAACCTTTCAAGTTAAATATTCAGCTATGTTTACGTTGGATTGGTCCATAATTGTAATAGCTAAGTTGTTACCTTTTACCTATAGAAGAGATTGTTTTCATTAACATAATTAGCAAAATGTCAAGAGGAAGGTGATTACTTTCAAGAAAAAAAGCCTACATGGTGACATTTTGGTGCCAAAATTAATGCTAAAGTTGATTGATGAAGATTTTTTAAGATCTCAACTTTCACCTTCAAGATCATGCATCTAACATACACTCTCCCAACAAACCCACACTCTATTGAATATAAAAAAATATACAATTATATTTTTATACTTTCAAACTGGATTTAGTCATTAAAGCTGGAACCAGCTGATTGAATGTTAATAGGCAGAATATTTTTTAGAACAAAGATTATACAGTAATTGACTAAAGTATATTAATGGCAGTGACATATGTCCCAGTTGGGATCAAATGTATTAATGATGGTGAACATCTGTCAGTAATAATGATAGGTTTAATGGTTAATGTCTACTTAACATCATAGTGTACCAATGTCAATTCGAAGTTTAATGAGCTAATTTGTCCTATAACAACGGTATGTTTATTAGGTCTCTCCTTCTGAGAAACTGAGTTCATTAACCTACGAGCTGCAGGTGAGATAAAACTATGTTGTATGAAGGGCCCACCTTCTTCTGCAAGAAAGGGTAAGTTGATCTTATCAATGTAATATACAAACCTAATGTAGTAAATAAACAATAAATTCAAAAATCATTCTCTCATTCGTCTCACATCAGCATGGTTCTTGGTGCACTAGAGTTAAAAATGTGGAATCCAGCAACTGATGTTGGTACCAGCTATCATTAAAAGGCAGGTATGAGCAGAACATTTGACCTAATTTCCTTATTTATCCTCCATGCTACAGATGAAGATTATATGTTGCTGGTATTATCCCTACTGGATTGATGGACCCTATCAATCTATTCATCTTCCCTCAATCAATGTCTTGAGCATGGAATTCCATGAAAAGAGTAACTTGCACCATTTGTTCCTGATTTCAAAAATGGCTACTTCTGCCAGCACACAGACAATTATGATGTTGTAAACAAATTAGAAGGGCAGGATGCCAGGGGAAAAATACTTCAGGCAGTGTGCCAAGGGAGCTAAGATTGGCAAGCAAGAGTGCCAGGAAGCCTTTTTTGGCAAATGCAAACTATCCTCTTCTGTACTGTCGGTGAGATGTCACTGAATTGTGACACATTGCACTGTAATAAGCTTGAGAATGATTTATAGATGGCCCTATTCTCAAGGCAATACAGATGCAATGAGCAAAATATTTCAAAGGCCTAGGGCAGCAGGTCCAGAGAGGAGGCAGTCGGCTACAAGGGAGATCTTTGACCAGTCGCTTTACATTATGGAGGCTGCTCCTTTAATACATGAAGTGCCAGAATATGACTTCATATACCATTGGTTTTATTTAAAAAAAGAATAAAGGGTCATTCCTTATTGTTATTAAATTAATAATAATAGATTAACGTTTCTCTTATAGACTACAATAGTAAAATTTCACGAGTGGTGAAGTCTATGCTGAGAGTAAAATGATGACATTCTCTTCTCCGATTGCAGGATTGGAGCAATGACATTACTGGTTGCCCTCAGTTGAATATGGCGGCACTTGTTGTGACGTCATCTCCCCGATCATCCGCCCAGGGGAGATGACATCACCACAATCGCCGTGAACTGAGGTCAATATGGCAGCACTGACAGTGTTGTCATCGCTCTTGACTTGCTCTTCCCTGATTGGAGTACTGGGGAGGACGTTTCCACAGTGCTGCCATTTTGACAGAAGTTGCTGCCGGGCTATGCCCGCAAAGATGCAAATGAACAAAGAAGATAGTAGATGAATGATTGAAGATAGAATAGAATTCTTCAGATGAAAATTCAGAGCTCTTTCCTTCGTTTTTGTCCCATTCGTGAGGAGCCTGGCCTCATTTAAGGAGAAATCTGAATGCACAAGGCATACATATTGAAAACACTAGCTAGCTTGGGATTTGTAACAATGACTGCTCCATGTTGCAGGAAATTGTAGCTGTGCTTATCAATAATATTGGCTTCATCTGATGATAATACTAATACTTGGTATTTATGTTATACCTGGGTTTTTTTTTACTTGGATTATTGTATTCATCTAGCCTTCTGCATTAAATCTTTCAAACGTTTCTCAATCCTTTATTGTTGGAAAAAAGAAACAGGCACTGACATAACGTTAAAATGCGAGGGGAAGGATTCAATAAAATCACATAATGCATGACTCTATCACATGCTGTAATAGGCTAAAATAGTATTTTTTTACTTAGAAGGGGCAGATTGTTCTTGACTATACATCAAATCTCAAACCATCATTCAGAGTTGGGCTTATACAACAGGACATTGGGAGCATAATACAAAAGGCTATTGCTTCAAATAAAACAATAATTACAATTTACAGTATTACTATCCTGTGATATCAATACAGCAGCATATAATAAAGTATCCTCGACCAATGTAATATTCATTTCTGATCATCAGTAACATGTATTACTCGAGTCCTGTTAAATGTTAATATCAGGAAAATGTTTGTTGCCTAAAACAGTGTTTGCCAGAGATGTAATTTACTATTTAGCCTTGCAATATTGTCCCCTAGAGGACACTATTGCTGTAGTAGTTCATTGAATGCAAATGTAGCAGCATTAGATATAAAAATGTCTTTACATAGATTCTTATAACTTCTGAAATTATGTTAATATTTATATACAGTCATGCGAACAAAGTACACCCTCTTTGAATTCTATGGTTTTACATATCAGAACATAATAACAACCATTTTAGCAGATAAATACAACCTCAGATGAACAATAACACATTACTCCGTGTCACAAAAGGGCAGACATTCCGGGTACACTCGCTCCTCCGATTGGATGATAGGGAAGAGTCTTTCCATCGACTCCACTGTAAGAATCCAGAATATTACAAACAGATTCACAGAGAAAGAGAGGTGCAGAAGAGCTTCTTTTCTCCCCAAATCTCAATCAGATTCATGTCAAGACTTGGCCAGGCCACTCCAAAACCTTAATTTTGTTTATCTTGAGTCATTCAAAGGCATACTTGCTTGGGTGCTTCGGATCATTTTCCTGCTGCATAACCCAACTGTGCTTGAGCTCTCTCTCCGGAGACCTCTCCTACCAACATATGATTTCACAACGTGTGTGCACAGTCTCCTGCTGTGGTCCGCCTGGTACAGTTTGCCAAAACGGACAAATTAATGAACTTATATTAAATATTTAGAAGTTTAACATTCATTTTTTGTTTATTTCATTGGGCATCCGTCCTTGTGTCAGGCGCATACCGTACAGCCACAGCCTGTTCCCATTCCTCTCTCGTGATGGGGGTGGCGTGGGTGTCAATCCTTTGTGTGACAGTGTTCATCGCAGCCTCTGTCATCCAGTTATTTACCCCTCGCTTCCAGTGCCGTCTCCCTCGATAGACTGGGGGAAGGAAGTATGGTGGGTGGATCTACAGGCGCGACGTCATAAAAACGTCCTAAAAGTCCTGAGCTCCTTCTTGTCGGCGCTCAGATATTCTGAGACACTCTGTATGCTACAGTGTGTCTCCAGCTCTTTTGCTCCTGTCCCTCTCTCCTGCCTGTTTACTGACCTCGGATTGCCTATTGACCTTGCTTTTGGAACGTTGTTTGCCTACTGACCCCGAATTGCCTATTGACTTTGCCTTTCCCCGTTTGCCACGGACTGTCTCTTCACCCCTGCATATTGGGCTGCTCCTTCATACAAACTACAGGTACCTCACCATACCTGACACCTGTTTTAACAGAATTGCACGAATGCACACAGTAGGTAAAAAGTTTATATGAATCTAAATACATAAGTCTAATAATAACTTTTCAATTGGAAATTTGCATACGTATGTGCAGATGTCTTGAAGGTGTCTGATAAAAATAACACTTTTGCAAAAAAATGCAGCTAGGAGAGATTCATATCACTGCTAAATAGCCAATCACTTCCTAGAAATAATTCTGATCGCTTCATAACTTTTACTTGGTAGACTTAATTGTTATGTCCTGATCATAGAAACAGAAAATGGATCTTAAAAGCCTCTGTGATGTTTTTATGTAAAATAGGAAATAAAAAAAATTACAGATCAGCTAAGGCTCATTTTCTTAACTTACTAGAGAATGCAATTAACGGTTTGCCGAAGAAATCACATGAATTTCTTCTCTAACAGACGTCATCACAGCTGACGTTTGCACAGACAGACTTGGCCTGGTATGAACTTTACCTCCACAAGCTATTTCGAGTTCTCAAATTTCTGCTTGGTTTGTGCTCCCACCTTTTTAGCTATATATGCTTACCACAAATAAAAATTGACCATATGTCCCTGGGTTTGGATGTATTATCACCCCTAAATTATATTATTTTCCTTTCCATATGGGTCCATACATAGTTGCACAGCTATCATGGTGCAGATTTTATTAACAAATTCCCACCAACACTACCATACATCCCTGGTATGCGTGCTATTTGCTGTGCCTATATTCTTATGGATTGTTTGGGAGAGTTGGAAGTCCATTATGTGCACCTGCTCTTGATTCATATGCTGGAGTACCGAGACTGACTGAGCTGGCACCTGATTCACACTTCATTATATGTGAACAAGTTGATACAGTGAACCAGCATGAGTAGGGTTTTTTTTTCTTTCAGCTTTATATTGTTATTTGTACTTGTTATATATACGTGTTCTTCTGTCTTCTTCCTTTGTCTGCTTCTCCCCATTATCAGCTCCGTGAACCAGGCCTTCCAGAGCACTACCCCAAAGTGGTGGAGTTTCCAGACCAGATCTCCCCTGATTGGAGGAATGGGAGAGGGGCTGTCCATGTTGCTTGGCTCTTTTGCAAAAGTACTCAGTGAGGCCAGAATAATGCAGGCAGACTCACGGAGAAAGAAATGCTCCTCTTTCTCCGCCAATCCGTCTCCATTACTATGGTCTTTCAGAGTACATCCACAAAACAGCAGAGCCACAGGGACAGCCTCTCTCCTATTCCTCGTGTGTTCTTTTTTTTCATTTCTTCACCTGACCTGAAACTGCTGATTATCCTGGACATGTCCCGGGACACTGAAAGTACTGAAAGCTAGCCTAGGTGAAGAAGAAACAGGAGTGGGTGACGCTAAACACAGTTCCCCAAACATGATGATCAATAGGCTGTCCTGAAGTCTGTGTAATTTGTTGCCATACCTATGCCAGAGAGTTCCTAGTTATGCAAATGATGTCCTGTAGAAGGTCATCTCTTGGAGGTAAGTAAATTTATAGAAAGAACACTTCAAAAAATAATATCCCAAGGTCTTAAGTCCAATACTGTGCTTTTTAAAATGAATCCAAGCTATTTCTGATGACAGGTTCACTTTGAGGAAGATCCATTCCCTTTATAATCAGTTACTGAAATTCACAGCATTGCTAAAAAGATTCCTTGCCCATTCATGTGCATGATTGACTTCAGCAGGTTTGATGTTTGCATGATCCAAAGCTGCATTCATTTTTGATTGAAATGTTCTTTTTACTGCAAGCACTTTACAGCACAGATGTCCTTCTGGGACAATGACAGGGTATATATTTGAAATATATTCCTTCCTGAGCAGAACAGGAAGCATAGGTTATAACTGAGTTTGTTATACAAACAGGGACAGCCTTAAATGGATTTTTTGTGAGTAAAAATATTGTATTTGGCAAAAACTAATACCAGTATTGATGTAGATTCAGTGTAAACACCGCCTATGGGTTCAAACTACCATGGATGGTGTAGTCTACGATTCATGACACGCTTTTAATTTTCTAAAGTTTACCAAGTCACCTCCGTTTGAGCTGCCACTCCATGGCTCTTTATTCCTTATTTTTACATTATGTAACAAGGAATACATGATATTCACTGTGGACAGGAGCAAAATCCATGGCAAAACAGTTACGTTTTTCAACTGCTACTGTAGGCATTCATCCTAGTCGAATAGATCTATTTTTTTCCCTGAACTTTTGTATGCAGAAAAATGTGCCATATCTTGCTAGGCTCAGACATTGCTGTTGTAGACCAATGAGAGAGACAGAAAGACATAGACCACCAAGTTCTGATAATCCACTAGCAAATGTATGGCGAATGAAGCAGAGCCATGTGGCTCTTCTACAAGCTCCATTTGATGTAATGTACATTTATTGGAATTCTGATTTTGTACCCTGTTCCTTAATTGCTGTTACTATTTGAAACTATAATTAACAAAGTACACGTTACAAGTACAATTGCACATTTTTTGTCTCAAGGAACAAGGAAACTTATATAAGAGATATTTATACAATCCATTCAATGTAGCCTTTATCTCAATTGTATAGATAATACTTGGCAAGTTACCTGACAGGCTACAAAGAATGATGGCCTTCAAGGACTCTTTTTATGGCACTTGTGCTACATTATTGATGAAAAATAAGGACCGAGGACATGATAAGACTTGTCTCCCCATTCAAGTTATTAGTTTAAAATTAGTTCTAAAATCACGCTTACATCTTTGATGAAGTTCATAAAGCGGCTTCCAAATCTCCACGCTTTATGTCTGTGACATTGTAGAGAGTTGACTGTCATCTGTGGAGCACGCTGGTAGCAAACAGACACAATATGGACAGCGTCGTATGTCAGAGCAGCATCTGTCTAAAATAAAGGGGAAAGGCATTGGGGCTGAGCAGAATGCCAGATCCATAAGTTATACATAAAATAAAACAAAATGATGAACAATGTAACCTGGAACAAAACGCATCTAAGTCAACCAAAGCATACATTATTGTAATAACTAAGCATAAAAGAATGGTACAAAAGTTGGCTTGTTCCAAGCAGGCCATTCAGAAAGATTTCCTTCCTTTGCTGCCATTCTTTTCTGTTGCTGCCATTCTTCTTGTTTTCCCTTCACACCCAGATTGATGCTTTTTGATTCTCATTTTTTTTATTTATTCCTCAAGTGGTCTGCTCCTTGTTTAATATAGATTTACACTAAGGGACCGAGAGGCCCAAGGCTATTTCCCTTGGAAGATTAAAACCATAACCCTCCCATACCCAGGATGGGGAGAAGAAACCACTCATCAGGTACCTCTGGATAATTGGGAGTACACATGTTTTTATTTTATTTTCTTTTTCTTATATTGTGTTGTTAATTCAATAATGAAAATTGAGCTGAGATGGTCTTCTATGTCCTGAGTATGTAAGTTGTATATTTTGGTCTGACTTGCACAGTTTTGCTTTGCAGAGTTTATTCACACCCCAGAATGATTAAACTCAAGCTATAGTGAACAGACACCATAGCGAGCTCCACAACAGCTGGACTGTTGTGCCCACCTTTCCTGTCAGGATCTATGTAGAATAGTACCATAAGGCTAGATGACAAGCAGGGCTCTCAACTCCTGATGTGTCTGTATGTATTAATGTATATTTGTTATGTATGTGTTAACTGCCCAGATTAAATTGTACAGCGTTGCATAATTTGTTGGCGCTTAATAAATAAAAGGAAATAACTCTAGTTTTCCTGGATCCATCATTTTTAGGATTAGGGCTATGTAGCACCGCCACAGTCAATGTAACATCACCAAAATAATAATAATAATTAAAAAAATCTGACTTTTAGTTTAAGTATAAAACAGTTTCCTTATTTATGTTTTCATTTTAAACAGTATTTGTACAAAATGAAAAGAAGTGTATAAAATCAATCTAGCCAATTCTTAAAATTAAGTATATATGGTTAATCTCATGTAGCGCTTTATATGATTCCTGATTTAGAGCTACAGTAGATATTCATGTCCCAGGACCACACAGTGTTTCCATCTGGTGCTCCCTTTATTAATGAAATGAGGGGGTTCATTCGTATCTAAGAGAGTGTTATTTTTGAAACAGCTCTAGCATTGCCTCAGCACACTGGCCCAATGACCTGGAACCTCTGAAGCTGCCAGTGTATCATCCTCTGTGTGTGTTGTGTCACACAGAGCAGATGATGAACAGCCCTCAGGGCTAGTGGCATCTGGGATCTAAATAAACTGTGATGAGAGGGGATTAGCCCACTCTGTGTAGAGGGTTTACCATTGCCACAACAGAAAGAAAAGAGAAAGGTAAAGGGATATACCATCTACAGGAAAAGAGGCTTGATGGAGCACGGAAGAATATAATGAATAAGAGAGGCATTAAAGAAAGGCTACA
Source organism: Spea bombifrons (assembly GCF_027358695.1). NCBI lineage: Eukaryota > Metazoa > Chordata > Amphibia > Anura > Pelobatidae > Spea > Spea bombifrons. Next base: position 70,051,370 of record NC_071088.1, on the reverse strand, counting down.
ATCAACATATTAGGAGAAGCCGTTTTCTTGCTTTAACGCTATTGACCACTTAAGTGGTCAGTAGAGTTCTGTATTCATACAAAAACAGAAATGAATAAATGACCATTATATGTACCCTTGTTTTTTCACGTACCGTCATTACTCCATCTAGGAGTCCAGTCTCTGGTTTGGGAGCTGCTTGCAGCCTCTCCATTGACCACTTGTCCACAATGGCGCCCACATAAGGATTATCCACATTTAAAATGCGGAAACCAGTCAGGTTCACTCCAGAGTAACGATATGGGTCCAGATCCAATGCATATAGGTCCTTTGAAAGAAAAGGATATGTCTGAATATCTAATTAAAATAGGTTACCCATGTATTAATTTGCAGGAGTACAAGGATAAGTCTCTTAAACAAGGCAGGCTCTCATATGGTTTAACAGTGCAATTAAAACCAAAGTAGGCACATTTCTAAAGCATAATTTTCTCAGTGGTGCTGTGTAAAGCAAAGTGGGAGCCTTGCCTATTCCTGCCTGTATTCTTTGTTTCAGGATTTCCCACTCATTCTCTCCTCGCTCACTAATGTCCCATGCACACAAATGTTTGATGCATGCCAGCCGGTAAATCTCATGGGTCACAGGTTATCCTTGAAAGTAATCTTGAGGTGACCACACTGAAAATAAGTATTGAAGTCAGATATTTCTGTCTGCATGTTGTGATCAATTAAGTATAATGGTTTCTTTCTATACCATTGTGGTAAATGGAGGAATGAAGATGCTGTGTAGAAAACCGCCTCTCCTGTTCATCATATCTGGTTTCAGTAAGCAGGACAATGTATGGTCACTATCCTCACATACACCATGTTATTTTATTATTATCTCTGGTTTACATCCATCCAAATTGTTAATGCAAGTTCAATGGATACAATTAGCAGTTTTGTGAAAACTTAAAGTTGAAAAGGAAAATGTTGCCCCTGCCAACACAGAGATGTTGTGAGATGTGAAAAATGATTTTAGCGCTGCCATTAGTATGCTTTTCTAACTGATACAAAACAACTCACCACCTTTCTGATTTATTTTTCCTTTATGAACCTTATTAATATTTTCATACAATATAACGATGGCTTCTCATGCTCTTCAAATTAATGGAATGCATTTGGTGACAGGTCAACTTAAAAATGCTTTATGACCATTAGTAGCCTTTCAGCAGTGATGGACATTTACTGTAAATTTGCTGTTTGGTTCACTTATAGGACACACTGTATCTTTAAGGCAATTAAACCCAGAGAGTTATCAGGCAATGCATATCTCGCCTGGCAGATAACCAGCTATGCAAGGATGCCAGACAGAATGTTGACGGGTGCAGCGGAGACACATCTTAATGTATCCTTTGGCTGAGATGGATGTCTGGCTATTGTGTTTAATCACACAAAGATCTGCTGTTTCAGGAAACCCAGTGACTTGGTGAGGGACAGGAAACCGTTAACACCTTCCATGCTTGATAGTCTTGCAACCACCCAGTTTTTCACTACCTTTCGAAATGATATTTAACTACCTTTCCACCGTGACAGATGTTACCATTTAGTTGTAATGTGCAGTCATTTCTATTACGACATGTGCATTTTCATGTTTATTGTAATGTTATCTAGTGGCATCACTAGGGGGTGCAGAGAGTGCAGACTGCACCGAGTGACACCATCAGTGGGCCGGCTTTAGGAGTGTATGACCTGTGTGACTCCAAAGGGCCCAAGATCCCCGGCCCTCCACTGTGACCTTGCCAGAAGAGCTGGCAAGGGAGGTCTCCCCTCAACTGCTTTCTCTCTCTGTTTAGGCAGGCAGCTGGACAACGGTGTCTGCCACCCTGCCAATTATTTCCAGTGGTAGACTGGACTGTCTGCTGCTGAGGGAGCAGGGCTGGTTAAAAAGATCACGGCCCAAAAAACAGGCAGAGCAAGGTCTGTTCATACAGATCTCTGTTTCACTGACCCCTTGTAAAACGAGATGGCTATTGATGCTGACCTCATATGAGAGTGCTTAGCACTGAGGCTGTGTGCACCATGAGTACTGAGGCAGAAGTCTATATGAACAGACCTCTTGGTCATACCACAAGACTTTAGAAAGGTAAGAAAGGGGAGACATAGCAAGGAGGAGAAGAGATGAAGACAAAGTAGAGAGAGAGAGAAAGAAGAGAGATAAAAGAGTATGAGTATATGACACAATGATGGAAAGGACAAAGGGACTCTGGGTTGATGATGAGGGGGTGCCACATGGGTGACCCACACAGGACGCCTGAACACTTAAGGCTGGCCCTGGTGACACCCAAAGCTGCTGTCCTGACCGGTTTTGTTTTTTTCTCCACAAGTGCGGAGCAGTGACTGACATGTGTGTCAATGTAACTGTGCGTGCATGTATGTGACTATGTGTGTCTTTGTGATTATCTATGTGCCAAAAGTGTGTGTGTGTGTATGTCACTGTGTGTATCCGATTGTGTGTATGTAACTGTGTGTATGTACTTTCATGACTGTGTATGTGTTACCTTGTGTGTATGTGATCTGGTACGGAAGGAAGTGGGGGGTGACACCATCACTTACCGCACTTGGTGACACCAATCCTAGTGATGCTAATGCTTATTCTATTGCCACCTTACTAATACTTGGGTGTACTGCTGAATATGTCCAATATAACCAAGTACTGAATCTTTTAACAACTTTAATTGTAATGAAATGCAACTGCACCCTCTTGCTCTCCAGGAAAAGCTACACAATATGGTATGGGTGGCTTACATTACTGTGCCCTACTTAGGAGTTGCCAAATGAATCCCTAGGTACTGAACTGTATTCACGAACCGCACACAAATGCAGAAATGATTGTACTAGTAGATCATCTGTGTGCAATGCTGTTCTTATTCCCCCTTCTCATGGCATTTTTATGCAGACTGTCAGCCATCCATACAGCCTATTTTCTGCTTCAGGGAGGCAGCCAGACAATTGGGTGCCTCCCAATTCAGTATAATTGGTTTTAATAATTGGGGGCACCTACTCTGCTCATGACAGATGGGTCACAAGCAGAGCGTTGGGTTAGCCAAATCCATTTTGTGAACATCACATCATACGTCTAAAGCATGGGATAATAACAGGCAGCAGCAGCACAATATAAACAAGGATCCTTATTTTGTAACGTTCACCCAGTCAGTCTAAATATCATGGTCACAAAAATTGCTCCTTGTTTCAAAGAAAATGTCTCACAACACAAAATACTGACCTTCCTTGGTTTTTCAAGACACATCATACTGATAGGGCTCATTGGCCAGAAACCATATTATACTTTAAAAGCCCCATTTCATCACTTGAAAGGACAGTCACATTTGTCCTAGAAAATGGTCATAAACACTGCGGGGCTTTGAATGGGGTATCTAAAGCCGGTCAATGACCAGAAATACTTACAAGTACATCAATATCTATATGTTAAAGGGTGGTCTTTGGTTGCTAATGATCAATGATCTTTAAAGTTGTAACAAAATGAAGGCTAGTAGAGTCTTAAAGCCTGAGCCACTTTATCAAAATACAACATGCTAAAGTGGCATACTACACATCAACTACTCCTTTAATATCGTATTACTACCCCACACCACTCTACAGTGTGTAAAATGGTACATTTAATAGTCCTATGGAAATCATTAGTAAAATGACAAAAAAACTGCAAAAAATGTGTAATTTTACATACAAACATAATGTAAATTGCAGACATTTTTGCAAACCCCTCTATAAAAATGCACAGTTCTACCAGCAAGTTGTCTAGTTTTGTTAACTGTACTCACGCTTAGCGTTTGTTGGAGGTTTAGGGAGCCAAATGTTGACACAACAGTGTAAGATTTGACTTGGGAGCATTTAGATGCTTTCAGTATAACATAATAGGCCAATTCATTAGGCTCTCAGGGCCTCGTACCACTGAATCCAAAGCACACGCTGTACAAGCTAAGAATACATCCACAAGTAAATGTGCGTTAAAACATCACCCCTGTAATATATCTGTCATTGAAAACCTTTGCCAATAATAGAGATTTCTTATCTCTCTATTACAAGGAAGACAGTGCGCAAGCGAATGCAGAAACTGGAGCAATGTGAGCCACCAAGCTAATGGGATTATGATTAAAAGCAGGCAATAGCAAAAAGGAGCCTTACTATACAAGTGGAAAGGTGTTTGTTTTACCACTCATCATCCAAGTTGATGTCAATGGTAAATGGAAGGCACTTCCCACACATCCTGGAAATAAGCATTTTGTTCATGCTAGTTTATCTTTTATTTAGTACAACATCTACTCTAGAAGAGAAGAAACCCATCATATATCTTAAACAGTTCATTTATTTTGATTCAACTATACAAGTAATCCTCAACCATACCTTTAGCTATAAAGACCAAATAATATAGAGAATGTGACATTAAAAATCTTGCAAGCAATATTGCTTCAGAAGTGTAATTGTCCCTCATCATCATCATTATTACTGGTAAGAGAAATAGCAATAATTGTAGGTCCTTGAGTTAAATAAATGTTATTATGTGAGGCCATATGTGGCACCAGATACTACATGGCATGTCACATCAATATAAAGCATTAGGATAGTTTATAATACCTAAACTAGTTATATAATGTACCAAATAATGTTAACCTATGTATATATAATATTGTTGATTATTTTTAAGGCTGGTTGTTCCTAACAAGCTGCTCCAACTGATTTCGGTGAAAAGACTGGGATTATGCTGTGTAGAACTGAGCCTCATGAACACCTCCTTTTTAATATTGAAGAGAACTTTGCATCGGCGTCCCCTACCTGCTCCTTGCCCTATGCAACCATTTAGGTTTCCTATATAGCAGGGTCGACCCTAAGACCAACAAAATTAGTTACTACACTTTGGTTCGGCACACAAAAAAAGGAAACAAGGGTACCTATGCTTTCGAAGATACGTTAATGCAATTCGTTTTACTTTGACAAGAAACTTAATTTAATCTCTTGATTTACTGGGGAGTGTTCAAATATGTATGTTTAATTTGGAGTGTGAGAGCGCACATTTATATAAGTCTGTAAATAACAAGTATGTAGATGTGGCAAGGGAAGGAATTTTTGGCATGCTTGTTTTAATAAGCAATTAAGGTTAACCCTGTGCGTGCTGTAGGAGATCTTGGAGCCAAAATTGGCTTCTTCTGAGCCATATATCGACACAACGTTTCTGACTGTTGGCTTGGTAGAATTTAGATGCTTTCAGTATAACATAATAGGCCAATTCATTAGGCTCCCCAGGGCCTCGTACCACTGAATCCCAAGAACACGCTGTACAAGATAAGAATACAGCCCCAAGGAACTCTGCATTAAAACATCACCCTTGTAATATATCTGTCACTGCACACCAGGGGCATTAATAGAGATTTCTTATCTACTCGTTTATTACAAATCCCTTCTTTTTCTCCACCTTCAGGCATACCTACACATTAAATGCACAAGTCCTAATTAATAGAAGTTTTCCCTCAAGCTGAGTGGAATAGATAATAAGATCAACATTAATTAAATTGGTGGTTAGGTTTGAAAAAATACCTTGAGCGGTGTTTTCTCTCAATATCTGAACTTTTACAAAAATAAATATGTAAAATGGTATCGCCACAGACAGTTTAACTAACAAACTGTAGTGTAAAGGAAATATAAAATTAGGAATAATTATTTTTTAAGATATGGAGCGGCTCTCAAGGGTAGGTTGACGAGAGGACTCCTTTTATACAAGAAGCTTACAAAAAGATACATGTTGCAGAACGGCAATGGTTTTAAAGCAGTTCTGTAGTATATCTTTTTCATGTACTCCAATGGAGTATTTAGAACTTGGATGCAGGGGCGTAACTAGAAACCTCAGGGCCCCGGTGCAGGAATCTGTTAAGGGCCCCCCCCACCCCCAACCCATCTATCCCTTTCTCACTATCTACCCTCTACCTCCCTACCCTCTCCCGTCTCACGATCTCCCCTCTCCCTCCCTAACCCCCTTCTCACAATCTCCCCTCTCCCTCCCTAACCCACCTTCTCACAATCTCCCCTCTCCCTTCCTAACCCACCTTCTCACAATCTCCCCTCTCCCTCCCTAACCCACCTTCTCACAATCTCCCCTCTCCCTCCCTAACCCACCTTCTCACAATCTCCCTTCTCCCTCCCTAACCCACCTTCTCACAATCTCCCCTCTCCCTCCCTACCCCACGTTCTCACAATCTCCCCTCTCCCTCCCTAACCCACCTTCTCACAATCTCCCCTCTCCCTCCCTACCCCCTTCTCACAATCTACCCTCTCCCTCCCTAACCCAGCTTCTCACAATCTCCCCTCTCCCTCCCTAACCCACCTTCTCACAATCTACCCTCTCCCTCCCTACCCCCTTCTCACAATCTCCCCTCTCCCTCCCTAACCCAGCTTCTCACAATCTCCCCTCTCCCTCCCTACCCCCCTTCTCACGATCTACCTACCCCCCCTTTGTAGGTCACTTACCGTCAACTCCTGTGTTGGGAGCGTGAGGCGTTTGTCTCGGGTGCCGGCACTTCACTGCTGAGTGCCGGCATATGACGAAAAGCGCCGGCACCCGAGACAAACGCCTCTCAGAGGGGGCTACTTGTGAGCAGGAAGTGGACATAACTGGGCAGACATTGGGTAGAACCAAGAACCAATATCCCACCTAGGAGAAGTTATGGTTCTGGTACTCAATAAGGTGATGCAAAGGACAAAAGCTTTCATAAAGTGTTGCTGGTGTTCTAAGTGTAAGTGTTTGTAATTGCTGGAGAAAAAAGGTATGTCCTTGGCTAATTCCATAAAATAAAATTGAGTATTAGTTAAGTAGTATAATATAAATTTTTCTATTTGTTCACATATGTTTCTAACTCATACCTCAGTGCTCTGTGTATTAAAATGAATTCACACACCTGCAATTGGAATCATTAGTAGAAGAAGTCTACAAATACATAGCAGACATTCTTACCAGGGTGGTGAAGATGTAGTGGTAGTATTCGGTCATCATACCCATTGCCATAGCCTAGGGAAAAAAAGAACAGAAACAGATATAAGACACATACGTTAAAATCTACATATCCACTGCATACCCTTTGTCAAAGTCAGCCTTTTCTTTTTCCTGTTTACTTATGCCTACCTTATATTCTGTACCTGCAACCAAATATAGTGTTAGGAATATTACCTCTATTCCAGAATTAATTATTTTTCAGTAATGAGAATGGTTACCTAATTTTTATTTTTTACTCAACTCATGTGATACTTATAGGATGAAAGCTTTGCCAGTCCCCATATGGAGAAAAATGTTAAATTATAACATAATATATTTATTTCATAATACGCTATGGTATGTGATTATTGTTTGTAAGGTGAAGCACATTTTGGCAGTAAACCTGGTTAGTTATTATATTCTATAGTAACTCAAATACCAGAAGATACCTTTGTACAGCCTTGCAGGGATGGCACTGGGCAACTAGCATTCTGCATACCCAGAGAACTGGTTTTATTATAAATATATATATATATATATATATGACAGATGAAGCCACAAACACATTATCCTGACATAGAATAAGTGATGCCAACATAAAAACATCTATATGACTGACTGAAATGCAAATACCGTATTAACACTTTTTCTTTAGCCTACTTCTTTGATGAGGATTTTGCTGATTTTCTTTCATTTTTTGCATATTAACAATTAATGCAACCTATTTCTACTAATTCTAATAACAGTCCAGTTCCCCATCTCATCCCCCAGCTCTGTATGGGTACTAGGCATGGATACTAGGATTTGCAAATGCTACATAAAGCAGCAGATCCAGAATATTGTAAAAAAAAAAAAACAAACATCAACTATCACGTTTACAATGTACCTGCAAGTCCCTGATAGCAACTGCAGGTTGCACACAACATTAATTTAATCATCATTAACTGTTCTTAGTCAAGCGCGCATTATACGTCATCAACGAAGCATTATTCACACGTCAGTCACAGCTAAAAGAAGCTGTATAATAAAGGAATCTCAACATTATAATTATATAATTATAATGCTATGCGCTAATAGGAATATATGCGGGAAAGAAGCTGTAACAACCACTTTATTGCCTCTATGGTCTCATTGAACTCAAAGGGTTAAGCAGCACTACTGAAAACTAAGTCACGAGTCACAAAAAAAAAAACAATTACTGCATTAAATCAACACAATTACAAAGCCCCTGTCTGGGATATTGATTTAACGTATGCTAGGAAGTAGGAAGGATAGAGATTAACACTTGTTAATGAATGACATTGAACATATGGAGAGAGGTGATGAGTCCCACTGGGCCATTGGTAAATGAATAAGAAGTGGTACAAGATTGTAAGCTTACGAGCAGGGCTCTCTCCAAATAATGTAACCATTTCTCTTAGTCTGTCAATTCTCGTCTTGTCGTACCCCTTGAATATATGTATTGTATTAAGCGCTGCTTAAATTATTGGCGCTATATAAATAAAAGATAATAATAATAATAATACTGCATGAGTAGTAGAGCTCTGTGCTATTTGAGCTCCACTACTATTTTTTTTCAAATATTGATGAACTGGACCTACATCCAAACAATACGCCATTTGTTTTTCCTTCTTGAGTTAACCCACTCACCTGTCTGAGTATCTGAGCCGCCATGACGTGACTGCAGTCAAAGATAATACGGAATTCCCTGCCTCTTTTCATCTCCTTTAGGAGGGGTCGCGCATCTTCAGATTCAGGGGGAAGCTGACGGATTTTCAGCCGAATATTGTATCGCGCAGGGGCCATTATAAGCTCCTGTAGACGGATAAGGCCTACCAGGGAACAGGGGTGAAGAGATGCATGTTATGACTACAGATACAGATGGCTAGACTATCACCATAATTATTCACACTCATTGAATGCGTATTGCCGGAATCCACTATATAATGGACCTTAATAAACTAGCTTACATTGATTACAAAGATTGTATAAATTGCTGCTCAGTCCAATTGATATAATTAATGTATATCAGTACTATTGATCAATGACACATTAAACATGAAACTCTCTGCAAAAAACTAGCTGTAAACCAAGTCATTTCACAGCGGTATTGTGTGAGGACTTATTCAATCAGTATATAAAAAAAATACAGTTTTTGTTTTTTCTTTTATACGTTGGATTTAAAAATACAGTTTTTTGGAATGTATTGGAACCTACTATCAAATGGTTTGCCCTTTCATGGAAAACACAATAACCAATATTTTTTCTTGTTAATATTCTTTGGAATGATAAACCAAGCCTCTTACCTATGTTTCTTAAATAGCCATATTTTGGTTGGTGCTCATATATTTTTTTTTTGCTTTATATATTAAGTCTCTGTTATGTTGCTCACATACCTGTGCTATCATCATATACCACCGTGGCTGACCTCCACTTCAAAAATTGGACAAGGTCCAGGATAGCGTGGCTTAGAGATGCGTAGTCTGGGTATAAGTTAACATAGAATGAGTCTCTGTTATCTAGAGGGTGGTGCTTCCATCTGACCTGAATATGGGGTACTTCCAATGCGTTGCATATGGACTGAACAGCATTTGATGAGGAACTGTGGGAAGGACCAAAAATTGCAACCACTCCAAGTGCTAGCTGATCGCAAGCTAAAAGAGAGAGACAGAGAAAAGAATGTTTCCAACAGAATGAACAAATGGTGGTTAGCTAAAAGGTAAAATATCTAGTTGATCTCTCTGGTGACTGGGAGAAGCACACTCTATCTATCATGTTTTAAGGCTTTGAACAAATCACAAAGTCCATTTCCTAAAATGTTTTCCATCCATTGCCTATTCTAAAACCTTAGACCAGTAATGACAACTGGTCTAACATGTTTTGCCATTGGCAGGTTGAGTATCGTGGTTATCGTGGTCATAAATTGTTCATCTGCAGACTATAGCATTTTGTGAAATGTTCCCTTTAGAGGAGGAATATCTTGCTCAGGTTTTCTACAGTACAATCATCCTATGTGATTTCACCTAGTTCTTAAATTAAAAGAAGAAGTACTTAAAGGAGTACTTTAAAGTCAGAGAACGGCATAACCTTGATATCTACCCATAACTTTTGTAAGACTAACTTATATTAGTGCACTATTTATTGTTCCTCTGCAAAAACTATTTCTGTATGGTCATCTTTAATGACCTTCACAACTTTGACTTTGTACAGACATTTTGCCTACATCATGTGTGAGAGTAAAGTTAAAGATGGTGCTATGTTTCTTCTCACATTATCTTCAACTTATGTTTTGGTGTATAAATTTGCCTTTTTTAAGGGTTACCTATAGTTTAGTAATTAGGATTTATGGACCTGTAGCTTTTTCTGTGTTTTCTTGATGTCATTTTTAGCTAGCCATTATTCGTGTGATTTCTCTAATATTTTTACTTTGTTTGACTAAATGATATTTTTCACGTTTGCCTTTTGAACGACTATAAGGCACTATAAAGAGCCAGTAGACTCCTGGACAAAAACTCGCATAATGTGTCCACATCAGGTATCCAAGATCAGGTTTAAAAAATGAAGCAAATCAAACTACAGTCGCTGAATCCTCCTAAATTCCAGCAAGTCACACACAGCTATTCCAACAAAGTGTACGTCTAAAAAAAAAGGTCTATCGATTGTTATATAACACAGTATGTGTGGTAGTGATGAGACAGAGTAGAAACAAGATCTAGTTTGTAGTTAAAGGTGACTTTTATTATGCCAACGTAGAAGAAGATAAAGACTTACATAGGCTTTCTGGACATGAGAGGTCTCTTTTTCAGATTGAAGTTAAAAGTTGTTGATCAGGGGTTTATTATAACTGCCCTTGGAGCCATGAAGGAATCCTTCCTCTGAACAAAATTGACATATGCAAAAGTCTTTTGCTTTTTTGGGGTTCATCTAGATCAATGTAATTAGAGATATCGTGGACAGGGCTGGCCCGACAATGGAGCCGAGTGGGGCAACTTTTGAAGGGGCACTTTTGAAGGGGCACTTTGCCGCCCCAAGCCCTTTTTTTTTTTTAAAGCTGAGAAGAGAGAGGGCGCCAAGTGGTTTTATCTTACCAAGTTGTCAGTACCCGCTCGGTGCCCCTCACTCTCTCCTCTGCAAGCCCTCTAGCTCGGTCTCGTGCCGGCTTGCAATGTTGAGCACCGGAAGATGACGTCATTTCCGGCGCTCAGCATTACAAGCCGGCACCGAGACCGAGCAGGGAGACTCACCGCAGGACTGCTGTAAGGTAAGTACGAGGGGGGGGAGAGGAAGGGTAGATAACGGGGGGCAGGGAGAGGAAGGGTAGATAATGGGGGGACGGCAGGGAGAGGAAGGGTAGATAATGGGGGGGCGGCATTTTAAACTTCGCCCCAGGCAGCATTTTGTCTTGGGCCGGCCCTGATCGTGGACCATACTGTGTATGTAACAAATATACCGACGGAGACTTAAGACCTAGAGTTGACATTAGAGCACACAGAGGTCACTAATGCACCTACTACTTCAAGAACGATGTAATATAATAGTTCATAATCAGGATAGACCCTTTGGATCAAAGTTAAAAAAAAGCTTTGTGATTTGTACTGACCTTTACGGTTAGCTTCAAAGCTGTCATATAGGTTGATCCTCTGGATATCGTAAGTAAGAGTTGTGTTTGGTAGTAACGTTCTGTTTCTGTTGATGATATTTGCTGCAAACCTAAATGCGTGTTCCTCTGCACTCACAATCTGTCCTGTGGGTCCTTCCAGGAATTCAAAGATGCCCCCTGTATGAACAGTAAAGATGATGAGAATCAGAGAAACTCAAATAACAAAAAAAAACTTTGGCATTAACATATAAAAATTTAGACAATGTAAAAATGTCCTGGTCTACCACCTGCAAAAATTTGGGGCCACATAAAAAACTATTACAAAGGACTGCACATTGTCATTGATGCTAAAGAAGGCAATACACAGTATTAAGAACTAAGGGAATGCAGACTTTTGAACAGGGGTTGTTTCATTTTTTTCTTTGTCTCCATGTTTTGTTTTATGATTATCCGTTACAACCTACAGTTGAATATGAATCCTATAACAAATATATTTTGCCTGCTCACTCATGTTTTCTTTAACGGTACATATATTACCAATTCTCCAAGGGTAGGCAAACTTTTGATCACAACTGTATGCAATAATTCTTATTTACTATATCCATATTCACTGACTTCTTTCTCTATGAATTATTTTTATAAAATAATTAACTATTTTTCCAGCACTTATAAAGCCTGAATTTAAAAGTATTAGATTAATCTAAAGGAACTGACCTCTCTTCACTCTTTCTCACTTTATGCTCATGTAGGTGACAAATGTGTTTTGGCTAGAAGTATATCATATTAACTATACGATTACTGTGCATGCTGCTGGACTGACTTCATATTACCTCTCACTACAGCTAGTTGTGAGGCCGTATAAAAAATATAATTGCTGCACTGTACATTGTCTTTCATTTTCTGTTAATTTTCTCTAATGTATGTTATTAGATTTTATGGCTCTACTCTTCCTGGAACTGTTTTCTGTGTGTCGTTTATATTTTATGTACTGGCACACTATTTTATAGAAAAAAAATCACTCACGGGGTTGAAAATATTACTCAGTTATACTTTTTAAAGTTATAAAAATAAAGGCTTAAACAAAACAATTAAAGAAATAGTTTTGGCGGAACAGCATTTACCATAACTAAATTAATTTATTTATAATACATCTTGTGCTTTTTGTTTGCCAATCAATGCAGAAGGTAAGACAACTAGTATATATATATATATATATATATATATATATATAATTAATGTCACTGTGGGAATTGTCAGTAATGCTGCACTCTAACTTAGCATAGATATGCAGCAATCCCTTTGCAGTCTTTATATAAAATACAGGAGATGAAGATGAAAGAAATGCTATTTGTATGGCAGGAGTGATGCATCCTTTGCAGAGACAGAGATTTATCTTGGCTAGATGCTACACTAAGCCTGACCCAGGGCATTGCCCCAGCCGCACCCTGCCTCTTGCCTGTATGTAAACCATGCTGAGTGCCGGGATATGACATCATATCCTTGTGTGATGCACGTGAGATGCGGAGTAAGGTCGCTTTGAAGGCTGTGCCGCTTTGGCACAGTATTCCACAGTTTATATAAGGTTCTTACAAGCGAGATTTCTCCAACTGGCCCAAGGATAAGTGCAGCACTTGGGAGCCTGAAAGGGGGAACGGGCACCCAGTTAATCTGGGGTTTCCTTCTTGCTGAAACTGCCACCCTAGGCCTAGTCGGCCCAGAAGAGAATGTGGCACTTGCCAAGACCAACACTAATTACATTTGTTTTTTGTCTTTACAAAGTATAGGCTTAGTGACATGATGTATCAATGTTGAGTGTTACATGTAGAGTTTTATACTGTTGAGGGAATAGTGTTTAGAAGAAGGGAGAGAAAATAAAAAAACAACGTGAGACATGAAAAGTGCCACTTTTCTTTCCCAGTCATGCCCTGCTTTAATTGAAGCAAACGCTATTAGCACAAAGAAAATAAGGGCATAAGAGAAAGAGAGACAAACATTTTCTTCCCAAAGAGAGAGACAGGTTACATTGGCCACAAAACATTTTTATCATTACGGAATTTAAAACAGGCACTAGGATTAATAAAGGAGTACCTATCTACAGAAGTGTGTCAGACTTGGTTGATTAGAATTTAGAAATTTATTGTAGGCTACTTTTCAATAATTCCCCTTTAAATACTATATCATTCAGCAGCAGTATGGTTACAACTGTTATCTTTAGATCATTAAGTTCCTGAGTGCTTTATAGTGTTAATAGACAAGTAAATGATCCAGAACTCTTCCCTGTAGATATAGAAATCAAGAAGATTTTAGCCCGTCTGGATCTCTTGACAATTAGACACGAGAAAATTAACACAGCAATTAAAGAAATATGCCCCCATTGAGGAAAAGAAATAGTGGAGATCAAAATAACAAAAAGTCTTTAAATGAAGCAAGCCACAGCCATATGTTGTACCCACTGTTCTCTATGCGGTTTTGAGGCATCATTAATAATAATAAAGAAATATATTTTTATTAACATAATATAATTGAGCATAATTTGAAAACAATTCAAAACAGTGGACATTTTTTGCAGATATTTTAGGGTCATTAATTCACTAGATGTCGGTATATTATACCAACACATCAACAGAATGTTGGTAAGTAATTTGGCAATGATCTTGCTCGAGGGTTTGTAGACATTCTGTAGATTCAGCTGCCACAAGTTTTCTTTTTTTTGGTAGAATTATTTGGATATAATAAGAGGATAACATTTTTATTTGTTTTACAATTTCAAAGAGACGCAGGAGAAAACTACAATACAGCTGTATTTCTAAAAAAAATTGTGACCTTTTATTGTGTCATCAAATACAAAGTACTCAAAGGTTTGACTAAGACCCTCAGGGTCAAAATGTTGCCCATTTTGTATTTGATGGCAAAATAAAAGGTCATGCTTTTCACTAAGGAAGCTCTACTGAAGGTATTTTGTGTTGGAGAAACAAAAGCATGTATTATGCTGAATAATAAATGAGTAGAACTTTATTCAGTAAGATGGCACGCTGGCAGGCTTAGCCAGTTAGTTCTAAAAATGAGGTACAGTCTTTCACCTCACATTATTTTGTGTATTTCTGCTGTTGGCTAGCCGCACATGGAACTTCTAATGGCCTGTTTAAATATTCATCCAGTCGCTTTTTAAGTAAAATAACCAGAAATGTTACTTTTAACACGTTCACAGTCTAGAGCCTGCTTCATAGCAGAGTGCAGGCCACAACTTCCCATATCGGTTTTACATGGAGTATAAAGGCTCATTTATGGAGGTCATAGCGTACATTTGTAATAAGCAATTTCTGCGTCAATTTCTACGGAATTCCCCCAACGTCAGTGGGAACTCCATGGACGTCAGCGGGACCACTCGCAGACGTCAGTGTGCAGTCCTGGCCGCGTCCCCCAAGGGAAGGCTCCGGGTAGCCGGAGGCCAGAAGTTCTCAGGTATGCTTATTTACTTACAATAAAGGGAGTATATCTATTTTCAGGGGGTCAGAGCCCCAGAAGGTGGAAAGACTTATTTAATTTAATGGTGTCAAAATTTGCTGAAGACACTGTTGTGTCAAAATTTACTTATTTATAGTGTCCACAAAACGAATACTGTTTGTATGTAGTTATTTGAATTAATCAATTTGTTGGTTAATTCACAGAAAAATATTCCCTTAGTTTCCAGTTGTTAGAAATGCACGTGGTATTTTTAAGTTCAAATTACACTTGTTCATTTGGATTCCAACAAAATAAAAAAAACTAAGCAGAGAGCTATGAATTTTCATTGCATTTCATTGCTTTTTCACTCTCACTCAATTTCACTCACACTCTTACTCACTCCCTCATACTCTCTCACCCTTACTAACACTATGATGTTTTCTCTCAATGTCTCCCTACCATCTTTGTCGACAGCTTCCCTATCCTTGTCTCATTTTCCACAACTCCGCTACTTCGCTTGCCTCTTCATGTTGTTCTGTCTTCTTTCTTTGTCCATTTTTCCTTTTATATCAGCTCTGTTAATCAGGCCTCCCAGAGTGCTCCTTAAAAGGGGGTGGCCTCTGCATAACCCTCTCCCCAGACTGGAGGAACAGGGGAGAGGCTGGCTAACAGAGCGGATACTGGGGAGGAGCGGATGAAGAAAGAAGAACAGGAAGAGGCAGGAAGGTAGGGAGATATTGAGACAGAGCATGCATGAGGCATATTCCTGCATGCATCCTGGGAGCCGGAAGAAATGCCATGAGACTTGGGACTAGAGGACTGCATCGGGATGTAGGTCCCGCGGGACCTGTCAAAAAACTTGCCGGTGCGGGCAGTTTTTCGGGTGTTGCGGGCGGTCAGACAATGTACCTGCGGGCCGAGTAATCCTGCGCACTCCCGCAAGGCTGCCTTTGCGTTGCTTGCACACAGCATCTCTTCTCTTGTTCTGCCCAGGAACCCAGCAGAGTCACGCAAATTTACGTCACCTCATATGACTCTGCTCGATTCCAGCGGGACAAGAGAAGAGACGCTGTGGGCGAGCAACACAAAGGCAGCCTTGTGGGAGTGCGAGGGAAATATGCAGTTCAGGTAAGGGGGTGGGGGAGTTTGTATGAACGAGTATACGTGATTGAGGGAATGAATGAGTATCTGTGAATTATTAGTACCTATGAGTGAGTATATGAATGAGTGAATGAATGTTTGTGAATGATGTTTGCGGGAGCGGGCGGGATTGGACACTTATGTGACAGGAGTGGGCAGGGATTGGCCAAATATGCACATATTTTGCAGGAGCGGGCAGGAGTGGAATACACACGTTGCAGGAGCGGGCGGTAATGGTCAGAAATTCAGCAGGAGCAGGATTAAGAAAACAGCCCTGCGCAGGGCTCTACTTGGGACCTCTGTATTTTTGTGTTACATGACTGTTGGTTTATATCTTTAAAGATGCTAGGACAGCTTGGTTCTACTCTAACAATTTAGATTAACAGAGGCTTGGTAACAGGGCCTACATTGATATTCAAACATTTATTAACATATTGATACTTTTCAATGTAAGTACCTATCTGCTGTCTTCATCTACCCTGAGCAGGCTGCCCTCCACTTGCTTCCAGAAGCTAAGGTCAACAGTAAGTCATAAACCCATCATGTTAAGATGATACACAGCATGATCCCTCATCTTTACAGAGGTTAACAATGCAGTTAATGTCGATTCCAAATAAAATCAATACAAAATAAGACCCGGGTGACACCACATTGGATAACAATGATAAGTGATGGGTGTTTTATTGTGTAAATCTGACATGCTATAGAGCTGGGAAAAAGTGAATACATATTGCAGTGAGCACATACATATGCAGAGAGGGAGTAAAGGGGGAGTTGTATTACCAGATCAAACATAATCAACACTGAACTGATGTGAAGAGATTAGTAACTGATAGCCATTTAGAGTTTGCGAAGACATAAGAACAGGGAGTACACTGAATAGCCAATGATAAGAATCACAGAGCAGGCTTAGCATACTGAAATGTATGGCACTAGAGCTGTGATTGGAACAGAAACAATTGCAGGATGAATTTGAGGATGCTGTAAAAACATACCGAATAATACTATTCAGCATACAGATTAATACACTTCATGTGAGGAAACACACAATGATATAAAATTTAAAGGCAACAGTTCTGTAAAGACGCAAAAATACGTTATTCCACTTGACCTTAGCATCGTCCACTTCGGCCCCATTCCCCAATAAGACAAATAGACACTGTATGTAATCAAAATGCTTTATTTATTTGATTTTGGATAAATTTGGCCACGGTCAAAATTCAAGTATTCTCCCCAACCGTGACACTCTTAAACGTGTCTATTATAAATCATAGTTAACCACAAATTTGGCTAAACGCCAACCGTATAACACAGTAGATCTCTAAGGCTGGTAAGGGCGTAACTACTCCACGTCACCTGTAGAGGCTGCCGGCGTCCAAAGCCCAGCAGCCACACGTCAACCAACGTATCACCTGAGGAACGCGCCCATACCTTAGATAGTTGTCTCAAGCACCGAACCAGCCAGCCACATTTGAACAATGACCATAACATAAACACCAACCGCCACACACAGCAATGGACAATAAATTAAAAAAAGAGGGGAGGGAAGGGAGGGTGGGAATTTTGCCTACTTAAAAAACTGCAAGCTCATCTGTGAATAGGTTCCCAAATTTATCTGATGACACCCAGTGCCCTCCCCTTCTTCCTATTGCTGAATATTCAGAATGGGGGGCAAAAGTTCACTCAGAGGCCAAGCAGTCATAGAGGGTGCATGTATGTAGCAAACATTTAACCCCTTGTTAGGTCATGGGGTGCTCCTTGTTCCTTATCCGGTCATGGTGCCCCTACACCTATTTCTTGCTCCGGGGCTGGTCTGAATTGTCAGATCATCATATCATACTGCTCATTCTAGACCTTGATGTGATAAACACAAACTTATACTTATAAGCTTATTTAGCGTGATCTTCTGCAGAAAGGATAGAGGTGACCCAGTGAGAGGACTACGCTTAACTCATTTCAAGTCTATTAGGGCTATCTCTACCTAGATGTGAAGCTAGCCTTGCTTGTACAACTTAGCCCCATTCATTCCTACCTCGGTTAAGGAGCAGGAGAAGGAGATCTTTGGGTAACCAGACCTGGAAGGCTCCCAGGTATGCTTATGATTATAGGCAAGCTGATTTATGTATCCTAACACTGCGTACGTTTTATTGCTCATTTAACTAATCACATTGCAATTCATCATACAAATACATTTTTGTAATGGTAAACATGAGCCTACAGGTACTTTTATGCAACAAATTTATTCTGATGCAAAAAAAGCCTTGTTATGGTCTCTACAGCATAAATTAGGGTTAAAAGAGGCATTATGTTGATTAAAGACTGACCCACCTTTTAACGTTAGATAATTAATACAAGAAAAAAAAACAAGAAGAAATAACAGAAAAATAATTGGCCATGAGATGAGTGTGGTCACTTCGTCATGATGGCAAATCGATTTTTTCTGCAGGCATCTGTGTATGTTATTTGTGCTTATTCATGAATTCATTCTGTAGCCGTGCCAATCCCGAAGAGATGAGATCAGCCTGACAGGTCCATCTCTCTGGAGACTGCTTAGCAGCATACACCATGCACAAAGTCTTATCATCGGGGAGCCAGGTGAACACAAATTAACACAAGAAAAAGGGCTCCGATCCAGGGTGTATTGATCGGCCGGATTATTTTCAGCAGGAATCTGCCCCATGTTTTCATTCAGATTCCCCTGGGGGAATGGCTTTTTCTCTGTGCTGTAGAAAGACTTGACAAAGTCCTGCAGCCTCAAATGTCCTAGAACTGAAACTCATTCTCCTCAAAGATATTCCTTTTATTTTACCGGTATTGTAGGCCGAACAGTATAGAAAAATTGCAACTGTAGTGGGTGCTGTTTATCAAGAACTTAAGTGAAATTGCATTTCTACATCAAATATCATGACAGAAATAGCAGTTCTAAGATCATTACACAGAAATGCCATTGCAAACCTTATTTTGTATGCTGCTTTGTGCTGTGCTTAACGTACTAGCTGTTGCGGTACGGAATGACAATACATTATTGTCTCAGTGAACAGAAGTGAAACATTTAAAAATATTAACCATTGTAATAATAAAAAAATATATATAAATACACATACACTGCAAACTGAATGGGAAATATAAAATAAGCTCAGAAATCTTATAACCATTGTGTTATAATGGAATTAGGACATTAGAATTAAAAGGTTAAAGAAACATTTGGTATTTCATAAAGAAGCTTTCCTTGAAAATGACTACATATTATCCTCAGCAATGTAACTGCCTTTGATGGCACACATTTATTCTACACAGGAAAATCCATTATTGTGGTAGCCAGTTTAACATTGTAAGAATATATATAATTATCAATCAAATTGTTTTGTTTTTTTAACAATATAAAACTATATGCTTTTATGCCACTACTAAAAATCATGGTTTATGACATGAAACTTTTAATGTAGCGTTGTCTGATTTGCATACATTCATATTACCCAAATTTTTTTTACAGACACTGGAGTGCCTACAGTGTTTATCACATTCACATATTCTATCCATTTTCTCCCAGCTTGCCTACTATGCCATTGACTTACAAATCTCCTGCTCTATACTACAACAGGGACAATTGAACATGTAATACATAAAATCACCAGCAGGGGGACCCCAGAGGAGATTTTTATATAGACGTCGAAATATGAAAAGTAGAAAATAGGCACTCGCCCTGAATTGACAAACACATAGCTGAACCTCCCAAAAAAGCCCCACCTGTTATTGGGCTACTACCGCTTTATACATTTTTATGGAAGTTCAGTGCTAGTAAAGTAACAGAAACAAATAGATTATCATTATAAATTATGTATCTACTTATAAAGTCAATAATTGGATTCACGGATGGAGGTCATACAATAATCACACTCTCAATTGAAAGTGATCATCTATTAAATGGTAAATGGAACCCTTTTAGATTCTGATAAATCAAGTACAGACATCATCTTTGCTCACTAAGTGTTTTATTCTTTTACTGGAA
Organism: Spea bombifrons; assembly: GCF_027358695.1. Taxonomy (NCBI): domain Eukaryota; kingdom Metazoa; phylum Chordata; class Amphibia; order Anura; family Pelobatidae; genus Spea; species Spea bombifrons. Next base: position 70,031,180 of record NC_071088.1, on the reverse strand, counting down.
CAGCACTTCAATGTAACTTCTTCTTTTATTCCTAATATTGCCAGTTATGTATTATGAATATGTGTCCAACTAATTTAATAAAAATATCTGTTAGGCTATAACCGTCCCTTCACAGAGGAGATGTTTCCAACTAGGCAATCTTTTCTTCTGTTTGTCCTACCGCATCAGAATTTCAGCAGGATGATCAATATTCCAGTCTTAAATCATTAAAACTAGTCTCGTAATCCTAGACGGAAAGCATCAGCTTTGGCTGTGTGTAACAAATTAATGGCACAAAAAATGAAAACTTCATCCCTGTATATTGAACATCTGCTGCACCATTACCAGTAGAAAAATATACAGGATGTGGAGTCATGGGTATATTGGCAATATTGAGCTACTAACCAGACTTAAATGTGGCAATTTTTTCTACTTTTAAACGATGAGGAAACTTTCACTTGGCAGCAGCACTAAACAAGGACTCCAATAATGACTTCCAAATTGCTGAGAAATAAAACCAATAATAGTCAATTTTAAAGTGATTGTGTTGCCAGGGAAAGCAAGCTGACATTAGTTTGCCCTGGGAAGGCCCAGTCAAATGGATGAAATATATCCGGCCTCCAAAACAGATGTGAGACAAACAGCATCAAATTGACATCCCTAACATTTTACCATTTACCAAAGTAATCTATCTTGATAACCTATTATACCGGTATCATTGCACGGAGAACATAACCAGAGAGTAAATCATTCACATGTTCTGGACAGAGGCCAAAAGACTGGAAATGTAGGTATTTCTCAATTTCCAATGGGCCAGCTTATCTTTTACAGCCAGTTAAATGATTTACATAAGTATAATATGCATATATAAAACATAATGTGATAATGAGAGTCAATGGATGGACCATGTGAAAACTGCTCAGTTAAAGGGACATTCCAGCCATAATATGCATTTAAATGCATATGACAGCGGAGAGGTCCCTTTAAATTTTCGTGATGTCCTCTTCCAAATACATAGGGGGATTCAGAATTTTTTCCTACTGTTATTGACCCTCTGCCCAGTTATTTTCCATGCAGAAGATATACTTACCACCAGTCAACTCCATCGCTGGCTCAGCGAATGTTGCCTGTGCAAGTATCAAAAGGGCACTGTTGATATAGCCTGGTTTTAAGTAAGGCATTTAAAAATGTCCCTTGTAGAAAAAGGAATAAAGACATTGCAGTCTTTGGGTTTGAATGTCAAAATAGTTGAATGGAAAAGGCAATGGTTGAGTCACGGGAGGCAGAAGGATGTAGTTAATGGTGTATATTCAGAGGAACGACTTGTTATTAGCAGGGGCGTACCTAGAGTATTTGGCACCTGGGGCGGATCCTGTATGTGGCACCCCCCCCACACACACACTTTAAAACTGCATAGCTTCTATTGTTATATACTGGCGCAGACATTAACGGTGGTACAGGGCAACTGCTATCATTATATACTGAGGCACACATTGACGGAGGTACAGCATAACTGTTATCATTATATACTGAGGCAGACATTGACAGTGGTACAGCATAACTTCTATCACTATACACTGAGCCAGAGATTGACGGGGGTACAGGATAACACCTATCACTATATACTGAGGCAAACATTGATGGGGGTACAGCATAACTGTTATCATTATATACTGAGGCAGACATTGCCGGTGGTACAAGATAACCGCTATCATTATGTACTGAGGCACGCACTGACGGTGGTAAAGGGATAACTGCTGTCATTATATACTGAGGCACGCACTGATGGTGGTACAGCATGACCCCTATCACTATATACCAAGCCAAACACTGATGTGGTGTAGGCCTACCACATCAGTGTCTGGCTTGGTATATAGTAGGGATGCACTGAAATGAAAATTCTGGACTGAAACAGGAAATTCAGCATTCACTTGTCCGAAACCAAAAATGACCCCACCAACTTTAAAAAAAATAAATAATAATTAAGTAACACACCAAAATTGGACAAAACTATTCGATAACAATATTAATATATATACATATGTATGATTGTTAACAGCAATCACATCGTATCATGCCCAGGTTCTAGCATGTACTGGTTGCCTGGGCATGTGTGATTGCTGTTAACTGTATAGCTTGTAGGAAAGAAGAGAGAGAGGAAACATTGAAACACGCATAGGGATTTAACAAAATACAGGAGGCAAGCTAATTAGAAATGAAGAGCAATGTTAGAACAAGAGGTCATAGTCTAAAACTAGGGGGTCAGAGGCTTAGAGGTAATGTAAGGAAGTTATACTTTACTAAGAGAGTAGTAGATAGATCTCCCAGCAGAAGTGGTAGGGGCTAATACTGTGAGGGTACAGGCATAAAGTAGACATGAAGCTATCCTCGCTATGGGACCAGACCAAATACTGATAGGGGTTTCTTACATCCCTTAGGAAAAATGGTCAGACTAGATGTACCAAATGGATCTTATTTGCTGTCATTCTATGTCTCTATGGGTTAGACCTAGAGCAACACCAAAGGTAAATATGGCACTGTGAGTCTTATTCTGACAATAGGACAGTTTGCTACTTTGATAGAGTTAGTCAATTTTCGACCGTTAGTTACAATAGGACTGTCATTACCCCCAATGGGTCCTGCTGCCAGTACTATGCCAAACTAACAAGAAAGTTTGCAACTATGACAGAGGTAGTCTGAACATAAAGCTCTGGTAGTTTTTTGTTTTTTGTAGTTCAGCTGAAGGTCTTTACATCACTAGCTCTGGCTTACAGTATGTGAATAATAATAAACCAAATATTTATCTAGAGCAAGTGAAGGCTCTGTACATAATGTTAATTACACTAAGGAGACTCATACTCTTAACTTACAGACAAGTATTTTGGGTTCTGCATTCCAATAATGTTAAGTGTCACATCATATGACATATAAGAAAATAAATATCATGAAATATTAACAGTGGGATGCAGTCTACATTACACTCTATTATGCCAGCCTCAATAGCATTTAAACATCAATCAATATGCAGGTTAAACTCTCTCTGCTCGCTTTTTAACTGAGAGGCAGGCTAATTGATCTCCAGAGAAAGTCAATCTTCTATGAAAAGAAAATACTCTAATTATAACGAACTTCACAGCCATTTGCACAGCAGAGACTGTAGACTGTGTAATAGGAAATTCTGCACCTGCATTCTGTGTTAAGGAGCTGCTAACCTGTTGATTTGAGAAACAAGGCAAGTTTCTGTACAGCAGAGGCCTGAGTGTTCAGTGCACCAGCTTCTTGCTTCTTCTGTGGGTTGCACATACAATAGTCTAAGATACATTTTGTGTAAAAATAATTAATCGCTGAATCTTTAATTTCCAAAAAAAGCAAATATGGGCTTCTTGGAAACAGAGGACCATGCATGACAGCATGCATGTGCCCATCATGTATTATTTTGGCTGTACAGATATTGGTCAGCTATAGCATTGGGTGAGCCATGTTGGCTTGAACTAATGCCTGGCCCAGCCTTGATCATTAAAGGATGAGCAAAAGCCAGGGCCAAGTTGGAGACATTCCAGCTACTAGTAGGTAAGTGGGGTATAAATCATTCACAAAATGTTTTTTGAGCTTTTAAAATAAACTGACTCATGATCCTTCATTTTGGGTCCACTTTCTGTCAAAAACATCCATTCTCCTCCCTTTCTCTTCCCTGATCCTTCAAGTAGTCCTGCCTCCTTGGTATGGAGTCGCTCTCCACAGACCTCCTACTACCTTACAAGTACTACAATTCCAGCTGCTGAAACCAGTATCTAGTACTAGTATCCAGTGCTGCTATACCCCTTGTAGCTATGTTACTGCTGGGGACGCTAAAATGTTAACGCTTATGTATCGTAATACAATTGCAAAACGTGATCATTTTGTTTATTGTTACTTCTTTTCTGTTCCTTATAAATTAAGGATCTTAACTGTGAGTATTGTTAGAATTGTCAGTACCTATATCCCCTTTGTTTCTCAGGAAACAACCGTGGGCTTGTATAATGGGAGAAATATCTAGTTGTAATTGTTAAATGATTGACAACTCATATACATGTTATTAAAAAGACATCTGTACAGTGGCAGAAATTCAATAAAAAGATTTATCAAAAGAAATAAATCAAATATTAATCCTTTATTATCCACTTTATAATTATACATGATAATTTGGAATTACCATAAGAGGGTCTGAATTAGGGATATCTCCAAATGAGTCTTCTGTATTCATACAAGAACTTCAAATGAATACTAATACTAAATATGACTAATAATACTACTAGCAACAACAGTTTAAATTGGTAGATACTGTTATCAGTGCATTTGCAATAATTTTTTATACTGTTGGCTCAAATACTTACAGTCTACATTAATATATTGTCGTACCTTATGTTTTCCCAAAACAAAAAAACTATAGCATTTAATTTATTATAAAACTAATATTTAATTACTTCTCACAATGGGTACGGCTGAAACACCTAAACTCAATAATAGTCATATAGTGTATATTTAGGGTAGCTTATAGAAATAATAATAGGGCAATAATAGAAATAGAAATGTGAGGGTGGGACTGGTCCAGGTTGGCTCTTAGTGGATGGGAAGTAGGCAGAAGTGGGTGATGAGTTGATGTAACATGGCCTAGAAAGTTCTTAAGTATGAACAAGGGTATTGGGGTCTGGGTGGGGGGGCAAAGGCTGTTTAATGTTGGCGCTAAAGATGTTTTAGGCTTTTTATATTGTTGAAAAATGACACCCCATTTTTATCAGTCTATTGAGACACAGACATTCATATCCACAATGGGATTGAGATGAGGCCCCTGAACACAACTTGCAGGGGGTCCCCAAAATTTTGTCTTATGCCTCTGGGTATAACCGCAGGCCACACTTCACATACATTAGCAAGTGTAGCTAACTCTAATCCACTTACATGGTAACGCCACTACTGCCTCACATTATGGGTATAGATTATAACTACACAAACTCACATTTTGTCTTTGCTTGGAGCTCCCTTTCGTCAAGGGAAAAAAAGAGCATCTTGCCTTAAGGTAGCGCTAGGAAGTCAGATCAAGAAAGTAGATCAAAGGCTTAAGCTTAGATGAAAGGCCTCTAACAGTGAACATGGCATGCTAAATAACAGAGCTTTTACTTTTATTTACATTGTTAATTTACACGCTGCCTACTCTTTAGAAAAGCATCCCGCTGGTACATTTGCAATCCCTGATATGTTTACTTCACAGACGCAAGGTGTTAACAAGCAGAAGATTAAGTAGAAAAAAGAAAAAAGTATTTAGGAAAATTAAGAGAACACATTATTTGCCTTTTGAGTAAGACTTGTGTAGTGTTAAACTAATCCAAACTTTTGGTTCTTGTTTCCCTGGAAGAGAAAATTGAGAATTAAAAAGCATAACTGTTGCAAAGGATGGTGGTCCACCTGTAGCCTCTAAATTAGATTTGTATATTCTGAACCAGTAATATGAAACATTCCTCCCCAATGTCCTTGTTTCAGGGAGGCTGATGTCCTGAGAGAGTACATTTTGCTTAATGCTCTAGGCGAAATGTTGTCAGAGAATTATCATATCTCAGATATGTACAGCTTAGCCCATAGGGAACAGACCTTATGAGGATCACTCCTTTAGAAATGGCGCCTTGTTAGCAATATAGAAATAGATGTAGATAGATCCAAAACAGTAAGAAAAGGCTTGAAAAGGTTTTCCTAGCAAACTGAGATAAGAGATAAGAGCTCTAAAATGCATCTTCACCGTTTTTAGCATAAATTAAGTAATAAAAACTACCTATTGTTAGTTTTTCCAATTAGTGTAATTGTTTGGGGGGTGTTTTGAAAACTGTGGTAAATGGTAGAGGAAAATGACTAAACTATCTAATCAAACTTCTACTTGGAAATCATTCTGCTCATCTCACAAAGGCTGCCTAAAATTGAACAACCATGAGCTGCTTCACAAAGGGAAAGCAATACTTTGGGGGTTTATTCACTTAAAGTGCAAGTTTGCAGTACATTTGTTGTTCATCTCCCTTAATTCAGTATGTATTATAACAAGCCATCTTTGAAAAATGTTCCTATAAGTATGACTTAGCTGCATGATGTATAGTTCAAATGTGCTTTCAAAAGGGACGTCCAAACTATTCCTGAACCAAAAGCTCTCTGGGCCCTTCGTAAGCTTTAGAGTAATCTTTTTCAAGTCTGTTCTACCACATCATGCACTGTGCCGAGTACAGCCTTGCATTCACACTTGCACACTTGAGTACCATTTATGTTGCTCCTATGTAAAGTTTGTGAAGCATGCTATCATTTTTTACTTTGATTCTGATCCTGTTTTGCCATATCTGTGTGACTACCTGCCCTGTGTACCATCTTCTGGCTTATAGGATTAGCTGCTTAGTGTACTGAACCCATGCTTTCTGCATTAACCCCTGGCATCCTGTGTCACCCATATATATATGACTCCAGTGTGCAGTTTACCCATACAGGTATCTGGATCTATCTGTGCATTAACTACTACACTCAGTATCAAACTTTACCTGCCAACACCTGGGCCTCCTCACTGTTGGGTTCTTGGTGACTTAGGGCTGAAGAACTTCTGTGGTGAGAGCTCATTCGTCGTGGCAGATATAACACTGACTAGACCTAGGGCGGCAAGCCTAGAGGGACTGATACAAAACTAGGGGGCATGTTTCCCCCTTGGGTGATCAAGCTCTGGGGTGTCTTGCTGCAATATGGGCCTGTTACAGGGGAGATCTTTGACCTCCCCAACCAGTCTACTTACACTACGAATGCTGTCCCGGCTCAGCACAGCCTCCATAGACTGGATTAAATGATGTCATATCCCAGCATGCTGTGCCTTTAAGGAAGCCAAATGCAGAGGTGCGGCTGAGGGTGCTGCCCTGGGTCAGGCCTAGGGCAGACCCAAATGTTAATACACCTCTGGCATGATAATGACAGACAATAACAATTATCAAAATAAGAAAATAAGAGACAATAACAGTAATGCTATTGAGTGAGAATTTACTGTACATTTGTCTGTTGTACACTACATTTCTAAAAATATTACCGCGCCTCGGTTAACCCAGTAATAGCAATCATCAACTGATTGCAGATCCTGTGGCACAGATAGCACTTTTATTAAGATTAAACATATAAGTGTTAAAATGATTAAAAAAGCAAAAGTTATTTTGCAGCTGAAAGAAATTTCTTAGTGAAATCAACATTACCCAAATCCCCATTCTCATTTGAAGTCAGACAAAATCAAGATTGAATTGTATTCTGTTAGTGCTCCTGGGCTTCTGACGTTCATACCAGGCCAGCTCTTGCACTGCTTGCCAAGTGTGGGTGAAATATGTAATTTAACATTTAATGTGGAGAGTGGGATTAAGTGAAGTGCCTCTTTAGAGCTGAGGTCTTTGCAGGAACTTAATTAAGGCTTATTTCTGTTTGTTCACAGAATACCAGGCTGTTCCTGCAGGAATCGTCAAGATTGAGTGTACTTCAAAGTATGACAGTGTATAGACCTAATGATCTAATGTCTATATGCTGTCATAAGTACTCCGTGTGTGTATAAGTCAGGAGTCCTGTAAATCATGACAAAACTAATGAAGTATGCCCTGCCTGACCACTGCCCCTAGGTTAGCCAGTATTCATTATGAAGGGCTGGCAAAGTTTGGGATGTGGCTGCTTAGTGAAGTCACGCAAAGCAGTGTTATGTGACCCCCACAATAGTAGCTCTGTAACTCCTTGTGAGAAAAACTGGAGACAGAAGCCAGACAGGTTCCCTGATCATCCAATGGGGAGCGCCAAAGACAGGTGCAATCTGCTGTAACAGGGCAGTGGCAGCTCGCATGCAGCTGCTTACCAAATGAGAACCACATGAGAAGAGAGATCAACTGAATGTCACTTGCAAACCATGCATTGAAGGTATAGATCAATTTAGGGGCGTACCTAGAGTATTTGGCACCTGGGGTGGATCCTGTATGTGGCACACACAGTTTAAAACTGCATCGTTTCTATCATAATATACTGCCACAGACATTGAGAGTGGTACAGCATAACTGTTATCATTATATACTGAGGCACACATTGATGGGGGTACAGCATAACTGTTATCCTTATATACTGAGGCACACATTGACGGGGGTACAGCATAACTGTTATCCTTATATACTGAGGCAGCCATTGACGATGGTACAGCATAGCTGTTATCATTTTATACTGAGGCAAACATTGACAGAGGTACAGTATTATTATTATCCATCAAATTCTGTAGCGCTGTTCAATGGGTAGACAGGACATAACAAGTAGTATGTAACATAACAGTTTGATTTACAGAGACAACAGGTGAGGAGGGCCCTGCTCAAACGAGTTTACAATCTAGAGATAACACCTTTGACTATATACTGAGGCACACATTGACGGTGGTACAACATAACACCTATCATTATACATTGAGCCAGACACTGACAATAATGCAGCAAAACCCCTCTCACTATATACTAAGCCAAACATTGATGTGGTGTAGGCCTACCACTTCAGTGTCTGGCTTAGTATATAGTAGTGATGCACCAAAATGAAAATTCTGGACCGAAACGGAAACAGAAAATTCAGCATTCGCGTGTTGGAGTGACTGTGTTGTGAGTGTATGTATATGTGTGCGTGTATTGTCCTGAAAAGGGCAATAAGTTACCATAGCAACCAGACAGCAGCCTGGTGCCTCCATACAGTTCTATGGCCAGCAATGCCCACAAGACAAAGGGTCACTATTTCCGGGTGATCCCGAGGGAGAGGCGTCACTTCCAGGTTACCAATGAAGAGCTCAGGGTCCAAGGATGTTATGTACCAAAAAACGACTTGATCCGTTGGGAACATCCCCGGGAATAAGGATTGGTAATAAAACCAGGTTTCCCAAATGGGCTCCCTCTCTGTAACCACCCCCGATTGTGACCCACCACAAGCCCAGTATAACCCCAAAAGAGCGACGTGGTAGGGCAACAGAGGTCAATGGCGACTCAGTTCCAAATGCTGGCAGGCAACGATCTGGTCAGGCACATGGAGTGCTAATCCGTAGGAGTTTGGTTAGGGCATACCAAATGGGGTATTTCAGTCACCCTGTGCCCCTCAATGAGACATAAGAGGGGACTGGACAGGCAAGGAGTCTCCCCAGTAATCCATCATTGCCCCCTCCCAAACTTAAACCTACCCCATGTGTCCTCAGCCACAGGGGGTTACTGTGACACTGGTACACTCACTCTTGCCTAACTTCACCAAAGCACCCACACCATTTACACCAGTTCTTTCTTTTATAAAATAACACAATATAATATAATAACTTATCTTCCGATACAAAAACATTATGCTCTGATTCCTTTGCAATGGGGTGACTAGGGCACGGAGGCTTCCGTGACACCATCCCTCCTTGTTCAGGGAGTGGTGAAGCAGGTCCTGGTGCTGGACAAGATGGCTTGTACAATGGAGGGGCACGTGGAGAGATATCAAAAGGCATGGTATTATTGGCTTGAATTTGTTGTGAGTCCGCAGGTCTGTCTTCGTTTGAAGTTGATGTCATGGGGGTGCTGTGATGACAGTAGCCCTCCTTATGTCTCTGTCTTTTTCCTCATTTTCTTTTTCTTCTTCCTCTCCACTTGTCCCTTTCCCCTTTTTTCCCTATTTAATTTCTCACTACCCCTGCCTTTTGTTTTCCTTTCTGTTACCCCCTTTTTCCCCTTTCAGGATCTGTTACCCCACCTTCAAGTAATAATACTCTTCTTAAAAACAATAAACAAAACAATGTGGTATCAGTTTGTGGAAGGCCTTTTTCTATTCAAGCATGACTCTGCCCCAGTGCACAATGCAAGGTCCCCGATCTCAACCCCATTAAACAAACACTTCTAGGAGGAGCTGGAACGTATATTGAGAGCCAGGACTTCTTGTTCAACATCAGTGCCTGACCTCACAAATGCTCTACTTGATGAATGTGCTGTTATAGCTGCAAAAGGGGATCAACTACATATTAATGTCTATGTATTAATGTGATGTCATAAAAATCTGTGTTGGTATATGTCCCAATATTTTTTTCCATATAGTATTGTATGCATGGACTTGAGAGCTCCTAGTGCTCTCCTACCATAAATCAAACACGAAAAAAGCTACCATCAAATAAAAGGGCAGACAACAGACAAGCTTAGATGTTATATAATGTTCACATTGAATACACATTATACTATATGACCTGACCTAGTCCAGCTCTCACACCCTCCTCAGGTAATTGGTCTCCTCACTAACCCGCCAATAACACTTTTAGGCACAAAAGAGGAGCAAAAGCAAATCAAACCTTTTTTTTTATTTGACATACAAGCAATTAGTTATCACGGTTAATTCCTTAAAATGTCATAGCTATTTTGGTCCTGTGAGAGACTGCTTAGCAAGCTGTGTAAGACTGTCCTGACTGCTCCCACAAGGTTGAATTAGTAGCTCTGCTATGGATTTATTCACTGCGTGGCCAGTATAATTAAAATCTGATGCCTGTGTTTTCACAGCTCACTGAACATGTTAACACAAAACCAGTGGATTCCTGAAATGTCTCTTTCGGGAATAAATTAATTTTACACATATAACTGCTTATAGTAATATTTTAATTATGCTCATCAAAAGCAATTTTCAGCTTTATCTATTAATGCTTCCCTTACGTGTGGCAGGAAACTCACAGCGGCTTGTCAGAGGTAAACACTTCCAGGATGACTTCACGTCTAGCTGAGAAGCATTAAATGATCACCCACAGCTAAAATGATACCCCACTTTTTAAATATAATTCTTCCCAAAACCTAAATATTTAGTCAGCTGCTGTTATAAAAAAAATGTACATTTACATAAAAAAATACATGCTGGGAAATGACATCAAGATCATCAACAGAAAGCCATCCTATAATCAGAGACCCGGGAGCCTGATTCTTTCTTCCTTTGTTTCTTTCCTTTTTTTTAACAAAGCACTATTTTAAGAAGCTTGTGCTTTTTTATCCACATAAAAAATTGAGGAAGTGGCCAAAAAGTGCTAGAAAAGAGCAAAACTGAAAACCAGACCCTGAATCTTCTAAGGCGGCATTCCCTAAAGGGATTTGCTGCAACTTCCTGTCTCAGCTGGAAGATGCAAGGGGGCTGGATCTTCTTGGGTCCTCTCAAAAGTGCAATGAGGAGAACCGCGTGAGTCTTCTTGAGAGATTGAGGTCAACATTAAAACCAATTCTTCCCCCCAAAAGTGCTGAATATTTTGGGATCCGGTCCTGCTGTGGCATTTTCTTTGAATGTCAAAAAGCTAAGATTTCTTTGTCCTTGTCAACCTGATATTATTTTATGTGATAAAAATCACACATAAAGAGAAAATATATACAAAAACCAATAGGTCCTGGTGCACATACAAAAAATAGCTAATTAAAAAAGCTCATAGTAGTCCCCAATTCCTTCAGCAGGTGCAAGAAAAATGCTCATCACCTACCACTGAAGAAGAGCAGGAGTGAATAATAAAATTAAGTGAAAGGTCCAATGTACCTGAATGTACATAGCTGCATTTTTTATAACTTCCACTGTTGTGAATTATGTGAATGCCATGTCCCTTCGGTGGAATCAATGATTTCTGATTCTCATAAAAGGAAAGTGAAGACTACAAGCACCTCCAAGAATGTATAATTATGTGAGCTGTCTCATTTATCATCAATTATCACATTTATTTGATTTCATAAGAAACATATTGGTTAGGATGTAGAAACAACACATAGTGTACAACTTGTACAGGCCAGTAAGCAATTAGCATTTGGAAGCTGAGTTCTATGATTTTAGCATGGAATCATCATCTTTATCAAACGTCTAAATCGTTGAATCAGAGTGATTACTTTTCAGCACTGCTGATTTTGTCTGACTAAAGCAATTTCTATTAATCAATGGACAAAACACGTATTCTAAATAGAGATGAGCAGGGTAGGGCAAAACAAGTATTCTAAATAAGAGAGGTGAGCAGGGTAGATGTCCTCTCTCTTGATTGTTATAACACGTTCCACATCAGTTCTGACAGCATTTTTTTAATACCTGAACCTTAGTTATTGTTGATCTCACTCATGTTTGGGAAATATGGGGCTCTTTAAACACAAACGCATATTAGATAAATAAGTTATTGGTTTTAAGCCCTTTTATTTTTTATATTCAGGTTTCTCTTAGCTATCAAGATGTTAAAAAAGTGCAATTAGTTAGAATTCCCACATTAAGCATTGAGCACAAACTAAATAAATGTAGTTGCCAGACACAAAACTCTACAGGGGCCTATGCATTTCTCTTAGCTCTATTATACTGGTTGAAATTACCACAAGACATATTGGTTTTACGTATACAATTAAAGTAATGGAGTTATTACCTTAGATTTATTTATATAGCGCCAGCAGATTCTGTAGCCTTTTACAATCAGAGTCGGTAGGATCCCCAGGGCTATTGGGCTTGATTTCATAAGGATGGCCAATGCAGGAATGATCATTTTCACCAATAACAATAATTATTGTTTTTCACAATGACAAGTAGAATCAGTGGGCTTTGTTTAATAAGACCTAATGCATTGATGTAGCAGGTGTTAATGTCCCCGTTTCAGATTACTGAAAGATGTTTGACATACGGCTTCAATTATATTGATAATTAATTTTCAGATGCGAATGGTGCAATCTTTCTTTATTACCTAGTAAATCCACCACCCTCGGTTGAGCCGTCCAAGTAGAATAACAAAACCTAACTCTCGTTTTGTGAATTGTTTGCAAGTCACGAGGCTTTACAACAAAGGATCTCTTTTCTGTTTAAAGAAGCAGAATATTTCGGAAAGAATAATTATGCTTCATATTGGCTTTGAAAACTTGTCTCCTCATTCAAAGAAGATGATACTTCACATTGTAACGCATGGACAGACATCTTCGGAAAACACAGCTCTCTGCTAAACTGTTAGATCTGCAGTATGATTTTACCATCACACATGCAGACAAGCAGACTTCCCTTTATGAAATAGCAAGACAGGTGCATAGCACTGTTCAATAGGAGCCTGGATAATGTCATAATTGTGTCTCGTGTCTCAGCACGTGTGGCGGGTGTAGCTCTTATAACACTTCCTGTACAAGGTTTCGGCAAAATATATATATATTATATATGTATATATATATATATATATATATATATATATATATATATATATATATATGTATATATGTTATAACATATTTAGGACTGTAGGAGGGAAGAAAATATGTTTCTGTGTTTCTTCCATCTGCTTAGATGGTGTTTTAGAACGCTTCCCTAATGCTAGAAGATGTTACCTTTGGACTATTTAGAATTCCATTTTGGCATAACAAGCATCCTGTCTTGTGCATTGCCTTATTAAAGAAAAACATGAGATCTGAGCTCAGATTATCTTTCATCCTAATGCAGGGGACGCATGTATTTTACCCCTCGCAGAACAGGAAGTGCTACGTGCTAGAAAGGGCTTATTTTCCCCAAACATCTTATTAGTTTGAAGCTCTCGGTTTGTTCCCCTAGTGAAAAGAAGGCTGTAGCAGGTAATCATTTTTCTCCTTCCTGACTGTACGGTCCAGCAGGCTGTGTCCTGTGCTATTAGCACATTGCATTTCTATGTCGAGCCGTTGCAAATGTCAATAGCCCTGCACAGCCTGCTTTTTTCCATATTTATTTCCTCCACTGTACTTTGCCCAGTGGCCCCATGGCTTTTAATTATAAGCAGCACTAAATAGGAGCCCAGTTTTTTTTGTTTTTTTTTCAAAAGTCATCTCCCCTTTCTTTGTCTATATTTTCTTGTATGATTTTTAAATCATTTTTAATTTACTGGAGGTTTGTGACAACAAGGATTTGAAAATGGGCTGTAGAAATCCAGTCGTCGCTGTCATTCATTTTGATTAAGGGTTCAAATATGGGCACAGTGTCCACTAACCTGCTTGAAGACTTTAAAAGCATTGGGGTTTATTCACAAAGTTGCATGGACACTGTATGAATGTGGAGAAGATTTTGTCTGGAAGGAAGGCCATTTCTCCATAATGCATTGTTAATGTGGTAACAAATATCTAACAGCAGATTTTTAGGCAGGTATAGAAAAAAAGTTGTATAATAAGAATGCTTTAAAAACTAGACATGTTCATTGTTTATTTTTATCATTTATCAAAATGTAAAGTGAGTGAACAGAGGAGAAATTGAAATCAACTCAATATTTGGTGTGACCGCACTTTGCCTTCAAACCAGCATCAATTCTTATAGGTACACTTGCACACAGTTCTTTTAAAGAACAACGTCTTGGAGAACCAACCCCAGTTCGTTTGTGGATTTAGGCATCCTCAATTGCTACGTATAATCCCAGAAAGAATCGTGGGAGTTCCCCTTGACGTCGGTGGGAGGTCCCGCTGACGTCAGTGGGAGGTCCAGCTGACGTTGGGGACGTTTCCGCTGACCTCGGGGGCATTCCCGCTGATGTCAGCGGAAAACACCCCCATTTAAAGGGAAAATGGGGTGCTTCACCCGGCAATCTCCGCGCAAGGTATGGATATGCATATATGGCTTGTTAGTGTTATTTATTTACTGACCTAACCACCACCAAGGTGACATATACCTTAATCAGAATTGTGTACTGGTCTTCACAAAAAGGCACAGTGAAAAAACTTCAGTTTTGAAACAATTATGACTATTTTAGAAATACTCTAGCAGTTTATAGCTCCTGTCTGGCTCTTTAGAAGCCAGGGCTACATTAATAAACTCAGGAGTTTAATAAAAAGTCACTGGAATGAAGAGATACACAGAATCTAATAAGGCTAGAACTGAAATGTAATATTTGTGGCGTTCTAGAGGATCCTTAAAGCATGTCTATGGGTGATGATAAAAATCACAGGTTACTTAAAGAGAATATGAGCTGGTATTTCTTTTATTAAATGCAAGCTTGGTAAACTCTTTTCTGGATACTACTCAGCCCTGTTCTCTTTCCTCCGGTTATTCCTTTTACCGTCCATACCATCCATGTACCCCCCTTTTCCTTTTTGAGGTTTATTAACAAAGCAGTAAGTTGTAGGTGAGTGTGACAGCCCATTTGTTTGTCCCATATGTTATTTTGGCCGCATTGCTGTATGGTTTGCACCTCCATCCCTGTGTTTTACCCCCACGGCCAAAGGAGTATATTCACCGAATTTCCCAAGGATTAAGGGCTCACAGACCTTGTGTGCACCTTGTGCTGGCTGGATTCCACACCCCCCTGCTTGGCACCTAAATGGGACCTAACTGTGAATTCAAGTGCGATGGCTAGGAACCGCAGTAATGCCCGCTGACAATCGGAACTGCATTGCTACGGACACCGGTTGTCTCACCAAGTCGCTATTTTGAGGTTAGATTAGGGTCGTGGTGGGCGACGCTTGGTCGTGGTTACGGAGAGGGAGCTCAATTGGGAATCCTGGTTTTATGACCAATTCCGCGGATATGGAATTCTGGCCTGGCTCCATTCCCTTAAAGAAAAAAAAGGGAGCACTGTGGTTTATTTGATAGAAAATAAACATTCATCCTTGAGGGGTTAAACTTGCCTTAACATCAGCCATTGGTGTACTGGACTCGGAGCTCCAATGAGCCCCTTTTAATACCTTTATACCTTCATCATTCTGCCATTAGGCAAACATTTTGATAGGAGATAAAAAACATTAGTAAAGCAGTTGGGAGAACAGCAGACACATTCATGTCAGGCTTCGGTGATTAATACATTTCACTGCTATTCAAATTGAAACTTAGTTTGGGAGGACAAAAAAAATGAATGATGATCTATAATTAGAGAGTCCCACTGGAGAACAGAACATCTATTGTTACAAGGTCTATAGAAAGAAGTTTTCAATGAATAATCTGTGTGAGGGTTTGTCAAGAAGATAAGCTATGCTTGACAGAGATTTAACTCCATCCTAAATGAATAAAATGTTCTTTAAACATCTTGGCTGTAGTCATGTATTTTTAAGTAAACCCCAGTCAATGTCATCAAAATAAAAACAGTATGCAGAATAATCAATTGGTACATTATACTAAAACTATATTTTCACAGTCCCCGTTATACATTGAAGTCTGCTATCTGTTTAGTCTTTTGTACAGGATTTTGGGGTACTCTGACATAGTGGTGGGCTAAGCAATATACGGCTATATAGTGTGACAAAATCTACAGTATTTATGCCTTAGATAGGAGTTTTTGAATGTATTTGCTGGGTATCTGCTAAATTCTTGCTTTGTTTTGTTTACAAATGAGTTTCCATGGCTGAGCAGCTATACACAAGCCAAGGATTGTATAAAGTACACCACCACTGGACTCTGGAAGTCTGACGGACAAATCTCGGTTTTGCGGATGATAATAGTCTGGAGCTGTTTTAAGGGTTAACTATAGTTCCAGTGAAGGATAATGTAAATGCTACAGACATTTTAGACAAATCTCATGGTTCTAATTTTTTGGCCCCAGTTTGAGGAGGCCTTTTACTGTTCCAGCATGACTGTGCCCCTATGCACAAAGCAAGGTTCTGAAAGACATGGCTTGACAAGTTTGGTGTGAGGTAATTTCACGTTAGGTGACCCCACTGCGATCCTTCCTTTGTGAGTGTGCCAGCCCAAATTGGACCAGTCTGGTTTGAAGAACTTTGGACCGGCCCAGGGAGCAATTGCCCTTCTCCCTGCCCTAGGCCAACCTGCCTGTCATAGTACAGATTCTCTGGCTTGCAATGGCCTTTAGATAAAGATTAGTTACAGACAAAATATGTTGTAAGATAAAGCACTAATTTATTTAACCTATAGAATAACAGCTACAGATCTTGTTTATCTAGCTGGCCCTGCTTAGCTAACCAAGCCTGTGCACTTTCAAGCTTTATTGTTCACTCCTGGGGAACTACTCTGAAGGCGTTCAACTTCATACTTGTTAGATATTCGTTTGTCTTAAATATGTAAATTTTTCCATGACCAAAGAGCAATCAAGGCCACAGCTTCTAAGTCTTCTTAAATAGGGTTTATTAAAACAAAGTAGTATAGATACAGTACTAATTGAAGACAATGGTCTGTATTCTTGACAAGATGGAGGAGAAAGAGAGAAAGAAGAGACCTTGCCCAACTAAGCATGATTTGTCTACTCCTTTACATTAACAGTTAGGGTATAAGTTCCTACTATATCTGGGAATTGAATGTTAGGAATTCTATTGGACCAGTCATATGATACACTGGCATTCCAAAGAAGACCCTCTAACAGTTACACTACGTGATTGAGAACATATGTTCCTAGCACTCAGGTTGCATTCAGGCCTAAAGTGTGTATATGCTTAGAAAATAATATTAGCAGGAAAAATTATTTCTTAACAATATTCAAAGAAGGTCTTTTTAAATACAATATGAAAAGGTGACTGTTTTCTTCTGTAATTCTGCAGTATACCAAAGCCAATTTCCAAACCCCAAGGTTCTGTTACAAAAATGTTTTGTATGTGGCCTTTGAGCTTGTAGTATAGAGAATGATGTTGACTTATCTTTTATGATGAAAGCAGGTTCTAATGTAAATTAAATCTTAAATTTTTTCAGAGATATTTTACTATGCACCTCTGAATTTTATAAAATATATATATTTTTTCTCTTTTACATCTTTTACATCAGTATATATTTGCAAACACTCTACGCTGTAAGCTCGTTGATTTTTAGCTCTACTGGTTTTTATCCCTAGCAGTGGAATTCCATTCATTACAATCAGAACATTACCACATTGGTCTGATCCTCTGGCTCAGAACCTCTTTTGGATCACTAAGCCCTGACAGTTGTGTATTTACACAGTGCAGCTTCCAGCTAGCAGGGAGCGGTTGATAGCCGCTTATAATCACATCCTATATCATGAAGTGATATAAAGGCTAAACTCCCACCACATAATAGAGTCCATGCATGCAGAAAAGGGGGGGTTAACTGACCTTTCCAGTCGGCACCAAATCATGATTTATACAGAGGCAATGGAGCAGAATCAAAGGCGCCATTTATTATAATGGATCCAGAAAAAAAACAAAAACATCAGAACTCATACCCCATTAAATACAAAGTGAACTGGGTAAAAATACAGGGATATAGCTTAACTGCTTCACTACTTTTTCTTGCTTCAAAAATAGCATAGTTCAAATTCAGAATTCTTCCCTCATGAGATATGCCTCACAGATTCCTGATTTATTCTGTGAAGTGTGGTGAAGAAAAATATCAAAGATCCTCATGGGCTCTGGTAGTAAGTTAATCAAGGTGGCCCCTATGTCATTCCATACTGAAGCTTTGTTCATTTGCCTCAAGTCTCCTTGAATTCTTGGGACTAGTCAGGACTGTTTTAATATAATTGTAGGCCCTGGGCAAAGCAATGCACTAGGTGCCCTCCCCCTCTTCCCCCAAAAAATCAATAGAAACAGAAGCATGCATATGGGTGTACATGTAAGGGAGAGCAGATGAGGGCTAGCTGCTTTGAGTCTGGTGGACAAGGATATGATGTTGCGCAGTCGATGCCCACACACACACACACACACACACACATATACACATACACTGCCTTTGTAAATCTTGCTCATATACACACACATATACACATACACTGCCCTTGCATGGACCTGCTAATACACATACACTGCCCTTATACGCACCTGCCTATACACACACACACATATATACACTGCTCATATACACACATATTTACATACACTGCCCTTACACAGGCCTGCCCGTACACACATACACTGCCCTTACACACACATATATTACACATATACACAAACACTGCCCTTACACAAGTCTGCCCATACACACATATGCACTGCCCACACACTCTGCCCTTACACACACATACACTGTCCTTTCAAACGCCTGCTAATACACACACATATACATATACACTGCCCACCCCAATACACATGTTAAGCAGTTGGGGCTAACCCCGCCCATAACATCATCGATCCCATCCACCAACAATGTCAGCTCCACCCACCGTCATCAACCCACCTGAGGGTGGGATCCAGGTAACCAGAGCCTGTTAGTTCCCTGGTACGCTCATAATGTAAAACCAGTAAGTTGAGACTGCGACTCTTCTGCAAACTCTCCTGTCAATTTCCTCTTTTGTGAGAGGATAATTGCTGAATTAACTTTTACCTCATTATTAGCTGGTCCTCTATGTGGGACTGAACAATGTAAAGAGAACATTTCATAACATTTATCATTAGAGTAACATAATTATGTCATTTTCTGTTATTATGTTTGTCACTTTTTTAGACTTTTATTACCTTTCTGCCACAGTAGTTATATGTAAAGGAGGCTACACAAAAGGCACTATAAAACTTACGTAAGAGCTGACACCTTTTGGCCTGGTTGAAAAGTACACTCAGGTGGCACCCACCATCTAAACTGCATTTTCCCACACACAAGCTCTCTAGTACTCTTACACACACACACACGCTCCCTCCCTCTCTACCACAGACTCACTTAATTATAGCTTACCATACCTTCTTCTTACCCACTGCAGAACCACGTAACATCACTGCATGTGACCTAGGCTAAGAGCCTGCCTTCCAGAGCAGGCTGGCCCAGTGTTAGGGGTCATGGTGAGTCAGTCCCTTTTGAAGAATTTTCTTGTCTACAAATTCAGGTATAAGATAAATATGATATTGTTACCAACATATCAGTTTAGAAGGCTTCAGGAGCTTGGTTTGTGAGTAAGATATTGTAGGGCCCATTCATTTATATTCTTTCCCAGTTCCCAACTGCATTAAGAAACAGTAGGTGGCAATTACCTTTAATTGCCTATAACCTTTATGTAAGTTAATATTATTTTATATGCATAATACAAGGATTTAACTACATTAACTGAGACTATATAAAGAATCTTCCTGTTTTAGATTTAGTTTAGCTTTAGCTGTCAAGCAATGCAGAATGTGTGTCCTGTTGCAAGGTGTCCTTTCTGTCTCAAAGTCACTTGTCATACTTCCTCTATGCCCACGTGCAGTGGGACCGCAGATTAATGGGAAGGTCTTGTAAGGGTGAGGCATCTCCTATTTCTAGGTCATACATGACTTGAATCTGAATTGCAGTCTCATGTAAGTCTTCCCATTCCCCACAGTATAATGCAAAAATATGCCCAGTGCCTTCATTAACAGATTTTGGCTATAGTAATCATCAGAAGTCCAATGCCCACAGCTACTTTCCAAAGAACAAAATGCAAGGGCAAACGATTTATGTATGAGACATTAAATGCTTTTTAGCATTTTTTCCCATACACAGAATAGATGCAAAAAGCTACAGATATGTCAGTGAAAGGAATCTCATAAAAATATGCATTATTTGAGAAATAGAATTCACTTTTTAATCTAACTCATAGGCATTCCAGGATTTCATCAAAGGATTTATCAGAAAAAAAATCTCTTTACTTAAGAAACATGGCACTATCTAATCTGAATTAAATGACTAATTTCCATTTTATCACTGATCTATTTTATTTTAAGAATACATTTTGTTTTCACTAAAATATTCATGGAAGCTGGCATTTCACAGAATAAGTTTCTAGCAGAACCAGCGGGAGCTAAGACTGCAATCAGGTACGTAAGAAACAACTCTTAACCCCTGCTTCATGATATTTAATCATTAGCAGTAGTGGGAAGGCGAAGGCTTTGGATCACTGGTCGACCAATATTTGTAGATACAGAAATTGCATCAATCAGTGTCATCACTTTTAGTTGCTGTTACCCTTGACAGTAGATTCCATTATATTTTTGCCTTCAGCCTGCATAGAACCATATGGTGCAATTTTACAAGAAATATCTGCATTGTTTTAATAGATTACTAATACTGAATTTGGGGACGGATTTAGATTATTTCTGAAATCTCAAGGGGTCCTTCTATACAGCCACACAGAAAAGTGGTCTACGCAGAAATACATTGTAGTTGCATGCGTTGAAGATGTCACTCCATAAAAACACATTGCAACCAGGATGTATAAAACAGTAAGGGAGTAACGTGTTGCACAGCCAAGAACACAACTTGAATTGAGATTGTGTTTCCCACTCTGCCAATACTTTACAATGACACAATTTTCTTTTAATCTAGATGCAAACCTAGTTTGTTAATTTCAGTGAAGTTCACTGCAATGTCACCTCCCTGGGTAATGTTCTGTTTCGTTGGCTGAAGCCGATAACATGAAAACCTGCTGTTCTATTGATTGCTGTCTGTATAATGTTCCCATCTTAATGAGGCCCTCGGCCATGTTACACATCAGGGTTATGATGCTTAATCCTTCTCAGCCTAATGTGAGAGGGAAAATTGGAGCTTCTGCTATTTGATGGACTTGCAGCATACGTCTCTTATCCCAAGCTCTTTGTTTGGCTTTCCCAAGCAGTTCAATTAGACCTTCTGCTCTCCCTTTTTCAGAGGATGTCAGGAGACTACAGGAGACCAGCAGATGCATCTGGTAATAAGGTTCATAGTGCTTTATCTTTTGGGACCTGAGGAACAGACTTTATACACACACAGCATATTGCAATCAGACACTGTACTCAGTCACTGCGTTTCTGCTTAGCAGTGAATTTTGCCCATAACTTGCCAACATTGTAAAAATATCACTTCTGAGAAACTTTCCTAGTCATGCACAACGAAACTGCATTAAAACGGAAAATACACTGTGTGGTGCTGAGGAGACAGGAAGCTGAATCAACACAGATATGTGTATCTAGTTAAGCATAACATAGGTCTTCTCTTAACAGGGTTATACCCCAGTCTTACAGAGGTCATGTTTCTTGAACTACTCTTCCTTTTACTATTCATAGAGATCCACTAATCTGATTTATTCACTAAAGGGAGAGTTTGCAAGACTGTTGTGTTCTAGTATGAAGGGCCAACACTGAAATGTGTTTTCCCACAAGAAGGGCTGAGCTTGCCGTGTACAATGCTTAATTCAATGGGTGAGAAGACTTTTGTCTCCTCAACTCTCCTGCACAGTCTTCTGACAACACTTTATTTGGTAAATAAACACCAAGATTAGCTTGGTAATTGACTTTATCCCTGGATATTTACTATAACATTTATAGGGCAAACGTTGTCCTTGTAAGGAAAGCGCACTTGGTCACCTCAGCCCTATCCATTTTCTATTAAAATCTATTTTGTAGCTTCCATGAGTTGGACAATATCAAGGATAATGTGGCAACTGGGTCCCTACTAGTTAATCTTGAAATCAGAAGCAACTTAAGACAACTCAGGAAAGCTTGAAGATGCTCCTGAAGCACTTCATTCTACAGTACACATTAGTTGCCATAAATATTTAGTGAATGTCAACTTGAAGGCTGTTGAATAAACATGAATGATTTCCAAAGCAATGCATCTATTCAGAAACTATGTCAGAATAGAAGATTCATTGCGGCTACATGCTAAGTACAAATCGTGATGCAGATGGCGACGAGTGATGCAAGCAAAAGGGCCTTCCCCTTTCCATGTGATCAAACCAAATTTAATTAAACTCCTACTAAGCTGTGCTTAATTGTTAGGCTTCATCATTATCTTCTTGGCATTTCTTTGGATTGCTATTAAATGTGTTTGACTTGGAGTATTTGTTGACCTCCCTTCTGCGTCTATCATTGGCTTGTGTCCCAACAAACCTATGCTGCCAGCCCTGACCCTATTCAATCTGACCTGAAACATTTTGTGTCCTTTCTGCTCAATTTAGACTTTGCCTGTAATTTTTTTCAGACTTTGTGGTGTGATTTTCCACCTACTTGCCTACTGTTGTGTACCTTGACACCAAATACTTAAGGAACAGCCATTTCAGATATGTCCTAGGTTGTTGGGGTTTGCGGTTTTCAAATAGCTACCAGTGCCATCTTTAATGCAGGGAATTGCTGGCACAGACATTTCCATACAATGTTTACATAGAAACACATAATTTAAACCATTTGGCCTATGTAGTCTGCACATTTTTCCTGAAGAAAGACTCAGGTCTTAATCTGTCCT
The DNA here is from genome assembly GCF_027358695.1 of Spea bombifrons. Lineage (NCBI taxonomy): Eukaryota > Metazoa > Chordata > Amphibia > Anura > Pelobatidae > Spea > Spea bombifrons. Next base: position 70,008,167 of record NC_071088.1, on the reverse strand, counting down.
TGATATTTTCTTAGATTTTGGATAACTTTATGTATATCCCATGCCTATTCCCTTTTCTGTATTAGCCTCTATTCATGGACATCCGGGGGGGGGGGCGCAAACTTGAGTCACTTGCCCCACTCCTGGAGCAGCAGCAGGGAAAACACCTAGTAGTCAGGAGAGTGCAGCAAAAAAGCTGTTATTTAATTCTGTACACCCTTTGCTGTCAGAGTGGTTTGGTTTGCTCTCTTCCTCTCCATCTAACTGGTCTCCTTCTCTTCACTCTGGCAGCGGCTCCTTCACAGGCACAGAGGCCTGGGCAGAGACACATGCATGCTGCAAACACAAGATAGTTTATTTCAACATCTTTTGCAGCTAGGATTAGTTAATACTCCAGCTGGTGAAACTATATTTCTTATGATTCTCAGCCTTTCTGGTTTTAAGCATCATTGGAAAGTGAGCGTTCAACAGCTGAAGTGCCAAAGGTTAGCTTTGAGATCATTATGGATTGGTACTGCAGCTGCTGTGGAATGTACATCTCATGATCCTCAGTCATCCCTTTAGTTGGCTGAACATCATGAGTATTATAATATTGACATAAAGTGCCACTAATAAGTGATCAGGTTGCAATAATTACATATTAAAAATAAAAAATGTTTGAGTTTCTTATTTATGTTTGTGTTTTTTTCTTTACCTTATAATATTAAAACACAAATATTCACCAATGTCCCCCGTACCTCTAAGATTGACGCCTCACTGGAGTGTGGGAATTGTGAGTACGGTAGGTTCCTGTCCTGACTTGGTGTGCTCCCATTCCTCCTCCAATCAGGTTTGCACAGAGGGTCTGAACTCCTGAGGAAGCCGCTCCTCTTTCTCCAGCCTAAAAAACGACCAGCATTGCCAGCATTTCACATTAGCCAGCACATGTGTGTGAGCACCTACAAGTGGTGGCCTATAGTACACATTAACTTTTTCTGCTTGACTGCAGCTGCCATGATATGCAGTCAGCCATGAACACCATAGGAATTGTAGACTGGAGTAGGTATTGATAATATTTACCACCCCAGCTATTATTGTAAATTAGAGTTATCACGTTGCACAGGTACATGCTGGTCTGTTAGCTACTGCTACCATGGTCATATAATTGTTTCTATCAATGGGTAATTAACATAGGCAATGAGGAGGAGGCAAGTATTTATTAGGGTGGGAGAGGGGAAAGGTGGGGAGGACAATTTGCACCCCTGGAAAACATCCTGTGGACCACATGCCTCTACCACTTATGATGGGAGGTTGTTGCATTTATCTACCACCCTCTCAGTAAAGTAAAACTTATGTACATTACATTAAAACCTCTGACCTTCTAGTTTTATACTATGACCTCTTCATCTGCTCCTTTATCGCATGCATAGAGCAGCATGCAGCCTATAAATGCATTTTGTGGAGAGGGAGTTGCACAGATGACCATACCTGGGAACTCTCTGGGTTTGACCCGGAGATTGCCGGGTAAGCACTGCTTCCCCGGTTCTCCGGGTCAAGACCCGAATCCTCCGGGTCGCGGGAGTGGGGTCTTCACACGCCCCACTCCCCGCCCATTTTTCTTTTAAATAGGGGTCTTTCCCCACGACGTCAGCGGGACCGCCCACAAACGTCAGTGTGCAGTCCTGGCCGCGTCCCGCAAGGGAACGCTTCGGGTAGCCGAAGCCCAGAAGTTCCCAGGTATGCAGATGACACTCAGGTATAGGGCTAGTATGGACCATCTGAGATTGGCAATTTGCCCCAGTTTGGTGGCAGGGTTTCTGTTGTTGCCTCTTGACTTGATATTTTAGGCCAGAATAAGCCTCTGATCCTATTAGATAAAAATATGGTTCTGATAATAACTGTGTTTTAAAAAAAAAAAATGCCAACTCTATAAAATTCAATATACAACACAATGTCTTTGGTCAGCTTATTTGGAAAGTTTTAAAGGTATGTACAATAAGATTAATTTTAAACCAAGAATAGAACAGATTAGAGCATTATTAATCTCATTAGATTCAAGTTTGGTTTTAAGACTGTCTGCATCCTTAATGCGCCCAGACTCAACCTCTAGTATGTTCTTCAGTGGAAAATCAATAAAGGAATGTTTTACATGAAATGCATATAACTCCTTCATGAGACTGCACTGTATAACAAATGTAACAGACATTTACAAGCATTGATAAGTATTTACAATATTAATGCTGCTGTCCCATCTACAAGTCACACCATCCCTTGTACTGTTTAATGCCTAATACATTCGCAGAAACATTAATTTCACATTCATTTCCTCATTAACAATTTTTGGCTGGAAAATAAATTGCATATAAAAGCAGACGTTGTTAATATATTTTTATAACTGCTAAAGTATATTTGCTTAAAGGGACACCCCAGCCAGTATATGCATCTTAATCCATATGTTAAGTGAGAGGTCCCTTTAGATTTTAATAATGTCCCCTTGCACATGTTCCAAGCAGCCATGAGGGTAGCTGCAATCCCAGAGCTATATCTTCTCCCTCAGGTAAGTCTTTTTATTTATATTTTTTTTTCTCCATTTTTTAAGAATGTAAAGTACACACAGCAATTATTACCATGTGTGCTGCTTTTCAAAAAGTTGCAGTACGGATTGTTCCTTTGGGTACTTGCGGTTAACTTATTCCACAGACAGCTGGTAAACCGTCAAATTAAGTTAAGAAACCACATATACACACAATATAGTAAATTTTTATTATTTAGGAATGTTCCTATATATAAAGGTTTATGTATTTTAAATGTATTAAGTATTGAAGAAACCTTTAGTTTCACTATAGTTTTCACTGCACCGACACATAAGACTTAGCAAAATGTGTAAGTAAAATATACTTTATATACAGCTTTCAGTGACTTTATGTCAACTTCCATTTAGATTAAAATGGATTTTTGACACATGTGCTCCACTGCTGCCAGGTCATTATGGGAACCCCAGACATCCATTTCCTACATAAGGATTATGGACCAACAACTGCAACATCTGTTAGTGTCAGCACTCCTCTACAGCAAGGAAAGTTACAGCTGTTGTTGGACAGACTAAAAGCACAGGTGGTAGGACCATAGAAGCATTTTATGCTGCTACTTTTGGCCTTCATTACTTAATAGGAACCCCATCACAGGATAAAGGCAACATACTTAAATGACTATGATACATATTGCCGAAAATAATGTGAACCTAGATAGTCTATGTAATTTCTACTGCTTGAGAATGAAACATGCCCCACCACACCTTCAGGCTTATGGTCATTTGTAATTTGTACACGTGTGAAGCTATTGAGGAATGGTTTCTTATTATTATTATAATGCAGATAGATTGTTGTTTTATTTTATAGATAGCTTATATCCATTTTAGTAATAGCACAATATAAGTAGGTGAGGTGCCTTTTATTGTAAGTTTCCTCCCTTTCTATATAATATTTAGCTGCCATGGGCTCTTTGCTGTGTGAAAGCCAACATTTATGATATCCTTTATAGCTCTGCATGTGACAGGAACCCTTTGGTAACAGTTTGTTCAGGTGTTTGAAATGTGTGATTTTAATATAGTTTTTTCATTAAAAGCAGAGGTTGATTAGCAAAGATTCATCCCCAGTGTCATGAATACCTTCATCCAAGGACAGCTGAAAGTTATTTTAATTTTATTTTAAGTATCCCTCTTCCTAAACCAATGACAACCTATACCTTGTTTCAACTATTTGAACATTTCAGCATTTTTAAGAACAAGAAAAACGTTCACATACCTAGAAACATACAATTTGACAGCTAATAAGAGCCATTTGACCCATCTTGCTTGCCCATTTTTCTTCTAATTTAAAAAAATCGCCATAGCCATATGTCTATCCGATGCACATTTAAATTCCCTCACTGTATCAGCCTCAACCATTGGAAGACTGCTAAAGCTAAGCCTCGACCCTCTAGTTGTGCACAGTTATCATGTTATAGCCTTTTGCCTCACTTGAAACATACATTCCTCATCTACTTTGTTGAATTCTCTCACATTCCCTCTGTCCTCCAACCTATGCAGGTTGTGATTGTTTAGTCTTTCCTCCGAACCATTTACCATATTGTAAGCCCTTCTCTGAACTCTCTCCAGAATATCAAATCCTTCTGGTGATGGGGTTTTCTGAACTGTATACCTAGGTGAGGTCTGATGTATGTAAAGTAGCAGAATAACCCCTTTTGTACCACTAATGCTTTTGGCTATACAATCAAGTACCCTGCTTGCATTTTCTGCTGCTTTGACTACCTACCTTTAACTTCTCAGAAATAATGACAAATACCTCTTCTCTGTCATCACAGACAGTATAGTACTATATCCTACCATATCCTAGATTTTGTATTAGCGTTTTTATGTCCAAAATACACCATTTTACATTTATCAATACTGAATTATACACTCTTGAACATTCTTCTTTTTTTCTCCAGTAGCAAGACAAAGTAAGTAAACCTTTGAGACACTGGCGTAACTACAGGGGACCCCTGCAACCCCTTCTTCCTGTCTCCCCAAGCCGGTTCAATGTAGTTTAGAAAGGGTCCTTCCGACCTGGACTCCACTGCTCCAGGTCGCAAGGGCCCTGTCATATGGAGACAGGACCATTAGTCACGTTAACCCACAGTGAAAACGAGGCTGCTCACACAGTGTTTGAGCAGCTGGACAGCAAGCTGCAGGAGCGGTGAGAGGTAAACAGGGGTGGGTGGGCTCGATGTATATGTGTTTGTATTTATTTATGTATGTGAGCATGGATGTGTACTTGTGTGTTGTGTGTTAACATGGGTGTGTATTTGTGTGTGTGAGAATGGATGTGTACTTGTGTCTGTGTGAGCGAGTATGGATATGTACTTTGTGTGTGTGTGTGTGTATGGATGTGTACGTGTGTGTGAGCATGGATGTGTAATTGTGTGTGTGAGCATGGATATGTAATTGTGTGTGTGAGAGCATGGATGTGTACGTGGGGTGAGGTAGATTGTGTGTTAGTGAGTATGAGTAAGTGCAAGTATTTTGTTGTATATTTGAGGGGGGGCAAAGAGTGCACAGACAAGTTGTTTGGAGGCAATGATGGTTGCAGACCAGCTGTTGAAGTTGGGGAGCCCAGGGCAATTTTTGCACAAGGGCCCTGAGGTTTCTAGTTATGCCCCTACCTTTAGAGTTACCTGGCTTTCTTCATCAATTGTCCATAAACTGTCACCTCATCTACATCACAAATATAGCCTACACAATGTGCTTCACTTAATAATGCACAAACAATGATAATGTTTTAAGTCTTTATTGAACACACTCATTAAACAGTTCTGGTGGAAAAAGTAAGTGAATCCTTGGATTTAACAACTGGTTTAACCTCCTTTGGCAGCAATAACCTTAAACAATCACTTCCAGTAGCTGCGGATCACACCTCCACAATGTTCAGGAGGAATTTTGGACTATTTTTCTTACAGGATTGCTTAAGCTCAGACCGACTTCTAGGATGTCTGGTGTGAACGGCTCTCTTGAGGTAATTTCACAGCATTTCTAATGGGTTAAGGTTTGGTCTCTGTCTCTGACTGGGCCACGCCAAAAGGCTGATTTTTTCTAACCCATTCTGTAGTATATCTACTTTGGTGTTAAGGATCATTTTCCTGCTACATTACACAACTTATACTTGTGTTTCACCTGGCAGACAGCCACCTTGACATTATCCTGTATGATAACGTGATAAACTTGGGAATTCACCTTGATGATGGCAACCTATCTAGGCCTTGGGGCACCATTGTAGCCCATTAAAAATATGCTCCATCCCCCATATGTTTTGGCATAATGTTTTCATGTGAATATGCAATGTCCTTTTTATGCCATACATAGTGCTAGTGCTACATGTTCTTCCCGAACAATTCAACCTTAGTTTCATTAGTGAAAATAACATTTTCACAGTAGTGTTGTGAAGCTATTTGGCAAGCTTCAGGCAAACAGCGATGGAACCAGTTCCAATAATTTCTTTAAGCCTTTAACTGTTACTTTAGGGTTCGTTTTTACCTCATTGAGAATTCTGTTTTGTGCCCTTAGAGTCATCTTGGCTGTGCCCCCACATAGGGAGAGTAGCCACAGTACTAAATCATGCCATTTATAAACAATTTGTCTAAGGATTGGTGAATAACTAAACTCTTTGAGATTACCTTTTAACCCTTTGCAGCTTTCTGCAGATCAACAATAGTTGATTGTGTGTCTTCAGAGATTTCTTTTTTTGTGAGGCATGGTTCACATCAGCAGATGATTCTTAAGAATAGCAAACTCAAAATGTTTCAGTGTTTTTTATGTTAAAGTAGCTCTAAAACAGACCTCCAGAACCGTTTCATTGATTTAGGTTTGCTAAAGCCTAACTCTAACAGCCTAATGCTACAATTAGCTTTTGTTGAAGTGATTAGCATAGAGCTTTTTCCAACCCACACTGTGAATGTTTGAGTGAAATATTCAGTGTGGACTGGAACAACACAAAAATTGTGTTATTAGTTAAAACAGATTGTTTGTTCATTATTGTAACTTATCTGAAGATCCTATTATATTTTAAGATAGATTGGAACATAAATGTTGGTAATTCCATAGGATTTACTTACTTTTTATTGTGACTATAGAATCGGTCCCAGTACTGTTCTCAGACTTAGCCCACTAGCAACAAGACCTTCCTCTGAATATTCACTGTTGACTAGAACATCCACCTTTTGTCACTCAGCTATTGCCTTAATCATTCAACTATTATAATATCCAAACACGCACACATTGCATAATTGGACACTGCTTATTGAATGGATCATGTATTTTGATATTATATTATCATGCATGTATTTTGATTTGGTTACTAAACTATATTTATGCTCACAGGATGAAAATGTAATCCATGTAATCTAGAACCTTTTAATCTTTAGCTGTGTGTAGTTTAAGGCTAAAACAAAAGTGTTAGTTATGTTTTTTGTTTTTGTAGAACATTTACTACATGCAATGGGATACCTGGAACCTTCACTTAAGTATTACCTCTTCTGTTTTGTTTGTTAGTTTTGTTATGCTTGAAAAATGTGATTTTAAAATAAAAGGATACACGAGTGTCCCCCTCGGTTCAGATTTTTATAAACTAAGGATAAGTGATCTTTATCCATGTCATACAAATGAACAGATATACCGTACTTAGAGCTATCAACAGTCTATACCTCTCCCCCTACATGCATTTGAAAGTACCATTAATCTCCTGGTTGTAATAGGAAGAAACATTCAAGAACCTTAGTTCCAGCAAATGTCACAGAAAAGCTACACCCTCCAATTAAGCTCACCAGTTATCTGTACATTAAGTACCTGTGTCTCAACAAGGCAGTAAGACACAGTGTACTCTTCTAAACTAGTCATAGGCATGCAAGATGAATTAACATTTCACACTGAGACGTCTCCGCTGCTTGTAACGTGTGTATATTTTTAATATGTTGTACAATATGCAAGGCATGTCTGTTTTAAGTTAGAGTGACATAATGTTATATCTATGCAACAACACATCAAGAAATATGTATAAATACCTACTGTAAACAACAAATACAATTCACTGATGGGTAGTGGTAAATAGAGGAGGAATGGCTACCTACAGAGCAGTGGAAAGTCCAACCAAACAGCCCAATAATAAAGCAGCCTCAAATATCACGCTCAATGTGTGCTACCCAGTCCTGTCCAATATATTTACCAAAAAGGACTACTTTGAAAACCCCTACAAGGAGCACAGTAAGAATTCACTATGGGTGTAAATGTTGCCTAAAGACCTTGTTAATGTAGATGCCTTGTCGGCTATATTCACAATTTCAAGTAAAACACATAAAACAGCTGCAGGTAGTGTCCGAAAATCTTACAAGGAGCAATTAATCCTGGCGATAAAAAGGGTTAATTTTTTAGAATATACTTATTTCTTCCAACTCCATCAAAACAAATCTACTTGACTCAATGCAGTAGAAAAACCTTTTTTATGTTTTTTTAAAGATTGTTTTCTCCCTCCCACAATATGTAAACAAAGCCAACCAAGAATTCCCATTTCTACCCAACTAAAAATAAATCCATCTTTTGTAAAAGTGTTTTTTAAAAACAGAAGGTACAGAAGGTCTAAAAAATTGACACCACATGAGGGAGTAAAGGGGCAGTTGCATGGCAGAAAATATGTCAAGGAGAAGTAAAGAAATAACAGCTCTGGCAGAGTAAAAAAAAGTGATGAGTAGTTATTGCACAATTGAGAAATAGTCAAATCTGCATCTCTCAGTGGAAATTTTATTTGGCATGCTCGGATTTCCACTCTAATGGTGAATGGCCATGGAAAAATATATTGGAACTTTATTAATCTGCTGAAATGTCTTAATTAGAATCATCAGTTAATGGTGAGGATTGATCAAGGCAACTAACACTCGCACTTCACCTGCTCTGTAGCCTTGAACTAACTCTCTAATAACATCAGGAGATGCTGCATTAGGTTACGGGAACAGTAGGAAAGGTCTGGAGGCAAGGCTCTTTTCCTTCGCTCCCCAATCCACCAGTGTAGAATCCTAGCAAGACATTCGTTTCCCTTTTTTCCTTCCTATCAGCCCATTCTCTGACCAGATCTGCAAGCAACAGAAGGATACAAGACATGAGAGGGAACATTGCCAAGTCTCTTGCTGAGAGGCTGACATCACCATCAATTTAGTGAGTGAGTGAATTTGGAAGTGGAAAGAAAGTATTCTCTTCAAAACAAGAAACTTTCACAATATACAGAGTGGCTTAAATATTTAAAGCTCTGTTCTGTCTGAATTTACTAACAGCTCACAGCCTTCTAGCTGGTTCTCCATAGGGACTCTCGGCTCCCAGGTAGTGGATAGAATACAGCTTTAAAGGACTTCTCTACAATAAATCACCATAAGAACATCTGACATCCTACAACACATTGTCTCTTTTACTCCTGATTGCTATAAATCTATTCATAGATTTTTATGCCCGTGATAAATTTATGACTGGCAATACAATCCAATTTAAGCATAGATTTTGTGTGTACCACTGCCACAGCATTAGTTTTTACTGTCTGATCGCAACACAATGGCTGATGAGTGGCTCCCAGGCATGCAGATATTTCAAGAAAGGTGCTTTGGGTTTTTGGAAAGGAGGGGGTTGGTATAGTAATTGATTCTGGTTAAAACGTTAATGATGTGTTCATATATTATATATTTACAGATCTGATAAGTAACAAAACAGATCTGTTATGGCATACATACCATTTATCCATTCTTCAGGAGGTGGAGAAAATACATTATAATGACGGAAAAACAAAACAGAAGATTCTAAAAATGAATAGAAGAACAAAGAGTGATCAATATTCAGCTGCATCTTCTGCAACATCACATGCCTACGTGATTTATTTTTATTCCAAAACACCCTACAAGGAAAGCACCCGTGACAATAAACTGGAAATAAGGTTATGAAAATAGCTACTTATACAGAGATATGCTCACTAAGTACAGGGTTTCTGTGTTTTTATCTTTAACAGTAGCAGTCATTGAGGGGTGTAATTTAATATGTTAACTATTATATTGTTATATGTTGTTATATTACACGAGATACTGTTACAGTTGCCTTAAAATGAGCTGAGTGATGACACTCTGTGATACCAGGCTAACAGAACCTTTCCTGGCCTTAGTAAACCCCCATAGGAAACACGCATACTACGTATCCGAGTTTAATTATTTATTGGTTTAAAGGTATATTTATCATTCTTCAAAGATCGCAGTGAGTCTGTTGTGTTATATTACAGCTAATCTGTCAGTTCACTGGGCTGCCATAGAAAAAACAGTCCGCTGAGATCACTTTAAGGTATATGGTGTTTTAAAAAGTTTCATCTTACCCATGACATAGATTACTGTACTTTATTGCAGATTAGAGTGGGGCTTCGCATAAGGATTGGGCTAGCCAACCATAAGGACAGGGCTAGCTAAGTGTAGGAGTGGGGCTAGGACAAGACAGCTATTAGTGTATGGGGGATGTATAGGTAGTAGGTGGGAGTAGGCACAAAGTGATTGTTATATTTCAAAAGAGTAAGTCGTCATTAATGGCAAAACTCTCTACAGTATAGCAGAGATGGGAATTCTGGGTTGGTTGGCTTAATTTAGATAGTTGGATAGTTTAGTGAGTATAATTAACAGGAGGCGACATACAAAGCTAATAAGATATAAAAAAAAATGTTTTTTATATGTTTTTATTTTCTACTGACTTGACTCAAGTGGATTTGGTTAGGTGGAGTTGGTATATTATAAAAAATAACCCTTTTATTACCCCCAAAACATCTCAAACATAACAAATGTATGCATGTGGTGATATTTTCAGTAGTTGCATATCATGTGCCAGAAATTCATAGAAACGTTGTCACCTGTGTTTACAAAAACTCATTTTTTGCCTTTAGAACGTCTTAATGGTGAAATGGCTGTATATAAATTATTACTCTGCAATGTCTGCTCTGGTCTTTGGGGTAAAACATTACCCTGGTGCTGGTACCCACGAGTAGAGAAATGGCAAGGTTTGTATTTCCAATCCTATACCCATTTTAACTTTGTTTGTGTGAACCGTTATCATTTTAATTTGTCTCCAGGACCCTTCTAGCCAGCTAAACATCTTAGATCCTACATTGTTTAGTAGTTTCTAAAGCAAATCATTCCCGCTCCAAAAAAATAAAAAAATACCCAACCACATGGGACCGTTTTGGTAATTATATCTTAAAAGAATAATAACAGAAAAAAGAAAACAGTACATTAAAAATAGTTGAGTAGGAGGGTGAAAGCTCACAGCTCCGTCTTGCTGAATGTTTGCTGTGGAAAATGACAGCATTCCTACAAATGCATTCTCATTTGTAAGGCCTGTATTTACCATTCCTATACTTTGTCCCTCGCTTCCTGACATTTGACATTTTTCCGTGACTAATTCCTTTCTCTGCCAAGTCTTCCTGCCAAACTGACACATTGATAATCCCCTGCCTACACAACTAATGTGCAAAAATTGTGTTCCTTCCAGTCCTAGCAATCATCACATTTCCAAATTACCATCTGCATTGGTTCTTTTTTTTTTTTTTATCTCCTATATGCGTCAAGATACTTAACCCCCTCTGTAGCCAGATGTTGTCGTGCGTTATCCATGTGATAATGAGTTAAGAATTAGTTTACAAAGATCTTTAAAATCCTTATGTACAATAAAGTATCTTGAAGAACATGAAATCTATCAGAATGTCCCAGAAGAATAGATCTGCAATAACCTCCTTAGATCTCAGTACACTTAAAAAGCATCCTGTTAAACCTAAAGCACATTCTTCACAAAATCTTTATAATTAAGGACACTTTCCATACAGAAACTCATGCTTTGCAGTATTTTTAGTACATACTTTGTGATAATAATAAACAAATGCATGCCAGTATCATTACCATCTTGTATCGACTATAAGTGCCTTCTTCAGTTCATGACTAGTGGAATCCTCAACTTCCCTTCCAGGTTAAGGCCATACTCCCAAATAAACAAATTAAATAATAATAAATAATAAAAAACATAATAATGGCCACAGTGTTTATTCATAATATATAAAATAAGAGGACCTTGCCTGCACATTACATATATCAAAATGAATTATATAAAGCAACAGTACTACTCACTGAGGTTGTCCCATTAAGGTTTTCACTGCTCATACCACTATGTGAGGGCAGCATCATGCCCTCACATTCACCATTGAGTATCAGGACTGCCTCTACCAATGACAGGACACAGACCCAAACTCCAAACTCTTCTAATCAGACCTCATTCTGCTTCGGCCGTGCTGCTTACCGGTCTTTGATCGCGATCAGTGTCTCTGCTATTAGCAGCAGGAAACAGGAAGCTAGCACAGTCCTCACATAACTCTACCTCCCCCCTCCTTCCTCTGGGGGCGGGGCCAGAGAAGTTGCTCGCACAGCCGGGCCCCTGCAGAAGTCTGCGAGTGGGAGATCTGCAGTTCAGGTAACGGGGTGGGGGGCTGGGGGGTTTGAGCGTGTGTGTGTATGTGTGATTAATGGAATGAATGAGTATTTAAATGTTTGTGAATGAGTGTGTGTGATAGCATGGATGTGTAAGGGGGTGGGGGTGGTAGCATGGCATAGGGAGGCTGTAATCACACTTCTAACATCCCCAGGTTCCAGCATGTACTGGCTGCCTTGGCTTGATAGGAGTGTGATTGATGTTAGCAGTATATATATATATATATCTCCAGAAATGCATTTTAACCCCCTATATGCCACTCAGCCCCATGATATGCCTTTTAACCCCCTATATGCCAGAGTGGCACATCATGGGGCAGAGTGACAAATAGGGGGGTATAAGGCATTTCTGGGGGCAGAGTGGCAAGTCTGGGGGCAGGTGTGCATAACTGGGGGGGGGGCAGGTTGGCAAATAAAAGGAAATAAAAAATATATTTTTCTCAATCATAGCTTTTATTAAATATGAAAATTAGTTTACATGAATTAATATTTACTAGTAAAACTTTTTTCCTATAGGGTAGTCTTATATTCAGGCTTTTTGTTTTTTCCTAAATTAATATTTTGATTTGGGGGGGTCGTCTTATAATCAGGGTCGTCTTATAATCGAGCAAATACAGCAATAAAACTCCATTGTATTAAACAGCTTAAGTATAGGACGATGAGATCTTTTAAATAGTAAATTAGTGGTCAAAAACCATAATAATGAAAAGGCAATATAATGTAAGTCTGAGGTTGCCACAATTAGTCTTGAAATCAGGATCAAAATGAAGGCATGACGAATGTGTGAATTATGGTAAATTGAGTTTATGTAAAATGAGGGCTCTCTGTATTCTCCTAAATTTTCTTACAGTTGTCATATACTTATAATAGTAGTATATTCTGTTGTGGTAAGCCAAGAAATTTATTGTAGTTTGGCTATAGCCAGATTTATGTAACAACCAGGACCCGTGAGCACTGTCCGTGATCACCCCCCCAACAAGTTTTGTAGCGGCATATCACCCTTGCCGCCCCATGCTTCACCTATCAGTTGTGAATCTTGCTGCCGAGTTCCCCTTCATACTACACACCCAACCTCCTTGCCTTTTGGGCTCATCCGCCAGGTAACCCTGACATTTATGCCTTGGAGGTTTATATTATTTTACAGATATATTGTATTAATTACAAAATCCCTACTTTAACATTCTTGACTTAACTGTACATATCTTAAAGTTATATCGCATGCCCCCCAACTTTTCCGATTTAGGCGGGACAGTCCCGATTTTGGGTCTCTGACCCGCTGTCCGGCCTATCCCTTCCTCTGATCCGAGAGACGAGATCCGTAGTCACCACAGGTGCAGCTGCGGGGGGGGGGGGCGCACAGCTGCCTGATCAGTAGCTGCAGCCTGCAGACTAGCTGGAAGATCACGATCTCCCTCTAGTCGGCTCAACATTAGGGAGCGCGAGGTCTGTCACTTCAGACCTTGCTTTACTGCTCCCTAATCACTATTCCCTGGCAAATAATTCCGAGCGCGTGGATATGATGTCATCCCTGTGCTCTGCAGCAATAGCTGGCGCGTAGTGGTGAGGGAGTAGTAAAACGAGGTCTGAAGTGACAGATCTCGTGCTCCCACCACAGGATGCAGGATACAGGATGTGTACGTGTATGTGTGTGTGTGTGTGTGAGGGCAGTTGTAACGCTTCCCCATGCGCTGGCTGGACTTGTTTATATTTTGCCTTATTTATTTCATGTTTCCAGCCACTAGTGGCCACCCTTGCTATTCAGAGCCTCTCAGACTAATTATCAGGTCCAGCTGCAGTTGATCTCATGATCAAATCAGCCTTTATAACCTGCCCAGCCCTGCAGTCTGGGCCTTGACATTGTAATGTTTGAGGACTACCTGTTTGGTTCCTGCCGTGTTCCAGTACCTTGCCGTGTTCCAGTACCTTGCCGTGTTCCAGTACCTTGCCGTGTTCCAGTACCTTGCCTTGCTCCAGTACCTTGCCTTGCTCCAGTACCTTGCCTTGCTCCAGTACCTTGCCTTGCTCCAGTACCTTGCCTTGCTCCAGTACCTTGCCTTGCTCCAGTACCTTGCCTTGCTCCAGTACCTTGCCTTGCTCCAGTACCTTGCCTTGCTCCAGTACCTTGCCTTGCTCCAGTACCTTGCCTTGCTCCAGTACCTTGCCTTGCTCCAGTACCTTGCCTTGCTCCAGTACCTTGCCTTGCTCCAGTACCTTGCCTTGCTCCAGTACCTTGCCTTGCTCCAGTACCTTGCCTTGCTCCAGAACCTGCCGTGTTCCTGAGTTGCGGCCTGCGCCCCACTAAGTGGACTCCCAAGTAGAGTACCCTGCAAGTGGGCAACCTGCCGTGTGCCCTGCAAGTGGGCAACCTGCCGTGTTCCTGAGTTGCGGCCTGCGCCCCACTAAGTGGACTCCCAAGTAGAGTACCCTGCAAGTGGGCAACCTGCCGTGTGCCCTGCAAGTGGGCAACCTGCCGTGTGCCCTGGAAGAGGGCTTCTAGCCGTGCCGTATGCCCCGGAAGAGGGCTTCTAGTCGTGTGCCCCGCAAGTGGGCTTCTAGTCGTGTGCCCCGCAGGTGGGCTTATCTGCCGTGTGCCCCGCAAGTGGGCTTATCTGCCGTGTGCCCCGCAAGTGGGCTTATCTGCCGTGTGCCCCGCAAGAGGGCTTATCTGCCGTGTGCCCCGCAAGAGGGCTTATCTGCCGTGTGCCCCGCAATTGGGCTTCCTGCCGTGTGCCCTGTAATAGGGCTTCCAGCCAAGAGTCATTCCTTGCTTTAGTTCTGCTTCCTTTATGAGGTCTGCCCCATCCGTGTGTTCTGTTTGTCTCAGTCCAAAGGTATGTCTCCGTGTTATGTGTTTTGATTACATGTCTGGTTTGTTCCGTATGTCTGTCATGCAGGGATTAGCGTTAGGACCCACCGTCATTGGAGTACTTTGGCGTAGTGGTGGGCTAAGCATACTATGGCCATAAGATGTGACGGAATCTCCAATAGTTATCAAATAGTCCTAGGCTAGTTTCTGTATAGTGTGTCCTGTCTTGTTCATGTCTGTTGTATGTTGTATCCCCTGCACCTGGGCTCCTTATCCATCTGTGTCCTCAGCTCGTGACAGAATGTCAAGGCCAATACGAGGAGTCCGCGGGGATGCCTGCAGTACTGGAATTAGTGGTGAACACGAAGACCCAGACACAAAGAGACCACAGGTCCCTAAGCATCCGGGGGCTGCTCCTTGCGGTGGGGGTATGTAACGCTTCCCCATGCGCTGGCTGGACTTGTTTATATTTTGCCTTATTTATTTCATGTTTCCAGCCACTAGTGGCCACCCTTGCTATTCAGAGCCTCTCAGACTAATTATCAGGTCCAGCTGCAGTTGATCTCATGATCAAATCAGCCTTTATAACCTGCCCAGCCCTGCAGTCTGGGCCTTGACATTGTAATGTTTGAGGACTACCTGTTTGGTTCCTGCCGTGTTCCAGTACCTTGCCGTGTTCCAGTACCTTGCCGTGTTCCAGTACCTTGCCTTGCTCCAGTACCTTGCCTTGCTCCAGTACCTTGCCTTGCTCCAGTACCTTGCCTTGCTCCAGTACCTTGCCTTGCTCCAGTACCTTGCCTTGCTCCAGTACCTTGCCTTGCTCCAGTACCTTGCCTTGCTCCAGTACCTTGCCTTGCTCCAGTACCTTGCCTTGCTCCAGTACCTTGCCTTGCTCCAGTACCTTGCCTTGCTCCAGTACCTTGCCTTGCTCCAGTACCTTGCCTTGCTCCAGTACCTTGCCTTGCTCCAGTACCTTGCCTTGCTCCAGAACCTGCCGTGTTCCTGAGTTGCGGCCTGCGCCCCACTAAGTGGACTCCCAAGTAGAGTACCCTGCAAGTGGGCAACCTGCCGTGTGCCCTGCAAGTGGGCAACCTGCCGTGTTCCTGAGTTGCGGCCTGCGCCCCACTAAGTGGACTCCCAAGTAGAGTACCCTGCAAGTGGGCAACCTGCCGTGTGCCCTGCAAGTGGGCAACCTGCCGTGTGCCCTGGAAGAGGGCTTCTAGCCGTGCCGTATGCCCCGGAAGAGGGCTTCTAGTCGTGTGCCCCGCAAGTGGGCTTCTAGTCGTGTGCCCCGCAGGTGGGCTTATCTGCCGTGTGCCCCGCAAGTGGGCTTATCTGCCGTGTGCCCCGCAAGTGGGCTTATCTGCCGTGTGCCCCGCAAGAGGGCTTATCTGCCGTGTGCCCCGCAAGAGGGCTTATCTGCCGTGTGCCCCGCAATTGGGCTTCCTGCCGTGTGCCCTGTAATAGGGCTTCCAGCCAAGAGTCATTCCTTGCTTTAGTTCTGCTTCCTTTATGAGGTCTGCCCCATCCGTGTGTTCTGTTTGTCTCAGTCCAAAGGTATGTCTCCGTGTTATGTGTTTTGATTACATGTCTGGTTTGTTCCGTATGTCTGTCATGCAGGGATTAGCGTTAGGACCCACCGTCATTGGAGTACTTTGGCGTAGTGGTGGGCTAAGCATACTATGGCCATAAGATGTGACGGAATCTCCAATAGTTATCAAATAGTCCTAGGCTAGTTTCTGTATAGTGTGTCCTGTCTTGTTCATGTCTGTTGTATGTTGTATCCCCTGCACCTGGGCTCCTTATCCATCTGTGTCCTCAGCTCGTGACAGCAGTGTGCCTGTATATGTGTGTGTGAGGGCAGTGTACGTGTATATGTGTGTTTATGGACAGGTGTGTGTGAAAGGGCAGTGTATATGTGTGTGTGTAAAGGCAGTGTATGTGTATATGTGTGTGTAAGAGCAGTGTAGGGGGAGGGAGGCTAACATTAGCCTTTTTTAATTTAAAAAAATCTCTGCTGCTGTGGACCCCTGGCTGGCTGAGAATCATGAGAATTTTAGTTCACAGCTAGCATCTGCAGATTTATTGTTGCTGCACTTCCCATGACGCTCAGCCAGCATCAAGGAAGAAGTATGTCTGGCTGAGCCTCATGGGAATTCAATTCAATGTGTTGGTTATTTTTAATATGCATGACTGTCAGAAAAAACGAAGCGTGTTTTAAGTGGCGATGCAAGCGAGACATTGTAAAGTGCAATTGCTTGTGTCTGTGAGTTCCGCAAGAGTTTTTTTTTTAAAAAAGTGTCCCTCTTTCACATTTTGAAATGTTAGGAGGTATGATATCCACCTAGGTCTAGGTCCACAGTTTAAAAATGCCATCTAATAATCATGTACTGTCTCCGTCATCTTGATGACAATGTAGTTCTTTTCATTAGTTGGCTTATGAAAAATACTCACTGTCAATTTTTAAAAAGGATTATTTTTGTGCTACTGTTTCTATGTCTGAAAAGTTAGAATTGCTGTGCATCATTTAATATATGTGTGTAGGCATCTTCATAAAAAAGTTTGCCTTACAAATATTGCTCCTTATTTACGAGGATGACAAGTAGCTGTTCGCTTTAATTCCTTCTTCAAATGTTTAATCCTTTCCTTCTCAAGATAACATCAAGTCATTTGTGAGTCATCCCATATCATTCTGTCAGATGCTTTTGCTAATATGCTTTGAAATAATCTTCCTGGAAAATGCAGAAATCTAAATGGAGATGTACTTTTCAGTGGCCTGTTTATTACATTACAAATATATTGACTTTATATTGACACAATTTATTTTGCATGCCCGAGGCTTAGTGCTTTCACTTGGAATTTTCAAATGTTCTTTTCCTATTATTGTAGCATATGTTAAGTCTAGGTGGCATATAATAAAACTCCATTGTATTAAAACAGCTTTAGTACAGGCAGTCCTCTTACTTAAATTTAAGTTGAATTAATTTAAGTCGATATTTACATACAAAATAATTGTATAAATCTGGTTATGTTAAGCATATAAGGTATGAGACCCAATTTTCTTAGAGAATTTACCATACATATAATGGTTAATCAACTATATTTAAAAACAAACATTATGTTCTGTACACTGGTCAGTAGGACTATACGGTTATCAATTTTAGATAGAATGGGTAAACCAGGCAGCGCTATATATCCTACAGAGTTTGTTTATAATAACATGGTTTCAGTTTAAAAAAAAAAATACATTTCAAATAGTGATAAAAATAAAAGCCCTACCTAGAATAATGTTCACCTAAATACCCTCTAGATGCTTTCATTTCACTTTCAAGGATCCATCAAGCAATAAGCAGCACCCCTGAAGTCTGAATCTTGCAAGTACTTCAAGTGGTTGGAGGGTGAACTGCATGTATTTCAAATCTATAGAGTCAAGTCAATGCGGTCATTTTGGAAATTGGGCACATCTTAATTTATTTTCTCTCTTCCTTCTTCTTTTTCGGCATTTTTAAGCTTTTGGCTCTTTCCTAATTTTATTTTTTGGATTGGGCCAAAAGGTATGGACTCCTGAAGCCATCACTGATCATCGCTAGATGGAGAAGGGGCTGAAACTCAGAAAATGTTTTACAAATTTCGGAATGCAGACAGTCTGGCCAGTCCAGTTAACCTTTAATTTGACATACTGCTCAACTTCTCAGTGAACAGATCCAACAGATATCCTTTAAAGAATTTTTATGAGGTCAACCTCATGTGACCATGCTGAAAAATCGGCACCATTTCTGTCAAAAATCATCACAAAGCAAATTGAGAATGACCCAATTATCCTTTTTTGTTAGTATGAATGCGCACTGAGCACTTAAGGGAGCTACAGCACATTGCCGACAGGAAATATAATTACAGCAACAGTAAACACAGATATTGGAAATTAACACTTATAATGCTTCTTAGGTAAACCTGTCAAAATGGAAATAGAAATTGCCCATATTTTTATATGCACTCATGCTGCAATCCAAAAAATTATTTGGTTAACATTGGTAGGCTGCATTGAGGGTCCTGTCACCCCTCCATTCACATGGCTTCAACTCAGCCTGCAGGCTGCGGAGTCTGTTCATCCTCTGATATGCTTCAGTTCAACTCCTGTCTGCCTCTGTGTAGCAATAATTTATTACTTATCTGCCCTCTGGTCATGCAATATGCACATGTCAAGAAGAGTCCCGGATAACCCCATGAAGGAACCTGATGCCATGTCAGGCCAGATGGACAGATTTCATTGCCATACATATATTCACTTCACAAGACATCTAAAGTATAAACATTAAGGATTTTTATTTCTTTTTTTTTTTTTAAAACATGTTTACAGAGTGCATTAGCAAGTGCTTATACTGTGTATATGTCTTACCCTGTTCTGTATCGCAACCTACCCCAGCCTCGATTGAGACACTTTAGTAGAAATGATAAGCAAATTATTAAATCGGGGGTGCTTTCTTAAAGAAAACTACCACCCCCCTTGTCTGTGGAGACTGAGTACTAATAACAAAAATGAAAATACAGTAGCTGTATAAGTCCAAGAAAGGATAGACTCTTTAGTAAAAGGTGACACATTTTAGGGCCAACATCAAATTGTAACATCACAGTTTTTTCAATCCTTTGGTTCTATACGCTAAATACATGAACCGTGCGACCTCCACTTTGTTACCACTGAGTATGTAACTGCATCTATAGCCCAGCCATTATGTGCACTTTAATGATCGCGATAGCTGAGGGTTACATTTGTATTAACATTTCTTTGAGTGATTGGCTGTTTTAAGCACTCAAAGCTGACACAAAATGTAGACAGTGAATGGAATGTGTTTTACCGAGTTGTTTATTTTTTATTTTACTATTTTACTTACCAAGTACTTTCATATGCATTCCTCCTTGTTATGACTGCATGGAGCATTAGACTGCTCCTTTAAAAACACATTTTCTTAGTCAAGTTTGCCATTATGCTCACTGACAACTGTTTAAAAAATTAAAGTATTATTTGCAATAATGGCAGTAAAAAAAATCCATTAAGCAATCAAATGGTCTGACTAAACCGCATAGGAGATGCTACACTTTTGCACATGCACTTCAGACCATCACATTTTTAATTTTAACCTCCTGTAGACCTGACTAGACTAAATGTCCACAAATGTACAAAAAAACAATAAAACACAAATAGACAGACTTCAATAAACATTAATCAGAATTGACACATTTCTAATTTCATTTGGCTGAGATCCCTGAATTATTCTGGGATCTCATCCAACTCAATTTTTGGCCTCCCCTCAGTTATTATTGAGTTGTCTGAGATCCTAGAATTATTTTGGGATCTCAGCCAACTCAAACTAGAAATGTGTCTATTCTGATTAATGTCGATTGAAATCTGTTATTCACAGGACATGAAAGAATTGTGTTGATCTCTTTGGTGGGTAAGTGATTTTACCAGCCCCACATGTTGTGGTGTGATTAGGTGATATTGTCATTATTAGGACATCCTCTTCAACAGAGGTTGCCATGTAACTAGTAAAAAATGGTCCTACTGTAATCAAGAATCCTATACAAAAAAAACCCCTTCATTGTTGTAGAAAATTGTATAACTTTTTTGAGGTTCCCTCTGTAGGTCCCCGGCTGGCACTGTTGTGTAAAAACAAGGTGGTATTGGTGCAGTTTTGTTTTCAGCTGTTACGGCCTTCAGAGTATAACTCACTATTCTTGGAGCTGCCCTGCTTTCCTTCAGAATCCGTATTTCTTGAAAAGACCTTTATAAAGCAATGGACTGACAGTGATACCTACTGAGGAGTACTTTTCCTGGTGACGCTTCTGCTCTTTTATATTCAACACTTATTAAGCAACCTTTAAAGAGTGAGGAAAAAGTGTGAGTATCACATTTTGCTTGACTGTGTTTGAGTGTTTTGGATGTCATGAGGCAGTGTCTTGGCATCCCTACAGAGACTGATCAAAAGCTGCTGATGTCCAAAAGTGCAGATTAAATTAATCATAGGTGTCTTTTGCTATTGTTGAGTATCTCCATCATTTCTTTTCTTATAGTTCTTTCTGCACAGCACATACAATCTTACATCTGTCATCTAAAGTGACATATTTACAACTATTCATGAGACAGGTTAATTTTTTGCAAATAACTTCCTCTTTTCTTCTTACAACAGTCAGCTCCTTTTCTTTCTCTTCGCTCCTCTTCTTCTGTCTTCTTCCTGGTTCAGAGGGCACCGACGGCGGTGGGCGCGGCTTCAGTGTTGTGCGCCGGGATCTGACAGCAAACCCCGGCGCACAGCAGCAGTCGCCGCGCAGATCGCGAGGGAGCGGTATCGGAGGTCTTTAACAGACCTCCGGCTCCCTTCAGTCCACCGGCTTAAAATCACTCAAGGGAGCCGGAGGTCTGTTAAAGACCTCCGATACCGCTCCCTTGCGAGCCTTCTCCTCCAGCGGCGGACATTGCTGTCCGTCTCTGGAGGGGTGCCGGGTGCCGGCAAGTTGGCACCCCCCTGATGAGCGGCACCCGGTGCGGACCGCCCCCCCCCGCCCCCCGCTAGGTACGCTACTGCTTTCACTGTGATATTGTGTATGATTTTATGAAATTATGTATTTAGGTGGGGTGCTGCACTAAGTCTTAACAAGCATGGCATGAGCCTCTCCACAAACAGATGGACCCCTAGGTGATTATACATTGTGCTCATTGTGATTCCAGGACTGGGGGTGTGGCTATAACATGGATGTGGCTTCTGCAGATGCATGTCTCTCTCACATATATATAGTCGTGTGAAAAAGAAAGAACATGGTTGTACGTATCAGGACATAATACCAATTCTGTTCCTTAGCAGGTTTAAAAGTTAGGTAAATACAGACCCAGATGAACAACAACGTATGACATATGATATTGTGTCATGATTTATTCAACAAAAAGAAAGCCAAAATGTCGAAGCCATGTGTGAAAAAAATAAGTACAACTTATGATTCAATAGCCTGTAGAACCATCTTTAGCAATAACTTGAAGTAATAATTTTCTGTATGACTTTTTATCAGTCTCTCATATCATAGTGGAGGAAATCTGGACCACTCTTCTTTACAATGTTACTTCAGTTCATTGACGTTTACAAGCATTTGTATAT
The DNA here is from genome assembly GCF_027358695.1 of Spea bombifrons. Classification (NCBI taxonomy): domain Eukaryota; kingdom Metazoa; phylum Chordata; class Amphibia; order Anura; family Pelobatidae; genus Spea; species Spea bombifrons. Next base: position 69,986,186 of record NC_071088.1, on the reverse strand, counting down.
GCACAGCTCTCTTAATGTCTTGCAACAACCTTTTAAGGTTGAGGTCTGGATCTTGGCTGGGCCATTGCCACACTCTTTGATTCTTCTCTTTTTCAGCCATTATGTTGTAGATTTGCTGGTGTGTTTGAGATCATTGTCCTGTTGCATGACCCAATTTCAGCCAAGCTTTAGATGGACTCACACAGGAGTTATTGGTGCACTTAATGACTGCAAGGTTCCCATGTCCTGTGACTGCAAAACAAGCCCAAATCATCAACCCTACACCACGGTGCTTGACATGAGGTATGAGGTGTTTGTGCTGATATGCTGGGTTTGGTTTTCCCTAAACGTGGAGCTGTGATTTATGGCAAAACATCTCCACTTTGGTCTCATCTGTCCAAAGGGCATTTTTCCAGAAGTCGTTGTTTGTTCAAATGCAACTTTCTAAACCTAAACCATGCTGCCATGTCCTTTTTAGAGAGAGGACTTGTTCAGTCTTTTTCTAATTGTACTGTCATAAACTTTAGCAATTAACATGCTAACTGAGGTCCATAAAGTCTGAGGTGTAATTCTTGGGTTTTTTGCAATTTCACGGTCTGAGGTTGGGGTGAATTCGCTGGAACGTCCACTCCTAAGGAAACTGTCTTACATATTTTCCATTTTTGGTTAATCTTTCTTACTGTAGACCGATGAACTTTAAATTGTTTGGAAATGGTCTTATAAATCTTCCCAGATTCATGGGCAGCAACAATGGATTCTCTAAGATCTTCCTTGAATGTTCCAGCCCAGCAAACTGCTAAAACTTGTCTCCAAGTGGTCCTACTCAGTGATGATCAATTAATCAAGGGCACTTGATTAGCAGCACCTGTCTGCTACTGAACATCTTAATTCCTATGGAAGCAGTAAGGGCGTACTTAGTGTTTCACATATGGCTTCTCCAGTTTGGCTTTATTTTTGTTGAATAAATCATGACACTGTGTAATATGTCATGTGTTGTTGTTCATCTGAGGTTGTATTTACCTAATTTTTAGACCTGCAAATGAACTGATGATTGTAATTATGCCTTGATATGTAAAACCGTATAATTCAAAAAGAGCTTACTTTCTTTATCACACAACTGTAAACACACACGTTGATACAGTATTGTTTTTTTCCATCTCTATATATGGTGCTAAATTGAATGGCCATAAGATCATTAATTAGCTCCAACTTTATGTACTTAATGCACACTTAATGCAAGCATATTACAACAAAAACACCTTCATTGTGTGACCAGAATTTTCAAGCTCACTATGTAACACTTTCAGGGCTGCCATATGAGTATTCTGCACAAAGCTGCCAATCAGCTTACCACTGAAAGACAGGGTGTTTGAAACCTTCAACAGTAATGGCAGTTGTTTAAATTGATGTAACACACCATCTGAGGAAAAGTCACAGCTACAGGGAACAAAAGAGGCATAAGGCGAGCTGAAGCATTCTTGGAAGGCAAGAAAGTCAGATGCCTAAAGTGTGTCCTCCACTGTAGTGGAGCAGCTTACTGAGCCCTGGCTGCCCTTAGAACACATAGCACAGTGTTATCTTCACTGCTAGGATTTAATGACATTGGTGTCAGTTGCTGTGACTGATCTCCCCTACACTGCTTACAAACATAGGTTACAAAGGGCAGCCTGGGTTGCATTTGTTTATTTCCAGAACATGAGATATTTCTGGAACAAGGCTGCCAAGCACACATAAATATTTCATTGATTCAGGAACATTCCTCGGCAATACAAGAGATGGGGCCATCAAATGTGTCAGCCAAGGCCTAAAATTTGCCACTGCCTTTATTATTATTAGGAAATGTTATGTTACATTATGTTTATTTATCATTCCAAATCATCAAAGATCCATAAATAACAAAGACATACCAATGCTTGATTATAAGAACTATGATATTGTGTACCACCTGAGGTTTTCACCCCTTGGTGGTACCAAGAATTTCACCTTTCGAGCTGTGGTTGCGGATGGCACCGAAGCAACGCCCTGCTCACCCTAGTTCCCCAGTTATATTACTGTCAAAGAAAGCTCAAAAGTACGTGTTTTTCTGAAGTTGTGTTGAAATAAATTACTCAGCTTTAAATAAATCACACACACATAAGAAAATTGATATTGGAAAGCAGCCAAGCAAAATAAGAGCATATTTTACTCCCACCAAAACCGAGTAAGTAAAATGTTACAGTGACGAAATGCTTCTTAAGATGCTGATTAACAAATGATTAAAAACATTTTTTTTATCCTTTTATGTGTCAGCCTGCCTGTATATCTGTGATCGCAATTCAGGTTTATATAATTATGTACCATGTCCTATGTACACTACCCTATACCCCTTTAGAAAACCAGTTGCAATTATCTTTGATCTGTAAACACTAATCTCTGTTGCAGCAGTTATACTATTTCAGTCTTTCTTCTTTCCTGAAACCCGTTTTCTTCAAACAAGACCATACCCAAAACCTTAACTGCAAAATTAATTGGTTTTTGGATGTTGCGATATTGAGAACTTAAAAAAAAAAGATGAGACGAAGAGCTTCCAGTAGGATTGCCATTGCTGCAACTACTGAATGAAGAATACTATTACAACACCAAAAGTGCTTTAGAGGACAGGATAATGGCTTTATGTGAGCATTGCCGATCATTGACTACTGATGAGCACTGCACATGTTTATGAAGAGTCGGCTTACTGTGGACATTGTTGTTTGCCAACTGACTCTAAAAATGGCAGATCTACATGAGAAAAAAAGGCTGTTTAGAATACTGGTCCAATGTGTATTCTCAGAAAGTTAAGAACAATCTCCTTCCTATCCAAAGGAAGGGCACAGACACCACAGGATGCCATTGTCAGGGATTTTTTTAGTTGGGATCATTACAGGAGTGATACTTTCCTTTAAAACTATCATAGGGTCAATTTACAAAGATTTATTTTAATCCCTTTTATTAAAATAATGTGTAACATAGACAGAGAGAACAGCACTATGCTGTTCAATTATTCTTCTGTGTCCTAAATTGATTATTTTCTTTTTATGAGACTTGGGGTTGCCTGTTGCAGAGGAGGCAGCATATAGCATAAAGCGGCTGGACATTAACAATTACATACATTATTATAGATAATAAAATACCGTATTGGCTCGGATATAGGCCGCCCCCGTATATAGGCCGCACCCTAAAAGTTTGGTGCTTTTTTAAAGAAAAAGTTTTTTTCTTTAAAAAAGCACCAAAAAAACATGCTGCCACTCTGTCCCCCCCGAGATATGTTGCCACTCTGTCTCCCCCCCGAGATATGCTGCCACTGTCCTCCTCCCCCCACCCCGAGATATGCTGCCACTGTCCTCCTCCCCCCACCCCGAGATATGCTGCCACTGTCCTCCCCCCCCGAGATATGCTGCCACTGCCCCCCCCTGAGATATGCTGCCACTATGCCCCCCCCGACTTACCAGAGCAGACTCCCGGGTGTCTTGCGGGGCCGGCGGGGGACATCTACGCAATACGCGTATACAACTTCCGGTGCCGGAACTCAGCGGATGTGCCGGCACCGGAAGTTGTATACGCGTATTGCGTAGATGTCCCTCGCCGGCCCGCAAGACTCCCGAGAGTCTTCTCTGGTAAGTCTTGGGGGCAGAGGTAAAACGCATCATGTGGACGGTCAGCCGGTGACCGTCCGCACGATGCGCTTTGACAACCTCCTGTGCCGGCACCCCCCCCGTGGAAAGTGCTGGCAGGGGAGGCTGTCTGAGCACATCCGAGAGTAGGATACAGGTCCCCTGCACCGCTGCGGTGGATCTGTATCCTAACCCCGCTGCCTGCCCGGCCGCACCACCACTTTAAAGACTTACTGTGGGGGAAAAAAGTGCGGCCTATATTCGAGCCAATACGGTATAAAGGACACAAATCCAGGAAAGTCACCTAGACAATAAGTTGGCAAGATGGTGCAAGCATTAGCTAGGTGACGGTATGGATGGTGAAGGTATTAGATAACAGAAATCGAGTATTATAATCAACAGTAGATACAAGAGGTACAGTATCAACACCAACACTTGTACTTTACATAGTGCCAGTGTACATCACTACCGAGACAGTACTTAGAAAGCGTGTGGTTTGATTCCATCTTCTAGCCTGCCTTTCTCTAAGGGACACTGTAAGTCAGGCCCCACTCTCCGAAATCCTGCAAGCACCCTGGAGCAGGCATGAGACATAGCACTAGAATCATGTGCAGGATGCTGCAGGCTAGGAGTATGGAAGCTAAGCAGAGTAACAGCTGAAACATAGCGAGCAAGGGGGACAGAGCAAGGAACACAGGAAGACAGGACATACCTGGTACAGAACACAACTAAGGACAGGGAACAAAGCAAGGAACACACGGGATGGAGTGAGGAGCCCGGATCCTCAGACGCTTCTGATAGGACATCTTAACTGGGACAAGGGGAGAGAAGAGAGGAACCTAAATCCCAGATTATTCAGGGTAGGATGGCAAAGGTACACAAAATACAGACACACATGGATACAGGACTAGCCTAGGACTATATGATAACAATTGCAGATTCCATCACATCATATGGCCATAGTATGCTTAGCCCACTACGCCAAAGTACTCCAATATTCGGTGGGTCCTAGCACTAAACCCTGTCTACTGAATTATTAATAAACTGAAACTAAGCATGGAATCTAAACACAAAACCAAGAAGGACATACCTGAGGCAAGGCAAGGAAACCAAAGATGAGCAGCTCGGCAGCCTGAATAGGGCCTGACTCAGATCAGCCCTTACACTTTCCCACTCATTGGGAGGTTGCCTTGGGCCTTGCATGGCTAACCTAACCCCCCTCCACTCCTGTCTCACATAAGGAGCGGAAGCTGTTCTGGGAGAAACTGTTCTTAAAAAATATGTATACCTGATGCAGGAAGGGTTAAAAATAGAAAAACCTTGAACAATTGTACACCTAAAAACAGTAATAAATATGATTTTTTGTCCTCACCATTGTAGTTTCCTTTTTTAATTTTCCTCTTTCTGCTACAAGACTAGGTATAGTACAGACAGGAGCTATTTTTGACATACTACCTCCGACTGTAATTATGAGTTTTTTCTTTTCTATATGGAATGTCCTTTTTATTCCTTGGGGTTATAATTCCAAGGGTCTTGTTTTTTGCGCAGCCATGTTTTTCTTGAGGCTGAACATGGCTCATTCTCTTCTTATTGCTACTTATGGTTGGAGTTTTCCACCTAAGAAAAAGAATTTTAAGAAATAATGAAATCTCCAATTCAACCCTGTGGTAATAAGTTGCTTGCCCCTCAGGCAACTTTGTTAGCTGCAGAATTCACTCAACCGTTCTAACACAGAGAAACTTAGAATGTTTTTGTACGTAGTAATTGTTTGGGCACATACTGTGTTTTTTCCTATTCTCTGTAAAACCTTCTTGTCTAAGCTTTTCCACATCCCCTATCAATCTTTACCACCTCGGGTCACTGACCATACAAAGAAAAGTAATAAGTAATGCATAGATCAAATGTATAGATTGGGAGTCTCCAGCCTTTTCCTTAATGATAACAATTTACAATTAAATAAAACACTTCAGGACTAAAACAAAAGCATATTGGAAAATAAGGATTAAGTGATTAAGCCTCTGTTGCATTATATATTGTACTGTATATATTTTTGCTATAGGAGCACTAGTATCATATACGCGCACACATATGTTTTAACTAGCACATTTCCTCTATGCTTCTACCTATGAATATTCTTTTCTTTGTATATTGTCTCAATCTCACCTTTCTCTGTGTAATCTATCCCTATAATACCTCCCACTTTTCCAAACAATCTTGCCCTATATCACTTTCTTCATATCCTTCATGCTCTATAATCTCTCCCTAACCTCCCACCAGTTATGTTACATCAATGCTGGATTTGTGAACCATCTTTGAGGCCTTCGTATTAAAGATCACTGAAAATCAACAGCACCCTGGCAGTTGTTGGATGAGGCTAAGTATGGGAGGGCTGGTACCTTCTGGCCCAGGGGGCAGGTAAAGCCAAATGCTACCCCTTGCACTCTCCAATGGTAATTAACTCACACTAAAACATTCTTCCTAACACTTAGCACTGAAACATACTCTATCACAATCCTCAAACACATCCCTCCCCCATGCCAGATCACTCATCTGATGCCCTTACCTTACCTTCAGAGACTTCCCATGTAAGCACACTAGGTGCATGCTGTGTCTGTTTTTTTAGGCAAGTATAGCTATTTTGTTTTACCATCATCAAAGCATTGATGCTGTGCTTTTGGAAGCTTGGTTTAAACATAACAATATTTTTGATAAATTGCCTTGCATAGATCCAAGCACAGAACTGTACTTTGGTTGATTGTAAGAAATGTTTGCCATATTTAGGGGGAAATGGATTGTTTTTAAAAAGAGTAAATAAATCAGGCAAACATTCCCATCAGACCCAGTGAATGTAGATGAAGACAAAGACTGATGTTCTGGAGAGCAGACAAGAGTACACTTAACGTACAGTGAACAGCCAAAAGCACGGCAACTCATGACTCAGGTTTGGCTGAAAGCATAGCCTTTCTGTAATCCAAGTCTTTGTCTGTACTGGAGTCACGGGAAAGGCAGTGAGAGGGAGATGGAGAAGAAAGAGAGAGAGCTGATAAACAGAGAACAGCGTATCAGCCATTTTCATCTTCAGCATATTACATTTACCCTCCATGTGTTTGTTAGTCTTGTAAAACACTATCTCTTGGCAGTAGGATAGAAAGAGCCAAACACAGAGCTAATATTGAAAAAAGATAAAAGATGTGTGATATCGGCTGGAGACACACAGCTCTTCTCTGCACACTGATCTTTTAACATAGCAGGGAGAACAAGACTGGGGGAGATGCATTTATACCAAAGCTCTGCATTGCTTTACTTATTAATATATTTTGGATATTTTATATAGCACTCACAGACTCTGTAGGGCTCCACAATAAAATATGCCATAAGAGCTAGAATGTGTGTAGAACACTATTTATTAGTTCTTATAGTCTAAAACATTTGAAAATATACATGTTAAAATTAGTACATTATTTTATCATTTTATGCATTGAAAGCTTCAATAAAATTGGGGCTAAGGTACCTGCAAGTCAAGAGAAAATCTTGCCAAGTAGACTAAGAAGTGCCTTTTCATTCCAAACAAATCAAAATGACCAGCAACACTCACCATGGGAAAATGACAACTTATATCCTTATTTGACTTAATTATAAATATAATACTTAAATTCATCACAGACACATCAATACTAAATTCATTACTGATGCATCGGAAGTACTGACCCTATGTTTATCTTTTATGAAAGAAGACAAAAAAAAAAGATAAATCTTGGCAACCAATTTTTATGATTATCTGTTTAAGAGAGCAAAAAGAACCAAAATTCCACGTGTAAAAACAATAAAAAATAAAAATAATACTTCCCAAAATGTACGCAGCTACCAACGACACTCTTCCTCAAAGTATATACAAAAACGCTAAATGCAAAAAAAACGCTTATGCACATTACTCATTGAGTTGTGCTACATCTAATTGTAAGTGCATTTTGATCTTTAAAGATCATCTTGTAGAAGATATTGCACCATCCCAGTCTATTTGTTTTTACAGATTACAGATTTTAGAAGCTCTTAAATAAGAATGATCTTTTGAATCTTGATGAACCTGCTTTATCCAGCCTGCTTGTGAGTGGATCTTACACCATATTAAATCTTTTTTATTTTTAACATATTACACTATTATTGTATTTTGTTTTCTTCCCTATGTATATGTGCTCCATGATCTACCGTTCGTATCTGTTTAAGAGGACAGATTTTTCCAATACCCATTAAAGTGCCTTTGAGTGCCAGTAGTTACATTGTTGGACACCTTCTAGGCCAAAGTAGAAAAAAATATATAGGCTGTTGGGGCAAAAAATGTCTCTTTCTACGGTAGTACCTCTGAGGTACTTTAAGTTACTTTATATCCTTTTAAAGCTCAGAAAAAAGTATCAACAGAAAACTCTCACAAGTTGGACGAAAGTGCAACTCACAAATTCACTAAAGCCAAGTTGTAGTAGTGCTCACAAAAATCACTCTGAACTCGCATGCAATTGACTACAGTAGAGTTGATGAATGTTAAGAAAAGCAAGCAACTTGCAGATTAATTAATCTTCAAATTGCCTGCAAGTAGCAAATGCAAGTTAGAACTAACTTCTATTTTACCTCACAACCCCAGCCCCCAACTATTTCCACACACTTATTAGATAGGGTAGATAGGTTTTGTTTTACTCACTGTCCCTTCCATCTTATAGCAGAGATGGAGGAAGATGGAGGTGTAAAGGAAGAGGTCTGTGCCTTTCCAAAAGCACCCTAACCTCCACTACCCCAAAGGGCAGGGAATAAAGGCGGAGCAGAGGTGGCCTATTTTTTTTTTTTTTTTTAAACTGCCATTATTTTATCCAAAAAAGTTAATGAGTTGCGTATCTATGTTTATGATATACCCATGTCGACTGGTGTTTACTACTATTACGGTGTTTACTACTGAGCCAGCCCTTGGGTTACAAATGGTGATAATCGCTCAGTTAAAAGAGTCTTTTAACTGATATATCTGCTGGGCTTTCCAGGTCCATGGAGATAAGCTAACTATTTCCACCAATACACATTATACCAGGTAAAAAGCCTTAAATCGCACCCGTGTCTCTTAGGTATAATCTTATGGTTCTATCTACATAGGAACTCTCTCATTAGTTTGCTAACCAATTTGCAACCAAAACCTTAGTTAACAGGCCCACTGGTCTCCCATTGTGCACACCAGAAGCATGCTATCTCTCAAGGTCAAGAACAATTTACACTGTGTTGTCTCTTACTGAAAAACAGGATTACTTAGGAGGCCCATGTAACATCTCTCCATAGAGTGGACTAAGAGTTTCATTGGTTAAGGGCCAGGGGGCATCTTTTCATGTCAGGGAGACCTTTTGCAGAAAAGTATAGAATTCCTAAGGTAAAAGAGCAGGTAATCACTAATACCCCCGTATAGGAGATACTACTGGAGAGAAGTGTTAAAGATCAGCTTTGTTGAGCAATTTGAAATTGTCTGAGAAGGGGATCTGTGTCATTACCGTTTGGCTATTAAGATAAGCACAGATTGAGTTCAAACATGTTGAGAAACAGCAGAAAATCTCATTATTTTTCGATGACATTTGGTAACCCTTAGCAAGTCCTCTCATTTCCATTCGAAATACCTAGGTGGAAATAGAGACTTTGGGAATATGTGTGCGTTTTTAAAATCAACAGTGAGAATATAATATTTTAGAGATATATTTTAGACACATATACACACACATGTATATACATTTCATATCATGACATCTAAAACATAATAAATAAAATATAAAAACAGACCTGTGCAAGTAGACGATGGTATAGTACTATAATATACATTTGAAAAAATATAATAAATAACATGCTTCTTGGCGTGCATACGTTTAATCTTTTTGTAAGAACCTTGATGAATAAATAAATAAAAAAAGACAAAAAAGTAAAGTATAAGATTAGACCACCAAACTACCGGCATAAAACCAAGTGTAAAAACCAAATCTTTTCAATGGAAAGTCACGGGTTTCTCTGCTTGGTCACTAGAAAAAATAAATATCTAGGTTAGAAGACAAAAAACATCAATGTTCTTCAACAGCAATGCAATCTAGCCACTCTCTTTATGATATGATATGTAACTTTGGCATGTCACACACCACTGAATGTCCACTCGAGTACGGTAAGCTCCAGCATTGTGGTAGGAGGTGTTCAGATTATTACAGTTTGTTTGGTTCCTCTAGTTTAAAAAAAAAGCTAGGATGCTGTGCTGCTAGTACAAACTGACCCATTAACCCTCTCACTAAAATGAGCACAATTTTGTGTCAGCATAGACTGACCCATAAAACAGAAAGTGTCATTACTGCAGGGACTGGTCATTAAGCATGTAATTGTTATTACTATTGAGAGGAACTGACTATTAAAGATGCCATTGTCAAACACTTCTTTCTGAATCCCTAACACACTGTTTTGTTGCTTTCTACCCAACATCAGGATAATAATTCTATTCCGCTTAAGGTCATCGCTGGAAATAGCACAGGAACGTGTGTCTGCGTCTGCCATCTGCATCTGTCACCATAAATGTCCCTACATGTTTTCTACCTGAGATGATCAGAGAGACATCAAAGCAGTAATTTGTACAGCCCAGCTCAAAAAAAGACATTGTTTTTGTTAATTGTAAAACTGCTTTAAGCTGTGTGCTTTGAGCCAATCTTTCATTTATTATTACCATCAAACCGAAACCTGACAATCAAAGTTAAAGTTGGAACACAAAGCATTGGGGAAAAAATTAAAATAGATCACCAATGGCACTAACTAGATGCATCATCTAGAACAAGTCTATCTCATTTACCAGGTGGAGACTGGATAGGTATAACGATACCATAATACCACATTTTTTAGAATATGTACATTCTTCTGGTAAATATCAACAGGAAAGCAGAGAAAACACTGTGGACCCTTTAAACACAAAAATACCTTCCAATCTGACCCACTAGAAATTTAATGTAAACAGTAAGTTCCTTTTTTACTAACTAGAACAAGAAATGTTGTTGTATATAGGGATCACAACTAGTTTAAGTTACTGCTTGGCTTTCAAAGATCTGTTTAAGATCTCAGGGTACACAACACAGCCATTAAAGTGAGTTTGGCTACCCGCCACTTATCTAGATTTAACAGTATGTCATGAAACTCCTTGTAGATTTTCAAAGATATACCAAAATGAGTAAATGAACAGTAGAGCTTCACAAAACCAAAACTGTGAACATATATTAGACGCTGATGCTAAAATATCAACATAATAATTGTTTTGTGCCCTCCAGTTCAATGGAGTGAGTGTCCTCCCACTGTGTGCTTAGTGCTCTGTGTCTCTCCACTGTCTGGTCATCATAACCTATGATGTCATTTACGACTCTGCCTGTGTCAAGGGCCATTCGGTAGCAGCAGGAGACAGGCTCTGTGAAAGAGTCTGATGTTAACATCTAGTCTTTATTTCCTGCCGAGTTTCATTAGCATTGATGTATCCCCAGAAATTTCTGTGCACAAGAGCCATTTATCTTCATCGCTCCATGTTGTTGTCTATGAAGGATTAAACACAGAACATGATGGTAATCACTAACTAGGCAACATTTTCTTGCTCTGCTTTTCTGTTTATATACAAATAGTTAAATTTTAACATTTTAGATAAGATGGATGTACACAATGAGACTATGACATGACTAACACTAACTTCTTTTGTGTTGGTACGGTGACACGTATGAGCCTGTGGGCTTGGAAAGAGCAAACTGCAAGTTTCATGTATGATTTGATACCATATTCACAAAAACACTACAACCTGCCCTCCACAGATACTATAAAAAAAAATCCTCAGAAAATAAACCATACTGAACACACGTTTTGTACCTTCTATTTAGTTAATCAGACACTAACACCATTCTAAGTCACATATGCATTAAAAAGACAGAGGAAGTACGAGAGGTTGTCAGAATGGACATTAATTGCCATATTCAGCATTCCTAAAAAAATGGTGCCTACTCATTGTCTCATAATCTGGTGCTTGAGTGATGTTAGAGAGTCCAAGCAAGAGAAGCAGAACAGAGAAGAATTGAATATACATTATTAAGAAGTCTCCAGCTAAATTGAATATATCGCAATACTCAAGAAGATAACATTTCCCCATAGCAGTGCGTCTTCCAAATTGTGCACAGTTGGGATTTGCTCTTGATCGCAAATACTGTTAATCCAGCATCTTCAAATCAAAACTGTATCTGAGGGGTTAAGATGTGTCAGACAACTACTTATTCTCACCAATTATTTTTGCCAAAACTGTTTGTACAAACCCAGTCTAACCATAAAATAAGCTTGACTGTCCCTGCGAATCCAAATGAACATGTTGTTTAGGACATGTGGTTTACTACAATGACTTTCCCAGCTATGTTGAGACAGTTGGCAAATAAGCTCATTTGATCTAGCCCTGATTGCTTTGTAAGTGCAAATATGCCTTCTTGCCCAGAAAATGATAGTATGTTGTTTTGGCATTAACAACTGACATTACACAATGAAACCTTAAACTCCTGAATAGAAGCAACCAAAGCATGCGGGCCTGGAGGTCTCCACCTTCTCCACATGGAACCAGGAGTGGGAACAGGCAGGCCTAGCATGGTCTGAAGCTTGAATAAAGGGTGGGAATGAAAGGGACAGAAAGTGCAAAGTTAAAAGAGCCAGCCCCTTCCTCTCACACACTGGAATGAAAAGGCCAACCTGGAAGACCAATAAGCAGCTGTCATATCTAAATCAGCTTTCCATAATAGAGAAATGTCAACATTTCTAAAGACCAAAGCACCGGTTTACTAAGAAGGTTCTAAAGTCTAGTTTAGAAAATACAAAGTTGACATATACTGTAACTGTTGTCTAGGTTGTTATGGACAATGGATGTAACCTCCCAGGCATTCATTGGTATGAACACTGATCAGTGTCCTTACAATAATTATGTAAACTACTGCGAGAGAAGATTATAAGCTTGTATGTTTATAAGCAGACTGATTTATTACATGGTCTGACATTCACACATATAATTTCAAGGGAAATAAAGCTCCAGTTTGCCATTGCAATATCTGCAGTGAATTAAAGTTGGAATTACAACTACAAGAAAACCACATAAATCAAGAATATGCATTTGATGTTTGTAATAAGTGACTGCTAGACTATAGTTTGCAGAGTATAACAATTTTGCTCATATGCAAACATACTGATAACCACTGGGCTATTGTAACGACTTTTTTAACGAGCAATGATATTGTTCTATTCAGTCTGACTGTTCCTTCCGCAAAAACATTGACTAGCCCATCATTCTCCCCCCATACCCCAATACCCCATTGAACATTAGGTAGGGCTAGGTTCCCCAAAATGTCCTACGTACCTTAAGGACTGATGCCAATAAGTGCATGTAAATCTGAATTAAATCTGTAAAAGTCCAAGTTTTAAGTCAAGTTACAGTGCTGCAGTTACTTGAGTTACCTAAACACAAAAACAAATGCTATGTATCTCAACATGACTTAGGAGATCAGTCAACTTGAATCAAGTCCACCTGAAATGTGTGCTATCTGTCAGCATGAGTTCCAGAAATATGCTCTATTGCTCTAAATTGATCTGTATTGCTCTGTTAAAAACAAGTCAGTTCTGTTGGTCTCAGCAACTTGACTTGACTACAAACTAAATTTAACTCAACCTTTTACTGAATAGACTCCTAAGTAGGTTGCAGGGGAAAACATAAATATCCTTCGGTTGAAGCCCTTGACTGCTTGTCAATGAAATGATCAAAAAGATTTGTAAATGTTATAATCAGAATTATGATAACATAATATGTTTCCAAACTAAAATTGTTTAGTAGTAAAAGTAAGTTTACTCAAATTTAAATTGCTGGGTGGCTATTCATGCAGTTATATCATAAATAACTCAAGCCATAGAAAGCTATGGTTATTTATAGAGAGTTATATATATTTTGGAAAACAACCAAGTATGTTCGTACTGTCCGGAGCATTCCATAGGTTGCCAGGGTGATGATAACACATTTAAAAGTTTTAATCAGAATCACCTTTTATAAAGAACGTCAAAAGTGGCAGTGGAGTATCCTGGCCTAGGTGCCTTTAAAAGTAATAGTTCGGGCCTAGGGCAGCCCCAAGGTGCCACTGTATGATCTGACACCCCAACAGCTCACTAAAGATGACTCGGGCCTACTGTCCATAGCTAACTCAGAGGATGTGGTAGTGGCAAAAGACACAGGGTCCTCTTTAAAGTTAGCAACTGTGACAAATATTTTCGCAATAAAACTTGTGACCACGCAGCTCTTGAATCTGATACAAATTATTTGTTTGTATCACACAAGAACAACCCATTTTTCTAGTCAGGTGCCTTTAAACATATAGTAATTTTTTTAGTGTTTTGATAAGTCAACTGTGTTATTGTGGCAAATAACACACCTCTGCAGTGCAGTTCTTAATGGCGGTGGGATGCCATAACGCGTATTTATTATTTATCCAGTAATAGCATTTAGAGCTGTTTCAACTTTATTTTTAGTTAATGTCAGAAAGTAAAGCGGTGGAGCTATACCGCGTGATATATTTCCAAAAGGTTGTATTATAATGATAACAGGGGGTATAGAAATTTCTCTTTAAGTTAGAATGAAACGACTGCGTGCTTCTAGCCATCTGCAGGTACAGTTGAAACCATAATCTCTCACCGTTGGTGGTAGACTAATTGAATGCAATTAGATAATAAAACTGCGTTAACATAATTAAAATAACAGGTGAATGATCAAATCTATTAGTAGTCCAAAGGCATTTAGAGCTGATTAATGCTAATACCTAATTGTGCCTGGTGTTAATAGGACACAGGGTAACCCCTTGAGTTAATTTAATGCTGCTACAACAACATTATACTAATAGAAGATGATCGTTTCATTAAATCGCATTGTCACCTAACCTACTGCACAATTACAGACTCATCAGAATGTATGCAAGTATGCTAATTAAGCCCAAATAAAGGACTTTACCATCACCTGTTAAAAGAACTGGGGGAAATCTTTTCAATAGCTAAAAACACAGACTTGTAAAACACTGTAAGAAAACTCACACTAGATATTCAGAGATCAACTCCTTGTCCTTCATGTCAAGGATTTCCTCATATCATGGAGTCAGAGGGTTGTACCCCAAAAACTTGAATGGCAGATGGAACATAGTTGAAAGCTGGGAGGGCTAACGCCAACATTAGATGCCACACTTTTCCTCACAGATCAATCTGTTCCAATTGTCAGACATCAGGGTCAAACCCTGGCACCCTTTGTTTTAGAGAAACAGCCCTGAGTGTGATGTTGTCTTGACTGGTTGGCGGGAAATGCAGGCAAAATAGAACAGACTGCATTTATATCCTGTCACAGCATAAGCTCCAATTAAATCTGGACTGCACCGAAGCAGCACAGGTAAGCGCATGTCTGTCTTTGAACTGTTTCCCATAAACATGTTACTGTTACTGAAGGTAAAACAATATTCCAATCTTCTCCTTCTCTAACAGTATGTCTTACATTTTGTATTCTATTGTTTTATGGGTATATTGCCCACTTTAATAGTAATGGTAATTCTATATTCCCCCCATGGAAATAGCACTACAGAATCTGTTGGCAGCCTGTACATAAAATGTGTGTTAATTTGGTGATGAGGCTAGTTTTCTGAGGTATAGGTAGAGGTTGCAAGGAAGCTGTATCTTCTTTCTCTTTCCTCCTATATTCTTCTCCACTTCTTTCTCTATTTCTCTTCTTCATTACTCTTCTGTTTCATTTTTCTCTCATTTGTCCTTTTTTTCTCTTCTCATTTGACATCTGTCCTTTCTCTTCTCTCATTTTCCTGTCACTCTCACCTCTTCTCTCTCTTTATTCTCTCCCTATCATTTATATAATTATTTTTCTTACCCCCCCCCACTAAATCAACAATTCAGCTGCACAAATGGCCACACGCCAACCACACACACCAGGCACCTTGATAATGCATAGTGATATCAGGGAGCTTCTAAAGCTGTAATTCTCCTACTATTTAGCCCTTAATAAATAGACCCCATCATTTGAGTTGCTTTATCTGGGAATTCCTAGGAGTATTATTTCTTAGTTGCCGTAGAGGACATGCAAGTTAAAAGTTAACCCTTTTGTCCCCCTATGGACGTGCAGGTAAGTCCACTAAATATGTGCCAGGGTGCCCTTTAGGAGGTACCTGTACATGTTTACTTTTTTGCAGCGCAAGAACATCTCTCTGCTACTGCACAGGTGATCAGGCAGTCCACTGACAGCTTGGACTCATGCCTGTAGGCAGAAGTCAACATTGCTAGCTTTGATCTTGTGTAATTGCGCTCAGCGCCATTTTGGCATTCCCTTCCAGTAGGTGTCAATGCTATGGAGTCCTGCTGGATCCTCGTTGGAATGATATGAGTTATTCTGAGGTCATATAAGAAAACAGTGTTAGAGATTGCACAAAATGATTGTTACAGTGGACACTGTTTATTATTCAGGATATATACACAAAGTTAGAAAAGACTGACAGCATGAAAGAGATTCAATTCTTTGAACAACTAATCTGCTAGTCTTTTGAATAATAATACTAATAATAATAATAATAATATTTGACCCAGGACCTCGAGCTTATTGGCGTGTCTCATTATTTGCATCTGAAAATATTTTCAACTTTTACAGCATATTTTCCTTTTATACAATAGCTAGCTAATCTCTTCTGTTAGGAACAATTTAAATCCATAAGTCCATAATTAATGTTTTGTTCTGTTCTCTGTGAAATACAATTATGAAGCCATTACTTGGAGAACAGATCCTTATACATAGATGCTCAGTTTACATTCCCATGCCTTAGATAATGTAACTAGTAAAGATTAATTTGCGCTCTGCCTACTGTGTATCGAGAATGTATCAAAATAGTTAAATGCCAACAATAACGGTTATAAATGGGGGTTTTTTTAGAATTACTTGGAACAGTGGTCTAACTACTGGAGAATCTGGGGAACAGTTCAACAATGTTCTCACGTCACTATAGATGAGTCTTACACTGGTCTCATGGCTGTGGGAAGTTTATCAAATAAAACTCTGTGACTGTGTGTCCACAAGACCATCTTTTTTATCTATATGGAGTTGCTACAAAGAGGTCAATATTTTTTAACTTGCCACAGACCCCACATTACCCTAGAGATGTACCTGTATGTATATCAAGTGAGGTAGTAGTATATATGCATATCTGGGAGCGCTCTCGGTTTGACATGGAGTCATGTGAAGAAGCTCTGCTTCTCTGGGTCAGTTTTTTCTCCGGTTTGGGGGCAGTGTCCTCCGTTGACCTTTCCCCACCCACTTCCCTTAAAACTCTCTGTCAACTTAAGCCTGTCCATGCATGGCTAGCCCTATGGAAAGCTATCTTATCCCCCTCACAAAGCCACAACCCCAGAACAGAAAGAGTTTGGGTAGCCTATGGTTGAAAAAAACTTGGTAAAAAGTGAAATTTCCTTCTAAGAATTACAGCTAAATTAGTGAAATTTTGCTTGCATTTATTGGCTTTGTCAAGCAAGAACACACTGTTTAGAAAATGTCTGTTGAATAAGCTGTCGATCTTCTGTTGGTCCTCTGCCAGTGTGTTTCCAGAACAAAAGTTGCATGGGCTGATCGCCGGGAATATGGTACCTACCTAGGACATTCTTTTGAGAACTGATTGAAAGTGGGGGGCAAATCTATGTGCTATTTTAGAAATGTCAAATAATAATGGTAGTACACAGGGAAAAATCAAACACAATGTAGAAGGGGGGAAAAAACTGACAATATTTATCATGAGACTATGACATTAGGGGTGATATAATATCCTAAATTGAGCTATATTTGCTCTTGTCTGATAGACCATGCCCTGTATATCTGTCTGTCCTGTCGCTCACCTTACTCTGCTATGTGACTTGAAAAAATGAGGAGTCAAGGTGTGTGAACCTTTATATATGCTAACCTGGGAACTTCCCAGAGCAGCCTTGCATGGAAAACTCCCTCCTCTGGGGAGCCGCTTCATGTGGAGGCAGTGCTAGCCGAATGAGGGGCAGGGCTAGCCAGACATGGAGGTGAGGCTAGCCTCAGAGAACCTTTAATTAGTTGGGAGTAGGATGGGAAGTGGACGAGGAGTGGACATGGCTGAATACCACTCGTTCTTCCTGGTGAAATCAGAAAGTGACCCAGATATCCAGGAACGCAGTGCTTCAGCCAGATAATTTTGGGGAAATCAGCACAAAACTTCTCAAGGAGCTACTTTCAGCCACTTTTCAGACATGGGCATATGCTTTTGTCTATTTCTATTCTGGGGACCTTTACAATAGGCAAAAAAAAAAAACACATTATTCTATAACAAGACACTGTGCCTGGAATGTTTCCTGTAAAAAGTACTTACTCTATAACACACTTTGATAACCACCTTCAAGATGCTATCCTTTACAATGAACACTTTAATAGATTATGTTTCTGTACTGTAGGGAGAAAGGGACAATTATAACACATTCAGAGCAGGAAAATATAACTCATTGTATAGATTTGTTTTTCAAAATATTGTAAAAAAAAATCTATATTTTATATAAGGTGCTTATTTAACAAAACTATTAGTTCACATAGTAAAGTGAACAAAAAAGAGAAAAAGTGGTTAGCTGGAATTATCTGATAATTAGAAGTTCTGCTTTTAATATTTATTGAAGAAGTGCCCAGTGTTTTGACAACAGGGATTACCACCAGTGGAAACAGATTTGCAAACATTCACCATACAACTAATTGGAAAGGAAACTGATATAGACGGTTTATGCTATAGAATCTGGTGAAATTGCATATTCTGTATGCAAATTCCATTTTAATTTGAATCAATTTGGAGAGCAGATGTGAAGATAAAAAAAATAACAGGTCCTGTCTAGCGAAGGAGAAATGTTTTGCTCCAGTTCTTAAGCGCAACTCAAATCAGGCTAATTATGTATATTCTCTTTTATCTTGGTGTAAATTATATTGTATGAGCAGCTGGCAGCGCAAGTGTGTGTTTGAAAATTTTAAACAAGTCGTAATTAACCATTTTATTTCGGTATAGTACAAAGACAACACCACACAATACACTCGAGGAAAATGTATTTGTATGTGTTGAAATCTTAAAGGCATGCTAATGTGTAATTATTTTCCATTCATTTTTATGAGGTTTGCTTTTCATGCTCATTTTGTTTCTCGTAAACACATTAGAAACCTTGTTTTTTTATTCCTATAGTTGGACCAACAAAATTGAGCAATGTACTAATAGCACAAATGCAGTGGAGTGTATCTACTAAGGTGTGCTAAGGTAGGAAAGTCTTTGTGTAACCATGAGCAGATCCAGGGGGGGCAACAATTGCCCCCACTGAGATAGACGACACTGTGCGCCTTATGTAGGCATAAAGATGCAAATCTTTGTCTGCATATGTTAGTGTGTGTGGATGTCTGGTTATGCTAGTGTATGTTTTGGGGTATGTCTGTGCATCTGGATATTTTACTATGTGTGATAGTGTGTGTGTTAGTGTGAGTGTCTGTGCATCTGGGTAGGTTGCTGTATGTGCATGCTAGTGTGAGTGTGTGTCTGGGTTTGTTAGTGTGTGTCTTGGTGTGTTAGTGTGTATATCTGGTTGTGTGTGTTAGCGTCTGTTACAAAAGTCTGAGTCACTGAGTCACTCATCACTACCTGGTTTTATTTTATTTACATTTGTTAAGAAGTAGTAAAATGTATCAGCTCATTCATATTATTCAGAAATACATTATTCAACACCGAGACAAATCACTTTTCTTATCTCTTTATTAAATCTTTATGTGAAATTGCCACTTATATGAATTTCCTCTTCACACCGTATTTGTTTATAAATTTCGAACATCCTAGCACCAAATTAATAGTTTGTACAAATTGAATATTTGGGAGCAGAACAAAGCACTGAACAGATTTCCTGAAACCAAATCATTGTCATCCAAAGCAAGACAAGGCAGACCCAATATAATTATGAAATATAACAGCATCTTCATTCAAAAATCAGGAACACCCTAGTCCAGTAAGCAAAACCACAGTCAAAGTTTGTGGTAGATTAGTAATCTCTAACCCACTTTGCCAAGAAAAAATCTATAAACATTTAGTATGGGACAAACAATACAGCAAGAGAAAGAATGGAGAAATATTTTGTTTATTGACAAATTTCTGGATGTAGAGGGGATAAGAAACTACCACCACATTGGGTCTGGGGAGATTCGTCAATCATAGTTTATTAGTAAAAATGATGTACGTTTGAGGAGTACTTTGTTTGACAAAGCTATTCAGTTACATAACTATGATAATTAAACTAAATATAGTTACACATCTCCAGAAGAATACCAACCATTTTGAACGTCTAGGGCACCCTCTTGAACGTTGAGGGCAAGAATTCCCATCTCATCCTTATCACCATTCAGGTTTACAACCTGTATCACATAAGTAGATGGTAGTGAAAGTCTTTTCCAGAGTAATCTTTAATCCCCTTAACCTCTTACAAGAGAGAGGAGCAAACCACAAGTCGGTTGAATCTATCAGTGGTCAGTTCCTGTGTTATCCTGTAGAGTGCATGCATTTTCTACCAGAGTCCATCTTATTTATGGGAACTGCCATATGTCATTAAACAGCCTAGAACATTGCCTAGTTATTGTAAAATAACAGAACACATGTTCCGCATATCACAAAGGCAACAAGCACACTGCAAACTAACTAAGAAGTATTCATAATGGACTAGTCTTTAAAGGGTTTAAATCTCTTAAACCTACTAAAGATTTACCAAAGTACAAATGTCTTATTGGGCTGTATCGATACATGTACTGTATGCAGGCCCGGATTGGGACAAAAATAGGCCCGGGCATTTCAGACTGAGCAGCTCATTTTTATGAAAAAATATATATGTACATACATATACATAATACTTGGTCATTCAACATGGGAAGCCTGAAGCCACAATTTGGTAAACTAATCCTTTAAATAAATATTATAGCGTAAATAACACAATACCTTATCTTTTCCACTAAATGATTTCAGGGCCTTGAATGTTTTGTCCCCTGAAGTCACTACAAATTCAGGAGGGCATTTTATCTCTGGATAAGTAAAAATGAAATAGTTCCTACTGTAAATTAAGGAAACAGATAACCAAACACACACACCAGGACAGGCTTTTCCACACCGACACCCAGACACACACACCAGGACAGGCTCTGCCACACCGACACCCAAACACACACCAGGACAGGCTCTGCCACACCGACATCAAAACACACACACACACCAGAACAGGCTCTGCCACACCGACATCCAAACACACACACCAGGACAGTTAAAAAAAGAAGAAATGTTTCAGCATTCAACTCCCAGGAAGCTGGGAGCTAGCAGGAAAAAAGGGCAAAACAAAAAGCATAACAAAAATAGCAACGTTTGGCCGAAACGTTGCTTATTTGTTTTGCTTTCTTTGAAAAAAGTAACCTAAGGATTGGAAGCTGATTGGAGTGCTGGGGTTCTTTTCTGTGTTCCTACACACACCAGGGCAGGCTCTGCCACACCAACACCCAAACACACACACCAGGACAGGCTCTGCCACACTGTCACCCGAACACACACACACTAGGACAGGCTCTGCCACACTGACACCCAGACACACACATCAGGACATGCTCTGCCACACTGACACCCAGACACACACACCAGGACAGGCTCTGGACAGGCACACCAACACCCAAACACACCAGGACAGGCTCTGTCACACCGACACCCAAACACACACACCAGGACAGGCTCTGTCACACCAACACCCAAACACACACACAACAGGACAGGCTCTGCCACACTGACACCCAATCACAAACACCAGGACAGGCTTTGCCACGCTGACACCCGCATCCGGAGGGTTTCCACGGACGGTTTCACTCAGCCTGCCCGTGGCATCTTTGCCCCCAAAACAGCTTGCCTGTGGCAACTTTGCCACCAAAACAGCCTGCCTGTGGCATCTTTGCCACCAAAACAGCCTGCCTGTTGCATCTTTGCCCCCCTTACACATCCATGCTATCACACACACATATTCATTCACTCGTTCACAAATATTTTTTCACTAATTCACAGATAATCATTCACTCATTCAGATATTCATTCATACATTGATACTCATTAATTCCCTTATTCGGACACCAATTAATTCCCTCATTCAGATACTCATTTATATATACTCAGTCACAAACATTCATTCACTCACTCCTTCACATATACTCATTAATTAATTCTTTCATTCAATCTCACATACTCCATACAGCCTCCCTCACCCCCTTACCTGAACTGTCTGTACGCGCCGCTCGCAGACTTCGGCAGATCTGCACAGGGGAAGCAGACGCACAGCAGGGTCATGTGACGTACGTGGCGTACGTCACATGGTTCCGTTGGATTCCTGCGTCCCCCTGGCGGTAGAAGAGACGCTGCTCGCGCGCGTCTGCCAGGTAAGTAGTGGGCCCGCTGCTAGAGTTGCGGGCCCGGTCGCAGTTGCTGCGGGCTTAAGGGGCAGGTGCCCCTTTTGCCCTGCATTAAGGACGGCCGCATAGGCCCAGTCAGTCCGGTCCTGACTGGGCCTATTTTAAGGTAGGGGCCTGGAGCTGCAGCTCCATTAGCCCCTAAGTCAATCTGGCCCTGCCGCGGCCTGGGCTGGCCCGGCCCGGCCCACCGGGCAAATGCCCGGTGTGCCCGGTGGCCAGTCCGGGCCTGACTGTATGCATTGAGGCATCGCACAGACCTCCGCTGGCTGCCGCACTAGACAACAGAAAGTCTGAAGCACGGGCCACAAGTAAAGGGACGCACTGGCAAGTGTGGGGGGGTTAAGAGTGGCATGGGTGGGTTCTGTAGGCAGAGTGGCATATAGGTGGTTAAAAGGCATATCAGGGAGGCAGAGTGGCATATAGGGGGTATAAGGCATATCTGGGGGGGAGGAGGCAAATAGGGGGTTAGAAGGCATATCAGGGAGGCAGAGTGGCATTTAGGTGTATAAGGCATATCTGTGAGGCAGAGTGGCAAATAGGAGGTTAAAAGGCATTTTTGGGGGCAGAGTGGCATAAAAGGGGGCATAAGGCATATCTGGGTGGCAGATGTGCGAAACTTGGGCAGAGTGGCAAATAACAGGAAATAAAAACAAAACAGGCATTTTTCTTCATAGTTTTTATTAAATATGAAAAAAATGTTTACATGTGAATTAATATTTACTAGTAAAACTTTTTTCCTATAGGGTAGTCTTATATTCAGGCTTTTTCTTTTTTCCTAAATTAATATTCAAATTTTGGGGGGGTTGTCTTATAATCAAGCAAATACGGTATATATTTTAAAAAAGTATTGTGTGTTTCTTATCAGCACATAGGCATTGTATACTCTGTTTTGCATTTGTTTTTGATGCCAGGTCTACTTTAAATAAAATATTCTAATGCTGCAATAGTAATGTAATAAAGTAACATACTGCCAGCATTAACTGAACATGGTACCATGGTACCTTTGTCAGATATGTCTGAAAAAGTTCATAGTATGGAGCTGTTCTTGTTGTACTTTCTGCAATTTTAAGTTTGTTGTTTGGTTCCAAGTCCTCGCAGCCAACTCCAGCAGATTATCCACTAAGCTTAAGGAGTTAGCCTCTCTTCTCTTGGGAGGCTAAGTAAAACTCCTCCATAATCTTTTTGCAGCAGACTTGCTCTTCCCATCCTAGGATGTGCACTGAGCTATGCAATGGGCCAACAGACACGGAAGAGTCAAATCATTTATAATCTTCTTCCATAATAAGCTCATTTAAGAAGGGCCCTCCTTACCTTTTGTTTTGGTAAGTGAAAATTATTATATTATGCACTACTTGTTATGTCATTTTACACATTGTGCAGCACTTTGGAATATGATGGCCCTATATAATAATATAAATAAAAATAAAAAAAAACTGCAGCTTCACTCTCTCTCTTGTGTTTCTGGTCATGTGAGCACCACTAGGTAGAGGTAGCAGAGGTAAGTGGTTACGCAACACCAAAGTGATTTGCATTTTACTTATTGCTCACTTGCGATATTCTTTTTACAATTAAGCAATACTTTTGTTTAATATATTATTATTTGTTGTATTCCGTAGCATTAACAGGTATAACATGAAAGCGTGGTTAAACAAAATTATTACAGAACAAAGCACTTTGCTAATGCAGTGTTACAGATAATGCCTTGGGAAAAACAGGACAGTAACTTTGTTCCCATTTTAGTTATATGTTTAATTGTACTCTCTGTTTTTCATGTTAACTGCACCCACACAATTACATATAATGTAATCGTTATTAGCATGAAGCCCCCCCCCTAAAATATTGTAGAATTCTACAATATTGGATAAATGCAGTTATTGAAAAAGACTCACGTTCAGCAATATCCCCAAGTACAACAATTCCCTACATACTTTTTTTCCACATTTTGGATTTTTTTTTTTAAGGGGCAGATGTCTGGGTAGGGTTTTAAGGGGTAGGTGTTTTTGAGGGTCTTTATAGACCATAGGGATATGTCTTGCAACTAGACGGTAACCGTGATGATGCCTTGGTGACATCACTGGTGACTATATAATTATAGTAATTTTAATTTTATTATTATTTTTATAAATTTATCTTGTGTGAGAGAAGTATCTTCCCCTCATGATCATACCTGATCAGCCATGAATTCCCCTAATTAGATATCCTAGCAGGCTATGAAGAAACTGTCCTGGTCTCTATGCCTCCCTTTGAAATGTCCCAGACAGTACTATTATGTCTAAAGGTTGTTTGGACCACTTATAATGGAAATAACCATTGAACAAACCATACTTTAGACGTTTGGTTTTCAAATACATTATATAAAAAATGAATATGACAAAAACATATTTTTAACATGTCCTTCATTTATATAGCCTGGTAAACTGTTAATGCTTAAGTTATATTTGGACTCCTTATGGCATACTTTTAAAGCATTAGCTATTTCACGTTGGTTTTCTTATTGTCCTAAATTTACCACTGATTCTAAAGCACAGCCAACTTAATGTTCTCGATGATGGCTTTACTTTACCATGACACTCCAAAATGACTCTTTATACTGTATATAACCACAGGTTGAAAACTTGCAATTACAAAGAAAGAACAATTACTAGCTTTAACATTCAATCTAAGTACCTATTGTAATTTCCATTTGTCTTAATGCAACACAGAGTCTGCAAAATGCCTGCACACTCCCTAAATACAAATCCAGTCACTGCGTACAATTTAATTTTATTTTATAATAAACCTTCTCTCTTCATTTCTATAAACTGTCGAGAAAATAAATAGATGAATCCGTTCCCGTATTTCTCCAGGTAACTGAAATATTACGAGCCATTAAGCAACTTCTATCCCGGATGAAATCGCTAATGTTTTCTACAGTGGACTGCAGGGGGGGAATTCTGACCCTTTCTTGCATGGCTCCATTTAATGAACAACTGCAGGGCAGTGTCGCTTATTAACCCCTTAATGACAAAGCCCGTACATGTACGGGCTCAAAATGCATTGTTTTCAATGGGTTTAGGGATCACCCATTGTCCTTAAGGGGTTAAAGCCTAAATGAACGCATTATCTCTTTGTTATGCTAATGCCTTACCCCATGCACGATTTAGAACAGAACTTCCAAGGAAATTACGTATGTTCATCGACGCCGTGAAATATTTTCACCCTCACCATAACCTTCACAGACTAGGAACATCTATCAGTCTTTAAACTATTCATCTGAAAGAAAAAGAAAACAGCTTACCAATTATTATGCTAATGTCTTACGATACATTGAAATGGATTCCCTTGGAAATATTGTAGGTTAAGTTTGCAGCATCCAAACTGCAGAATTATCCATAACAATTTAAGTAAACACATCCAATCTATCTCAAAAGTCTGCCTCCCCTCTCTCTTTTTTCCAGCTGTATTAGAATATAACGTAAGTGTGATTTAAATCTAAAAGACTATCACTGCTGGAGCAGTCCTACAAAATAAAGCATCCATTGCCATCAATCACCATAATACACTTTAAGGAAGAAAACAAGTTTACAAATAAATAATGAAATAAACAGCTTAAAAAGAAGAGTTGTCATACAGAATTTGTTAAATAAAATGTTTTTCGTTTCAAATGTTTATTCTGTGCGGGATGTCAAATGATATGCTGTATAATAAATAATCTCCCCTTTAGAAATTGTTTGATGGTTAATTAACAAAGGTTTTATGGTTTAGGTGGGTTTAATCAATTTATGTTAATATAAAAAATATGATTTTTTTTCTATAATAGAATCTTGATTATGTTTAAACAATATACTGTATCTTTGGAAACCATATTTCACATTATCATCCTCAGACTTTATTGAAACCAGGAAGCATTAATATGCAAACATCTTGCACATGCTCAGTAGCACTCTATTGAGGTCACTGAAGCCACAGCCAATCACTATGCTAGCAAAACACCAGTCTTCAGATAGCATGCATGAGATTGGCTGATGCTACTCACTCTATATTGACTCGAATGAAAGCTCTACTGAGCATGTGCAAGAAGCATACCGAGGTATGCTCCCAGTGGTCTGTTACTCCAGTAACTAAACATTTTCTGCATTATAGGGCTGCAACTAACGATTATTTTAATAATCGATTAGTTGGCCGATTATTTTTTCGATTAATCGATTAATCGGATAAAAAAATACATTATTTTAAATTGAAGAAAAATTGCAATAAAAAACGTACAATTTACACTTTCATCTCTTTATTGCAATGGCCTCTCTCTATTCACCTTCTTATTTTACTGACATAATAATAAAAGCTACAAGAACCCAAACACAGTGCTTCTTAAACTAGGTTTTAATACAAAGTTATTAGTAAATATTAATTCATATGTTAACTATTTTTCATATTTAATAAAAACTGAGAAAAAAGCCTTGTTTAAATTTTTTTATTTACCAAACTGCCCCCAGTTATGCACATCTGACCCCCAGCTTGCCACTCTGCCCCCATATATGCCTTATACCTCTTATATGCCAGATTCCACTGTGCCCCCTGATATGCCACTGTGCCCCTGATATGCCTTATACTCCTTATATGCCAGTGATATGCAACTGAGCCCCCTGATATACCTTTTACCCCCAGATTTGTTTTATGCCCCCCTGATATGCCTAATATCGATGTCTTATACCCCCTATATGCCACTGAGCACCCTGATATACCTTTTACCCCCAGATATGCCTAATATCCATATGCCTTATACCCCCTATATGCCCTTAAAATTCATAATACCCCCCATACACCACTATAACTCACCCATACACCACTCTGGCTCCTCCCCCTCCCATACACCACTCTGGCTCCTCCCCTCCCATACACCACTCTGGCTCCTCCCCCTCCCATACGCCACTCTGGCTCCTCCCCCGCCCATACACCACTCTGGCTCCTCCCCTCCCATACATCACTTTGCCTCCTCCCCCTCCCATATACCACTCTGCCTCCTCCCCCCCATACATCACTCTGGCTCCTCCTATACTCCACTCTGCCTCCTCCCATACATCACGTTGGCTCCTCCCCCTCCCATACATCACTTTGCCTCCTCCCCCCTCCCATACTCCACTCTGCCTCCTGTGAACCTCCGTTTCTGACAAGACACCAGGGAGCCGGGTAGAGAGGCAGAGTGGCGTATGAGAGGGGGAGGAGCCAGAGTGGTGTATTGGAGGGTGGCTCCCATACACCCCTCTGACTCCTCCCCCCTCCCATACACCGCTCTGCCTCTCTACCCGGCTCCGTTACTGAAGGCACTTTCATTGCAGCTTCATAGAAGCCACAGTGTAAGTGAAGGGCAGTAACGGAGTCTGTCTGTGCGATGCAGACCCTCACCGGCCATCAGAGAGGATGATTCTCTGTCAGCCGGTGGGGGTCTGCATCGCACAGACAGACTCCGTTACTCACCTTCACTTACACTGAGGCTTCTATGAAGCTGCAGGGAAAGTGCTTGTCAGTAAGGGTGCCGGGTAGAGAGGCAGAGTGGCGTATGAGAGGGGAGGAGCCAGAGTGGTGTATTGGAGGGTGGCTCCCATACACCCCTCTGACTCCTCCCCCCTCCCATACACCGCTCTGCCTCTCTACCCGGCTCCGTTACTGAAGGCACTTTCATTGCAGCTTCATAGAAGCCACAGTGTAAGTGAAGTGCAGTAACGGAGTCTGTCTGTGCGATGCAGACCCTCACCGGCCATCAGAGAGGATGATTCTCTGTTAGCCGGTGGGGGTCTGCATCGCACAGACAGACTCCGTTACTCACCTTCACTTACACTGAGGCTTCTATGAAGCTGCAGGGAAAGTGCCTTCAGTAACGGTGCCGGGTAGAGAGGCAGAGTGACGTATGGGAGGGGGGAGGAGTCAGAGGGGTCTATGGGAGGGGGGAGAGAGACGGAAGTGAGAGACCGGCCGACAGTGAGGAGAATCCAGGTCCCCTGCAGCGTTGCGGGGGATCTGGATTCCGGTGTTATAATCCGATCTCTGTTTGAGGTCGGATTATATAAAGAGAGGAGTTTTTCAGAGCATTTGCTCTGAAAAAAACCTCTTTTTATAATCGATAAAAATCGATCCGATTAATCGATGATGAAATTCGTTGACAACGATTTTCATAATCGATTATTATCGATTTTATCGATTAGTTGTTTCAGCCCTACTGCATTATTTTAAATTTAACAAAATGAAATGAGGACTGGGTATCCTTTAAAATGAAGCTATTCTGGTGCTTTAGGATGAACTAATGCACTTAAATTTGGGCAGCATTACTGCCAAAGGTTATGCCTCTTTTGGGTATGTTGGATGCAAGGAGGTAGGTCCATTTTTGTATGAATATTAGCTTCATTGGAGGAATAACTATCCAGAGAATTAGAAATGAAGATCACTGTTCCCACATATCCATAAACCTTAGTGCTTCAACCCAGAGTTTCTGTGCTCAGTAAAGTACGTGTGGCAAGATTTTACAGTCAAGACACACATAATGTTTCTAGCAATAAAAAGAGTTCTTGCATGCGTCATGACTGATGGGTATTTGAAATTCTCCCAATACTTCTGGAAGCATCCCCTTTTCTACTGGAGATTTTCCAAAAAGTATTTCAAGCCACAAAGTATTTCTGAATACTCCCGCAGGAAGATTATTCCACGTTTTAAGGTGTCTTAAGTCTTTATAGAAGCATTTTTGAAGAACAGCTGGTAACAGAGAAGAAAATGTTACTAACTAGATTTGTGCCTCTATTGACACCACCATTCAAACTGGAGTGCTGGATGGAGTTCTGCTCTTCCCTGAACAAGGCGTCATCCATTCCATGGCTTACAGATGAAACTCTGCAGCTTTTTGCCAAAGCTTCAAAGACAAACCTTGCTTTGGCTGCAATACAGATTGAGTGTTTAGAAGATTTGTCCTTCACAAATTTACATGTTCTTCTCCTTTTTCAGCTGCATACTGTACAATTTGCTAGACAGCTAACTCAACCCCTTTGTGTATCCTTATTATTGGCATTTAATTATCCCACTGTGTAATTTCATGCTTTGCTTCATTTCTAATAAATGTTACGGGTTTGCACAAGTTTTGCTGTTTCGGTAACCGTTGACTTTTTTGAAGTAAACCAACAGGAACACAGTAAATGAAAACAATTCCCCACGATTAGTATATATTCTACTGCCTTCTTTACCAGAGTTACAACTGTGACCCTTTGAATAACGTTTCATGATAGATTTGTTTATGTATATTCCAAAGTTCTTTTTTGTACCCAAGTATAAAAGTGATACTGCATTAGAGTAGAAATTATGACATACTTTAGATATTAAATCCAGGTACAGTGCCAAATATATTTGATGGAGATGCACAAATATATGGTCACTAGGTTGTATAGTAAGGAATCAAAACATAGCTTTTTTCTACTCATAAAGAAATGTTAAAAGCAATTAAATGTATTGATGCTGAGGGAACTATATGCTCTCTAGCCAACTACCATCCCTAGCTATGATATGAATTTATGTTTGCGGGAAGTATTAATAGATTTCCTTTTACTGTCTGAAGATTGACTTTTTGATAATGGAAGTAAACCAGGGCAGATCTAGTCTGGAAGAAACTTCACAAACTGTGGCATTCTATGACAGTGGGCAGATACATAAGTAAATGGTAGAAATAATACATAGGTTCCACAATGATTGTTTTAAAAACTCTCATGATGTCATTTATTAATAAGACACTATGGCTACAGTAATTTATGGGAGTCAGGTACCTTAGGCTAAGACAAATGATCTCGGTAGAAAGCTTAATTCCTCATGACATTACTCATTTGGATAGCAGAATTAGATGGGCTATTCCTTCCATTTCTTCCAAGTTTCACTTGACCCTATTAAATGGCACTTAGCCCACAACAATAGATTTTAACTTTAAATCTTCTGTCTTTTATTATTGATATGATTGGCATTATCCAAAACTTATTTTTTTCACATTATATAGTTTTAATTAGAATGTCATTGACCCCTTGGCTAAAACACCCATAGCCTCTAAGATGATATGATGATGAAATTATTAATCAGAATAAATATTTAATTTTGTCGCATTGAATATCCACTTGGCTCATCCACTGTGTTTTCTTCCCAGGCTTGGCTTGGAGCCTCACATTTGATATTTTATAGTAATTGTGTGTCTTTCTACCAAATTTTGGGATGAACCAAACTTGGGACCATGCACATGTGACTATTCATAACAATCTATAAGAATTACACAACTCAGGTAGGTTGAGATTAATAGTTAACATTGTCCACATTGCTTCAGGAGAAATAGCATGATATCCTTAGCTGTATTTTCCATGCAAACAGGGTACTTAAAACCTTTGTTTGAAAATGTGTTGCACCCTGAGTGCCAATGAATGTTGAGGCACATATGTGTTCACACTTAATGGGCACGTAGAGGGGCATAACTAGAAACCACAGGGCGGTGGTGAGAAAATTGCCAATGGCACCAAGCAACATATCCTACAGTGCTGACTTTGCCGCCAAACAGCTTGTGAGTACCTCCTTTGCTCCCAAACAGCTTGTGAGTGCCACCTTTGCCCCAAACAGCTTGTCTGTGCCACCATTGCCCCTTGCCCTCAACTAACATACACTCTGGCACACATATGTAAACATACTTACACACATTTACACATGATAACTCACATGCACTTACTCATGCCCACTAACACACATGTACACACTCATTCTAACACACACTCCCTCAACACTACTCAGTTTTACCGCAGAGTGTTTGTGCCAATTTAAATTGTTGTTTAGAAAGGGTCAGTTCAGAAGGCCCTTTCTCAACAATTTTGAAGTGGCACAAGGAGACAGGAACATGTGGTCGCAGTGGTCGCCCAGGCCCTCTAGAGAGACAAGCCCTGTCAACAGTAGCGGCCGCTGCAACCCTATACTTACACCACTGAGAACGTAGTTTAAACTGTTTATATTGTCACCTAAATATACATATAGCAAAACCACAACAATAGCAAAGGTATGCAAATTGGACTGGCCACCCACTGGGCCCAGACCCCCGGCACTCAAAAGGTTAACCACAAACCTCTGTATTCTGTATTTTAACCAATTCTCTATTCAAACTATTTTTCATAATCCTATATCTTTTAATATATTTAATCATGTCTTTTGTTGCATGGTAATTTTTCAATATCCAGGTAGGCTACATCCACTGCATTACCCTGGTTCACATTTTTTTTCTTATAGTTTCAATGAACATGTTAGTTTGCCATGACAAATGTTGACAACTAATGATATTGATGTAAAGAACCACTTCCTAGAGAGCATATCTCAGCAATAATTTATTACTTACCTCTTTATTAACCGTATAATTTTGGATTTATTTCTCCTGACTTTATTTCTCAGGTATATGTAGACAATAATGTTTATACATGATATATTGTACTTCTCTGCTTTAAGCCGAAAAACTTGATTTCAGTTAACACAATTTAGTGGAGAGCTTGGCAAATAAAACTAACCTTTCTGAAATTAAGTGTTTCAGCATTTCAAAAGAGACCAGGTAATTCTACATTATTTGTAATTATGAAGTAATGCATCATTTCTGGTAGCCTCTTTACCACACTGAGACATACATTGGTCAACATTCCACAGTTGTACTACTCCCTCTAAAAATATAACTGCACAAATGAGGCATTAGGGTTGTTTTTAAATATAGGCAGACCACACTACATCATCTGTTTGCTGTGTCTCTCTTAACCCTTCCAAACAGATTCGCCGAGTTACTATACGGTTTGTTCACAACTACTAACTCAATTTCCACTATATTTTTAGTTAAAGATCTTATATTTGCAAGCATACATTTAATGTAGCAGGTACATTTCCCTAGTTATTTATCTGTTAAGTTAATGATACCTATTCTGTGAATAAGCATCTCCCTATTATCAAAACTATTCTTCTGAGCCATATGTCAGGCACATCCAAGCTTTTGCTGCATTTGGCAACTTCATCAGGCACACACACATACTAACATACCCATACACACACATTAACATACCCAAAGACATATGTTCATACACTAAAATACCCCCCCACACACACTAACAAATATACCCAGACACACACTTTCACTAACATACCGTGACACACCCTCTATCTTAGAAGGTAATTGTCCCATTGCCCCTCCTGGATTCACCAATAGTTGGAGGTAAGGGTACCAGTGGAAATCTCATGCGAGCCGCACCTCGAAACCCGACAGGGCGTATGTTGGATACCCCTGCCTTATGTAATCTCCATCCCCTCTCTATACTGTCTATCACATTATTACACGTTATTACCATTTCATTTGCCCCTCATTGTTTAGTTTAATTTTACACTTCTTTAACCACCTTGCTTTAACCCCCTGAGCTTGTGGGTTGCTAAATGGTGTGTGGGGGACTCTAGCACCTTACTACTGGCTGCTCTCCTCTGTGACGCAGCACCGGTGTTGGTGGCCTATATATATGACACATGGCATCCATCTTGTATGTAGCACAGCGTTCACATGACACGTTTAACACCCACTCACTCTACCACCGCATACTTACATACACACACATTCTTTCTCCTGCTCCTCCTCTGTGTCAGAGGTTATTTGTCAACTTAATATGAGCATAATATGAGCCTCCTAGATTTTACAAGCTAGGTGTAGTAAAGCCTAGATTTTATGAAAGAAAGCCTATCTATTATCACTCCTTCTTTTCCAAACCTCTGATATTCTGCTTGTGGCCATTTTGAAGCCCAGGGCCGGTTCCGAAGGAATCGTCCTACATTGCAATTGTTCTCTTGGTTGCAAAAATAGAGGAGGATAGTGATGAGACCACAGGCTTTATAGGATTGGGTGCACCCTAATCAAGCTGTCTATTCACAGCCTGGCAGACTGCTGGTTTTCTGCCGACCGATTGTGTGTAACGTGCTTGACACAATCAGGCATTCTCTTTTGGAAGGTATCATTGATAATACCCACTGGAGGTACACTCAAGGTCAAGAGGGACTCTTTCTTTCCCCAATTGATCCCCTGTTTGCTGATCGCATAGAGCCCTACATTTCACCCCCCTTCCAAAAAATGAAATATAAAGAAAAAATAAATAATATTTATTGAGAGACCATTGATGTCACCATGAGATCACTGTATGAGAGGTTCAACAAATGTGATTTTTTTAAATATATTTTAGTATAGGCTTTTATCTATTATCACTAATAATTTTTAATTTTATTTTTATAATGTTAAAAGAAGGCTGTACTTGTCCTGAACAAATCAATGTGCGGATTCATGAAATATGGAAAAGGGGAATCATAGTTTAGCAAAAATGCTAGTACTCGGGGTATGAAAACTCCTGGGCCTGAAGGGGTTAAAGACATGTTATATGTTTAAGTTTGCTACAGTGGAGTAAGTAAAGGAAGATCATCGAATAATATTTGCCTCAGTGTCTTTTATTAAAAAAATCTAGGAATTATAAACCCTTGCTTGCGCACATAGGTCCTTATCCTTATTTAATGTTAAGTTTACTCTAGTGATTGGCATCCCTAGAAGATGCCTAAAAGTAACTGCATTCAGGAGACTGGCCATGCTTTTTAACCTCTATTGTAGGAAGCAACTGAACCAGGATGGGGTAGGTGGCATAGATGTCAGTGGGAGGCATTTGTGAAAAGAGCAGCAATTCTGCATGGTACAAAGAAGACATCAGCATGGGGACAAACATTTCAGTTCAGTCTTAAAGGGCTGATTAATTAAGGTGATGCTAAGGAACACTTGCTCTCAATTCAAAAGACCCAAAAGGCCTAAACGTGTTTTGTCTGCTTGCATGTAAATTAAATTTGTTTTCCTTCTCTTCTCTGGTTGCGAAAAAAGCTTGTTGAGGTTATAGAAAGCTGTAGAAATGTGTCCACGTGTTGGCTCTAGTTTTACTCGTTGGCTACATCAGGGCAAGGCTTTAGTTCTGCTACTTTTGCATACCATTGGTGTTGATGAAAATGCATTCTGGTTAGACCATCTCTGCAAGCAGTGCTGGATCTACACTATCCTATTAAATATATCAAGGCCTATACGGGTGCTTGTGAGAACCAAAATGATGCCGGGAGGAAACAAAATGTGTGTGGTTTTTTTACTTTTCCCTGAACAGCCATCTTGGATTTGAATGCGGGGAAAATATACAGTGTTTATCTATGGAAACAAAATGGTGTAATAAAACATCTTAAATGTTTTATTATGGCATTCCTTGTTTCTTCATCTTTGGGACAGAGCATAGGCTTCAACCTAGTGCACAAGTCGTTTTTTTTTTAGGTTGTTTTTAGTATTCCCAACGTCGAGCCATTGTGAGTAATAGGCATTTAGTTAAGCAGAACTAATGCCTTTGGGCTGACAGAGAATTATGGGAAGACGAGGGGTAAAATCAGCTGGAAATTTATTTTTTGCCAGCTCTGAATTAAAACAGTTACCACTAATAATCTCATTTAATTCTAGATGAAAAATTCTATTTAACATATCTGTTTTCCCTACAATGGTACCTCTATTAAGTGAAATTCTTGGGTCTATTTAATTTTCAACACAGAAATACGTTACACTTACAAATTGTGAAAAAAAAGTTTGGGAAATTATATTCTTATTTAACTGCATAGACTGCATGATTGTCTAAGTTAAAAAAAATAGTAGTACCTTCTAAACAAGCATCAATCCTTTTCTATGTGCTGCTCTCACTTATTAAACAGCTCCAGTCACACTATACCGATTTATTTTGTAACACAACGGTAAAAAAGGCTGATTAAATAGCAAGAGCCTATTGTGTAAACCCAAGTCTCTTGAGTTCAAACACCAGCCTAACCTGAACACAAAAGCAGAGGCATTCCCTGTGTGAAATGCTGAGGTACCGGTCACCATGGTAATGAATAATTTAGAAATCACTTAACCTTTTCTCTTAGGTCAAATTTCTGGTTGGCGGGCTCAGGCAGGGTGCTAGCAAAGATCTAATTTAACAGAAATAGCTTTAAAAAAAAAAAAGTCTATGCTGTAGAGTGTATAATGCTGCTTGGTCAGTTTTTAATGCAATGTATTTTGACTTAAAAGGTGCTGATCAACCTTTGTTATGCTTGGAGGCAGTACCTCGTGGTGCACATGGAATTCAATGGCAAGGACCAAATAAAGGTAGAGAAAGACCAGAACGTCTACACAGAAGGAGTAGGCAAGCCGTAGTCAGGAATAATTCTGAAATCGAGGCAGGCAGCGCGTAACGAGGTCCAAAGGAGAGCCGAGGTCTGGTAACTGTGATGTCTGGTAGAAGATCAAGGGAGCAGGAACAGCAACCGGGACAAAAACAGGAATAAGAATGCTGGGATATCTTCTGCATAAAGGCTCAGAGTAACCTAGCACTGAAGGCATGGTGTTGTGTGTTTTTATGGTTCCTGATATGCCTGTCACGTCTCCATTGCCAAGGAAGCGAAGGGTGGGGCAGCAGCATATGGAATATCATTGGAGGACGATATTCCTGGATACTGTGATGTAAGAGGGAGCGTCTCCTCCTTACGTGTCACTTTAATGGTGTACTTGCATCCGCCATATTGTGTGGTGGAATGCATGGTTGGAATGCACATGTCTGCCATCTTGGGAGGCAGAATGCACACGCCTGCTGCTTCGGAGGACCCAGGGTTCAGTGTGGAGACTTTCTGGCCAGGCAGCATGGAAGAGAGGGCTCCTTCGTGGGACCTGACTTCAGGTGTCACAGTGTATCTCTAGGGCACACAATTTCTGTAAGTTAAGGGTTATTTACTCAATTTTCCCTGTGTATCCAGCTGATTTTCTACAAAAATACTTGTCACACTATATCTGAGGGATATTCTTTAAGAGCGCGTCTGATTTCTTGTAGATAAATCTTTTTTTGGGCCTTTCAGTATTAGTTGTTTCAGTCAAGTAATGCACCTTTCCTTTGTCTCACCTGGGGGTTTTACTACTGAGTGAAGGATAAATATGTTGGGAACTAGGAATTCTAAAATGAAATGAGGGTGATCAGGGACTAAATTGCACTTATACATTGTTCTAAACACAGGTAGTAAATTTATGTGAAAATCTTAAAGATTCGTGCCAGCATAGAAAATAAAAAAAAATGCAAATACAGCTACCAGAAGGTGGAAGCACACCTGCAGTAACACCCTTCTGGAAGTTTCTTTTAGCCGCCATTTTTGTAGTTTACTCCACTGGAATAGCAAACCTCAGGTAAATCTAACAGGCCTATATAAAATAAGATATCCTCATTAAAACCACAAATCAGTCAGGATGAACATATTGTGAATTCAAAGTGAACATATGCAGGGGACAAACTGATATATTTTTGTGTAATTATCCATCTCCATATTGTGTTGGATCTTAAATGTGCAACGTGCAAAGAAAATTCGGATGTAGAAAGAAAAAAATATATTCCTATAAACAAAGCAAATAGTGTTATATGCAGTTATCTGTCAATTAATCTGTCTCCACAATTGCTATTCTCATCTAGGCATCATGTATAAAAGTGTGTGCGATCACAGATGTATGTTAAGGCTGGACATAGATGATTGCATTTTTTAATGTGTTAGACCTGTACCTAAAAGGAACAAGATCTGGTGTCATGGAAACACTGGTTTGGGTGAACCTATCAGAATTTTAAGAGTTCTTTTGGAACTAGAAATAAAATCACATTAATTGCCTTTTGTCTTTGGAGGTTTTGTCTTCAGGTAACACATATACTTTTCATTGTTGTAATATGTTACAGGTTTGTATATCTGAGGAATTCTCCAAAGGCGGCATTTCTTAAACATTTTTGACATGACAAAGTAAGAAGTCAGCTGACCTCAATATATTAAGCTTTTAATGTACTCTTCACTTAATTAACTTTGCAGAGAAGAGTCATCACAGAAATCGCTCCGCTGGAAAGTCTGCAGCCGACCAAATCATTGAAAAATGTGTTTTCCTCGCTGTATTAAAGAGAGAAAAATCAACATTTTTATAAAGTGCACTAAAGTTGTCAGAGGTTTAATTCACAGTGAGGGCTGGGAATAACCAATTAGACAACATTTCATGTAGGGAAATGCACGTCTGCCCATACACTGTAACTTCAAACACAATGCATACAAGGCATATTGTCATTAACTAATAACACCTACAATACACTTCACAATACAGTTGCAACAAATTTTGAGCAATTGAACCACCCCACGAAAAACTGTTGCAGCTCTCTAATAATGGTACTTATGCAGCTTAGTTTTCTACTGGCTTTCCTGTGGATACTGATGTGGATGAATCAACCTTTTGCTAACCCTCGGTAACAAAGACCACCCATTTCTATACTGGATGTCCTCTCCTAGGTCCTTAGACATGGTAAAAGAAACTGTACATTGTGGGAAAATTAGTGACACATGAAAGGGAACGGGGCTTACAACTATGTTCTGGGACAACAAGTGAATGCTAAAGTATTAAATGTGAATGGGTATCTGTCCTCCCCCAAATTCCCTGGTTATAGGCATACATAGTTTTTCTGCTTATGACTTATCATACCTATAAAATGCATCTTCCTTTATTTTTAATGGGTTGGCTTTGTCCTCCATTTCAGAAGATGTCCATGCATCGTAGAAATTAGTTTTATAACAAGTTGTTATTATTATTTTTATTATATTTTTACAGCACCAACAATGTATGTTGCACTTATGTTTGCAGACCTACAATCTAGAGGACTAATGATCTCTGTGTTTGGGATTATTTTTAGCTTGAAGTCAAATCATTTGTATATGTCAATAATTATGTTTTAAAGGTTCCTTCATTGATAAATCATGTCACAGAAGCAAGGAACTGGAAACTGATGTTGCATGGCAGCATTCCCCAACTGAGTTAAAACTCAGTTTACAGACTTGATAAATTTGTAGATACAGAGCAGTTTACTGAAACAGTAGAACGTCTATTCTAGTAATGTCAGTTTTTTAACAGGTTGGGAAGATGCTCTGCTTGCTGCCTAAATGCTTTCCTCACAGATACTTGTAAAAAGATTTGGTTTTCTGCTTAATTTATAATCAGAGCTGTGAAGGCAAGATCAGCATTTCTCATGTTTCTTGCCTGCTAATAAAATACCATTTGACTGATATGCAGGCATCCATCAAGTCCACAAAAACCACCTCTTACATTATTTTATTACAAATATGTAAAAAGTTCAATATGCTACTCCGATTACCTTTAATTGTCGAAGAAGTGAAAGCAAATATGGCTCAAGAACTCCCTGTTCTGATCTGTTATCCGATATAGATGAAGAAGTACAAACTTGGCCTAAGTACCATTGCCATAAAATGTGTCATCTTCTTGGAAACATAGGTAATTTTAATGAGTTGGGAGACTCTACTGGAAAAACGAGCAAGGTAATGACATGTAAATTGGACCAGCTAGAAGATGGATCACTGTAATCCATTTCCTTTAGTATTTTGTATGAGACAGCCAAGATATACCAGCAATTTATAATTGGAAGTTTTGTTCCAAGACATATAATATAATATAAGGCATTATTTTTTTCCAAATATAGTTTTACAAAAGAATATGCAGTGTATTGCGTTAGGTGGATTTATGCATAGGACATGGATGTCATTGTCCACCAGGTAATAAGTAAGCTGCACAGCAGTTACTTTTCAATGGTGGATTTGTGCTTTCTGCTTTGCATCACCATACTCAATTAGTGCCAATGTACTAAAACAGTTTTAAATAGTCTTGGCCTTATCACTGAGCAATCTTTAGTCAGGGTCTGACTTTTTATATCCTAGCATATTAAGAATTATGGAATGGGCTCAAGGGCAGCCTTTTCATCTCCTAGTGATGAAGCTATTTGTTCAGCACTTAAACAGTCCTACCCTATTAATCAATCCTCCCATGCGTAACTGGTCCAGCTTTGCCTCCTACCAGTTTTATAAATATAGATGGAAGGAGAGACTCTGAGCCAGCATACCTCAAACTTTCCAAGCATGTCTAGCAACCTAGGAGGTCATTAATCCACAAATGGTCACCTGCTTATGGAATCTGAATTTGCTTCTCTTCCTTTATACAAAATAGGAGAAAAGTATTGTTAAAATGATTCCATTTATTGGCAAACTGAGAGATTTATTGCAAGCTTTCGAGACCAAGTTGTTAGGTCCCTTCCTCAGGCATAAATGAAGCTAAAACAGAGTTTTCTAAATACAAAAGCACATGTTAACAAAAACTTAAAATAAACACAAAGGTATTGGGGAATTTGCTCAGCAGTAAATTAGCTGGACTAGCAGAGATCTAATAGTCAGATAAGGTTCAGTCAGAGCATCTTTGGTCAGTTAACTCCATGGTTAGAGGGGCCATAAAACCATTTGACAGTTGCCAGATCCATGAAGGTGTCAAATGTTCACAGGAATAAGTTTGTTTGTAGTTAATTCGAATTGTGAGAGGATTAATGTAGAATGGGAGATGAATTCTCGGTCTCTATTGAGGCCAATGAGTAGGGCATTAAACCGGCTAACACGGTACAAACCCTTTTATCATTTATACAAAATATTATCTGATTATTGTTAATCTATGAGTTGACATCCCACACGCTAAATAATTGTCTTGTTTCGTGTAAAGAGAGGTAGACAGCACCCAACACAAAAACCTGCATGTTAAAATGACGGAAAGAGTTCTAAATCCCCAACATAAACCTGCCATGGGTATTTATAAATCACGGCGGCACAGCTGCCCTGGCCACATTATGCCTGCAAAAACACAGGTCGCAAATCCTAGTCCCTCAGCAGACCTATATATTGAAAAATTACATCCTAGAGTGTGCGATTTGACAATTCCAGGCTGGCAGGCTGAAAAAAGGTTACAGCTACAATAACCATTTTAGATTTCAAGTTTGTTGTTTTTCTGTGGGAAGTGCTCATTCTCTGCTGCAGGTTGTGTTAAAAGTCATACATGGAATTCGAAAGCACAGGTCATTAGGTTCAGTTGACAAAAAAAACAGAAAAGTTTCATTTGCTTGGTTAACAGTTCCATATTTTATATTTTGAATTGTGACTGGAACATTGTTTGCAGTTTAGAAAAAAATGTTTCGATATGTCCAAGGGACACTTCTATATTCACCATTAAAACTATAGCGCTTTATTGTTTTTTATGATATATAGTATCCACACATGAATGCGCTATTTCTCAATATAATAATTTTTGGGATTTATGCCCATAAATGTCTGGATGGATACCTGAAAATATATGAATCATGTTTGTATGCTATGGTATTAGTATAAGTATAAGAAGTACGTAAATATATAAACAGTTCTATCACAGGGCTTACTACTACTACTGGTATAATTGGAAGAAGTGTTATACCTGTATTCTGCTTCAAAACACTGATTGTTTTTATATAATACAATGTTTTTTGTCATCTGTATTTTTGCAACAGTATGTATTCTATCTCTGTTATAGCCCTATCTAGACAAACACCATGTCCTTGTCATACAGTACTTACGTGTAATAAAATAATTTGTCTCAAAACACCCAGCGGCACCGAAGAAAGACTAGGAAGGAAGGGATTTCATTAGATTAACAGGAATTCTTTAGCACTGACTTAAATAATCATCTTAACGTAGTGTGTAGTGGCGTTCACCCAAATGTTACATCACTATGCAATGGTTGTGGATAAAGGAAGTTTACCTGAAAATCCCAACTAGGACCTGGCTTAACATAAATGTTCTTAGACATATGAATTTCAAAACTGACCATCAGGTACTTTAACAAGAAGCTAGCAGAATTGATGGCTCAAAGTCTTTCTACTTTTGTTTTACTGATGAAGACAGGAAGGTCAGTACACTAAACTGCGTGTTTAGTGAAAAAAAGATTCGCTAAACCCATTTCGCATAAGTACTCACAAAAAATGAAAAGCTCTCATACACTTGCATGCAGGCAACCTGCAAATTCAGTAAGCAGTGAGTTGTCTGTGGCTTTAAATGCGGTTTGGAACTTTGGTCCAACTCACAAACTTCACCTTGTAAGCCCAGAATGGTTGAAATGTACCCAAAAAATAAAATATAAATACTGTATATATATTATATAATGAGGGAGGCACGAACCCCATGCCATGCCTCTCCCTCACTTCCTGTTCCACTGGAAACAGGTTAAAGCTTGCGACATTGGAAAAGGACCGTTGTGTTAAGTGTGGAGTTATCCAGATGCCCAGTACTATTAGTCAACTTCACATACCTAACACATAGCTTATAGGCATTGCATCTGGTATGGATACAGTGCCAGGTCTTGACAGTAATAAACCTGTGTCATTATCTGCCATTATCTGCCCACAACCCAAGATCTAGATAATCATGTGATTTTTCAATTCTACTAGGTGGTCAGGCACACACTCTCAATGAGCAGAGTTAAAATATATATAGATCCTAAAAACCTACCCTCTTCGGGTAGGGGTAGTATTTGGAGGGCTGACATTGACAAGCACTGCTTCATATGTTCAGTAACAATCAAATTCAAAATAACAACCAGATTCTGTAACTGATGCTTCAGTCAAACCAGGGCCTGTTAAGTGCCGATTTGATGCAGAACACAAAGAGTTACAGAAGTAAAACAGAAAATGAAATGAAGAACGCCAACCATACCATCACATTCTCTCACAGAACACGGCACAGAAACTACGCTTTACATTTCAAGCAAGATTGACTGTGTGTCACTGATGGATCACTTGAAAGTATTAGGCTGATACAAGAATTGATTAGTCAATAAATCAGCGACCAGAGTTTAAAAGAAACCATAAAACTAATATTATAAATCAGTGTCTGATGGATAAAGGGAGTATAGGTATAATTTAATCATAGGCCAATGTTTCTTAGCCAATGTTTCAAAATAACCAAATGTTTTGACATTTTTAAATAGGTAATATAGTGGTTAGCAGAGAGATTTATCAGGTAAGTGCTTAGGTGTATTTATTTGAAGAAAATTATTCTCAAGATATAGTGTTTAGAATATATATATATATATATATATATATATATATATATATACACACAAAATGTGCTGAGAAAAGACCCTCTTGAACTGGTCTCACCATAGCAACCAATGGTCTAGCTGACTGGATCATTCCACTGACTGCTATGGTGATAGCACCAGAATTAGTTTTTGTATTTAATCAGGCTTGGACTGGCCGTCTAGCATACCACACAAATACCCAACGGGCTGCTGTCAGTACCACACACTCATCTGAATTACTTTCTCCAGCAGCAGATCGGGTGCTGCAGAGTGCAACCAGTGGCAGGATATGCCCAGCCACAGACTATGTGAGCATAAAACGTAGCGTGTGGCTGAGCATATCTAGGAATCGCCGACACCTATATGTCCATTGGCCTTAAAGAGTTATCACCAGTCCAGTCCGGCATGTAATCACCAATGTTTGCCATATAGCAAATCTATAGTTTTATATGAACTGAAATATTAGTGGTGGACAAAATTCCAGTCCAAATGTCTGTTGTTAAAAAAAATACACATGAATGCCTAATTTGGCTAAGGGCTGCCACTTCACCATTTTAATCAGGAAACGTAAAAAGAAATGTCATCAAGGTATAAGCATACCTGGGAACTTCTGGGCTCCGGCTACCCGGAGCCTTTCCTTGTGGGACGCGGCCAGGAATGCCCGCTGAGGTCAGTGGGAGGTCCCGCTGATGTCGGTGGGAGGTCCCACTGACGGCAGCGGGAAACACCCCCATTTAAAGGGAAAATCGGTCAAACCCGGAGAGTTCCCAGGTATGGGTATGAGATGGACTGAAATGTATAATTTATTGAATGTAAAAACATTTTAATATGAATCACTCAATACAACTCCTCTGCATACTTAGCTTTTATAACATACTAGTATAGTCATATTTCCACATTGGAATAGTGGTGGCATGTGCGACGTGCTTAACATGTTGGGCTATTTTCATTTTATGAAATGATGATTTCAATTTCTCTGAGTCATTTTTGCTTGATGATTAATGGATAAATAAAAAATCAAGTTACAGAGTTCAAAAAATATAGATCAGTGGTTACTCTGAAGACCTGATTCTGACAACTCATCATCATTACTACACATTTTACCCTTTAACATGTGGTCCACACACTTAAAGAAAAAAACTGCAAATCAAAAAAGATTTGAAAAGTAATGTTGAACAAACCCCTTGACAGCAGGATACACAGATCAGCACTATGAAATATTGTAAAGAGAATGCACAACTTCAACATTTTTTACATTATTTGTTTGTGGATTCTGACAAAACATGACACAAATATCTCAGCAACAACTCAATAATTAGTTCCCCAGCTTGGTAGGTAACAGGAGAAGTGTTGCTTTAATGGTAGGACAATCTGCTTGGGCTGTGACAGTTCTGGGATGTATTCTGATGATACAGCTGGACAGTCCCCAGCTGGCACCAAACAGACCACTGCAGGCCTGTCAACTGCTGCTCTGTAGGGTAAGTGCTTAATTGCAAGTTACAAACATCTCTCATGCACCAAGAATGGACTGGTGACTGTAGCTATTACCTATAATAAAGTCAGACACATGAAGGGAAATTACGTAATTTTTTAATATACAGAGGTTCTGTCATTATTTGTTTGAACTCTTGATGCTCCATAAATACTTGTATTTACATGCTAACAAGCAAATATGCTAAACATGGTTTTCATTTTTAACGAAGTCATTCAATTTTTCTGTCAGGGAATAACAATCAAGATCAGCAACAAAAAAAAGAGGGCTTTCAGATTTTAATTGTCAGTTAAGTTAAAGGGTTAATTTGACAGTAGGACTCAACTTGTTGCAGGCACTTATAAGATCCAACCCATGCAGCAACCTGTACGAAATATTCATGTATCAAAGGAGAATGCGCAAATTCATTTGCAAGTTAGACCAGTTTGTCCAAGTAGCCTGACAGTTTGACTGCCAATTTGCATTCA
This sequence comes from Spea bombifrons, assembly GCF_027358695.1. Classification (NCBI taxonomy): domain Eukaryota; kingdom Metazoa; phylum Chordata; class Amphibia; order Anura; family Pelobatidae; genus Spea; species Spea bombifrons. Next base: position 69,942,013 of record NC_071088.1, on the reverse strand, counting down.
CCTGACCTTCACGGGCACATCTGAGGGACCTGCGTAGATCCTCATAGTTGGGAACTCTCTGGGTTTGGCCGGAAAACTCTGGGAGAAGCGCCGCTTCTCTGGGTCAACCCCTGAATCCTCCGGGTCGCAGGGAGCCCACCGATTATGATGTCAGTGGGCAGTCCTGGCAATGTAACTCAAGGGTAAGCTGTGGGTAGCCAGAGCCCACAAGTTCCCAGGTTAAATTGCAAGCGCAATTGCAAGAAGATTTCTTGCGTTCAAAAAAAAAAGTGCAAAAGGACTCTGCGACAGGCTGCACGGCATAATATTATTACACGATCCAACCTTACCTCTTGCAATGAAGGTGGCATGTATCATTTTTATATAAATTTGTGTGTGATGCTCCTGGCCTCTCCTGCATTCCTGGAGATCAAGCGTTCATGTCAGCTAATGGCAACAACACCCAGAATGAACCGGGTTATCAATTAGACATGACCTGGATGAAAATCAACACTGATCCACTACAGCTGGTAATGTTTTATATAAATGTTAACAATTGTGGTATTGAAGACATATTCAACTATTTTCTATTCCAATGCAGTTTTTTTAACCTCTGCCTTGATAACAAAACATTTTCAAACCAAGATATGATGTGTCCATTTAGATAAACCACTTCATGAACAAGTATCGCCGGGCTTCTTACATGTTTTGTCAAAAGTGTAATTATCTCTTCCTTTATAACCAGGAGTTATTTCTAGCAAAGAGCACGTGTCTAAAATCAGCTTGCAATGGATTTAAAAATAATTGACAGCATTAGTAAAAATAAACAATGGTTTAGCCTTTAAACAGGCTCTGGCAACAAATGATATTAACATCTCCAGCTTCCCAGGCTGTGGAATAAATTACTGACCCTCTAAGTGAATGTTCAAGAATAGAACAGGAAAGCACAATCAGGACTCCATGAGGTGCCAGTCCCCGTATTTGTGACTGATGGCATAAATGCATGCGTGCACTTTTCTAATCATGGACCGATCAGCCGCAATGAGTCATATCTGTACCAGAATTTTCTAGATGCTGGCTAAAGGCAATCTTAAATTATCATGACAAGAAAGGTTTTTACATGATCTTGTTATAAAATTCCTTATTTCGGAACTTTTACGTTTAAAAAAAAAAAAAAAAAATTGTATAATGTCCAGTGTTTGCATCCCTACCCACATGTAAGTGACTGGAAAATAAGAAATTTCTTTTTAAAAAGTAATAATCTCCAAAAACGTTTCAAATGTTTCAGGAAAGTTACAGCTAAGTGTAGGCTTACATAGTTTTTAATGTCATTAAAGGGTTCTGTTCCCTCTACCCAGCAGAATTTAATACTATGGATATTTGAATGCATTATTAGAATCACAATTATTAGCACTCTAGAAATCTCTTTTTGGAAATTATTTTTTTATTTTGGTCCTTATAATTGTTGTTGTGGTTGCTGAGATATTTGTGTCATGTTTTGTCAGAATCCACAATAAAATAATGTCAAATACGTTGCAGTTGTGCATTCTCTTATTACCGTACAATATTTCACAGTGCTGATCTGTGTATCCTGCTGTCAACGGGTTTGTTCAACATTACTTTTCAAATATTTTTTTATTTGCAGTTTTTTTAAGTGTGTGTGAAAACAAGAGAGAAGAGAAGAAAAATAAAGGAGCGTAAAGAGGGATGAAAGGAGAGTAAGGAGGGAAGTAAGGAGCAAAAAGGGAAGAAAGAAGAGCAAAATGAGAGAAGAGGATGAGAGAGAACCTGTTAATTGGCTGAGAGTGATAACATGTGGACCCCCCCTCCAAATTGAATCAGGAAAATAGAAAATATACCTATTACATCTTAAACAAAGGAGTCACAGCCTGTGTATTGTTGGTTCCTACGTCGTTAGGAGATCAGCCATGTTCACTTGTCCAGCCCCCTGGAATGTGGACTGATATGGCCACAAGCCCACAATTTACCAAGCCATAAAGAGGTAAATCCTAAATCCGGGTCCAAGGTTAGTTCTTTATGCATATAAAGTGATTTCCTATACATACTCATTGCCTATTTTAATTTGTTTTTTAATCGAGCAGTTAGTTAGTAATGACTTGAGGAACAGGTAAAATGTTTCAGGGTAAAAAAAGTGGGTTTAATACTTAAAAAATGTAGATACTTAGTTTAAGTAGAAATCTAAAACAATTATAACATCTTTAGACAAAAGACTCAGGACGTCCAAAAAAATGTAGTTTTCTAAAATGTCCTCCGAGTTTAGATGGTATATGAATATTTACAATGTCAACGATTCACCAACATCCTCCGTGCCACGTTCAATTTGCTTATATATTATTTTAATCCAGTCCAGACATCCATGATTTGCTTTCTTCTAAATAAGCAAAACATCCAGCTATTGTTCAAATTCATTTGCCGTATGAAGTATGCAAACAAGCCAAAAAAAAAAACATCCACACATCAGTGACAATTTCAGCTGATTAAATTGTACAGCAAATTTCAGTCGATCTTGAGTATACTGAGGAGCTTCTGCTGGCATGCAAATCGACACCTGCTATTTCTTTATTTTTTTTTTCCCTTGCTCACAAACTCAGGGGCAGTAATTTATTTGATAAATATAGCCCCCTTTATCTTTTCTTAGTTTGATTGATTTACTGGATTGAGAATAACACAACTCATTTTTATTGACAGCGACACAGAATTTCCATTAACAAAGTAACCATTTTAATAGAAAGCTAGGTCTGACTGCCATGACCTGGCATGAACCCACAGAGCACTCATTGTCATTAAAGGAACAGTCATTTAAAATTTTTGACAGTCTTCTCCTTTAATGAAATTCTTTTTATGCAATGTACTCAGAACGTAACACCATTTTTAGGTTAGGGTGAAAGCAGGAAAGCAGGAAAGCAGGAAAAGGCTAGCAGCCGCCAGTAAATAAACCAATAAAGGAAGTGAACAGAAAGAAGGGCAGTAATGAGAAAGACATTATTTCCTTAACTGATGTCTGGAAAAAAAGAAGAGCGTGACTTTTCCTTTAATATCTCCAGGTCTACAGTGGGATTGCACAGGTGTGATCGAGAATGGAGATTGTGTAGATCGGAGAAGAGAACAGAGAAAGGGGATGCAGTAGAAACATTTAAATACATAAAAGGTTTTAACAAAGTGCAGGAGGGAAGTTTATTTCAAAAGTGCAGAAATGTTAGAAAAGGAGCCATAATAGAAAACCAGAGGCTTACGTGTAAGGAAAGGTCGTAGATAAGTGGAACAATCTCCTATAGGATGTGGTAAAGGTTAATACAATGAGAGTATGTTAACATGCTTGGGAAGCATGTGGCTATCCTTAATCTAAGACAAGAGCACGATCCAGGTACGGTTTGAGTCTTCACAGTAGGACAAATGGGCAGTCTAGATGGGCAGAAGGGTTCTTGTCTGCCGTCAAATTCCATGTTTCTATTTTATCTGTCATCCAACATCGAAATGGATGGAGATGTGACCTTTATCATGAAAATAAGAGGGGGTTCAACAGAAAAATTGTCAGATGTCTGCTATATAAATGTGCTGTCAGGTGCCTGCTATATAAACCCTATTTAAGAACAATGTGCTGTCAACACTCTTTGGATTAAAGAATGACATACTCAGCCCATTACGGACAAATTGTGTTAACAGAACCAGCCATGTTCAACCAGTTACTGGTGATGGAATTCATTCATAAATCTTAGGTGGCCTAAAAATCAAATTTCTTTCCTATGCATTACACTCGCAATAGTACAATTTGCTAACACATCAAGGACAGTTAAGGTCATTCTTTTCCTGTATTCTGTGAATAACAATATACTATCTGATCTTTCACCTTTGTCGAGAATATAGATATGTAAAGCCCAACATTATTATTTTTCAATAACCTCTTCTGAGAAACTACTCTGTGAATTAACCACCTTTATGTCTCCTAAGACAGCCAACCTTGTATTTACAGCATGGCCTCTTTAATTAATATTCTTTAGCATTAAAATATGAAGACAGATCATACCCTTTAGCTTTTTACAAAAGCAGAATGCTAAATAAAACTTTATTCCGACATTATTGTTATAGGAGCATGTTATAGCCAGTGTCCTACATTCTAACTGGGCAGTACGGTTTACAGGTCACCGCACTTTCGTTTTTTCCGCCTCGTTGAGCAAAAAGTGGATAAATGAGAACCAGCTATTTGATTGGCCCGCCCTGTCTTGATCAACAGTGTGAAGCAAGCCAATCATTGTTTAGTTCGGAGAACTTCTGTATTCTATGAATCTGGATTACTTAGAAAAGATGACCTCCCATTGTACAGCACTACTGAATATGATGGTGCTATACAAACAATACATCATATTATTGACCATAAACAGGTATTTACTTAAAAACTTTATATGAATCAATGTGCCAAGCCCCTTAAATCTTATTTTTGTGACCTAGAGGGATCCTTCAGATCATCAAGTAAATTTCTTGTTCAGAGTTTACAATATGTTTAGTTTGGCCCGAGAATATGACGCATCTAGCACATGAGAAAAGAGCCACCAAAGGAGCCACAACCAGCCCTAATTAAGATGTGGCCACTTGGTACGCTGATGTAGCCACATGGTAAGTAATATTTTTATAAAACGTTTAAAACATTTTCAAATCTGTGTGCCAAGATGTAGGCACAAATGTCAATATCAGATGCACTTTAATTCAAAAGCTGTGATACAAGGTGTTCAATATGATATACAGATATCAAACACTAGACCCTTGATATAGCAAATACATACAAACAGGTGTAGTTACAGGACATTGTTTCCCATTAAAGCCCTGCGTGGGATTGTTTTCTTTACCCCGCTCCCGCTGAATTTCTGATCATTACCGCCTGAAACATGTGTGTTCCACTCCCGCCCGGTCCTGCAACATATGTGTCCAATCCCGCCCGCTCCCGCAAAGATTCTGTCACAGCTTTTAGAGATTGAATGAGGGAAGAATTTCATTCCCTCATTCACAGATACTAATCATTCACAGATACTCATTTGTTCCTTCAATCAGGCATACTTGTTCATACAAAATCCCCCACCCCCTTACCTGAACTGCATATTTCCCACGCACTCCCGCAAGGCTGCCATCTCTTCTCTTGTACCGCCCAGGGGAAGCAGGAATGGAGGAGAGTCATGTGACAGAAATTCACATGACTCCGCTGGGTTCCTGGGCAGAACAAGAGAAGAGATGCTGTGTGCGAGCAATGCGAAGGCAGCCTTGCGGGAATGCGCAAGATTAATGGGACCCGCAGGTACATTTTCTGACCACCCAGGGCCGGCCCAAGACTTAATGCCGCCTGGGGCGAAGTTTAAAATGCGCCCCCCCGCCGACGCCGGGGGGGGCGGCATTTTAAACTTCGCCGACGCCATTATCTACCCTAACCCCCCCCCCTCGGGACTTACCTTTATACAGTCCTGCGGCGAGTCTCCCTGCTCTGCCACGGTGCCGGCTTGTAATGCTGAGCGCCGTAAACTGACGTCACTTCCGGCGCCCAGCATTACAAGCCGGCCCCGTGACAGAGCACGGAGACCCGCCGCAGAGGAGAGAGAGAGGGGCGCCGAGCGGGTAAGCGAAAACCACTAGGTGCCCCTCTCTCTCCTCCGCTTAAAAAAAAAACCGCTTGGGGAGGCAAAGTGCCGCCCCTTCAAAAGTGCCGCCTGGGGCAATTGCCCCAGTCGGCTCCATTGTAGGGCCGGCCCTGTGACCACCCGCAACACCCGAAAAAACGCCCGCACCCGCAAGTTTTTTGATGGTGCAGTCCTCTATTTCCCATGTCTCTTTAAAATTAAAACGTTTCTATATCAAACTATATAGACCTGCCTGTAACATCAAACTGCCCCTCTTTTCTTCTGTCCCCTTTTTTCTCATTTATTTGTTCTGAATTCCCCTGACAAAAACTAGAACACATGGACTAGTTATACCTACACTGTAGATTAATTAAAAAAGCAGAACTCATTGATCACATTCGTTTGCTTATTTGTGCAAAATGTAACATATTTAGAGCCATATAAGAGCATATGGTTTGTGCAGTAATTGCTCCAAATCTAGCACATTGTCCATGAACGTTGCCAGTATTACATTGATAATTCTGGTCCTTCTTATGTTCCAACATTCTTATTTATTGTTTTATAGAGTGCCATCATATTCCACAATGCTGTACAACATTAAAAGAACCTAATAGTAATGCATGTTCCTAGATAACCTTGTAGATTTAAATTCTTGCCAGTACAACAACATTGTGAAGGGTCAAAGGTTTTCTGTTCTTAGCACTTGGTGTCCCATATTGGTTCTACAACCCTCCTGCTTGCAAAAAGTTCAGCCCCCGACTATGTAAGCGTCAAGGAGTCCTCAAGACAAACATGGCAAAATCTGTGAAAATATCTACCTGTTATATAATATGACGACATTCAGTTCTTGCTTGTGGAAGTGTTTGGGGGTAATGACTTAAAACACTGCTAAATGACACAGTCAGTAATGGGACCACGTATCAAAAAGCAAGTAGATCAGTCATTGGATTGGTTGCTATGGTGATTCCTCCATTTTTTATTTTTTTTTTTTTTTACCATAATTGTCCTTTATGTAAAAACCCATACATTTTGAACCATTAATCACAACCCCGCCACTCAACTTTTGAGTTTTCTTGTATCATCTTACTCTACTTCTCACTGAGACTCCCCCATGCTCCCCTCCATCTGCCATGCTTTGATTCCCTGCTATGCCTATAGAAAAGCAGTACAGCTGAGGACACTGATTCCATTCATACAGCTAAACAGAAGCCTTCTTACATCTAGAATATGTTCTCCTGAGGCTTACCAATAAAGGACATGCTACCTAACGAGTCCTTGATCATACTATCAAAAAATAACAAGCAAACCTATTGGAGTCCTAATCAACATAAAGTGAGTAGAGTCCACCAACATTTTAAATGGTAGTTTTGTCTCTTTTTCCAGGCTACAAAGATAGACAGCTAATAAATGTATGGCTTATGGTGCTTTTGTATAAGGGACGGCATCCTTTTGCGTGTCTGGTTCCCTAATCCACTATTCTTGCTTCAGCAGCACTGCAACACAATGTAGAGATGTGGAATATATGAAATACTGCCCTCTACTGGCAACTCTCTGAACACAGAATGTACACTTTACAGTCCTAGAGGTTTCTATACATTAATAGATCTACGCAAGCACGTGGCCGTACAATTATATTTCTCTTAACTCTTGCGCTGTCTAGGGGACAACTCTGTTCACGAATGGATTAAAGGTCTACAAGCTATTTGAAGATGAAAAGCACAACGAACAGCCATGTTGAATACCGTCAGTGAATTTCTCAGTAAATGCACTTTATAGTGATTAGAAAACTGGAAAAAATAAATGTTTGCAGCTGCGAGGAAAGCCTTCTACGTGAGATGAGTTCTTGAGTTGTGAAACCATAAAACCCACAAAAAGTATATATTTTTTTTTATAAAACTTCTGATGTTCTAGAAAACATTGGCTTATATGCAAACCTATATACCACAATGATGAAGGGCAAGGTCATATAGGTTTCACGTTGTTCTGGAAAATATTGTCCTACATTTTTGCACATAAAGAACAAACCCAAGGGTCACAGTACGGAGTAATTTTACTTACTGCCTACAATTTGTCTTTAGATACATACCTTCATGCATCTACATTTCTTAGATATGCTCATGTAATTTGCTAATCTGCGCTAAAGAAACCAGCAAAAATAATAATAATAATTGTTCGTTTTTTCTAATAGCAAGTGACTGTTTGGTCGCCCTAAATTAAAGTACTAAATCTAGGACTGTACCCTCAAGAAAATCCTCAAACAATTGTCACACGGCTTCACTATCACTTTAAATACATATTGTGTCAATACATTCCCTGGTTCATCATCATCCACTGCGAGGGGTGCTAAGTGTTAAGAAACTTTAAAAATGCTACCACCTATGCTGAAAGGCTGTTGCATGCATGTACTACCGTTTCACCATATATTTAGTTGTGGAAACCCCGCTTCCGTCAATGAAGTTGCAAAGTTTTGATATGTTCGCTGTCTACCCTATGTGACTCACCATAAATTCTAAATAATAGTTGGGCATGTCTTTTTTGCGCGGCAACCACTATTTGTAATATCTTCGCGTCCTCCAAGCTGGCATTGTTACAGATGCTGCCACGGGAAGTAGCTTGAAGTTATCTATTTGTGTTTGCGGGAGATTCCTGCATGTGCTGGTGTAGGGGAAGACAGATCCTGAAAGAAAATCGATATGTTTGGGGATTTTTCCAGCTAAAAGCAAATGGCTTTAGACAAGCGGTTTAGTGCGTGTCGGAGATACATCACATGTGGGACATGGATTTTAAGACAGAACTGCACTGTCGAAGCTATAACCATATAGCGGCATGAACACATAAATAGAAATAAACAGTCGGTTTATATTAAAATTTAACATAGTTAACACAGAGCTGGGTTTTACAGTAGATATGTTTCTACGCCATATAGATTAAACTAAATAAATGCATACTATTCCTAAGTATTAAAACTAATCGTTTATATTAGAGAGGGAAAAGAGTGGTTTCTGAGTTATTTTTTGTAAAAAAAAATAAATATAGGAAAGAAGGGAAATTTGGGTCCCTTAGAGAGAGGCACTTTGGAGATTTGTGGCTACCGTCTTTGAATAAAGCTTGATTATTGTGGTGAAAAAAATGTGTTCCGTAAATTGAGGACAGTTGGGAGGTATGCTTAAACTGGTCGTTTTATAACAAGCTGATAAAAAACATACACAGTAGATCCTATTTCTGACTTCAACCCTATCCATACTAAATGTATAAAATATTATCCAGGGCTAGACAATTCCCAGGATCCAGGTAGCCAAGGGTCTTAACAATGCACACCTGGTGCCGAACTTCTCATGCTGAAGTCCAGAGATGCGAGGTTCTAATTCTCTCTTTGTTCATCCGGTGCCTAACGCTGCTGCTCATGTTATGTGTGGTCGCACACGTCAATGGAAGGAGTTTCCCCTGAATCTCACAGCGTTCTATGGTTTGGCACAGACATGATTTGGATTTTTAATTGTAAAAAATAAAAAAACAGATGATTACAAACTGTACGTGATAAGGGTATAATACGTTCAGAATGTATGAAAACAGCTATGATCGCTATGCAGCATCTACGGAAACAACTCATTTTTTCCCTCCGACTTTTTGTCTCCATGTTATTCCTAATGATATTAAGGTCTGGGGGGGTTTGCAGCTCTGCTTTTTTTTTATACGCCACAATGTAACACTTTGTTCGTAAATTACGTTTATAAACTTAGAGCTGTAACAGTTTTATTTTAGGAAAGTGAGTGTTTTGTTTTTTTCTCGTCCTGCGCCAATTCCTTCATTGTACTGAATGGACAGACGTCACAACCAGGACTGGTCATGAAATAAAAAAGAATATAAAATATATATATATATATATATATATATATATATATATATATATATATACCCTACGATATATATATATATATATATATATATATATATATATATTAAATATTTGTGTTGCCCAAGGTTAAAGGGAAGATCCCACTTTGTTAGGGACGAATGGAAAATGATCGCAGGAATCTTAATATCCTAGGTCAAGTTAGGTTGTTGAATGCCAGAGGAGCAAGAATAGTCCAGTTGGACATAATGTGGATCAGGATAAGAGGTTGGGAAGCATTTAGTTGAAGATGTGAAGGCGAAATGTAAAACCTACATATTCTTCCCACTGCAGACAGAACTAGGCATTTCTGGTGTGATGCAGAATAACGAAAAAGAACAAACCAACAGAAAACGTTTTGGTGTATTATACAATAAAACAGTATTCTGCTGAGGAATTACAGTAGACAGTGATCAGGTTAATGAAACCCCAACAGTCTCTGAGTTCTTATTCATTCTACCTTAAAAGAATAAAATATACGGATGTAAAAAAAAAAATAATAACACTAAAATGTGGATCACTAAATCTCACTAATGCTAGACATGCATGACACATATGTTACCTGTTATGAGATATATTATATTTACATTTTTGTTTTTTTCAACATTTTAATGCCAAACACAAATAATCCAGTTGAATGCTCTCCATGACCAATAATGTCAATTTTAATATTGACACCGACGGGATTTGCGTCTCACTGATGTCTCACATGGTAGATAATACACTCTAAAAACAAAGTCAAATCGGAAAAGACAGCCACATAAAAAAAAACAACAGGAGATGCTGATCAAATATTAAGCAAAGGGCTTGTTAAACACGGTCGCACCGTAATTCCACACATCGCTATGATGCAGAAATATATTTGTAACCTTTAGCGAGACAAGGATGTTTAAGGCAAAATATCTTGCTAAGATTCCCATTTTGAGAAACAAAAAAAGACAATTGTGGAATATAGCAATCAAGTCACTGCAATTATTAAAGGGATAGCCGACTCATATTAGTTGCACACCCAGCAGTGTAATGGTTAAACAGCCTTTGTGCCCTCCCATCTGTCAATTGTGGCCCTATAGGTTGAACGCCATCTATCAGGGCTGCATATTAAAAGCAGTGCTCTCCGAAAAAGCAGGGACACAATGCAACGCTGGGTAGCTGCCAGCTCCGGCAGTAGCTGGACCTCTTTACCTTCCATAGAAAACTCTGCCTGACAGCCATGCAGTCCCATCGGGGTGTTTAAAAAAAAACAGCAACTTGCTCTCCTATTAGCTACACTACGACACATCAATAGAGATTTTTTTTACTTTTTGGCTATTAGAAGCAAATTCAATAAATTCAGAAATATCTACTGTGACCACCAATAGAGATTTTTTTTAAAAAAACTTTTTTGGCTATTAGAAGCAAATTCAATTAATCCATCAAAATCTAGTAAGACCACCAATACAGATCTTTTACTTTTTAGTTAATAGAAGTAAATTCAATAAATTCATAAACATCTACTACGACCACCAATATTAGATTTTTTTTAAAAAACTTTTTGGCTATTATAAGCATATTCAATAAATCAATAAATATCAAGAACGATCGCCAATACAATTGTACATTTCACTACTTCATTCTATTTAAATGTAATGCCATTTTATTAAACTCTTGCTGGTGTTCATACCACCCCTCCTGGTAGGCTGGTGAACGTATCCACTACTGAAAATGAATATTTCTTCAAATCTGCCCACCGGCTTTACAACCTAATGACCTTTTGTGAAAGCAAAACATTGATCTCCTGTGAGACGCGCTGCAATAAAGAATCCAAAATTGAAGAAATTAGAGAGTTTTAGAAAAATGGAAAATTATGTAATTTCAAAATTGAAGAAATTAGAGAGTTTTAGAAAAATGGAAAATTATGTAATTTTGGCTCTGTGGAATGCATGAAATATAATCTCAAGTAAATTTAATACAGGTTCGGATGTGTCTGATAGTGAGGCCTACCTGCCTGGTGTTATGGTACTTTGTGGAACTATTAGAATTATTGGAGTGTGGCATGACTCCAATGGGTATGTGAATACAAATATTTAACTGTTCTTTTTATCTATTTTGGGGGGGGGGGGGTTAGAAGAAATGTAGATGTTTTATTTCTGAAAAAATAAAACAATATTTTTTGGGGGCAAAGGTATATGAATAGGATGTTTAACCCATGAGTCACTAGAGAATCAATGCAATCCTGGAGACTCCAGGTTTCCCAATACTGTCAATGTTCTTATCGCTAAACCCTAGTGATCTGTACATCATATAATCATCTAAAAACTTGAGACACTGACAAATGAAATCCTGACCCTGGAATCCCTAAAAGTACTTATTTTACTGCACCGTAAAGCAGCTAACGTGACCACATATTCATTTTTTTTTAGGCACAGTGATGACCATCTAGTCCTGCGGCAGACAGAATCCCAAATACGGTTTTCCTTCGGCCAGCGTGCCAAAGTCTTCTGCTGATTGAAGCTAAAGTTTAGTTAGCAATAGGCATGAACAAAAGAGAAAAACGCTCAATGTAATTATTTCTAGTGACACATCCTCAAGATGAGAAGAGCTTTCTTCCAACTTTACGAGCAAAGGGTTAAATATAAAAAAAAACCTAGTTACCTTTGTCCTATGACACAAATGTGTAAGCGTGTCATCAACTGTAGGCCATTAGTGCCTGATTTATAATACATTTATATGCCTGTGTGTGCTAAAAAAAAAAAATCCAGTCACAAATTATCATACAGAAATCAATTTGACCAAGTGCGTTTAATGTTACCGTTTTTACATCGCACTAAAAAAATTGGGGCTTCCCTTGAATTTTGTTTTGTACTCGCCAATAACTGGCAATCGGCTTTCTGCTATGTAAGTTATAAAGCATCCAAAATAGCTTTCTCAGTAATAAAATCTTGTTTTTTTTTATAGAGAAGATACACTGGAAGATGATAGGACTGCAAATAGAATTTCGTGCTTGGATTCAGGAACGTGACAGTGGTTGAGTTTTCAGACATAGCTACAGTATTTTATGTTTCTTTCGGTGATATAAGGTTTCGAAAACACATCCTAACATGTCAATTCAAAGAAATTCACCCGACTTAAAAAAAAAAGAAATTGCTTTTTAACTGAAAAAAAAATTGCCAAATTTTTAAACGGTAATCAACGTGTTTGCATGAATAATAAATTACCTTACATTTAAAAAAAAACAAAACCGGGACATAAATGATGTATTAGCACTTTTTTCAAGAAATTATTTTCGAAATTGGTAAATGCCGATGCATTTTGTTCTCTTTTGACCTGGAAGCAAATGCTGTCAATGACCTAACCTTACATCTTAACCCTCAAGTATTGTTATGCAGACCTGTATGGCAAAAAGAATTGATTTAAGATGCCACAAAAAGGGGGGGTATTCTCATGTCAGGCTCTGTGAAAGTTTTTTTAGGAGCGAGACCAGCCTGCCCTGCTGTAAAACTCAGTAGCACAGCAGCCCTAACCTGATTTAGTACAATTGTCCTTGGGGGACAAGGAGATTAATGCTTGGGCAAGGTCAAAAAGTGGCTAGGGAGGAATAGGGTATAAAGCAAGTGTATATTTGGCATGGTAATCAATTGTATTTATTGGGTACTATCACACAAAGTTAGCAATCTATCATGAAAGGTAAATATCAGAAATGATCACCTTTTTTCCATTAACACGCAGACAGTGAATGATTTTCTGCTCGGCAATTAGATTGTGAAAAACGGCTAATGGCAAGAATACAGAAACCAGAAATTCCATTATTGATAACTGCTTTATTATTCTGTGCACCCAAGGGAGAAATTAAGAACCTTAAAATCAATTGGACCATCTTTTTTCCCCCCCTTTATATGTAAGGATACCCAACTTTCGAGAGTGCCTTGTTGCATCTGACACAGTAGATCTGAATTGACGAACAACACAAAAGATAGTATTTGGCTGTAAAGGGCACAGCAGGGAGACCGACGACGTTTCCTTGGGGAAAACTGGAATAAACTCTGCAGTCATACCTCTAAGATAACACGCAAGAGATTTAAGCAGAGGTCACGAAAAAACCTGCTGGCTGAACAATAGAGTATCATGGAATGTCCTTGAGTTGAAGAAAGTCTCCTGTGAAACACTTTAAATATGTTCTCCTGGGGGGAATCAGACCATTAAGATCATTAACCCGCTTGCGACCAGAGGGAAAGGAGAATGCTGTCCTGTAATGTGTTGCAGACAATGGAGTGCAGTTGCAGTAGTATATATATATATACAAAAAAAATAGCAAATGGCATGCATTACTTACCTATACGGATAACATGTGGCATTCCTTGACAACTCCAGAAGATGTAGAGGAACAATACGGTCCAATATTCTAAAACCATACTCCGAAAAGAGAGCCAGTAATGTGTCATTGTTAGAAGCAAAATCCCCCAAGTTAAGTTAATACGGGATTCCCTGGGACTTCGCTTCGCTGTTTTAGGATTCCAAAGATCGCCCAGGAGAGACACTCTTGAATGTCTCAGCACTGCACATGTTAGCCACTCTCCTACAGCATGTGCAGCTAAAATCAAACGGTAGATAGTACGACTAACCAAGAGAAAGATGCTCACTTTATCTGTGCTTTACCGGTCTTAGCGTCTCCCAGTCCCATTCACCTGCTGGAGACTAGAAGCGTAGATGCGGTCCTCATTGATGCTATCAACTGGTCCTTAGCAAAGCTGCGGAGTGGAATCGCAAGCATAGGAGATCAGGAGCTCCCTTGGGCTTGAAGAGAAGGAAAGACAGATGCAGCAGAAGCAGCCATCCTGCAGATGAAGGGTGGGGGGGGGAATATAAATATATATTCCACTTTGTAGCTTCAGAGATTTGGTACAAGTGAGTGAATTGCACTGACAAAGGCAGACACACTCAGGCAGCCTGCCTGCTCCACATGCAAAACAGAAAGCATCTCATGACGGTGATTTGTTCAGTGGGGTGAATGCAATTCATTTCACTTGGATGTAGTCTTTGGGTGGAGGGCGGACTGCAAATGAAGATAAACCAGAGGGTGATGCCGGATTACAAACGGTAGCCCGGACACTTAGAATAGGGGTGTCAGAACTGAATTCGCACAAGACACAGCTTCAACACCCCCTCCCTTTGGCTGTGAAGCTACTTATTTGGAGTGTGGGGTGGGGGGGGGACTGCCAGCATTTTCTTGGCTTTAACAGTGTGGTTTGCCGTCTCCGAAAGGCATTTGTAGTCACTGGTTTGAGGTTTGGACTTTGCTGTATTGTTTAAGAAACTGTCAGTGTAAAGGATCCGTTTTCCCTGGGTTATTGATCACAAACACACAACACTTGGCTATTAAGATTTTAAGATCATCTGCCTATAGTTACTCTTCATTTTACACCCCAAACATGAAAAAAAAAAATCTTTATATTGTTATATATTATTATATAATTTACGGTTATATTATATAATAATTATTATACATGATATTATAAATTTGCCTTAATACTTAAGACGGATACTTTTTGCTGTAAAAAGAAACGATTTGTTTATTTTCAGGTATAAAGTGCAATTCATCTGAATCGCTTATTGTGCGGCACTTGTATCTGTTTAACTACAACAGGCACATTTGCTGTGAAAAGAACAGTGTCAAGGGATTCACATTCTACTTACAAAAGAAAGCATACTTGTCTAGGAGAGAATTAGTTTACATTCAAAAAGTCTCTGAAGCAATTGAAACAATGACAGTAACGAGGAAATTAGAAATATATACCATTTCGAAACAAGCAAGACTAGGCAAATCGCGTTTTGTCATTCTTGTTAAATGTTTTTTTCAAACATAATTTGCCTCTTTATGCTATACTGTACCCAAACACATTATATATATATATATATATATATATATATATATATATAAAATGCTTTTTTAGGGGAGTATGGGCTGGTTTTTCTTATATAGCAATAGTTATGAATGAAGCCACTCAGTCATTATGGATAAAACATATAAATCAGATGAAATTTGAAAAAATAATGGTATTTTTCACGGTTTGGAATATATTCATGTGCACACTGCTAGAGCAGTTTAAGATTATTTCCCCCAAATATCCATTTGCTTGTAACTGATTTCGAAATCGCCGCATATGCATAGGATTTCCATCTATTTGGAAATTACAGGGCAATTTGACGAGGTGGACTTCATCTTTTTTAAGGTATATTTTTTCAAATTCTAGTTGGCTGGCATTGTAACTTAAATAGCGGCCACAGAAACAAAAGAGCCATTTTATTTAATAACATAGATATATTAAGGTATTGCATTAAGGTCATTTTGTCACTTAGAGTAGGATATATGCAACTGCTAGAAAACCTAGGTTATATTCAGCAACCTCCTCTGAGTACTTCAACGTCCCACGTGCATCATTTTGTTTCCAGTGTTTTGGGAAGGCCACTAGGTCAAAATGCTGAACCTTCAATGTTTAGAGCTTGCTTGCTTTACTAAGACCATGTTCCCTTTGTAGCAGATTAGCAGCCACCAATTCAAATTACCACCGCTATCTTACTTAGCCACTAGCCTTATTGGCATAACATATACTAGCTTGATGTTTCTTCCTAACAAATATATAATCTATATGTTTTAAATATATCTTTTAGATTTTGTTTTCCCCTACCTAATACTAATCCCACTAACCCCTCAGATTTCAAAAATTCTTTAAAAAAGGGGTAACCCCCCCCAACAAATGTGCTTACATAGGAAGTTTGGACTGGTCTGGACTAGGCTTTTGCAGCTTAAACAGGTGGGACTTGTAAATCTAAGTGCCAGAGAGTCAGAAGCTTTTTTTGAGGGGCACTGGTAAGATGTTTGGGGAAAGAGACGACACAGACAAGCTGTTTGGGGGCAAAGATAGCACTAATAAAGTGTTTGGGGGCAAAAGTGGCACTCATGAGCTGTTTGGGGGCAAAGCTGCCACTGTGGAAGATGTTAGTGAAGTTTGCAGCCTAGGGGCAATTTTTGCACAGGAGCCCTGTGGTTTCTTGTTATGCCCCTGCTCCTTACCTTTTGTTTCTTTTAGTTACCTCCCAATAGTGCTTGTTTTTATGGGACAGTCCCAACTTCCATGCACTGCCCTGGGTAACTGTCCCACTGTCTTGTTTTTACAGGCAATGGAGACCACAAGCCAGTTGGGTTGATCCTGTGATCTCCCCTGACTGGCCCAGGGAGCTGCAAAATGTTGCAGCACAAACCTCCATTGGACTTCCCATGTGGACACCACATGACACTGTAAAGTTGAATGATGCTAGATGCCTCTATGAGGTTATGTGAGCAGGTGGCTACAGGTCTAGCCTCACTTGCTTCCAATATTAGTCACGCACACTCCAAGAACTTGACAGTCTACTTCTATTGTTGACCTCAACCTTCCTGCCTTTTGCCCTCTCCCCAAAGGAAACAAATGAAATGTTGGGACTATGCTGTGTGTCCTATTTACCAGGTACAGGGCTATGATGGTGCTATTTGAATCAATGAATAATAATACAATGAATATTTCAATGAATCGATCTGTCTGGAAATGATCTACAAAATCTGGCTTGTCTGCATTATTATGGTCATCGGCGATGCTTTAATGACTGGGAAGCAGTGAAATATCCATGGGCATCTGGAGATGTTTTTTGAGGTCACTTTTGAGCTAAAAAAGACCCACCACACAAACCTCCTCTCTTTCATTTAATATCCCCTTACTTGTTCCTAGCTCACTTTATACCTCCTGCTGTCTTAAACTTCCCTTAAGCTCAGTTGAGTCCCATCCTGGGGCATCGCTTCTATGGACCACATTCTAGAACAGAAATAACAATACAAGTAACCATAACCAATTACTGTAAAATCTTGGGTATAATACACACAATTTTACCTCTTTTTTGAGTCTTGAAAAGGGAGGTGTAAAGTACATATTGGATAAAATATGCTGCATAATTGCTTTCATAAAAGTGGGTGGTGCAGCACTAACACCACGATTGCTGGTTTACTGACAGTTGCATCCCAGCTGGCGTGGGAAGCTTCAGGTACAAATTCCGTAAAAGTACCGTCACACCCCTACATAAGTGTGTGGAGCAGTCCTGACTCCCCTCTCATTTCATCAGAGCGATCATGCAGCATTAACCTCTTCAATGCCATGATTGCGTCAAAAGTTGGATCATGGCTGTCTTCTGTCACGATTGTTTTGGGGGGACAAGTCACTTCAGTTATGTGCTCCTATGTAGCACTGGGATTCATAGTTTAATTTCAAAGATACTTCCAGGTCAGTTGCAGTTGGTTACTCTGCATAATTCAAACTGCTACAGAGCGAACCAGGGGTGAGCTGGAGACGATCAATTCTCTCTTATTGGTCAGGAGCGATTTGATCATGTTGACAGTCACTGGATGATCCCTCTCATCAGTGACACCTGCCCGAGTAAAAAAAAAACACACACACATTGTTAATAAGAATAAAACACTTTATGACTAATTATTGCTTGGTTATTGCAACATCAATGGCCTCTCTTTCTCCCTATCTAGATATATATAGAATATATATATATAGATATAGATATATATATGTCCAATGTAATTGTATATCCATGCTCAATGTACTGGTGCTTTATTTGTATTCAAAAATGTTCTTATAGGTGCCTATATGGTGTCATTGCAGGTCCTTCAGCCTATTCTTTATTGTCAAACAAAACATGGCTAGGAAGTGTACAAAATTTCTTTGCACCAAGAACCACAAAGCCAATTCCCCAATCAGAAATGGAGCCACCAAGAAGTAAAAAAAAACACAGCCAATAAAACAGAAAGAAAAGCATACATTACATAGTAACTCCCAACATAATATATGATCCCTTGCCTTGGTTTTATCATCCGATCCTCCATGACTAGCTGGATATGGTATCTTGGTCAATAACCACTTATCCAAAATATAGGTCTGAACTAAAGAACTTTCCCCAGCTGAGCCAACATAACCCTGAAAGCCCAAGCCAACGGATAAATATACCCCCCCATACTTTGAATGAACTCCTTTCTTATCCAAATGGGCCATTTTAAATTCAAAGGTATACACTGGGCTACCTGGAGCCCCCCTTGTGACATTGGTGGGCATTCTTGCTGACGACGCAAGTGGTCCCACTGACGTTGAAGGGCGTTCCCGCTGACGCCAAGGGACACACACCCATTAAAAGGGAGAAATGGATGGGGAGTGGGTGTGTCAGGACCCTGCTCCTGTGACCCAAAGGGTTCAGGTATTGTACCAGATATGACACCGGGTACCAGACTCTTTTATTTTAATTATATAATAAAGCAGTGTGTATGGAGTTTTATGCAGTTTGGTAATACCTGGTAAATAAAAGAGCTGAAACTCTTATATATAAATCCTTCAATAAATCATTACGCTCATTACGGAGATTGTATTATAGATACTCATTAATGGGCGGCAACCAAATTGTTTTAATAACAATAGATTTTCTAAAAGAAGTCACCTGTATTCAAGCAGCGTTTTCACCTCTGATATAGCAATAATAAATATACACATTGGGATGTCGTTAAATGGGAACAAAATATGAAGAAGTCAAGTACAAACTGTATGAATCTGAAAATTAACTAATTCAGTCCAGCCACTTGGCAAAACCATGAGAAATCAGGGAATGTACAAAAAAAGAAGTGCACGGCTAGCTGTTCACTTTTTGGCCAATTTTCCTATAGTATTACATTACATTACATGTATTTATAAAGCGCCGGCCGATTCCGCAGCGCTGTTACATTCATTAGAACAATTTATAAACACATACAATAACACATACAATAACAAACTGGTGCAAAGGAGTTTGTTATTGTATGAGGAGAAGTACAGCTAACATACAAGATAATACATGTGATGTGAGCATAAGTGCACAGTGGAGGAACATTAAAGTATTATGTAGAGGAATGGGCTATAAAGGTGATTGTAAAAAAATCAATAAAGAAAAAAAAGCGAAAAGGAGGTGAAACAGAACTGAAAATATCTAGATGGAAAGGTGATGAAGATAGAGGCCACAGCTGGCAATCTAAGTTATCTTATTATTATTTTGTGTCAGGCACTGGTTAGAAGGTGATTTTTAGTTTTAGTTTACCTGTCTACAGCTGGATGGCTAAAACAGCTTACAGGACAGCTAACAGTAAAACAATATATGTATCTAATGCATAGCCATTATGCTAATATGTACAGTATATATATATATATATATATATATAAGAGTTTATATATATATATATATATATATATTGTGGTAAAGTGTATGGGAGCGTGGTTGATGGTATATATATCTCACCTGGTTACCTCTGCCAGGCATGGTAGCAAACCCAGGTGCTCTCAGGTGAGGTTTCCTAAGCTCGTTACTGGGGAGGAAGCCTTAAAAGAGAGGGCTGTTAAGTTTGCAGGTGAGGGGAGAAACTGAATGAAGGAGCAGCTACAGCCAGCGCTGCAGCTCACCAGGTATGAAGCTTTACCCCATACAAAACTGGTTACTTTGCTTTGCGTCAGACCTTAGGCTGCTAGAGAGGTATCCTGCTGTTTAGTTAGAGCCGGACAGGCTTATAGTTTGTTTTGTTTACAAGGTGCTCTGTGACTACAACATCTAAATAAACGCGCTTTTACGTTGGAAACCTGTGTGAAACCGTCATTGCCGCCCCATGCGTGAGCTGTCCCCTACAATTGGTGGAGAATGCGGGCACAGTGGTGCTAGGAGCAACGGCAGGACAAAACACAGCATCTGAATTTTGTGGACATTTAAAGGGCCGGAAGCATATGTCCTGAGTGAAGGCTGCAGCACTGTAAGGCCCATCCGGCACAATGGAGGAAGTGATAAAGCAGCTGATACAGGCTAACCTGAGACATGAGCAGGCCTTGGAACAGCAACGGAAGTTTCATGCAGAGGCTTTTCACGCCCAGCAACATGCGCAACAGCAGACTATGGCCCAACAACAGGAAACGAATCGCCTGTTAATGGAGCAGATTGCTGCGCTCAGAGAGACTGTTGTGGCTCAGTCCCAACAAGTGGAGGCAAGCCCCCTTGAGACTGTTAACGTGAGGAGGGCCGTTCAGCGGGGCTTACAAAAAATGACACCCGACGACGACGTTGAGGCATACCTCACCGTATTTGAGAGAGTGGCGGAGAGAGAGAGACTGCCAGTTGCAGAGTGGGCAGAAGTGATTGCACCCTTCCTGACTGGTGAACCGCAAAAGGCCTACTATGACCTCGGGGAGCAGGATGTCCGGGACTTTACAAAACTAAAAATGGAGATCCTTGCTCGCCTGGGTGTTACGCCCGCTGTTCGGGCCAAGAGAGTCCACTGTTGGAAATACACCATGGACAAGCCTGCCAGGTCCCAGATGTATGATCTGATTCATCTTGTACGCAAGTGGCTGGAACCAGAATCCACTACACCAGCCCAGATTGTGGAAAAGGTGGTAGTGGACCACTACCTCCGCGCCCTCCCGGCGGAGCTACAACGGTGGGTTGGGCATGGAGACCCCAGAACTGCTGAGCAGCTTGTCAACATGGTGGAAAGGTTCATAGCAACCGAGGACTTCCTCCGTGAGGTCCCTGCGGCACCAACACCTTACAAGACTGTCAGACCCGCGACATCTTTGGGTAAGAGAGTTCCAGCTGGAGGTGTATGGAAAAATGTGAGAGAGAGCAGGGATCTAGAGTTTGGGCAAGGGCAAAAGACGGATCCTGAACCCCTGGGACCCCACAATCCTAGAAAGGGCTCCCTACTAAGGAGGCCAGGGACCCCCCAGTGCTGGAGGTGCCATGAGTGGGGACACATAGCCGCCTATTGCCCTCTTAACTCAGAGCCCATGGTGTGTGACGCTAGTCGGCGTCAGTCCCTGTTTGCAGAACCTGTTTGTGCAGCCATTCCAGAATCAGAGACTGAGCCGCATTTTTGTATGGTGAAGATAGGTGACTGCTCCGTGAAGGCACTTTTGGACTCGGGTAGCCTGGTGACTTTGGTTCGGGCTGGCCTTGTGACTATGGACTACGTGCCGAACAAGCACATAAGAGTGCTATGCATCCACGGGGATATTGTAGCTTACCCTGTGGCCCCCATTAAGTTGGTGACCCCATCTGGAACTGTGACCTACGAAGTCGGAGTTGTAAAAAGACTTATGCATGCGGTTATTTTAGGCCGCGATTTCCCCTTGTTCTGGGAGTTGTGGAGAAGGGGGAACGTTTCTGCAGCTGGGGAACAAACTCCGGCAGAGTCTGTAACCCTCCCTGTAAATAATGGGTCAGGTGAGACGGCCATTGGGAACAATGATACCAGTAAGGGGCATGATGAAAAGGATCTAGGCCCACCTGAAATGTATAGTGAAGATTCTTTCCCCTTGCAGGTGTTAGCTGGGGAGGAAGAAGAAGAAACTTCCCTACCCGGCCAACAGGTCTTAGATTTAGAAATGTCTCGGGGTAACTTCGGGACCGAGCAAGTGAGAGACCCCACTCTGGGAACTGCACGGGCAAATGTCACGGTAGTAAATGGGGTACCACAGGAACCCGAAGCTGACCAGAAATTTCCGCATTTTGCCATGAATGGGGATCTAGTGTACCGGGTCACCAAAGTTAACAAGGAAATTGTGGAACAGCTTCTGGTGCCAAAACCATACCGACACCTGGTGCTGGACATAGCCCATAACCATGTGTTTGGGGGGCACTTGGGGACTAATAAAACACAAGAGAGGGTCCTCCAAAGGTTTTATTGGCCTGGGGTATATGAAGAAGTAAAAAGGTATTGTGAGTCATGCCCCACATGCCAGAAGAGTGCCCCAACACCACACTTCCGTAGCCCCTTGGTGCCACTTCCCATCATTGAAGTACCATTTGAGAGAGTTGCCATGGATTTGGTAGGGCCCATTGTCAAATCTGCTAGGGGACACCAATACATTTTGGTTGTCTTGGATTATGCTACCCGGTACCCAGAGGCGGTACCCTTAAGAAACATGGCCTCCAAAAATATTGCTAGGGAGTTGTTTTACATGTTCTCTCGCACGGGGATCCCTAAAGAAATTCTTACTGACCAGGGTACGCCCTTTATGTCACGGGTCATGAAAGACCTGTGTAAGTTGTTTAAAATCACTCACCTCCGTACCTCAGTGTACCACCCTCAAACAGACGGGTTAGTGGAGAGGTTTAACAAAACCCTAAAGCATATGCTAAAAAAGGTGGTAGAAAGGGATGGTCGGGATTGGGACTGTCTATTACCCTACCTCATGTTCTCTATCCGGGAGGTGCCCCAAGCGTCTACAGGGTTTTCCCCCTTTGAGTTAGTGTATGGCCGACATCCACGGGGTTTGTTAGATATTGCCAAAGAAACTTGGGAGGCCGAGGCCACCCCATATAAGAGTGTTATTGAACATGTGGCTCAGATGCAGGAGCGAATAGCGACGGTGATGCCTATAGTTAAAACGCATCTGCAAAGAGCGCAGGAGGCCCAGAGCAGAATTTATAACAGATCTGCCAGGTTGAGGGCCTTTAATCCTGGGGACAGGGTCCTGGTTTTAGTGCCCACCGTTGAAAGTAAGTTTTTAGCCAAGTGGCAGGGTCCCTATGAGGTTGTAGAGAAGATGAGTGAGGTGAACTACAAGGTCCATCAACCGGGCAGGAGAAAACCCTTCCAGGTTTACCACGTAAACCTGATCAAGCCGTGGAAAGAGCGGGAGTCTTTGGGGGCGACCCAGGCAGGGGTCAAAGAAGTGGGGCAACCAGTTCCCCCAGTAACAATAGGAGAGGCACTGTCAGTGCCCCAGAAGCAGGAGGTGAGGGAGTTCCTGCAGGAAAACAGACGAAAGTTTTCGGACCTACCTGGCCGTACCCACCTCATAAAACACCATATTAAAACTGAGCCTCACAGTAAAGTGAACCTGAAGCCATACAGGATACCAGAAGCCCGTAGAGAGGCGGTATCCACGGAGGTCAGGCGCATGCTTGAATTAGGTGTTATTGAGGAATCTACTAGTGAGTGGTCAAACCCCATAGTGCTAATCCCAAAGCCCAACGGGACGTGGAGGTTCTGTAATGACTTCAGGAGATTAAATGAGGTCTCAAAGTTTGATGCGTACCCCATGCCCCGAGTGGATGAACTGGTTGAGAGGCTTGGGAAGGCAAGGTACATTACAACACTTGACCTTACAAAGGGCTATTGGCAGATACCGTTAACTGAGGAGGCTAAAGAGAAGACTGCCTTTTCCACTCCAGAGGGCCTGTTCCAGTATGTTGTGATGCCATTTGGGTTACATGGGGCCCCTGCTACCTTTCAGAGGCTGATGGATCTGATTTTGAGACCACATCGTGATTATGCCGCTGCTTACCTGGACGATGTGGTAATTTTTTCGTCTGACTGGAAAAGTCACCTCGGTAAGGTACAGGGCGTGTTAGACTCCATTAGTGATGCAGGCCTAACCATAAACCCTGAAAAATGTGCAGTGGGTCTGGAGGAAGCAAGATACCTGGGTTATATCATTGGTAGGGGGCTGGTTAAACCCCAGATCAATAAGATTGAGGCGATACAGAACTGGCCTAGGCCAGTAACAAAGAAACAAGTGAGGGCTTTCCTTGGCATAACCGGGTACTACCGTCGGTTCGTGCCCAATTTTGCCTCCATGGCCACACCATTGACAGACTTAACAAAGGGTGGTAAGTCAGTGATGGTAAAGTGGAACCCCGAGGCAGAAAGGGCTTTTCAGAGTCTGAAGTCTGTCCTGTGTGACCAGCCAGTGCTCGTTTCCCCTGACTTTAGGAAACCATTTCTGGTTCAGACAGACGCGTCTGCTAGAGGTTTGGGGGCAGTTTTGTCACAAGTGGTTAATGGGGAAGAACACCCAGTGCTGTACTTGAGTAGGAAACTGACCCCAGCCGAGGAAAATTATGCCATAGTGGAAAGGGAGTGTCTCGCCATCAAGTGGGCGTTGGAGTCCCTGAGATATTATCTCCTGGGCAGGGAATTCGTGTTGGTGACTGACCATGCTCCTCTGGCATGGATGAAACAGAATAAGGAGAGGAATGCAAGAGTGACCAGATGGTTTCTCTCCTTGCAAAATTTTAGATTTACAGTGGAGCATAGACCAGGGAAGTTACATGGGAATGCAGATGCGTTGTCCAGGGTGTACTGTATGGTTGCTGACGCTGTCCAGACCTCTGGTCTGGAGTCGACGGGGGGGATATGTGGTAAAGTGTATGGGAGCGTGGTTGATGGTATATATATCTCACCTGGTTACCTCTGCCAGGCATGGTAGCAAACCCAGGTGCTCTCAGGTGAGGTTTCCTAAGCTCGTTACTGGGGAGGAAGCCTTAAAAGAGAGGGCTGTTAAGTTTGCAGGTGAGGGGAGAAACTGAATGAAGGAGCAGCTACAGCCAGCGCTGCAGCTCACCAGGTATGAAGCTTTACCCCATACAAAACTGGTTACTTTGCTTTGCGTCAGACCTTAGGCTGCTAGAGAGGTATCCTGCTGTTTAGTTAGAGCCGGACAGGCTTATAGTTTGTTTTGTTTACAAGGTGCTCTGTGACTACAACATCTAAATAAACGCGCTTTTACGTTGGAAACCTGTGTGAAACCGTCATTGCCGCCCCATGCGTGAGCTGTCCCCTACAATATATATATATATATATATATATATATGCAAGCGCACACACACACACTGTGTGGTATACAGAGTACATCCATATTGGAAGAGAGGGATATTTCCTTTGGGAGCTGTATGATTTACTGTGCCAGTATTAGAAGTGAATTAAAATTTCTCCTGTTTCATGTTGGGATCTTTTCATTCCACAGGCCTGCTCCTTTGACACAAGTCACATGAAGGCGCGTCTCCTCTCTACAGCCCTTTAACCACCATTTCTCCAAATAAGTGTAGAAATCAAATGATTTGTATCAAACCTTCAATAGTCTCATTTATTCTTCTGTTTGAAAAATAGATTTCCCCGGTGACATTGTTTATATTTGTCCTATCTGATCAAAGAACCCTGGTCAAGATGAGAAGAGGTCTTTATTTTCCTGGAAGCCCCTACCTAGGATATATTTATCCTTTTTTTTTTCGCTCTGTACATATTTCTTCGTGTCCTGCTGCTGTCAGCCCCTGGCCTTCTGTTGAAGGAGCTACTAATCTGTGGAACATCTTCATAAAATTAGCACCGGACTTCTTCCCATTAACCTGAATTTATAGTTTAAACTCCGGAAGAGAGATAAAAAAAGAGCTTTATCAGCTAGCATTTTACTTATTTTAATGGTTTCATTTTTTTGCCCCTTACTTTTTGCAGTAAAAGGAGAGATAATTAGTGTGTTGCTTGGACATTGCCAATTTCAGGCATATTTTAACAGTTCCTTGTTCATAAATGATAGTCAGTGCCCACTTTTATTCTAGATCTGGCTGCCTTTACTTACAGAATAGCAAGGTAATGCAGTATTGGTGTGTGTCTGACAGGAGTTCATTCATGCCTTGAATAATTATTCTTTATTACAGATAATATTTAATTTGTTGAAGAACGTGTATACATGAGTAATTACATCGGATCAGCTTAATTTATGCCTCAGAAATTGCTCTTTAACAGTTTCTTTACCAGAGGTGTGTGACACCTCAGAAAGCAATGTATTGACCACAATAGGTCATCAGTTGTCTGACAAACCTTGGGCATCAATGTTTCTGCTTATTTCCCCATTTTTGCCAATCTTCCTGCTAAAGTCTGTCTTACTTGCCGCCCCTGTTATCAGATAACAGCAAGGGTGGGGACAGAGTCAACAGTACTGCTCCACTGCCTAAAGGCCTTATGAATCGGCTAATATAACTAAATCCTGCAGGACAAATCCACAGAGATCTGATTAGGTGGCCTTGACCCTTTAGGGCTGGCTAGATATGTCTGGATGGATACATTTTTATAGTCACTGCCACTGGAGCAACCGTATAATTAAGTATAATACCCTATAAACCACCAGCTCACCCGACATTTGCTTGGTGTGCCAGATGGCCAGTATGTGTGATGGGAAGATAACAACAGGAAACTCAATCATGGTAGTTTGACAAAAAGTCACATTACACCACATTACACCACAAACACTTGAGAGTAACTGCTAATGTGCCAGCTACACAGGAGATACATATCAGGAAAACTAGGCTCAAGAGGCCATCTACATATTCAAAGCCTGATCAGTGGTGTGTGTGACGTATTTTACAGTTTTACAATCATTGCCTTTGGACAGTGATTGGGTACATGGAGAAGGCAGCCGGTATGGCTGCTTGCTACCTTGTCAACCAATGCATGTTTGCCAGTTTACATTTTACTGGTCCTCCTTTGCTAAAATCCAGGAATCTGTGATGCAACCCAGTGGCCCCCACTCTAAACGCCCTCCCCTGTAAAGTGATTATGATCCCTGCTAGCATGCAACAAACCGTGATTGTGATGTCCCACAAAGACCATATATTTATTTACATGCATTTATAATTATATTATTTAAGAAAAAAGGATAAAGGGAGTTGCTGTTCAACAACTAGCTACTCCCGCTGTAGAATATTATTGTACCTCATGTAGAAAATTGACACAACTAGTGTTATTTCTGTATCTCTAGTATGAGAGTTTGCTGGTCGTAATAGATGTACGTATGTATGTTTATTTCCGTGTTATTTATTTCTCTATATCATTTCACCGACACATGGGTAAATAAACCAATACTAACAAATGTGAACACCCAGAAACCTGCTAACGCAGTAAGTTGAACTTGCTTCTGGAATTAAGCTGTGTATTATGCTAACTTCTCTTTCAATTTGCTAGTTGTAATGTCGCTCAGGGGAACTTTAACAAGTTTTACATTGTATTATGGATCTAACACCTATTTGCCTATATGCATCATTCTTTATACACAGTATACAAACAGGAATTACATATATCATTGACATTATGACTTATTTCCATGTGAAATCACAGCCTCCTTAAGTTTTTCATAGCTTTTGCAGAGAAGCCAAGACAAGATTCTTAAGTCTTGACTGCCCTCTACTGAAATATGTGCAGCTACCTACTAATGAATACTGCATTAATGGCCTCGGAAGTGGGATTCTCACTGTGATGTGATTTGCCCAGCCCATTATAACATATTAAATGCCCAATGTAACATGAGATACAAAAAATACCTTTACAAAATATATAGTGTGCAGTTACACTCAAGGATAAAGTCCTCAAAATAAAACCTTATAGCACATTTCCTGCAGCTTGAGGTCCTTGAATGGTGTTATTACAAAAAGCACTCATTGGTAAAGATGTTTTCTTGTTAATCATTGTTTACTAATAGATGCATGTGTTTCTGATCTGTTAACCCTTTTTGTGATGGTGCAGTTTTGAATTTAATGGGCACAATTGCTGGGACATTTTTGAGAAGTTTACATCAATGTCGTCAAGTAGGGGACATCAGGGAAGGAAAGGGGAGCAGAGGGATCTGGGTCCCAAAGAGGTGCTGTGTCTCCAAATGAAGGAAACTAGAGCGGTACAGAATGAAATATTGTTATCATTATACCTGCAAACTTTCCAGGTTTGATTCAGGGTCTCCAGGTGAAAAAAAATTAGCCCCATCCCTTCACAAAGCCTCTCCCCAAGGAAAAAGTAGAGTGGGGTTCAATGTAATCTTAGATTTGTTTTCTTGCAAAAAATCAGTAACACGTAGCTCATTTTGCAGACGCAAAAAAACATGAGCTGGGATCAAACAGATGTTTCTAGCTTTTTCATTAGTCAGTTACCAGCGGCATATGGTTCCCTAAACCATGATCAGTTAGTCCAACTCAGTGATCCCTTTTTTGTTCTTGTACAATATAAAGTCTGATACACGCTGCAATTATACTCCTTAACAGCACGATCTGACATTTGGGAGACACGCTGAAAGGTACTTGACTTTAAACAAATATCAACAGCTGCTAGAGTTATATGTACAGAGAAAGATACAGTCTACTGGCAAAGAAGAACCATTTGAGTCATTCAGTTTTTCTCTCCAGATCAGAAGGATCTGTCCAAATTTGGCTAAAAAGCTTTCCAGAGAGAGAGACAGAGAGAGAGAGAGCACAGGAATGTCTAGACTACTCCAATGTCTATTACTGATATGGGTATATTTTCTCTGAATTCAACTCTAGATAAGAACCATCTAGTGTGCCCATTTTTCCTGATGTAAGGACATCAAAAGCATAATGCACATGCATACCTACATACCATCTAAAGTGATACCTGCCAATTGTCCCACATTTACTCCATTTATGTCTATGCTTTGTAGGTGTTCAGAATGTTTTATGAGCATTAGCATACCTGGAAACTTCCCATGCCCTATTACCTAGAACTCAGCATCTCCTGGCATTCTCTGAGGACTCGCCGAGTTTCACCCAAGTGCCCTAACCAGTTACTTTTTTCTATGAGCAGGGGGGTCAATGTGTAGTAATGCCTGCTGCTCACTCATGTTCTGCCTGCTTCCCCCCCCATTTTCTCCTGCTTCCACTGGCAAAATACTTTTTGGGGGATAGCCTTGCCCCTATGAGTGGTTAACCCTAGTCCAATGCGGAGCCACTCCCCCAGAAGAGGGAGGGCTTCAGTTAAGTATGCTTTTGGCGATGTGGCTACGTTCTGGAGAAAAACTAGCTCTGAGTAGGGGTAGGAATAGCCTCAGATTTTAAAGTGGGGAAGAGCAGAAGGGAGTGGGCATGACTAAACAACTCCAACGTCCTGAAACAGAAGATGCTAATGTAATGCCAGGAGAAGCAGCGCTTCATCCAGAGACTCCAGGTTAATCTCCATATGTTCCCAGGTATGGGTTTGAGAGGATCACAGTGTTCTCTAACAACAAGCATTAAACCAGCGTTAAAATAACTGAATTATTATGTAAATTTGTTTTCTGTTTCTGACATGGATAAGTCAGTGAATGGTCATGATAGTTCTCTGGGGTCTTGCATATGGAACTGACCTGTGACCAGGTAACAGTGTACCTGCTTAAAGCAGCTTTTGGTGTACCAGGTATTGAATTAAGGATGTGATACGGGTCCTGGGCTAAAGGTGGTCTTACTCTTTTTTTATTCCCACACATATTAAAAAAAAATGTTTAAACGGGCACAAATTAACTAGATCTTAATACAGAAAGTACAAACTATGGCTGTGTTTCCATAAGCTGGTACCATACACAATTTTTTTGTATGTTTATCTAATTTCACTTTTGGCAGTACCCCCTTTTGATGATGAGGGCGCATGATCATTTTTGGTAATGTAGCTTTGGACTGAATGTGAACCGGATTTAGCTACCTGGTAAGATGATAGGCTAGAGTTAGATGATTCTTATTTTTGAGACTTTATTTCAAGCTAGGTCAGACAAACTGATCATTAGTTTATGGACCCCATGTGACTCACCAAAACGTGACTAACCAAAGTGTTCACCAGAGCCCTTTAAGGTGCTGCCAGTTATGTCTTATATAGCTGTCACTCTAATTTGTACTGCTGTATCATGACACAAAATATCTGCTAAACTTTAAACAAAGCCTAAGTTTTTCCTTTTTTTAATGGTCATTGCATTAAATATAAATGAATTAAATCAGCCCTTCACAATTTGTTGTTTGAGCTGTTTTGTTATTAATTTAAGAGGCACAAAAAAGGAAAAGAAAATAATTATTGGTCTTTTTCTTCTGGAAGCAGAATAATACTTCTTTCTACTCTGGTGATCAATAAGAAAATGCTTCTCATGATTCATTTTTTAAGCTCGATACAAGACGCAATTTGCTTGACAATTATGAACGATCTTTTATCTAGCGGAGCTCTGCAAGTCCTGCAATTATGTATTATTGCTTTGCGTCTTAGTCTGCCGCTGATTGGCTCAGTTATCCTGTGCTCTGTGTTTTTTCCCTCTTCCCCATAGATGTTGATTTTGGTGATCAATCCGGTGTTGTCGCTGTCTCTGTAATCAGAGTTGGATGGAAATAGTTTGGAATCGGCTTTAAGAAGTTTCCGAATAATTAGACTTGCCTCTTATCGACTTATAAACATCTACCTCCAAAAGTCATTTGCTGTAGAAGATGTTTTGATTTAGTGGTTCTAGGGTTATTAGAACTGTGAGACGCAGTTCTCTTAAAGCCCATTCTAAGAGAGCCAAACACATTACATGGACATTTTTATAGTTAAAGTTTATTATGATTTTTCTTTTACAGAAAAACGAAACAATAAAAATCATAATGTGTAGACCACAGCAGTCAATTTGCTAACACACTATGAGCAGGAAATACAAAAGAGAAAGGGGAATAAATTGGAATTACATTCTCTAGGTATCACCAACTGAAACATAGGTAATGCCAAGTTATGTGTTGCACATCACCATAGACATTTTTACACATAATTAGATAATACGCACAAGCTCATACCTCATATGATAGAAGTAAACTAAATATACCGTATTTGCTGGATTATAAGACGACCCTGATTATAAGACGACCCCCCAAAATCTGAATATTAACTTAGGAAAAAAAGAAAAAGCCTGAATATAAGGCTACCCCAAAGGAAAAAAGTTTTACCAGTAAATTTTAATTCATGTAAACTATTTTTTTTAATAAAAGCTATGATTGAGAAAAATATTTTTTTTGTTTTTATTTCTTGTATTTTCCAACCTGTGCCCCAGTTACGCACATCTGCCCCCAGGCTTGCCACTCCAATATGGCACTGTGGCCCATGATATGCCTTTTAACCCTCTATATGCCACTGTGCCCCATGGTATGCCTTTTGACCCCCTATGTGCCACTCTGCCTCCAGAAATGCCTTATACCCCTATATCCCATTCTGGCATTTAGGGAGTTAAAATGCATATTATGGGGCAGAGAGGCATATAGGGAGGTATAAGGCATTCCAGGAGGCAGAGTGGCATTAAGGGAGTTAAAAGGCATTGTATAGAGCACTCTGCCTCCAGAAATGCCTTATACCCCTATATGCCACTCTGGCATTTAGGGGGTTAAAAGGCATATTATGGGGCAGAGTGGCATATAGGGAGGTATAAGGCATTTCAGGAGGCAGAGTGCTCTATTAAATGCCCCCTTAACGCCACTCCAGAAATGCCCTATGCCCCCATTTAACACACACACACACCCTATACCCCCATTTAACTATGCGGGGAACTCTGACAGTCGGGGAAGGTCTACGCGACGGACGCAGACAACCCCCGCTGCTAGCCACACCTCCTTCCAGCTGCAGCAGACGTTGTCTACGCGGATCGCGTAGACGTCAACCCGCTGCCCCGGCAATACAGCAGGAAGCACCGGTAAGTGTGTGTATGATGGGGGGGGGTGAGACAGGAGGATCCAGGTCCCCTGCAGCGGTGTGTGGGATCTGGATCTTAGTCTCCTAATCAGACCTCTATTTGAGGTCTGATTAGAAGACGACCCCGATTAGAAGACGAGGGGTATTTTTCAGAGCATTTGCTCTGAAAAAAACCTCGTCTTATAATCGAGCAAATACGGTATAAGCATATTGTCAGTTTAGAGAAAACCAAGTTGCAAGAGCTTATTTCTGATATTTTGTGACAATATTTCTCCTGCTGCCAGTACCCACACAAGTCATTGAAAAGCAAGTGGAAAATCTTGGCCACCAGATATCAAGCATGGCATCTCTGGAGTTGCAGCCTCTTCAGCATCTGTACTTCCTTGTAGACACATTCTTAGCCAGTCTAGCTGGAACCAGGTACCATATGTATAAAATCTTGTGTAAGCTTTCATCATGATTATTACAACAATAAATTGTGACTTGCGAACCAAATGATCCTACTACTAAAAAAGAAAATGTATCCCGCAGTTTATTGACCAACGTCATCTTAACACGGTAAAAGACATGTTGGAATCATGTAATAGCCCTATTTAGCCATGTAATTGTGCACAGTGCCGGATTTGTGGGCCTGGAGCTGAAAGTTGTGATGACTTTTTTGAAAAGTACTTTATTATCTTTAATTATCTAGGGAACAATTAAAATTTGCAGTGATGCACAGGGTACCCCTAGAAATAATGTTTGAAGGTGACGTTGCACATTATATATAAAAAAATAGTCTGATGGGCACACAGAATGCAGGCACGCAATACACTTGCCAGCAGGGAGCCAAACTTGTAAAGCAATACACCCCAAGGAAGTATGAGAGCATGAGTGACCAAGAAACACCCTCCGGATTTTGTTCAAACCATAAGGGCAGGAAACCAAATTTGATGTCTGAAAACGAATGGACCAAAAAAAAACTAAAAATCCATCCAAATTGTTTTTCATCCATGAGGTACATAGTATACAGGACTGCATACCAACCTGTAATTAAGTGAATTAGAAACCCCCAAACCACCCACTTCTATATGAATTTGTGCAAGACTGTCTCCCTCCAAATATTTTTGTGAAGCTCCATATTTTAAATGCTTTGGAGCTACTAAAGGGAGACTGTTGAAGGGGACATACTGAGACATTTTGTACAATGCTATGCTTTCAACTTTGTGGGAGCAGTTTGGGGGAAGGTCCTTTTCTATTCAAGTATGACTGTGCCTCAGTGCACAAAGCAAGGTCCATACAGATATTGTTGGATTAATTTTTAATGGAAGAACTTGACTTGCCCACACAGAGCCCTGACCTTAACCCCTTTGGGCAGAGCTGGAACAAAGAATGAGAGGCAGGCCTTCTGGTCCAACATCAGTGCCTGACCACAAGTGCTCTACTTGATGAATGAGCAAAAATTCCCACAGAAACACTTTAAAATCTTGTGGAAAGCATTCCCAGAAGAGTGGAAGCTGTAAAGGAGGGATGAACTTAATATTAATGTCTATATATTTAGAATGCAATGTCATCAAAGTCCCTGTTGGTGTAATGTTCAAGTGTCCCAATACTTTGGTCCATACAGTGTATCTTATGGATACTTCCTATATATCTTTGAAATCCAACAAATGCTTTCCCTATATAAGAGTACATGTTCTATTTTAGTGTCACAGTACATTAATTCATGTTCCCGTTTATTCAGTTATTGCACCATTGTATTTCTACGAAAAATGTCGACTGCCTTTTAATTTACCTAGGAATTTGAAAATGAAAAACACAAGCCTGAAAGAACCGAGCAAAGGTTGAAAGCATAATCTAAAACCTCACTTGTATCCTGGATTTTTCACCTAAATCAGCAGGTTTCTCATGTGATAGAACTTTTAAAGTTTAATTGAAGAGTTTAAATGCGCCCTTCATTTGAAATGTTGACAATAAGGAACCACTTGTGATTGTTCTAAACTGCTCTCTCCAGGCATCTGTGAGACAATTCTATTACTAGCTGTGTCAAGCTGCAGGAAATATGACATCTTACACAAGCAGACTGTAATAATATTTGCCACTTTCTTGTACTTTCATTTTATGTGAGTATCTTTCAATCATGCAGCCTGCATACAGTATACAGGTCTAAACAAAGGACTACCACTCCACAGCACGATAAGAGTGTTTACTTGTCTTTATCTCTACCGGCAAAATTCAGTTTCGGCATATGGCTTGTCCCCCTCTTACAAGCTTTACTCAGTCTCTGCATCCCAGTAAAGCTGTAGCTCATATGCGTCATCTTCTGAACAAGCATTCCGTAGTGTTTCCTCACAGAGCATCCGTGCACACCCTCTTCCGCCCTTGTGAGGAAGTTCTTTGTGAGGCTGTTGTCAGTGGAGCTTGAACGAGGAAGAAGAAGACAGAAGGTCAGAATAATAACAATTGATTTTTTGAGGTGCAGGTGATACATCTATTTCTGGTAGCATAGGTTTTGGTCCTGGCTAGTTAATAGCTTGCCTGCCATCATGCATTGAAAGAGAAGGTGCACATATATAAAATGTTACTACATAATATTCTTAGTCTATAAAGGCCCCTGTTCCGGCGCACTCCTCCTCTTTCTTGCTGACTTCTGGTGCTTTTGATTATTATTAAGTTATATTTATTTTATTGATATGGTGGTCTCTTTGACTATCCCTTTCTAGTTTTTCTTTCCTTCCTACCTCAAGGACTCGTTGCCCCCCCTGTTTTATTTTTGTCGTTATGGAGCTTTAGGCTTCTTTTTATCTGTTGCCCCTTTTTTCACCTTGCTTTGTTTTTCCCCTTTTTGTGGTTCCCCTTTAGCCTTGTTTTGCTGTATCTCGCTTTGCCGCTCTTCTTTCTCGCGCATCGGCTTGCAAGAGAACTCTTGGCGCCCATTTTGTTGGTAACCGCTCGTTAGTCTGTCGGTGATTTTCTCACCGGGACTCGATTAAGTTGTTTTTTTAGATTTGTTTTCTGCTCTACTTAAAAAAAAATATGCTATTTTCATCATTTTCAGGGCTAACAAAGGTGAACCCTGCAGCTCATCACTGTTTGCTGTTATTCTTTCATACCGCCACCTGTTGGTCTAGTGGTTACGTACTGTGTCTTCCAAATGGGTTGTTGGTTCTATGCCCAGTGGAGGGAGACATGTTCCTATCTACCACTGAGGTGAACCTTCTGTGGTTATAAAAATAAATAAATAAGCAAATTAATAATAAACAAAAATGTTGCTAAGAGGTGCTGTATTGCATATGTGCTTATCTTATGTGCAGGGGTGAATCCATCTCTGTTTTACTTCAGATCTTGCTGAAGCAGGATTCTTAATGTCAGGTCTTGCTGAAGCAGGATTATTTTTCTAACCTGAGTGCCTCGTTAAGATATCAGTTCCCTTTTATTGTTGGGACTCATTAGCAGCTCATAGTCTGACCTGCATTTATTCAATATTGGGTATACCCCAGTTTGCAGCTATTCGAGCGATCTCCCAAGAGTGCATTCCCGATTCATTTACTGACACTCGTTTGTAGGAAGCGTGTGCGTCCACCCTCAGGAACATCTAAGGGCAAGGGTCCCAAGCTATCCTTACAGAGACCCTCTGGTTCTGAGCTGCCTACTCGCCCTCTTACTTCGGACAGTGCTTGACACCTGGCAATCAGGGGACAATTCGGCATCTGAAGATGACCGTTTTGACACTTTTCTCTGCGATCGGGATTATGTTGTGGATGGGGCGGAATATGAATGTTCTGCGGAAGATATCTTGCTGGATAGTAGAGGCAACCCCTGTTTGACCCACACACCATACGACATCCCCAATCCTCTGAGTAGTCACTCTCTAACCACCTGGCACATTATGTGCAGTTTTGGGGTCAGAAGGCTTTGGAGACTGAAGGTGGAATGCCCCGGACCCATCCTCCTAGATAAGGTGTTAGCTACACCAATTTTTGACAATTTGGTTGGTGTATTTATGGCCAGGTCGGGCAGAGATCCCTGGAAGGGAATCGAGAAGGGGTTAAGGGGAACTCAGGATATGTTGCTGGATGTGTATGACTCGATATCACGGATTCTCCTCCTGGCCGATGAAGCCATGGCTCAAGGACGTCCCTGGACGTGGCCAATGTCAGGGAATGGGCTTTGAGATCCGTCTGTCTCCTGGGAAACGCCAATACGGCAATATGCACCGAGCGGAGAAAGACAGCTCTTACCCGTATTAACCTGAAACTGTCAAGGCTGAGTGGGGTTCGGAGCGCAGCGCAGAGAGACACCGGGTGCAAGGGAGTGAAGTAAGGGCAATCCAACACACAAAGTCCAGTATCTTAGCCAAGGGTCAAAAGTCCGTGTAATCAAATAGAAGGTGCGCAGTACAACAAGGGTAATCCAAAGACAAAGTCCAGAAATCCAGCCGAGGGTCAAAGTCCGTAAATCAATCAGAAGGTTCGCAGTACAAGGGGTAATCCAAAAACAAAGTCCAGGAATCAAGCCGAGGGTCAAAAGTCCATATAATCCAAATAGAGAAATAACAGCTACAGGGTATAGGAATCCGGTAGGGAACTTGAACAACCAAGTAATGAAGTTACAGGGTTGCAGGTTTAAATAGCCCGCCTAATTGATACTCCTCCTCTCTCTGTGGCTGTCAATTAGTCCCTAACCCCTCCCCTGGCTGTCAGTGAGGTTTGGGACCGCAGGACACGCCCCACCTGACTGCCAGTAGTAGTTTGGGACCGCAGGACACGCCCCCCCTGGCTGCTAGCAGCGGTCTGGGACCACAGGACACGCCCCCCCCGCCGTACGGCTATTCCCTGCGGCTGCCGCGTGCGTCTGCCGCCGCAACGGAGACCGGGGACGCGGCCCGCGGCACGGAGATGCCGTGCCGTGAGGCCAAGGACGTGGTTGCTCGGCGGGGACGCCGCCGGGTAAGGACCTGACCGGAACGTGGCCGAGGACGCGGGCGCCCGGCGGTGTCGCCGTCGGGTGAGGACCCCCGCCGACTACCGGTAGGGTCCTGACAGGATCCCCCCCGGAGACGCCACCTCAGGGGGCGAGCAGGTGCAGGCTTGGAAGGATGTGCCAGATGGAAAGCACGAATCTTCACTGGAGCATGGAAGTTGGAGGCAGGTTCCCATGTACGTTCTTCTTGGCCATAGCCCTTCCAATGAACCAGGTATTCTATGCGTCCATACCGATGACGGGAATCCAAGATGCTGTCCACTTCGTACTCGTCTGCACCCGACACCGAGACCGGGGGAGGTGGAGGAGCTTGTGGTTTTCTTTGGTGCGTATCGGGGAACCATTTCTTGATGAGGGATACATGAAACGTGGGGTGTACGCGCCATGTGGTAGGGAGATCAAGGCGAACGGCCGAAGGACCATAAATGGCGGTAACGGTGAAAGGTCCTAGGTATTTTGGACTTAGTTTCTTTGATGGTCCTGGTAATTTGATGTGGGCAGAGGATAGCCACACTTTGTCTCCGACTTGATAAAGGGGTGCTGCTTGTCTTCTTTTATCAGCATGCCTTTTCTGATCCAGTTGTGCCTTGTGTAAGTGGGTCTGTAGGGTCTGAAACCCCTGTTGTAGGAGTTGTAGTCGATCAACAGCTGGGGGAACGGTGGCAGTAGGAGGTATGTCCACATGGAACTGCGGGTCGTACCCGTAATTAGCCCGAAAGGGCGTCATCCGAATTGAACTCTGTACCTGGTTGTTGTATACAAATTCAGCCACTGGTAACAGAGGGCACCAGTCGTCTTGGAGGTGTGACACATAGCAACGAAGGTACTGTTCCAGAATCTGGTTTATTCTTTCAGTTTGCCCATTGGTCTGGGGGTGATATGCAGATGAAAGAAGTCTCTTGAGACGTAACCCTTTACAGAATGCAGCCCAAAACCGAGATGTGAATTGCACCCCTCTGTCGGATAGTACTGTCTTAGGGATGCCGTGGAGACGAAAAATGTGGCGGATAAACAGGTCAGCGGTTTGTGCGGCGGTTGGCAATCGGTGAACAGGAATGAAGTGTGCCATTTTTGTGAGCCTATCGACCACTACCATGATAGTAGTATGTTGTTGGGATACCGGTAGGTCCACTATGAAATCCACCGCCACTTCTTCCCATGGTCGTTTAGGTATGGGTAGTGGTTGCAAGAGACCAGTAGCCTTGACTGGTTGTTGTTTGGCTCGGGCACATGTATCGCACGATTTGATATATGTTATGATGTCCCGTTTCATCGCGGGCCACCAAAAGGACCTCTTAGCCAATTCATAGGTTTTCCGAACACCCCCATGTCCAGCTAGAGGATGATCATGTACGGCGTTGAGGATGTCGGGTTTGACTTGATCCGGCACGTAAAGCTGGCTGCCTCTGTATAGGAGACCATCATTAGAGTGGAGAGGAACGTCACACACCGGAGACGGTTGAGGGGTGCTGTGGGTTCGGAGTTTCTGGAGTAGAGACGTCCGGAAGGCAAGAAAGACGCCAGCAGGGAGGATGGTGTTTTCGGCCTCTGTGGTCTTTTCTTGTTCATCGTATAACCGGGATAAGGCGTCCGCTTTTCCATTGCGGGCGCCTGGTCTGTATGTTATGTGTAGGGGAAATCTAGTGAAAAACAGTGCCCAACGAGCCTGTCTAGGACAGAGTCTGCGTGCTGTCTGGAGGTATTCGAGGTTCCTGTGGTCCGTGAACACTGTAACAGGATGTTGAGCGCCCTCCAACAGGTGGCGCCATTCTTCCAAAGCCATCTTGATGGCCAGTAGCTCGCGATCACCTACGCCATAATTGCGTTCGGCAGGGTTGAGGCGCTTGGAATAAAAGGAGACAGGGTGCAAGGAGTCCTTCTCTCCGTGTCTTTGTGACAACACCGCGCCTACTGCGGTTTCAGAGGCGTCTACCTCCAAGAAATAAGGTTTTTCTGGATCAGGCAAAACGAGTATGGGTGCAGTTGTGAACTTTTGTTTCAAGAGTTCAAAGGCATGTTGGGCTTGTGGTGTCCACTGGAAACGGTTCTGTTTGGTGGTCAACTGTGTGATAGGGAGGATGATTCGGGAGAAACTGTTGATGAACCGCCTGTAATAGTTGGCGAAACCCACAAACCTCTGTACGGCTTTGACCGATGTTGGCGTGGGCCACTGTAATATGGCTTCTACTTTTTTGGGGTCCATTTCAATGTGACCTGGGGTTATGATGAAGCCGAGGTATTCTATCCTTGTTGTTTCAAAGGTGCATTTTTCAATCTTTGCGTACAGTTGGTTCTCCTGTAGACGGTTCAAGACCTGTCGCACGTGTTTCCGGTGTTCCATCAATGACGAGGAGTACACAAGGATGTCGTCTAGGTATATTATTACGCAGGTGTCCAATAAATCCCGAAATATGTCATGGAGGAAATGCTGGAACGTGGCGGGCGCGTTACAAAGGCCGAATGGCATGACCCTGTATTCGTAATGACCATAGCGGGAACGAAAGGCCGTTTTCCATTCATCCCCCCTCCTTATACGTACTAAATTGTAAGCCCCTAACAGGTCGATCTTGCTGTAGATACACGCCCCACGTAGCCTATCCATCAGCTCAGGTATGAGAGGAAGCGGGTATTTGTTTTTAATGGTGATTTTATTTAGTGCACGGTAATCCACACATGGTCTAACTCCACCGTCCTTCTTACCCACCAAAAAAATACCAGCACCCGCAGGTGACGTTGAAGGCCTAATGAAGCCCTTACGTACACTACTTTCAATATAGTCCTTCAAAACCTTGAGTTCCGGTTCAGACAGGGGGAATATCCTCCCGAAGGGAATAGCGGCACCCGGTATCAAATCAATCGGACAGTCATATGTCCTATGAGGTGGTAATTGTTCCGCTTCCTTTTTATCAAAGACCTTAGCGTAGTCCTGGTAGGGTATGGGTATCTTGGTTGACGGGGTGGACACGGTGGATGAAACAAAGTGGGGTGTAGGTGAACGGGCATCGAGAAGACAGTGCCGGTTACAGTGAGGAGAGGAGAATGTCAGCGCACCAGCAGTCCAGTCAATACAGGGGTTGTGACGGCGAAGCCACGGTAACCCCAGAATTATGGGAAACAAAGGAGACGGTGCCAGGTTGAAACATAGAGTCTCTTGGTGTCCGGTCCCAACGGTGAGGGAGACCGGTATGGTTTCGTTGGTTACTGGGCCTGACTTCATAGGGGTGCCATCCACCAGATGGATCGTGAGTGGTTGTGCCTTGGATTGGGTTGGGAGACCTGAAGCACGTGCCAGCGCAAGGTCCATGAAGCATTCGCTGGCTCCGGAGTCAATGATGGCCTTCTGCTGGATCCTTTTTCCGTCCCACTGTAATGAGACAGGGATGGATAAGTGGCTAGACAAGCCCCCAAACAATACAGGATACACAGGTGGAGAACGCTTACCTCTGGAGGCTAAGGCAGGGCACTGGTAGGAAGTGTGGCCCGGGCCTCCGCAATAGAGGCAGAGGTTAGCTTTCTTTCGTCTTTCTTTTTCTGCTTCGGGTAACGGCCCACGAGCCATACCTATCATCATAGGTTCCTCTGTCGTTGCTGGAGCAGAGGCAGGAGTAGTATGAAAAAACGGTGTAGGACGGAGAGGACCAGTATTGGCGGACCGTTCCGAACGCCGTTCCCGAAAACGCCTGTCCATCTGTATCACCAGTTGAGTCAGATCCTCCAGGGTCTCTGGTATGCCTACCCTGGCTAAATCGTCTTTCAATTGTTCAGAAAGGCCCAAGCGAAACTGATGCACAAGGGCTGGTTCATTCCATTGAGTTTCCACAGCCAACCCACGGAATTCCGCTACGTATTCCTCCACATGCCTCCTTCCTTGCTTGAGGACTCTCAGACCGGTCTCCGCTGTGGCGGTTCTGTGAGGGTCATCATATAAGGCATCCAAGGAGCGTCGGAAGTCCTCCCAGTTATTCAAAGACGGGTGATCCGCCTGCAGAAGGTGGTGAGCCCAAGACATAGGGGCTCCAGTGAGCAAAGAAATGACGGTTCTCACTTTTACGAAATCCGTGGCATAGGCCCTGGGTTTAAGGGCAAACAGCAATTCACAGGTGGTAATAAACGCTTTATACTTAGAGCGGTCCCCGGAGAACCGGTCAGGGAGCGGTACGTGAGGGTCAGGTGCCTGTGCGGCCATAGCGTCGGCAAGAGGAGGAGGGACAGGAGGCGCAGGTGGAGCCGCTGCTATGGGAGCTGCTTGTAGGGCTTGCACCTGGGCTTGCAAGGTTTGTTGATTATCCTGCAGCCCTTGCATGGTGTGAGCCAAAGTTGCAATCTGCTGCGTGAGCGCCATGAAGGCATCGGTGACTCCTGCAGGCTCCATATGACTTGGTTGTTATGTCAAGGCTGAGTGGGGTTCGGAGCGCAGCGCAGAGAGACACCGGGTGCAAGGGAGTGAAGTAAGGGCAATCCAACACACAAAGTCCAGTATCTTAGCCAAGGGTCAAAAGTCCGTGTAATCAAATAGAAGGTGCACAGTACAACAAGGGTAATCCAAAGACAAAGTCCAGAAATCCAGCCGAGGGTCAAAGTCCGTAAATCAATCAGAAGGTTCGCAGTACAAGGGGTAATCCAAAAACAAAGTCCAGGAATCAAGCCGAGGGTCAAAAGTCCATATAATCCAAATAGAGAAATAACAGCTACAGGGTATAGGAATCCGGTAGGGAACTTGAACAACCAAGTAATGAAGTTACAGGGTTGCAGGTTTAAATAGCCCGCCTAATTGATACTCCTCCTCTCTCTGTGGCTGTCAATTAGTCCCTAACCCCTCCCCTGGCTGTCAGTGAGGTTTGGGACCGCAGGACACGCCCCACCTGGCTGCCAGTAGTAGTTTGGGACCGCAGGACACGCCCTCCCTGGCTGCTAGCAGCGGTCTGGGACCGCAGGACACGCCCCCCCGCCGTACGGCTATTCCCTGCGTCTGCCGCGTGCGGCTGCCGCCGCAACGGAGACCGGGGACGCGGCCCGCGGCACGGAGATGCCGTGCCGTGAGGCCAAGGACGTGGTTGCTCGGCGGGGACGCCGCCGGGTAAGGACCTCCGCCGCCGACGGGTTGGGACCTGACCGGAACGTGGCCGAGGACGCGGGCGCCCGGCGGTGTCGCCGTCGGGTGAGGACCCCCGCCGACTACCGGTAGGGTCCTGACAGAAACTAATTGAGCTGGCTCCTAAGGAACTGGGACCAAAATCGGATGGTCTTTTGTTTGGGAGACCTTTTATGAAGGATATTCAGAAACATGTCAATCTGTTTACTTCGCTCAACAAAGCACTGCTTTCCCTTCCAAAGGTTTTTTGTCACAAGGGTGTTTTTGGACAGTCTGAACATCAAGGGGGGCGTGACGCAAGCCGATTTTGGCCTGGAGGCCCCAGACAACCTATATCCAACAACCTACCAACCACTTCCCAGAATACTCGTCACGAGATTCATCGTTCCCCAACCAGAGGGGTCAGTTCAGAGGTTGGAACACTAGAGGACGTAGAATTTCTTGTTTCCCAGCCAGTAAGTCAGTCTCTGAAAGTTCCTCATTCTATGATTACTGTGGGGAGGATTGCATTTTTTCCCTGGGTTTGGCAAATCCTTACATCAGATTCTTGGGCCCTTCAGACATCCCAAGGGTATGTTATAGAATTTTTTCACAGAACCGGTTCAATATGTCAGACCTCTGTCCATGGTGATGTCTCTAGACCAGCAGCTTCTGATAGATGTGCAGATTCAATCGTTATTCGGCAAAGGCGCTGTGGAGTTGGCACCATCAGGAGACAGATTTTTCAGCAATCTCTTCCTGGTCAAGAAAAAGTCAGGATAGTTCCGTCCAGTGATAAATCTCAAGGACCTCAATGGTTTTGTAGTTTATTGTCATTTCAAGATGGGAGGGATCCAGATGCTCTGCGATTACCTACAAAAAAGCAGTTGGTTAACGGTCTAAATCTCAAGGACGCATAATTGACGGTTCCGATCATGACCGAATGTCGACGTTTTGCAAATTCACCTGTCTACCATTCGGCCTGAGTTCGACGCCATGGTACTTCACAAAATTGCTGAAACCGGTTATGTCACGCCTCAGGGGCAAAGGTTTCAGATGCATAGTCTACCTCGACGACCTGTTAATCTTCTGCAACAACGCCTCCAGGATTATTTATTAAACATGATGTACCGTTCAATTATTGGAATCATTGCGTTTTGTGATAAATGGTGTCAAATCGGCTCTGGGATTCAAAATCGATTCGAGTCAATGCACTCAGCGATTACCACGGACGACAATCACGGCCATCAGAAAGGAACAAGCAGTCCGCTTGGAGTATATTTCCCTTCGTCACCTGGCACGGATGGTTGGGTTCTCTCTTCGTCAATCCAGGCAATTTTTTTAGGCCCTCTACACTATCGAGCCATACAGAGGCTGAAGGCATCTTTTCTTAGGAAATTGCCATCTTATGATCAGATGATTCCCATCAAAAACGGAATTGAATTGGTGGATTCGCCATATGGAGGCGTGGAATGGCCCGGCCATATTTGGACGTCCCCAGAGTTCGTTCTGGAATCGGATGCGGGCCTCTGGCGTTGGGGCGCATCATGCTCAGAGGGAGTGACAGACAGACCATTGTCGGCGGCGGAGGACGGTCTGCACATCAACTGTCTGGAGTTGATAGCAGGTTTGTTCGCCATTCGCAGCTTCGCGAACCATCTTCAACTTCTATGAGG
The DNA here is from genome assembly GCF_027358695.1 of Spea bombifrons. Lineage (NCBI taxonomy): Eukaryota > Metazoa > Chordata > Amphibia > Anura > Pelobatidae > Spea > Spea bombifrons. Next base: position 69,898,512 of record NC_071088.1, on the reverse strand, counting down.
GTTTTTGGTGTTGGACCTGTTCACCTTCTGGGTTAAATTTTCGTCTCCCCAACCTCTTCAGTTGGCTATAGGACCCGGATTGTGTGGCGGTGGACCCATTTATTCAGCTGTGGCCTCACCAAGGGGAGTATCTGTTCCCCCCTGTTTGCCATGATCATTCATCAGGTTCAACGACCGGAAGTGTCCATCATTCTAGTTACTTCATTGTGGCAGAGCCAGGCTTGGTTCCCCGATCTTTTAGACCTGACGTTCAAGGACCCATTACTTCTCCTGTGGGATCTGCTAGGGAATCGACTTTGGTGGGTTCACGTTTACACCGGAAGGGTGTTACCTTTTCGGTTTTCCTTAGGACTAAATGTGCTTCTACATCAGTGTCATATCATTTATCCTACATTCAGCTGATTGGTCGCCGGAAGATATGTTTGGCACCTTTTATTTTCCTCCTGTTCCTCGCATGTCGTTTTCCTTATTTTCGGAGCAAAGTATGAAGCCTCCTGTCATGTAGTAAAATTGAAGATTATGCTAGCTTTAGTGTTAATTTTAATAATGACAGGAGGCAAATATTTTTCCCCTGGCCGATATGTTTTTTGGGTTGTGGGTTGCTTTGTTGGGCGATCTGTTTTTAACCCCTTCACGACAAAGCCCGTACATGTACAGGGTCACAATGCACTGCATTGGTGATAAAGCCTGCACATGTACGGGCTGCTATTAAATAACTGCATTGCAGCGTTTTCGCCGCGATCGGCACCTTTGCGGGATCCACAGAAGCCTCACAAGTGTGGCTAAAACAGAGTTTAGGAAGCGATCAGCAATCACTTCCTAAGCATAATTGGTGTTGCTGACATGCCTCAATATCGAGGCATGTAAGTAACCCAACCCCCTACCCTGATCGCCTTGTGATTGCTCCGAAGAGCAACCACAAGCACCATCAGTGGATGGTGTTGCTGCCACTCATAAGATGGTGGCTCCAACTGTCATATGTCAGATATGAGTTCACAGAGGGTCTATCAAGGTACTGCATTCAACCATGCAGGTCCATGGAGCCCAGCTAACCAATCACAATGTGATTAGTAAAATAAAAAATAATAAAACAATAATAAAATATCCCCCACTGTCACAAAAAAATTGAAATACCCTGGGGTGTCTAGTATAGGATTGATGGGTTAAATTGCATTGGCTGGCTTCAAAGATACCCGAAATAGCATGAGGCAGAATGGCCAGATTTCAAGAAAAAATGGTTTTGAAATAGCAAAAAACTACTTGTAATTATTGCCCAATAACCAAAAAAAAACATAACAACATTGGGTATTTCTAAACTCAGGACAAATAGTAGAATCTATTTAGCAGTTTTTTTTCATTAGTTTTTGCATATGAGTAAAATATTTTTCAAATAAAAGTGAGAAACATGTCTTTTTTTAACAAAAAATCACCATATTTATATTTTTTATAGTAAATTATATGATAAAAATAATGGTATCTAAAGAAAGCCGTGCTTGTCCTGAAAAAACCAATATATAATGTGTGTGGGTGCACAAAATGAGAAAATAGGCGGGGAGTGGGTCGTGTCAAGACCCTGCTCCCGAGATCCAGAGGATTCGGTATTGACCAAACCCAGAGTTCCCAGGTATGGTTATAAGATTTTTTCTTCTTCTTTTTTTTTCTTCTTCTATTAATAAATGTGTAAAAGCACTGCAGCTGGAGTCTGAGAGGCTATTTCCTAATCAGCAACATTTACACAAAAGCGTTATGGAAGCGTTATACCTAAAAGCGTTGTGGAAGAGAAATTCATAATATGATTCAAGACTTCATCAAGTCTAGCCCATTCCGCAATTAGGCAATGTTTCACGCATGCTTTTTTTAAAAACATAGATGTATTAGTGAGATCCAAAAAACAACCATTTTTACCATTTTTGATAACTCATATTTAACTCTTTTCATGAAAAAATAACTCAAAGCTACAGAACCAGGAATCATGACATGATCAAATTTCTTTAACATGGACACGTCAAAAAATTAAAAAGTTATAAAAGAATAAAATAAATAAAACATTTGTAAGGAAAGGAGGAAGTAAAATGCATTACATAAATTTAGATGTATTACAGTTTAATAACACATTTAACACATTATGATATAATTGTCTTAATTGCCTGCGCTTAAAGAAACATGTTAAATCCTTGCAAGTTTTTTTTAGTAACTAGTAGACTATAAGAGAGTGGTGGATGGACGTTGCACATCAGGTAGGTTCATTTATATTACTATATAAACTGTGATATACTGTTTTTGTAATGGCTCAATATCTACTATTCATTTAACTGTTAATCCCTGAACTCACCATTGTATTGATCATTGTATTAAATATCCTCAAATCATTATCATTTCATCCTGTAAATAACATACATTGATTTTGTTAACTTTTTTGCAAGTGTATTTAATATTCTTGCTCTGTTTATTATTTTGTAATATATTCTGTCAAAACTGTCAATTAAATTTTATACACACTTTGGGAATTAGTGTACATTTTTACAGCTTTGCATTCACATTTGAAGACACTCAGTTTTCTTTTATAAAGCACCTTTTTTTCAGATCTCTGTTATGACAAAATATAGGTTGACTCTCAGTGCCGCTAGTCTTTCTCGGGTCGCCATGGCAACAGGACAACAACTTGAATATGGTCACTAACGTGCCGTATTTCCATTTGCCACCACTAGTTGACACCTGACATTCTGCTATTAACGGGTTTTATCAAAGAATTAAGGCTATAGATATTTGGTCATTATGTTAATTATTTTGTTTTATGTCTTTCTTTTTGTACTTTTGTAAGATTATGAGATGAAGGACAATGTGGTTGACCATGAACAGGTGGTTTAGCTTTTCAGAACATTAGCACAGATTTCAAGACTAGCACAGTGCTAAAGTATGGCATAGTTTTTGTGGATACCCTGAAGGATAGACTGCAGTCGTTTTTACCTACAGTTCAGGCTTTGTAACATATTGAATTCTTGTCTCTTTTCTCTGGTTTATGACAAAATGAGTACCGCTGAGTTGTGTAGTTTTTCCCTATTATGTTTTATTAGATGTCTTTTTATTAAAATACTTGAAGTTGTGCTTGTGGCATCCCTGCTTGTAAAACAATTTTCAGAGATCAACTCTGATGCCTAATGCACACAGACCTGCAGATCTGCCGACGGCTGGATTGATTTGCATATATCACATTGCTAAATAATTCAGCCTAAATAGATTAGCTTGTTATGTTGCTGGCAGAAATCATTTCCAAAGGCACTGTTACTGAACCAACTATAGAGATTACTAAACTGGCATTTCCTGAGTTAGCAACCTTAATGTGACCAACAGCTAAAGTTAAAGCTAAATCAGGAGCCAATGCATCTAAATAGTTTTTAACCACAAAGGGAAGTGCTCAAATTTAAAATATAGCAGTGTTTAAAATAATAGTTTTAAATAAAATGTAGTATTGAAGAATAAATCCCTTTCCAAACTGTCTAAACAAATGGTAGTTTACTGGTAGAGCGTGTGTGTGTTTCTGAAATGACCGATCGCGCCATCGGGCATTCCCTTCCGGGTAGTGTCACTGCTGGCATCACCCGGAAGGTCACCGGAGGAGAGGATATCCCATGCAGGGATAACCGATCACAGTGTGATTGGTGAAGGGGGATCGCAGGGAGGAGAGTGAGAAACCATGTTTCTAACTCTTCTCCCATGCAGAAAAATAAAACAAAGAAAAAAAATGGTTAGTGATTAAAAAAAAAAAAATCACTAAAATAGTACAATAAATAATAAAAAACAATAAAGTGAGCTAAGTGATGTCATTGTGGCATTAATAACATGTTCAAGAGGTCCCCAAGAGGACCTCTAAAAAAGAAAATTAAAAAAAACCCCTTACATTCCATTGCCCTAACACAACATCTAAAAAGTATAACACTCCTGTTAGCCTAGGGCTTCACTAGGGCTTCACATACTTTTTCCATACCACACTGCAAATGTTTGAATGATGTTGTCCTTGTCCATGATTCAATATGGACAAGAACAATACAATAATTTATGTATCTTAAGTTAAAACCGACTGTCTTTGTTCATTGTTGTAACTTAGATGACGACCATATTGTATTTTAAGACAAATTTATAGATAATACCGTATTCGCTCGATGACCCTGATTATAAGACGACCCCCCAAAATTTGAATATTAATTTAGGAAAAAAAGAAAAAAACTGAATATGAGACTACCCTATAAGAAAATAAAGAACAGATTGATGGGGTGTGATTTGGCACCTTAGTCCATCTATACAACTAAATATCCTTACTTACTTATTATTATTACAATTTATTTATTCTGTAGCAATATTGCAATGAGGAAGGACACAAAATTGATAATAACATAAGGGGCACACATTAGGTATACAGGTACACAAGAAGAAGAGGGCCCTTCTCCTACAAACTTTATCCTTATCTTATCCCCCAAACCTTCTCATACTGTTGTATTTCTCTCAGGTGGTACTGAGTATTTGCGCATAGGCGTGTAGAAGTAGAGTCCCCTAGACAAAGATAAAATTAAATGGGAACACACACATGTTTTAAAATTAAGAATACCTTTTCAAAACACACTGACCCAATACTATACCTGTGGTAAACATAAATTTGCTTTTATTTGGATTATACCTATTTTTTTGCAAAGACTGCTGTTGTTCCTGAGATGGTCAACTGTATCCCTGATTTGGAGTAAACCTTTAACATCTGAGCACCTCGAAGTTAATTATTTATGGAAACTAGACTAAGTTGGCATCGCCTTGCTCATGGCTTATTGTTAATTAGCCAGACAGACATTCTGATTAATGAGTGTCTTTGTATGACATCACAAGCCTTATGATCAATACATTGGTGAAACCTCAGACACGAGAACAAGGTTTTTTCCCCCAACGGTTTTCCTAGGGAGAAAGGCTACATGCTTTGTTCCCCCAGCTCTAATGATGAAATCACCTTATCAACAAAACATATTCAACGTAATAACATAGAAAGTCGAATCAGCAATCGAAATATGATGCTGATCACCATCCACATAAGTTTTGCCATCCCTGGCTCACAATTATCCATCTTCTGCAAGCAGAACTGGATCTCCTTAAGCTATGTGTCCACTTGAATGGCTGTTGTGTTGCTTGCCTGAAACATCAGGTTGCCTCTTTGATCATTAAATAAGGTCAAGATGTTTTCTCAACAGTTATCCCAGACGTTAAACTATTCTTGAAACTCAACTACTTAAGCCTTTATTAAATCATTTTAAAAATAATTATTGTTTTGTGAGCATTTCGTAAAGATCTGCTTCATTATTTCAAAAAGTTCTCCTTTTGGGTATTCTTGTCAATAGCTATTTGTTTTGATTAAAAAATTGGTTTAATACGTTTTATGCCAACATTGACACGGATAGATTAAATCTGTGAGGAATTTAGGATGCTGGCAGATTACTTAGGGGCCACCTTTACCCAAAAGAGCTTAATATAGGAGCACCAATATGGCTGACTCTAATTTGTCTGGCCTTGATAACATTTTTGCTTGTTTCATAATGTACCTCTGATAGGCTTTATACCTCTGTGTCACATTTTTGTATACACTGCATATTCACCCACTTTTCCTTAGCACACCTGGATTTGGCCTCCTTCTCCATCTATTTGCACATATCCGCTCCATCAAATGGTGTAGAAAATAAAGGGTTTGAAATCAACAAGATTCACCTGGTACTCTAAGGGTGGTGGAGGTAACAGGTCACATTTAATTCCAGGTAATGATAAGACAACTTTTACTTGGCAAAGAAAATAACGGAAGCATGGTATAATTTTCACGTGGAAACAATAGAACAAAGCAAGACATCAATTAAGCTTTGCAGTTTCCAATTTGCAAGCAAAAAAGTTCCAATTACCACTCTAAATTCCAGCTTCCACCGCAGCAATAAAGACTCCGCTACATATCGAAAAGAGCTTCTAAAGTACCAGATAATCCCGATAATTTGCAAACACCTTTACTAATATGAGGCTATCTTCCCCACACGATTTAAAAGGAAATAAAGAAAAGTTGTAGCTCCCTTCGTATGAGACCCTAGAATACCAATCTTTAGCAAGCCTGAACATTTATCATGAAACAGCCGGCTTTTATGTATACTTTATAATGTTTTCAAGAAGGAAGCAAGAAAACAAATCCAATGGAATATTAATGCAAAAAGCTTCAAAGCAAGAGTGTTTGCAAAGAGCTTAAGGGACACATGTCTGGAGTCTTCACATTAATTTTGTAAGAAATCAGTTTTGCATCTTACTGATTTATCCTTTCAAGATGGGCAATACAATATATATTGAACAAGAAAAAATGAAATATTTTTAAGGGTTATTTACTAAAATGGGAGTTTGCTAGAGTTGGTGTTTCCATTGAGATTCTCCAACACAAGAGTTCAGCTTGGCCTGGATGAATTGTTCAATCTGTGAAGTGAATTGGAAGAACTTTACCGATTAAGCTATACATTAGAACTGAAATTCAATGACAAACAATATTTCCAAATAGACAATATGATGCTTTCCAATTAAAATGCATCCACTTTCCCAATAATCATCTCACATAGTACTGAGAAACAGAACCACCAAATAGAGATATACAGGAACCATTTATAAAAATAATAATAATAATAATAAAAAAGAGCAGTATTTCCAAAACGATGAGAGAATGTTTCTATTCATCAGGGACAGTATAAACTGTACTGTGTATATAGATAATAATAACAAGCAATTCAGTGTGAGCAGTGGATAATGCATTGGTGGACTCCCCCCATGTATTTGCATAAGAACAAATGTTAATTAAAAGGTGATATGCATTAGAGTGCACATAATGGTTGGAGTGTTCCTTAAGTACATTACATTAAACAACTAAAGCACAAATAGAGTAGAGACACATTGTTTTTTGTAATGTCTACGTCATCCTTATCCTTTAATTAACCAGTGAGAGAGCAGGATTGCTACCTGGTTTTCCCACTGCGTCACTGAAGAAGCCTAAACATCACAACACACCTATTCAACAATTCCCAGCAGAAAAAAGCTGAACGGAAGGAACAGAAAAATAAGAAAGTTACAAAACAATATTGTTTCCCTTTTGTCTCCTGCGGCATCCATTCTAGTTTCCATTGCTTTTTTCTCTCATTTCCAGCATTCCTTTTCATCCTCTATCCAATACAATGTTTACTCTTTGCTTTCAGCAACAACATTTTGTCCACATCATCCTTCCATACTTAACCAACTTATTTAAGCATCTCTTCCACCCATTTTAAATCACTTTAATCACTAGTTTAACACTTAACTTCACTTCTAGTGGCTTCATTTGTAGAAGAAGGACAACTGTAATCTTAATTCTGTGAACCATACTAGAACAAATGTTAGAGGGCATTTCACAACCCAACAATGCCATTCTAGAGGTACCACATAATGCAATCAAGGTGGCATAAGCAGGCTCCAGCTCTTCCCCATGACTCACCATACAACTTATATTTCTATGAGACCTTATCTACCCAAATCAAATCAAAGTCAGACAAAGCAAAAATGAAATTCAGCAACAACATTTATAAATATCAAATATATGTGTATTTGGATATTGCTAATACTTAGCTACATTACATTAAAGATATATAAAAGATTTATCAATTTTGGGCAACAGTAATATAGCTTTCACACTGTTTTAGTTTTAATCATAATTTTCAGGTATCCAACATGTTATACGTATAGTGTTAGATTCTTCAATATATTTCCTGTCAATTTCAACACTGAATTCTAATACATAAAAAATATTTGGCAGTTGAGGGTTAATTTTTGGGGGGATGAGAGCAAAAATGATTCCCCAGGCAGTAATGCAGAAAAAAGCAAATGATGGTTTTATCAATTGTAAGACCCTGTACTATCATGTACAGAAAACGCAAGCAATTTACTGAGTCTTGAACACAAAAGCATGTACTGTCAGTACAATGACGGCGCTATGATAGCTTTTCATTTTGCTTGTGTCCTCCCCCCACTCTCTCTCAGCTTCTTCAGTTCTTTTATGTTTTTTTTTCCCTTTTTCCAAAGAAAAGGAGTTGGAATCGATACAACTCACCCCCCCATCACCTATTCAACAATATCCATACAGTTTGTTCAGTAGGAAAAGCGGTCCAATTATGCCATGTCGGTCAATTTTGGGGTTATGGATGGAATAGACAAAACAGAACATGGTATTTAAAATGAAACATCTGTATTAGAAACTAATTTAACTTCTTTTGTGGCAAGAGATCTTTCTACCACACTCTTGAAAACCTATTTTTGTCCCTTTTTGACGTTGTTGAAAATCTGATGATCATGATGCTTGCCTATACATTAGAAAACTCATATACCATTTATGTAAGGTTATTATATAATAAAGTCATTATTATATAATTGCTTTATTATATAGTAATATATAATAAAGTAATTCTTACTACCAACCAGTAAAAAAAGCATATAAAAATGTGCCAAAATATTTCAACTCTACGACTTCTAAGGTCAACCGTCCTGCATACATAAGGAAACTGAATGCATACACAACGTGACCCTACTTGAGAACTCCAGTTGCTTAACTCTGCACTTTATTTACTAATAAGTGATTAAGGGGAGATGAGTCATGTCAGCTCACTAAAGGAAAGACAGTTAGCCCTGCGTAATGCTTAGTTAAATCTTAATACATTATCTTAATATCCTCCATTAACTGCAATTCTCTGCATCCTTCCATTCAACCACTGCCTTATCCATGTTGCTTTTCTAACATCTATTCTCAGGCTCTTATGTAAGTAATGGGCCTTCATATGGAAACAATACTATGCACCTGCTTGTTTTATTATATTAGTTGTTCAATTAAAAAAATAATTACGCACTTTGCCAAGATCTCCCTGAAAGTAAAACAACTCTGTTGCTAAGTCTAAATTCAAATATTTAACAATTCTTTTAAAAAGGCTTCCATTAATATATCTACCATTGATGCCAAAAATCAGTGTACATACTGAGGAAATTGGAACAAAATATTAATGCTAATACATAAAGGAATTTAACAAAGTACAGGAGGGATGTTTATTTCAAAGGAGGAAAAATGTTAGAACAGGAGGTCATAATCTAAAACAGAGGCTTAGAGTAGGGTGACCAGACGCCCCAGGTTTCCTGGGACAGTCCCCAGATTAAGGACACGGCCCCCAGACAAATTATATCCCCTGTCATGTCCCAGGATGCAGGGCCGGATTAACTTCCGCAGGGGCCCTGCTGCTTACCCATGCTCTTGTACCGCCCAGGGCAAGCAGGAACCCAGTGGAGTCAGGTGAATGTATGTCGCATCACATGACCCTGCTCCATTCCTGCTTCCCCTGGGTGGTACAGGAGAAGTGCTCACACAGAGTTCGAGCAACACAGAGGAAAACAGTGCCCCTGAGGAAGTCTGCAACCAGCACAGAGCAATCTGCAGTTCAGGTACGGAGGTTAGGAGGGTGTATGAATGTAGGGAACCCTAGAGGAGTTCCTTAAAAATACAGGTGGAGACCGGAAAGCAGGAAGCAGGCTGAGGAACAGGAGCCGGGTCTGGTATACAAGGGGTTAAACTTGAACACGCCGGGTCTGGTACACAAAGGGTCAATCTCAGTGTCTTTTCCTTAAAGTCAGGTTATGTATGCATGTCAGCATACATTGTACTTTATTGAACACAAGCTATCCATGATCAAAGGGAGAAGAGTGATGGACCAGATTTGGGTCACCTAATATTTTTTATTTTAGGAAACTGTATTTGTTGTTCATCTATTTGTTCCCATTGTTCAAGATCAATGTTCATTAATGCTTTGCAGCTCATAGACTACATAGCCTAGAAATCATGTGAAATACCATAAGCATTAATGTGCTAGGTCCACGTTTTCTGAATTTCCTTCAGTAATATTTATACCTTATAATACTACAGCACGTTTAACCCCCTTTTGCAAATCCTTTGACTATAATACATAATTCACCAAATTCCTGTTTACTAATTTCATGGCAAGGAGAAAGGGCACATTTTCTGTTCAGCAAACTGAATTTCATTATGCGTAGATATTTGTGTGTAGGATGCCATCAAAGTATTTTTTTTTACCATACAATGCACTTCTATGTATTTTGTTTGCTTAATTTCTAATAAACTCTGAACAGGTTAATGCAATTATTCTCAATTATTTTCTAGAATTCCCAAGAGCACAGGTTTCTGGTGTTTGAAAAATGTATAATCCAGTATCACAGCTGGAGATCTTCACAAAGCACTGTCAGAAATATTTTTCAACTAATAAAAATCATTGAATTATTCATTTCTTTATTACTGCCACAGGGCATTTCGTCCATGTAAACAGCATTCAAAAATATCTGCTAATGACATCAGCAACAATCAGCCAATGGCAAAGCTTCCTAAGGGAAGTTGTTTGGGAACTCTGTTGTTATTAGAGTAACAATATCAGATGCATAATAGTGTGCCTTGCCAATAAACACTAAAACATGGTAAATGTTTGCCCACCGCCCAGTAAAGAATACTTAAATTGGATTTCCCAAAATGCAACATTTTATTATATCTATACAGTAGATAAACATATGAAATACTAAACCCCCCCATATATATATATATGTATTAAAAAAGGTTAACTTAAATGCCTCGTTTTGGTTGAAAGTTGTGATGTGACAGTTCCCCTTTTAACATCGTATTGTGTGAATGTGCATGGTTATTCTTCCCACTTATGCTATTTTGTTTCTGTTGTTGACTTGCTTATTGTTGGAAGGACGTTGGAAGGAGAAGCAGAACATTTCAGTAGAGGAAATTGATTAGATAATTCCAGAAACATACTGAGGATTAAATTCAGCTTTCACACATTGACCAGTTGCTGAACAATGCCATGCACATTGCCACCTGCTGGATATATGGATCTGCACAATAGGTTCTCATGTTTTTGCCTGCTGGTGGCCACAGTGGCAATAAAGGTACATGGAGGCACCATCAGGCACTGGGCCACTGGGTATTTGCCATTGATGTGAGGATGGCCAGTCCCAGCTTAGATACTGCTCACTCAGCTACAAGTTGCTCCCAGTCTTAGCTTCCTTGAGGTGAACTTTTAAATTAAATATCTCCAAAACAAGCTATGGATATTCTCAATGACTTCATTCTCCATTGCTAAAAAAAGACATCGACAGTTCCACTTTAAAGGAAGTGTTTGTCGTACATTTTATATGAACATGCAATAACAATGAGATCTTATCTCTGCAGGAGAAAATTACAGAACACAAAACATGATTCTCTTACTTGCATAGGAGAAGTTTAAATATTCATACTGCTTTGAAGTTTCAAAATTTAAAAACTTGCTGAAAGTCAGAACTACCTTGTGCTAAAAATGAGACAAAATAGCAATTAAATCTTACTGATGAGGTATTCTGAAAGGATATTTTGTACTGGAACTATGCAAATTGCCATCAGAAAATCTCATTAAATTAGAGAAATGAAAAAAAGCTTTCACCTGTAATCAGTGATGTAGAATTGATGGTGGAGTAGGAGATACATGCAAGTGTCAGTGTGTTTTTGCTGCTAGGCCAGTCACTGCACTTAATAAGAACATATTCATTGTGTGGCATTTTCTATCTTTGTTAATGAAGAATTGTTCATCTAGTAGACTGGGAAATGTTTTCATTATTGGCAGTGAATTGTTTTCTATGGTTATAGAGTAGAAAAGCGCATATTTATTTCCTAGTTTTAATATAATTCTCATGCTAAATGCAGCACTAAGTTGGTTCACGCACGGTTGCTAACCTAGTTCCAGAGGACGACTTTGCAAAAGTAAAAACTAAAGGATATTACTGCTTATCTGGGGCAGAATGAGGAACATTGGACTGTGTGAGATATTGGGTATCCCACAAAAAAATAACATAGAAACAGACGCTCTGGGTGATAGCCTACATTGAGGTAAATTGATATGCTAACGGTAAAAGACCATATAAGTTAATACTAAATATGTACTTATTGTGTGTAGGAAAGAGTTAGCCATTAGCAGTTAGAGCTGCACCAGGAAGTATGAAAACTGTTAACATGTATCCCAAACATTTCAGATGTCCAAATAGGGACACCTATATTGGGGGTGTGGCTAGAGAAGAAAGTGTGTGAGACTATAGTAGGAGTGGGCTGGGCTGTAAGCATGAGTGGGTGGTACTGTGGGTGTGGCCACCCATCTTACATGACGAGGAACCATGTGGCACTTGCAAAGTGGCCACGTTGTTGTTGCAGTGAAGCACATGGCTACGATGTAAGTACCTGAAACATTAGGCATGGTTTTTCTTCCCACTTATGCTACTTTGTTTCTGTTGTTGACCTGCTTATCGTTGTAAGGGCGATGGAAGGAGAAGCAGATCATTACAGTAGAGGAACATTGACCAGTTGCTGAAAAATTCCATGCACATTGCCACCTGCTGGATATATGCAGCTGCACAGTAGCTCATGTTTTTGCCTGCTGGTGGCCACAGTGAAAATAAAGGTACATGGGGAGGCACCATCAGGCACTGGCCCACATTGCAAAGTGGCCGCATTGTTGTGGCAGTGACACACGTGGCTACTATGCAAGTGCCTGAAACATTATTTTATGTATAAACCAGAACTTTGTGTTTTAAAGAGAGTTCTGATTGATACCTCTATCTGGGTTATTATTTGGCCCCACAATTATACACTTATGTCCTTAAGGATGATTTCATCCTTGCATTTGTGAAAAATAAATAAATATTACGTTAAAGATGACACTATCATTTGCATAGAATTGTTGAATGGTTCCCAGATTTACATGACCATGAAATTATCTTGCTTTAGATTATCTTCTTTATTGATAAAGTACTGTATTTGCTCAATTATAAGACAAGTTTTTTTCAGAGCAAATGCTCTATATTCATGCTTTTTATTTTTTTCCTAAATTAATATTTAGATTTTGGGGGGTCGTCTTATATTCAGGGTCGTCCTATAATCGAGCAAACACGGTAATAACTCCAAGAAAACAATCATAATTACATCTGGCATACTTCTAAGTTGTACTGAACTGTTTCAAGATGTGGGCCTTTAGGGTACTAACACAAGTGCATTCAGTCATGCCAAGAAAATCTGCATGCAATGTACTATCCCACACACACTTGAATAACATCGGTTCTCTACATGAAATTGTGACTTGAAGTGTACAACTGTCTGCACCAAAGAGCTAACCGACCCCTCTCCATCGAAACAATGGCAAATTGAAAGCATGCTAATCTTCATTTGTATACATGAGCCTGAAAATATGCCCATAGGCCTCAGATGCTCAAAGATGGTCTTATTTAATATTAATGTGTAAGTAAATATAGATCTGGTTCATTTGTTGGAGTAATGTCTCCTCAGGAGAAAACAGAACTGATCTTAAGTCAGAAAAACTGGCTTGCATTACCTGGGCAAAACAAGATTCATTACAGTACAGGACTACAGAACTACATTTTTAATAATCTATTAATAACTGAGTTTTGCCTCTAGGATCCTATTCCACAGTTAGCTACACATCAGTTAGTTTGCTTGTCAGGCCCAGATCTGCCATTGGGCTGGGGAAAAATTACCCAATATCTCCTGAGAAGCTTCTTGAAAACCCTTATTATGGGAAATGCACATTAATTTCACAGGAGAAACATCTTGTCAGTGGAAATGACTGTGATAATTTTAGCACTAGATCATTTTTTTTTACAATTCTGCTATTATAATTATGAAAAAAATGTGTGTCCCCTTCAGCATACCAAGACATTTTGGGCAATGCTATGCTTCCAACTTTGTGGTAACAGTCTGCAGAAAGTCCTTTTCTATTCCAGCATTACTGTGCCCCAGTGCACAAATTAAGGACCATAAATACATGGTTGAATGAGTTTGGTGTGGAAGAACTTGACTGATCCGCACAGAAGCCTGACCTCAACCCCATTCGAACACCTTTGGTGTTGTGAGACACATTGGTAAGTCAGGGGGGCAGAGTGGCATATCAGGGGGGCAGAATGGCATATCTAGGGAGCAGAGTGGCATATCGGGGGGGTAGAGTGGCATATCAGGGGGAGCAGAGTATAAGTAAGGTGCATTATGAATTAAGGGGGGGACCTTAAAATGGCTATTGGTTTTTCAAGTTTCTGTTTGTATATAACCTATGCTGACTAACTGCATAATAGATACCAAATATGTTAAAATACATGTATTCCTGTTCATTAGATAAAATACTGTTTACTCATCTGTATTTTGTCTTCTTTACAATAGCACTAAACTTTAAGGGTGTGGCCTATAATCAGGTGCAGCCTATAATCGAGGCAATACGATAGTATAGTACATACTTTTGTATGTCCTTTCATCTCATGTAATCATACACGATTTTGCTGTAATAGTCCAAAGGTTGGACCTCAACAGAATAAGGTAAAGCATTGACAGTAGGGTTGCCACTCGGTCTGAATTTTACAGCCAGTAAAAGCCCCTTAAAGCCAGTGCCTGCATAGGTAAAATATCGGCAATTAAAAAACTATCTTTTTGTGTAGTGGGGAGAAGACGAGGCAAGAGAAGAATCAGAGCTGCAGGAAAGGAGACAGGGGTGCAAAGCTGCTGACAGAGAAGGTAGAGAGACATTGAGAAAGAGAGTGAGAATGTGTGAAAGTGAGTAAGTGTGTGAGATTCTGTGAGAAAGCATGGGTAAGAGTGTGAAAGAGTGAGTTAGAATGTGGTGGGAGTTATCCTGTACCACTGTCAATGTCTATCTCAGTATATAGTAATGGAGTTATGGTGTACTGCCACAGAGTTGAATTGGGCCCTTTCAAAAGTAAAGCAATACAGGTTTCTAACAATGGCTTCTGCATGGCCTCGCCTCTGAGTTTCAAAACTTAAAGTCACAGGAAATTGCACACCATCGCAAACAACTTGTAGATTAGCGAAACTGGTTTTTTGAGGCTGTTAGCAAGGGCATAACGCATTGACTGCATTCAAGTCTAGTCAGTCCAGTTAACCTTTAGGGTCACTCAATTTCTTTGTGAATAGACCCAAAAGTCTCCAGAAGAAATTATAATAAATGATATTATAATGTAGATGGCAAAGAGAATGTGTACCAAAAATATGTATTATCATAAGTTGTTATGTTATGTATGCAAACCTAGGCACCTTTATGTCGATAATTTACAAACACATTAGAACTCATCTATTTCATGAGGTTATGTCGTAGCTTAAAGAATTCAAGCTACAATGTTTAATGATATAGCAGGTGAGTTTTATTAGTGCACAAGGAGAAATCAGACATGGATCACTGATAAAATTTGATTAACATATTTTACTATGCATGTTACATACCTTAGTGAATCTTCTGGCCAATATCAAAAAAGTTATTAGTTCATGTCATGCAGAATTGATAAGAAGCACATAATTTGAGTAAATTGCTAGCAGTATAGTGAGCTGGTTCATGCTTTAAGCCAAAAGGCATTGGGCGGATTGTTAAGAACTTAGAGCAAAACCTGGTACCAACCATCACAAGCACAAATTCCAACAGAAGTTAGAGCTTATAAAGACAAAATCTCATTTTTAAAACAATCTGGCCCTCAGAGGCCTCTACCATATATACACATCCTCTTGCGATGGATGTGGTGGCTATCCGTTATGTTATATATGTATGGTTAAGTACCCTAACCTAGCACCAAAAGAACACGATGACCAACAGCCTCTGAGAATATAATGCATAGAGTTTTAGATATTCTCACTCTCTTAGACAGGAACCTATGTTAGTCATGAATGAACACCTTGCCATGGTACTAGACTACTTGTTTTATTCTTTTAAAAAGTTTTACAAAGATAGGTGACCTGGAACATTTAGTTTACAAGCTGCTATTATCTTAAAAATAATGTTTTAGATGGCATTTTAAAGTTTTGTGGCATTTTAAAGTGTTTTTTGTTTTTGCAAATGTTCTTTTTCATCAATGATAAATTCCTCTCATTATGGGAATATAACTATTCCAATTTCTCCTGAGAATATGTATGTTATGTGTTTAAGTTGGTTGGTATCTGTGATCCTCAAAGACCCTAGTGATAATGTTTCTTTAAAGTGCAATATTAATGATTATGATTAGAATACATTTGGAAGTACTGAAAATGTGTTTCAATTGCTTTGATGCAGATTTTGTATTAACACAAATCAACATGAAATCAGGTTTTAGTAATATAAAATCTGACCAGGGAAATCTTCATTTTAAGTAAGTTAACTATGTTCTAACTTTTAAACCTCCACTCTTCACAAAACAAACAAACAGGGACCTGATTAAATGGTTAATTAATTATCAAAGCCTCTTGATAATAGTATCTTAAATCTAGGATAGCTGACCCTCCCAGGCCACCTGACAACTAAATTGTTGCTGATATTCTCACCTTCTTACCTTCTGATTCTATATCCTATAGCCCGAGTGTCAGTTCTTAAATTGGCTGTGCTTTCCCTATTTTGTCTGATCCTTTCTCTGAGCTAGTCCTTCATCTTAGTCAAGAGCTCCTTTAGCTGGATTGTAGTTACGGTATCCTATGGATTATTTGTCCACTCAACAAATTAATTCTCATCTATGTCTTCTGACATCTTTAATCTGAGGTGTTGTTTCACATCGGCCACTCCAGTCTGTTTCAGCATTTAAGCTGCAAAATAATGATTTATTTTGCCTTCACTCAGTTCCACTGATTTATGCAACATATATTTTGTTGTTTTTATAATTTTTTTCCTTTTAGGTGCCCCATTTAGCCAGAGCTCTCACTTCACGCTGCCATCTTGCTCTGTGACTAGATCCACCCTGTCAGATCAGGGTTTAGTTTTCCTGTTTACTTACTATTTATACTGCCTTGTTATTGAACATGTAAACTTAGGAATCACCTGTGTGCACTTAAATTATCATCCAAATCAACACAATTCTGCTCAAAATATGATCTAGTGATACTTTAACCATCATCCTGTGTATAATAAAAGGATAAGTGTTGAGATATTACATCATATCCCAACACACCGCATCTATCCGGCGGAGTAAAGTCAATATGGAGGCTATGCCGGTTAGGTACAGTGCTCCATAGTGTGTTCAGGCTCGTTACAAGGGACATATCTAATATTCCCAAAAGGCCCAAGGAAAAGTGGCGTGCTAGTAATGCAGCAGAGGGGCTGATGTTACCCTGGAACTGCAGTCCTTAGCCTAGTAAGCCTAGGAGAAAAGCACGAGAAAGCTCAAGTGAAAGCTTAAAAGAAATGCAAACCCAATATATGGTAATGAAATAATAAATGAAGAAAATATACTCTCATAATAGAAAAATAAAATGAAAGTAAAAACGGGCCTTAATGCATTGGAAAACGATGTGGTTCCCTGTCCCAGAAAAGGGACAAATAAAGCAATTTGATCCGTGAAGAGGAGGCAGATATTACTGGATCAACCAAAAAACTTCCTACAGCTCAGGAAATTACCTTTTAGATGATTGTTTAACCCCTTAAGGACAATGGGTTGGCCTTAAACCCATTAAAAACAATGCGTTGTGAGCTTTGTCATGAAGGGGTTAAAGCATTAAGGTTTGGGTCTCTCAATAGAAATAAGGAAGCATTTTTTTAACTTTTTGTATTATTTACTTCACTTGACTTTTAACATATTTTTTTCATAGTTTGTATTGATAAAAATACTCAGAAAATGCCTTGTGAGGCACTGTGCTGAATATTAATGTGTGCAGATGTCATAAAAAGAGAGCAGCAGTAAGTCTTTGTATACAGAATATATCAGAAAAATAGAAAAGGATAACTATGAATGCTTACCGATCTGCTGAAAGAAGAGGCATGATGTTAAATTGTAGGTCTAATTCAAGTGCAGGTGTGGCTTATTGTTGATTTATCATTTTGGGATTCTTATTCAGTTATTATAATTTGTTTCTATAAAAAAGGGAAAAAAGGAAAAGGAAGTCAGCAGTGTTGCTACCCGATGAAGACATTAAGCAACTACTTAGGGCCCCAGATGTCTAATGTCCTAATACAAGGAGAGCTCATTGCTAATGTGACACAGAGTCCTCATGAAGTATTATAAATGCGATGTATGTGATATTTACTATTAGATTTCTTAGTGTTTGCACTATTATTCTTCAACTCTTAAAACATCTCAGACCACACCTGCAGAAAATGAATGTCAAATTGTAATGTTTTCTGCACTGGTTATAAAAGGAGTTAAATTAAAACATTACATTAAACAATGTAAAATTTAAGTTATAGATGTGATATGTGAACCCAAAGTTAAAATATATACACTTGTAATTTTACTAATGCAGAAACTGGTGTCTGTGTGTGTTTATTTCAATGTTTAAGAGGACAAATCTTTTTTTTATTCATTTGAGTCATTTTGTTTCTTCATGAAAGGTAAATGGGAGTTGGCAGTCATGGGGAGATTGTTACTACAAATTACTACAAAATTGTCAAACTCACATACTCACTATTGCCAACTGACATTTATATTTGCCTTTAACTATTCACAAATGCATGGAAGTTGTAAATGCAAGTTAAGTGTTTAAGATGAAATGCAAGTTTAAGCCCATTTTACACAGATTGCGCATATACAAATCTTTATAAAAAAGTAATAGATTACATACAACATCACAGCATAGGGTAGGGGGTACACTATTCTTTGGGATGGAAGAAAAAATAAAACAAAGAAAATCATGACTTAAACTCTATACAGTCCAATCAAGTCCTCTTCTTTTACCAATGGAAAGTGCTATCCCTCAAAACAGTTTTTAAAAAAAGCCAGCAGTTGCTTTTGAGCATGGGTATATATCTAATAATAATAATAATCTAATCTTTGCTGGTTGGCATAAAAGACAAAGTCTCATTCCTTTTCTGGTGGTGCTACCCTTTGGGTGAATTTTATTGTACGGGAAAAGGTAGTGATTTTTTAAATTGCATCTATTTTTTTTAATTGCATGGTAACTTCTATCCCACAGCATAAAGGACGAAAGGAGGCATACGTACGGATAAAGGCAACCAGGTCTGGCCTTAGGTGTTCAGGCGCCCTGTGCAGACTACTTCTCTGGTGCCCCCCTCGACAAAAAAAGAAAGGGAAAAAATGTCTGTAACAAACAACTAGTTTTAATTAGAGATTATTGTTGTGCAAGTGCAAACAGGTACAATAATATATAACTGGAAACACTGGTAAACCCAGGTATACATAAATAATGCATGGAAACAGCATATCAGATACAGATCAACATAATAACACACTAACTCAGCTTTGCAGGTATAGATCAACTGGAAATCACATATAAACTCAGCATTAAAGGTATAGATTAAAAAAACCTAAATTACAGGCATAGGCCACAGGTTGCATACCACAAAGCCAGCCCTGGTGTCCACATAGAATTTGACCAGCACCCAGATTACAAACACAAATTACAGCCCAGCCTGAGCCATTTTTGTCCTCAAACTGCCCAGCGTAAGACATCTTTGTCCTCAAACAGCCCACCCTGTGCCATCTTTGTCCCATAAGCACCCTACCTGTGCCATCTTTGTCCCATATATACCCCGCCCATGCCATATTGGTCCCCAAAGCTCACCCTGCTTGTGTCATCTTTGCATTTCCCCAAATCACTTATACATCTATGATACACACAAAACACTCATACAGTCACTAATTCATTTACTCTGTCATTTACAAAATTCCTTCAATTATTCATTCTCTCACTCATTCACACAAATCATTTACACATATTCATTAATGCAGTCTCACAATTCATTCTCACCATTCATCCACACATTACTTCATTCTTTCTCTAATTCATACACACAGTTTATCCACACATTAATTCATTAATTATCTCTCATTCATACAATTGATCCAGACATTAATTTATACTTTCACGCACTTCATCCACACATTAATTCATTCATTATCTCCACCCATTCGCACAGTTCACACAGACATGAATTCATTTATCTCACCCATTTACACAATTCATCCACACATTAATTCATTCATTCTCTCACCCATTCACACAATTCATCCACACATTACTTCATTCATTCTCTCACTCATGCACACAATTCATCCACACATTACTTCATTATCTTACTCATTCTTACTCTTTCTTTCAAGATTCTTACTAACCCCCTTTCTCACGATCTCTTCACCCTTCTATCTACCCCCTCTCCTTCCTTTCTCACAACTTCCTCCCCCCTTCTTACTATCTACCCCCTCTCCCCCCTTCTTACTATCTACCCCCCTTTGCACTGTTTACTTACCCTGGTGAAGTCCTGCGGTGAAAGCACAAGGCCTCATCAAGAAGCGCTGCACCGCAATCAAGGCCTCGAGATCCAACCACCGCAGTCAGGGCATCGGTAAGGAGCAGAGGAGACAAGGGGGCAGAGCGGCTGCTAAAAACTTTTCATGTGCGACCACTCGGCGCCCCTTTCTCTCCTCCTCTTTCTGCTGCCTGCCACCTCGGCGCAGCTCGCACACCCTTAAGGCCGGCCTTGAAAGCAACAGACTACTAAATAAGATGGTTTAACATATACCTAACAAATATACATTTACATATGTGGTTGCAGCAAGAGTTGAGGGACATTTTCTACATTTGGAATGGCTATATTAAAAAAACAACAACATTAGCTTCTTATCTAACCCCACAACAAGGGTAATTGAAATAGTTAAGTTAAAATTGTCTCCTCTTTGACTGCTGACATTTCAAGTAAAATAATTTCAGAACAATGTATAATGTACCGTAATTTTAATGCCGTAAATCACATTTAGTGCATTTTCGGAACTATTCTAGTTTTCCTAGAAATTTGCATGGCTGCACGCTATGGTTTTAGTCTCAAGTGGCAAGTAGCTGGCCATATCCAGCCAGTGGCTGCACGCTACAGCACCCAATCTGCCATTAGAGCCTTAGATTGGTTGAGTATGGGGTAGCGATGGTCAGTGGCTCGCAGGACATTTGCCCGGTGTGCCTGATGACCAATCTGGGTCTGGAAAACAATTTTAACAAACATATATGCAGCTGTCTCTGTTGTGCCACTTTAACTAGCGACTATTCAACTTAATGGCAGTGCCAAACTCTGGCTTGTGAACTTTTTGGTTTTGGCAGAATAAGAAAGTGAGCAAGAGTCCAAGGAAACCAAATCTGGCAAGTCAACATATTCCCTAAGCCTGAGAGTTTTAGATACATTATAAATAGATTAAACTAATGGCGTCTTGAATCGCAGTTAGGTGCACATAAATTGGACTAAAATCAAAAGATTAAACTTAAAAATGCTCAAAGTCCTTTTTGCAAGGTAGTTGCAAACAAATCGTTATCAGGCAGCATTTAAGGGACAGTCAGCATGTAATTGTACATGATTCCTAATAATCCTAAGTAAAAAGGAGTCTTCCTATGGTTGTGTGATTATCATAGCCAAGGTAACTCCACAGTATCTGGAGACACCTGTTGACAGAAGTATTAGAGAATGTAGCAATTATTATATGAAAAAAAGAAGTACGGACACATAAACAATGGAATAAAGAGTATGCACTTTAATTTTAAGTATAAAATACACATTTGTACAATATATATACACTTAATAGAACCCTTACACAGAGGTCATATTCAGTAGGTAATTCAGCAAAGGTACGCAATTTCACATTCACTGCAACTCAACATAAAATAATTGATAAACATTGAATGTACTTGAACTATTTTGTTTTTTAAAATATTAGTTGACAAAAAAATATACATGTATATTTCAGGATGCAATGATATCATCTCTGCAGTTATAGAGTCCATACCTCCATATAGCTTTCTACACCTTGATTTATTGTATATAATATGATTTTATGTTTTTAGAGTGATTTCTATCATTATTCTATTCCTCATGTCCTGGATTATCCTTCCTCCTTCTTGATAGTAAACTTTTTTGAACAGGTCAATCTTCGCTTTTTTATCTAAATCCAAACTGTTATGTGATACACTACTTGTAATGCCCTGTTTATCTACTTACATAGTTGTAGAATATTACTGTGCTATCTGTAAATAATACCTAATTATAATAATAATATTATTAATATTATTATTTAGACTATATAAATAAGTTGTGTTTAGCTATTGCATGTCTTTTGCAAGGTAAAAAAAAATCACAACCTTTTAGAGGTTGTGATGATGACACCAAACAAATTGCTTTATTTTATCCTGTTCAAATATAATGGTTTTTGCAGCAGCAGAAAGGTTCTGTAATTTAATGTCCTACATATATCACAAGAAAATTGTCTTCCAGATAAGCAGGAGTGGCAGTAAATTAAACAGAAGCCTATGATCTGCCTTTTTTTCCAATGTCTCTGCAAGACTGGAATCAAGGGTGCTTTGAAATCGACAAACAGTAGCACACTGACAACTATAACGCAGGCGCTGTGTTGCGGAGATAAATGTCATTGAATTTTGCTTTCCAAGAGGGGATGAGCCACTGAGCTTGTTATTGAAGACTGTTCTAAGAGAGGTGGAAGGGCTTAGCTGATTGTTTACTTATTTATCAGTCATTAATTGTGAGGGTGATTTCAAACTGTATCAGGAAAAATATTAATCTCTGTCCACAGATCTATTCATGCATTTAATATAAAGCAGTACTACATGCAGATAAACAAAGCCTGGATGCATCACGTGAAACTGAGTACACATATATACTGTACATGCGTATGTTCTAATCATAAAAAGATACTGTAAAGGTACCCATCTCTGAATTTCTACTTGATAACATTAACCCTACCAGGGACGTACCCAGAGTATTTGGCACCTGGGGTGGATCCTGTATGTGGCACCCCCACACACACACATTAAAACTGCATAGCTCCTATCGTTATATACTGAGGCAGACATTGACGGTGGTACAGCATAACACCTATCACTATATACCGAGGCACACATTGACGGTGGTACAGCATTATACCTATTGTTATATACTGAGGCACACATTGACGGGGGTACAGCATTACACCTATCACTATATACTGAGGCAAGCATATATATATATCATGCCCATGCAGCCAGTACAGAAGGTAAATAAAGGCTCAAGAGTTCCAGCATCAGGCAGATTTAGTGAGACAAAAAACAACGTTTCAATCTCACAATGAGGTCTTTTTTTCCAGTACATGCTGGAACCTGGGAACCTGGACATAATAGCCTCTCTATGCCATGCTATCCCCACATACACTTACACATCCATGCTATCACACACACTCATTCACAAACACTCACTCTCACTGAATGTTTTCTTACCTTTCCTCTGTCACTATCACTTTTCCTACTTCACTACCTCTTCCTCTTTGTTCTTCCTCCTGCAGTGAGCGAGCCTGCTGCTCTAGCGGCGGACATTACTGGAGGGGTGCCGGCATGGTGGTACCCCCTGATGAGTGGCACCCGGGGCAGACCACCTCGCTCCCCGCTAGGTACGCTACTGTTATAATTTCAATGTTTTTGGATCAGACATCACTACATCTAGAACGTCTTACAATTATATTAAACCTCCATTTAAAAATTTTTATTAAATTTTTTTACTATAATAGGTCTCCAAAAGCTCCAGGCTTGGCTGCCATCAGTCTTATGAGCAAGACGTTTATGCTGAAAAAGTTGACTTATCATTTTAAAGTAAAGACTCAGGTCTGTTGAAGATATATCTATAGATTACTGTGTTAATACAGGATTCCACATACAAACCACCGCATTTGAACTCTATATTATTAAAGGATTTGCTGGCTTTGTGAACAAATCCAGAATGCAGTGCTTCCAACCATCACAGCCTCAGGTAGGTCTTTCAGCCTGATCATGAGTCATTTAATTTTGTGTCTGTCTCTAAAATATAAAGCACAAATAATTAATGGGTTGAAATAAAACAGTATTAATCTCTTGTTTGAGTCTTTCTATCTACATATGTTCTACCTACATAGAAGTAGATGAGTGTGCATACATAAATAAATGGTATATATTTGTCAGTAAGTGGGAATACATACATAAAATTAGAAGGCTTCTACACTAAGGGTTTCAGACATATTTTTAATTGTTTCAGATAGGAGTTTTTGTTAAAATATTGTCAACTATATATTATTTGATTATTTAGGTCTTTACAGGGAATAATTCAGGATATACCATATTTGCTCAAGTATTAGACAACCCTGATTAAAAGATGACCCCCCCCCCAATTTGAATATTAATTTAGGAAAAAAAGAAAAAGCCTGAATATAAGACTACCTTATAGGAAAAAAAAGTTTTACTAGTAAATATTAATTCACATGTAAACTACTTTAATAAAAACTATGATTTTAAAAAATATATATTTTTTGTTTTTATTTCCTTTTATTTGCCATTCTGCCCTAGTTATGCACATCTGCCTCCCACCAGATATGCCTTATACCCCCTTATATACCACTCTGCCCCAGATATGCCCTATAATCCCCTATTTGCCACTCTGCCTCCCAGATATGCCTTATACCCCCTTATATGGCACTGTGCCCCCAGATATGCCTTATACACCATATATGCCACTCTGCCTCCCTGACATGCATTTTAACCCCCTATATGCCACTGAAAACCATTGAAATCCACCCCATGCCACTCTAGCCCCCCCGACTTACCAGTGCATCCCTTTACTTGTGACGCGTGTTCAGACTCCCTGGTGTCTAGTGGGGCAGCCGGGGAGGTCTGTGCGATGCAGACCTCCACTGCTGGTGGCCAGTACTTCCACCGGGGCTTCTATGATGCAGCGCCGGCATCACATGACCTTCTGGTGCTCCACCATAGAAGCCCCGGCAGAGGTGCAGGCAGCAGCGGAGGTTGGCAGTGTGCATCCCGCAAACGCTCACCGGTTATGGGATGCACATAGACAACCTCCCAGAGGAAGTCAGGGCAGCAGCAGAGGCTGCCGGAAAGGAGGATCTGGGACACCTGAAGCGCTGCGGGGGATCTGGATTTTAGTCTTGTAGTCAGACCTTTAACAAAAGACATAATGCATCTCGATCTGCCAGCTGACCATATAATTGGGGCACTGTCTGAACAGTCAAATACTTGACATGATTGTTTCCGTCCTGGCAAATTCTGGACTCTTGGTAGCTATGTTGATAACAGGAATTAAATTTACCATGTATGTTTAATTGTGCAAGTATGTAAACACATCCTGTGTCTTACTGGTTTTTAATGGACAGATGATTTTTTTTTGCATGCTGTCTGTATGTTTTTCACAAAGCTGCTGCGTAGAAGATATAGGGCAAGGAAAAATACACTATGCTGTAAAAAAAACTAAGTAGCATTACATACTGCACCATTTACAAGAAAAGAGGTCAGGCCAATAAGTTTCTTTTGATGTTCAATATTGAAAGACACTGTGCAAAGCATTATGGGTTTGCACTGAGTTAATTGGAATCTTGGGTGAAGAAAGTTGAGTTCCTTTATGGGTCCGTTATCTGTCTGACCCCTGACAGACTTCTTTCAAACTATTCATTCATTTCCCCAGACCTTACTTATGGCAAGCCAGAGAACACAAGGTCGGATCTGTTTCAGATACTCCCAGGAGGCTTTTTGGTATTTCCAGAAAAAAGATGGACTTCAAGAACCAAGAAAAACTTCCATAAGGCAGTTAGCAGTGGTGATTCTGCTGTTTGTGTTCTGTAAAGCAGGTGAAGTTCAGAGAAAAAGGGGAAAAATAGATGGTGCAAGGGGTTAAAAAACGATTGTGTGTAACAGTATGCCATAAAACTACTACAGATAGTTGTGTGTTATCGCATCGCATAGATTATTCCTTAAAATCAAATAAAACAATATTAAATAATTATAGTAAAACAAACAAATCACCAATGTGTTTTGAAACAAACCAAAGAGGAGGCTAATAACAATGCTGAAATGTACATTTACATACAAGTACCAAGCTGACCAATTATGAGCCATCATATTATAGGCCTAGGTTTTGCTGTTTGATCTCCTATGCGCACTAACTGAGAAGAAAATGTGAACCTTCAGCTGGTATGTTTCTCCTACCAATCCTACCATTCCATATACTTGTAAGGCTGTGCTGGTTGTTACGAAAATAAACTAGTTTGTGAACCTGATATGGCCAGGGCCGACCCTACCATGGGTCCCTGTGGGTCCATGGGACCCAGGCGGCCCTTTGACAGGGAAGGTAAATTTGCTTGCTTTTTTGCCAATAGATATGTGGAGAGGGAGAAGCGCTTCTGCATCTCTCTCTTCTTCAATCAGGGGAGTGCCCGTAAGCTCTGCCCCTTTGTTGAAGTGCAAAGAGGGAGGCAGGAACATGGCTGGATTAAGTTTCAGCTGAGGTGAGTGACAGAAGGAGGGAGAGACTAAGGCAGGTACTGGGAATATCAATGTATGGATGTGTGCATGTGAGCATGAATGTGTAAGTGTGTCAGAGCTTGTATAAATGTTGGTGTGTGAGCAAGGCTGTGTATGAATAAGTGTATGTGAGCATGGATGTGTATGAATAACTGTATGTGAGCATAGATGTGTGTTTGTGAAGTGCCCTTCTAAATTAACCCATTATTTTGTTTTTATTTTTGTTACTTTTTAGATCAATACATGTGATTGAAACAGCAGTGTTCAATCGGGCTAAAATTGTAGTTAAAAACACAATGCTTTTAAAAGTTTTATTTTTGAATTGCCTTTACGCCAAGCACAGCCTTTTGGTATTTAAAGACATTGTCAAGTGATATTAGTGCAGAATTTATTAAGGCTGCAGGAATGATATATTATATGAGTTACACTACTGGTTTAGAAAGGCAAGTGACTGAATTGCAGAACAATCCGACAGTGAAGTTGTTACCAGGGTTTAAGGATACAAGGAGCTGTAATTGAACAATGCAGTTCATAATCTTTCATGGAGCCCAAGTAATTAGGAGGGGGGTTGAAACAAGCACCCAGCTAATTCAAGACTTTCATTAAGACAGACACTTACAGAGGGGGTTTTCTTCTATGACACCTGGATATTAAAGTGTGTAATGGAGTCAGCCAACTGGTAAATGGAGCTTTTAAACACTTTCTGTGGTCCCCATTAATGCGTTTGATGCTGATTGATTTTGGCAGGGAGGGGAACATGAGCACAAATGGTCAGCAATTTTTTCCTTTCTCTTTTCAGTAAAGTATTTCAGATAAAAGAATCACCATATACTCTGATAAAGAGATAATGTTACTGTTAGAAATGATTGGGTTGTATTTGTTGACCACATTATTTGGCATACTAGACACTAGGTTGCAGTGTTTGTGGTACGAGCATCTAATGACACCTTACGATGTGCATTCTAAGTGTCTTTATCTGCCAGAAACATCTGGAATCAAGTGGATCAACCCAATTGACATTTGAGAAGACCAGGTCTATTACTGTCAATATTAATTGGTAACATAAAGAACATATGAATCTTTTCTTTAGCATATTTTAATGTAATAATTTATGTAATTGTATAATGTAATGAGCCAATCATGGTTCTGTAACATTAGGCGACATTATGAATTTAATGCAAGTTTATAAACCTGGTTTGTCTGGGTGGGGTTAAATCTAGACAGCCCTTTATCAAGCCTTTCAGATATGACTTCAGATATGTTTTTTAGATAATTTTATATCACTATTTCATCATATCATCATATTATAACAGTATTAAGTCAGACAGTTCTTATTGTACACCGGGTAAAAAAGGAAGGTAATTGACCACCTTTTGGCTGGATCATCGCTCCCTCATGGCTCACCTCCCATGAGCAGCGCTGTGTTAGGAGTAAAGTTTGTGCCGGCTGAGTAACCCTAGCTTCTCTAACCACCACTTCCGCTACTTTTCCTCCCTCTTCTTTACTTGTCCTCTTCTCAGAGGACGAATAATGTTTGATTTAAATACCTATTCTTTTGCAACGTTTGGAACGTAGGCAAGATTTCTATATTTCTGTATATGAGGGATGGGAGGCATGCCTCAGCTGGAGGAGAAGCCGGGCCAAGACCAAAGGATGACAGGAACAGGATATGATGACACATTTGACTATACTGGAACAAGGAAAAGAAGAACCATACACCTTGATACCATAGACCTTGAGGAAGCCCCAAAGAGGTGAAACGCATTGTGAATTGAGGATGGGATTTAATTTTTACGTTTTAACCAGAATATTAATGGTTATGCGGGACTGCGGACACAAACTTTTATTTTTTATATTGAATTACAAATATTACCTTTAAAGTGCTGGTTCATCTCTTATCTTATCCAAGCCACTGTTTGAGAGAAAGCAATAACGATGACCAAAGGGTCCAGGAGCAACACAAACGTGCAGTAAGCTGCTCTAAAAAGTGTTAGTGAACATCTGAATTTCATTATCCACAGATATTGTTGATATCTAAGAATATATATTTATTTACTTAAAAGAAACTTATCATATACTAGGCCATTTCCAATACTACTTCATGGGAAGATGTGGGAGCAGAGCTGGACCGGCGATCACCAGGTGACCTTGGCACTTTAAAGCCGGCGGACGACTGATGCCGTAGCGGCTGGGATTAGCCAGCTGCAGCTGGAGAGGCAACAGAGGGGTTTTGCTTTGCAGCTCTGGAGCTGCACCTCCTTCTAATAGTAAGTACTTTTTTCAGCTAAAGAATGCATGTTAAATTACTTAGGGGATAATTGCGCCTGTCTTTTTAGTTCTTACTGTCCATTAACTGTCCATTATATACGTGAAATTTTCTCTGTGGTAAACTCAAGTGGGTGGAACTAAACGCTAGGTTATACATCCAGGAAATACATGGTTGCTTTATAGGCCCACAAATGACCTGACAGATAAATACTGAGATACGTGAAATTATTCTGATCGTGTGAGTTAATGTTTTTGCATTGGATTTAACTTCACATAGAAAATGATCTGAACATTGACATTGCTGATATAAGGAAAAAGAAAGACAATGCTTGTTAATTGTCTGCCCAGACAAAGCCCAATAAACTTTCTCAGACAATTTGTGAACTACAATACTATACATGTATGAATCCAGAAATCGACTGAGTGTTTAATGCATATATCAGATCAGGCAATGGGCTATGCCAATGCCCTGCAGTGAAACACCTGTACATTCTCTTTTTTTAGGTGATGTCTGGATATTGTTTTCTGTGACTTTTGGCGCAAACATGCAGTGCCAGCCATGGTAATGCAACTGTTTCTTTCCAAACCAGTCCAAGGCACCCTCAGCATAAGAGTTCACAATGGATCTTGCCAAGTTAAAACTCTAGTCGCTTAATTGCTTCCAGTGGTAACGAAGGAAAGCAAGAATTTTCGGTAGTGCCTTAAGGCCGGAACATAATCAATAAAACATCACTGCAGATGCATCCAAGTTGGAGTCTCCACTGCCTTGGGGGGAAGCGTCATCCTTCTTTTTGATTCTAGTACTTTTATTGCACGAAGCAAAGCTATTTTAAACTACATGACTCTAGCCAGTTATTGGCTTGCTGTCACTCCCGTTTATACTCACTTCCCAGATTTCCAGAATAGAATTAAAAGTGCAATCTCTGATACACTGCTGTTTATATAAAGTCACATCACTTTCACAAGAAGCGCAGGATGTTGACAGATCCCCGGACAATTACTAATGTGTTGAACTGAGTGCAAAATCGGTTCTACACAGTTCAAATATATTATAGGCTCAAAGAATGATCCTTTTGTAAGAAAGACTGAGAAGTATGAGTGAATTAGAAATCAGTGGTGAACCGATCTATTTTACATCGGCATTATTTTATTCTATATTTGGGTCAAAAAAATTACATCACAATGCATCTATTTTACTAATTTTTCCCCATCTAGGTTTAAGTCCTCTTTTATGTAATTTTATTTTATTTGTTAATGGTATCTATAGGGAACTTTTAAAAGCCAGCAAAAATAGTATGTTTGTATAAAATACTTGTAAGGTACATACTCAATACTTACATACATAAATTGTTTAAAAAGGAAGTGGGTTTCTCCTTTATCCTTAAAAATGAAAATACACTGAATAGGCTCTATACTCCTGAACAATTTTGAGTGGTAGATACCATTATGAATTTATTACCTCACACTTGTTTATTCGGTTAGGTAACTTATTACAGCTGGTCACCAGTTGGTGTCATATGGCGATGTTGGTTTCTATGATGCATAATAAACTTATTCATGTAATCATCATTCTTTACCTTTAATAGGTTAACTTCTTCGTTATTTAAAGGGGTCAAAAGGTGGGTTACAGCAGAGGGGCCTTTCAGGGGCGTAACTAGAAACCTCAGGGCCCCGGTGCGAGAATCTGTTAAGGGCCCCCCACCCCATCTATCCCTTTCTCACTATCTACCCTCTCCCTCCCTACCCCCCCTTCTCACGATCTCCTCTCTCCCTCCCTAACCCCCTTCTCACGATCTACCCTCTCCCTCCCTACCCCCCTTCAAACAATCTCCCCTCTCCCTCCCTAACCCCCTTCTCACGATCTACCCTCTCCCTCCCTACCCCCTTCTCACAGTCTCCCCTCTCCCTCCCTACCCCCTTCTCACAGTCTCCCCTCTCCCTCCCTAACCCCCTTCTCACAATCTACCCTCTCCCTCCCTACCCCCCCTTCTCACGATCTACCCCCCTTCTCACGATCTACCCTCTCCCTCCCTACCCCCCTTCTCACGATCTACCCACTCCCTCCCTACCCCCCCTTCTCACCATCTACCCACTCCCTCCCTACCCCCCCCCTTTGGAGGTCACTTACCGTCAACTCCTGTGTTGGGAGCATGAGGCATTTGTCTCGGGTGCCGGCGCTTCACTGCTGAACGCCAGCATATGACGTCAGTGTGAAGCGCCGGCACCCGAGACAAACGCCTCACGCTCCCAACGCTGCACTCTGGGCAGCGCTGAGGCAGGCGGCGGCGAGCAGAGGCATCCTGGATTTCTGTCAGTCAGGGGGCCCAAGAGTTGCCGAGCGGTCGTTTTCAGCAACCGCTCGGCACCCCTTGGGCCCCCCTGACTGGCAGAACTCCAGGGCCCGGTCGCAGTCGCGACCCCTGCGACCCCGGTAGTTCCGCCACTGTGGCCTTTGGATTTAAAGTCCCAGGGCCCACCTTAGAGGTATGTAACTTGTGTGGTTGCACGTGCCCCCATAAGGAGAGGTGCATCACACAAATATGTAAGGTATATGCTAATATTTCTAAACTGTACGCTTCATGGTTTAGAGCTAATGAAAAGTTCATGGAGAAAAGGTTTTTAACTGACAGTTTTGCTTACGAGAGACCCCCTTGTTGATTAATACATTATGAAAGTAGAAATATTTGATTTGCTTATTTTCTCACAGTAAGAGAACTTGTAGTTTCATTGAGAAGCACATTGCTGCTTTACATTGGATCATAATGTATCTTGTTCAGTTGTAAGAAGGAAGCATAGAATTTCCTTTTTTGCTTTCAACAGCAATTCTTAGTTTTCTAATTTCATGCTAAATCTTTTCATGAAGCTCCAAAAAAACTATCAAAAGAATAAATCCCAAGGAACTGCTCATTTTCATTTTACCAAGGAAGTAATATAATCACTGAATTAAAGCCCCTTTACTGACAAAGAAGTGCTAGCAAAACAAGATAGCTTTACAGTCCTAGTATTGTGTTTTACAAAATAGTCTACTGTGCACGCTGAATAATTAATAATAATATCAATAACTCTTTGCATTCCATGAAGAATTGTCTGATACCTTCCTTTAAGCTTAGGTTAGATTTGTAGGTTGGTGGAGCTTTAAATAAAAGTAACCAAATCTCTCCTGAAATGTCTGTTTTGCAATAAAACTTTGTTTAAAATATGTAAGATTTGAGATAAACTCATTGGAAACAAAAGAGAAACAACTATATATTTACTTATTTTGTTTACATATATTACATATTACATCTTGTTTGTTTGGGAGCACAACGTTCTGTCAAACTTGTGTTACAGCCCTTGATTCTGTTTCCTTCTGCTATTGTTCTTTAGCATACCCCCAACATTTCAGATGTCTACATCTGGACACCTTTGTTAGGGACTGGGCATAGAAGTGTGAAAAAAAAGAAGTGTTTCCATGTTAGTGGTTAGTGGTGGAGGCCAAGGAGGGGCCACAGTTCTAACTTACCCATGTAGCGATCTTTCAGTGCTCAGCTCCAATGTGTCATGAGCATACCAGGGAACTCTCCGGGTTTGACCCAGAGATTGCCAGGTGAGTGCTGCTCCTCCGGTTCTCCGGGTCTAGACCCGAATCCTCCGGGTCGCGGGAGCGGGGTCTTGACACGTCCCGCTGCCCGCTAATTTTTTCCATTAAATGGGGGTGTTTCCAATGTCAGCGGGAATGCCCCCGATGTCAGTGGGGACGCCGCCGATGGGAACTCCCCCAACGTTAGCGGGACCGCCCACCAACGTCAGTGGGACCGCCAGCTGACGCCAGTTCACAGTCCTGGCCGCGTCCCGAAAGGGAAGGCTACGAGTAGCCGGAGCCGAGAATTTCCCAGGTATGGTCATGAGGTGGCGATGTGGGATTTCACATGTGAATGTCGGCAAGAAATCTGACGACACCAGTTCAATGAGTTGAGTAAGCAAGAGCTTCTTTATTCAAGTGCGCACAGGGGAGAGTCCAGTTCGCAGACTTCTCTCCCCCTCCTTAATTTTCTAACAATATATAGGCAAAGAAGCGCAAACAGTTATTAGCATATTGTCTAGCCATCTGTTGGTATATTTACTTTGATTTGCTGACACACACGGTTTAAAGAGGTGAAGAAAAAATAGCCCCCCCCCCAGACATGTAAAATCTTTACTTACAGAAGGTCAAGAAAGGGACAACTTGTCCTTTGTCGTGGCGGACTCTGATTCTTTTGCAACAAGGCACTTAGAGCAAAGAAAACATACGAAAACATACCATATGTACACATTCTTCCGAGACACAAACAAGACATAAGTAAACTAAGAAATGAGGTAGACAGGTGATTGTAGTGTTATCTTATCTGCTATCAGCAGAATAAGCAATGAGGTAAAGATCATTGTGCTGACATCCAGAATCAGCAAAATTCAACTTCCACAGTCCCCCCTTTTTATTCTTACGGACTCACTGTAAGAATCAATTTCTTCAGAGTCCAGTGGAGTTATAAGTTGGCCAATTCCATGAGACTTGCTCCTTCTCATATTGATCTTCAAACATGTCACGGTGCATAGTCTCTAGGGGAAACTCATCAAGTGGGAAGTCATCATCATATTTCTCCTCCTGTATCTGTGGCATTGCTCTTGTTGGTCCGAGACACTTTTGAATTAGTGTTTTGCAACAAACAACAATTACATAAATACATACAAAAGCCACAAGCAACAAAAACATACCAGACATCAGCTTTGCTCCAAGTGAATCAAATAGTCCGCCCAGACCAAAAGGATCCCAAGTAATCTCCCTAGATCTAAGTCTTTCCTGAAGTTTGCTCACCTTTTCTATATTATGTTCTATGGATACACTATTGTCTACAATGTAAATATTCCCCTGTAAAAGGTATTCCTATGTATTGTATTTTTATTCCTATGCAGGGCTCTGCTGAGTATGCGGAATATATCCACAAACACAACAAGGCTCCGAGACATTAGAAGCATTATACACCTTTCTCAACATTTCTACAAAAGGCATTATCTTTTTCCCAAGGAGAAGCATGCAGATCACGTTTAATTCGTGAATGTATCTTATTCTCTGCTATATTTTTAGTAGGTTCTGATCTGAACACCTGAAAAGGACTGCAAGGAAAAAAAGAAAAAAAAAAAGAAAAAAATAGCAAATACATTTAGTATAAAACAAGTAACGATAATATACTCAAACATTTTTGCATCTCCTGATGACCTCATTCTTCGTATCTTCACGAGGGGCTCTTGCCAATCTCGTTTTATGTTGGTTAACCAGCTGGGATTATTGTGCCCGATGGAATGGTTAACTTAGGAGCGTGGATTGGGTTTTGGCACCAATTTAAGATGAATGCAATGAATCCATGGTGTAATTTCAGCTACCTTTACTTGGTATGGACCTTTCCATCTGAGCTGAAGAGTCGTTTCCCGTTGGAAATGCTTTACCAGGACGTAATCACCTGGTTGGATGTGATGAATTGGTTTTTTCCGTCCTCAGTGTTCGTGCGCACAGCAGCAACCTGGGATTTAAATTGCTCAAGAGATTTTATTAGTTTTTTACAATACATTTCTATTGTGTCATCAGTTAGAGCATGATCATGTCTTAGTAACTCTAGAGTATTAACAGCTATCATGGGTCGACCCATTATGAGTTCATGAGGAGAACATTTTAATAGCTGAGTGTCGGGCATTTCTTATTGACATTAATGCTATAGGTAATGCATCTGGCCATTTTAAACCTGTCTCGGCACATATCTTGCTAATCTTATTCTTTAAGGTGCCGTTAGCGCGTTCTACTTTTCCTGCACTTTGTGGATGATAGGGACAATGTAAATGGTACACAATTCCTAGCCTATGTGCTATCCCCTGCTATCTCAGCAGTAAAATGAGTTCCTTGATCAGAGTATATATGCTGAGGAATTCCATACCTAGGAATGAACTCTTGTAACAATTTTTTAGCAACTGTTAGAGCGTCCGCATGTTGGCAAGGATAGGCTTCTATCCAGCGGGAATATGTACACACCACCACTAGTACATATTGATAATGTAGAGATCTAGGCATTTCAATGAAATCAATTTGCAAATTTTGGAAGGGTCCTCGAGAACAGTGAGGTTCTGATGTAACTACAGCATACCCAGTACAATGCCTGCCATTAATATCCATAAATGAGGAACCATCTACAAAGTATTCGATATCAGGGTCAGTTAAAGGTCGCTCATACAATCGGTCGCAAGTAGTTTGTAATTGTTCTGTCAAAATCACACAATCATAATCTGGCAAAAGAGTGGCAGGGTTTAACACTGTGCACCGGTGGACGGTGGCATTGGGTGTACCCTGCAAAACAATCTCGTATTTAATCAGCCTACTATTAGTAAATTATGTCGATCGATGGGTTAACAATGCACTCACTGCATGAGGAACCATCACTTTCAGTTCCTGTCCCTGAACTATGGCCTGTGCTGATTCCAGTAAGGCAGCAGCCGCCGCCACAGCCCGCAAACAAGGGGTTAATCCAGCTGCCACAGAATCAAGTGGAGTGCTATAGTAGGCAAGGGGTCTCTGTCTCTCTCCGTGGCTCTGGTTTAGTACTCCAGAGGCATTACCCTGTATTTCATGACAAAACAAAGTAAATGGCATATCATAGTTAGGGAGCCCAAGAGCAGTGGCACTCCACTAAGCCTCTTTTAACTGAAAGGGTAAATCAATTCAGCATCGTCAGTATTAGGTTCAATACAGCCAGCATCGGCAAATTGTTACCAGTTTGTCTAGCAGATCTACAATTTCTAGCCAAATGCCCTGGCTTGTTACAATTAAAACAAATAACATTCTTTCTAATTTCCTTTCTAGAGGAAGATTGTCCGTTTATCTCCCACTACATCAGACAGAGAGTTCTGAGAATAGAACTGTCTGACTTTCCATCAACATTCTCTTGCATTCACCTCTGGATCTCTCACACCACTGTGTCCTATTACAACTTTCGCTACTCTATCAGCAAATTCACTTACTGATTCATTCTTTCCTGGCATTGTAGAGTTAATCTTTCCTCAGTCAGGTCACTGTAGCCATGCAGTCTCACAAGCTTGTATTATACAATCTATTGTCTGCTGTCTCTCAGTACTCTATCTCTTAGTAAACAGTTCATTTGCTCAAGGTGTTACATCAGGAATTCTGTTATAAGCTTCAATTAACTGTTTTCTCTCTGCGTCAGTCATAACCAAATCAAACAATTGCATAAAATCCTTTTTCACTGGATCATAAGGAATAGACACACTATGTAATTCTTTACAAAACTGACCAACAATTTCAGGTCTGGGGAATCGATCTTTCAACAGCAATAATTCCCCTGGTGTCCATGGATGATGGACAGATAGAGGTACACCTCTCTCATCTCTAGCCCCCCCAGTCTCTCTCATGGGCATAGCATGCACAAATGTTTTTTCCTCAGCATCAGAATCTGAATGAGGATCTAAATTGGGCTTTCTGGATCTGGTTCTACTTGATGGTCCTGTGGGCTGAATGTCGGACCTTGATATTTTAGGAGGATCAGGTTGCCTTTCTTGGTCTAGGGGTGAAATAGGAGCTGGTGTTACAAACGGGACAAGCTCCAAAGAAAGTTGCAACTCTGCTTCTGGACCTGCAGGGTGTTGATTAGAACCAGGCATATTAGGGTCTGCTGGTTGAGGTCCATTATGTGGGGGTGGGTCAAATAATTATTGAGTCCATAGATCAGATGGATCTAAGGATGGATATAGCGAATTATGGACCTTAGGTGGTCCTGGGGTTACAGACACCTCCTGTGCTTTCTTAGAAGTCTCAACAGGTTGAGGTGTTTGAGAACCCTTAAAGTTACCTGCCGGACGGCAAGGATATTGGGAATTGGCAGAACAGGTGGGATCTAGTAACTTCTGCTGTTTCTGTATTTTAACGTTGTCCCACCCTTCTTGATACCATTTCAAGAAAATCATTCTCTCATTCCTTTTCACATCACACATATTCAAACATTCTTTCAAATTATCTAGTATTTCTACATTCAAACTACCGCCAGCTGGCCAAACATAACGGCTTTCATTATCCTCTTCAGATATTCGCTTCCAATGAGACATATATTTTCCTGCCTCTTTTCCATGTTTCCTTATCATATATTCTAAGGGCGTCCCCTTAGGCACATTTTTTGACAACAAACTCCCCATCTCCTCCGCTACAATAATCCGTGACTATGTACTTCAAAATATTTACACTAGTTCTCACCACTAGGTACTTTACAATAGCCAGTGATTATGTACTCAAATAATTACACTAGTCTCTCACAACTAGGTACTTTACAATGGTCCCTGACCATGTAGTAAACAATAATTACACTAGTCTCTCACAACTAGGTACTTTACAATGGTCCCTGACCATGTAGTAAACGATAATTACACTAGTCTCTCACAACTAGGTACTTTACAATGGTCCCTGACCATGCAGAAAACAATAATTACACTAGTCTTTCACAACTAGGTACTTTACAATGGTCCCTGACCATGCAGAAAACAATAATTACACTAGTCTTTCACAACTAGGTACTTTACAATGGTCCCTGACCATGTAGAAAACAATAATTACACTAGTCTCTCACAACTAGGTACTTTACAATGGTCCCTGACCATGTAGAAAACAATAATTACACTAGTCTCTCACAACTAGGTACTTTACAATGGTCCCTGACCATGTAGAAAACAATAATTACACTAGTCTCTCACAACTAGGTACTTTACAATGGTCCCTGACCATGTAGAAAACAATAATTACACTAGTCTCTCACAACTAGGTACTTTACAATGGTCCCTGACCATGTAGAAAACAATAGTTACAATTAAACAATTCAAGATCTTATAGGTCTTACTTACTCAACTCTGGATCCCGTCACCCGGATGGAATACCGAGGACGACCTTACCCTCATCCACCCAATAATTAAACTATAGGCATTTCAAAAGGTGCCTTACCTCTTTTTGATGGCCAAGGATTAGGTGGATCAAGGTTTAGTCCGCTCCTTCGGTTACCGCTTCCGAGACTGTTGGGATCCCGGACGAGCCCCCAAGTGTGAATGTCGGCAAGAAATCTGACGACACCAGTTCAATGAGTTGAGTAAGCAAGAGCTTCTTTATTCAAGTGCGCACAGGGGAGAGTCCAGTTCGCAGACTTCTCTCCCCCTCCTTAATTTTCTAACAATATATAGGCAAAGAAGCGCAAACAGTTATTAGCATATTGTCTAGCCATCTGTTGGTATATTTACTTTGATTTGCTGACACACACGGTTTAAAGAGGTGAAGAAAAAATAGCCCCCCCCCCAGACATGTAAAATCTTTACTTACAGAAGGTCAAGAAAGGGACAACTTGTCCTTTGTCGTGGCGGACTCTGATTCTTTTGCAACAAGGCACTTAGAGCAAAGAAAACATACGAAAACATACCATATGTACACATTCTTCCGAGACACAAACAAGACATAAGTAAACTAAGAAATGAGGTAGACAGGTGATTGTAGTGTTATCTTATCTGCTATCAGCAGAATAAGCAATGAGGTAAAGATCATTGTGCTGACATCCAGAATCAGCAAAATTCAACTTCCACACACATCACGTGGGCTAGTCAGGCATATCAGAAGACCTCCCCAGCCAGCTCCACTGGACTGTTCACCAAAAAAACAGGATGGCTGGGAAGTATACTGTAGACCTAACAGGCGTCTTGCGGTATTCTTAAGCACAAATATTGGTAGACAGGAAGTGATGTCACACTACAGGTTCACTTGCTGTCAGCAAGGTTGACAGATTTCTAGCTGTATTATCATGTTA
The DNA here is from genome assembly GCF_027358695.1 of Spea bombifrons. Classification (NCBI taxonomy): domain Eukaryota; kingdom Metazoa; phylum Chordata; class Amphibia; order Anura; family Pelobatidae; genus Spea; species Spea bombifrons. The sequence continues at coordinate 69,860,010 of NC_071088.1, read as the reverse complement.
TATTCATAGTAGAGTGCATTTTACATGGACTCCAGTGCTTTTTACTACACGGAAGTTGGTGCAGTTATTCTTTATTTATTAAAGTTAGAAAATTAGACATTTGTCATTTAACCTGTCTCTATTGAAAGCAAGGGGCATACACCAGTATGGTTCTTACACATGCTAAGTAGAACTTCAATTCAAGTCAAGAAAGGTGAGACAGAAGTCTAATTTTCTAACTCCTGTGATTATAGAATACTAGTTCCAATATCCGTGCAGTGAAATGTGTACTAAAACAGTTTTGTGATATAGGAGGCTATGCTAAAAGTATTAATGTTGATGTATGATCGTTTCTTTAGACAGATAGTGAAACTACAAACTGAAGCTTCAGTGAACGAAAGTAAAATTCCTTTTGGGATATTTCTTGCTGCTCCTACTTCATATAAAACTTGTAGTGCCTCTCGGCAAAAAAAACAAAATCTGACGGCAAATCAATTTCGCGTTGTCTTAGAGAATTAACTAATGTTGGCCAGTTAACAAGCTGATCTTTGATTATTACTCATAAGCAGTGGTGCCATGGGGGCAGACATTATGCCTTCCATGTAATTAACACAGTGTTTAACACAGTGTTTGTCAAGCTTGGGTTATCGATAAGCCAAATTAACATAAATTAAATGCTGTACTGGTTAATTCTTCACTTAAACTCGCGACAGTAGATTACATACAAGTATTATGTAGGTAAAGATTTTAGAATTCTAGCGTGTATTTCACGTTAACACTCTAATTTCCAAAGAAGGTATGAATCACATTCTATGGTACGCCATTATAACTTGTAGTTGGAAGCCAGTAGTTATCCATAGGCATAACACATCAAGTGCAAATAAGTCAGGTTTTTCTTTAGCGAGTTAGGTTTCTTATCTGGTACTCAAAAATCATTGAAATAATTAGCTCTGCTTTTTTTTCCAGGAAGCCTACAAAAATGGGAAAAGTCTACCTTTTATAGATAATTCCCTATCCCTGCTTTATCTACATGTGATGAACAGACAGGGGGCAGATCAAGATCAGGTGGTGCCCCGAGTCAACATTACAAAAGGTCCCCCTTTATACTGTATGCACAAATGAATTACCAAGACTTCTGGATTTTTTATTAACTCATATGCAATTACAGTAACAATCCACGTTCCACCCCCAGGATACATATTTAAGGGAACAGGAAGGGAGCCATCTACAAAGCTAGGGGAGCCATCATGTAACTTTTGAAGCTTTCCTGAAACACGCCAAGCCCTCTCCAGACCACATATGCAAGCAAGTTCACAAATTCATGTTTTGTTTTATTATGCATCTTTTTCCTGTGTATGTACCAAATTTGTATTCAGGGGCAGGGGCGTAACTAGAAGCCTCGGGGCCCCGGTGCGAGAATCTGTTAAGGGCCCCCCCACTCCCAAGCCAATCCCACCCTTCTCACACCATCTACCCCCTTCTCACACCATCTACCCCCTCTCCCCACCCTTCTCAGGCTATCTACCCTACCCCCCTTCTCACTATCTACCCTCTACCTACCCCCCCTTCTCACTACCTACCCTCTACCTACCCCCTTCTCACTATCTACCCTCTACCTACCCCCCTTCTCACTATCTACCCTCTACCTACTCCCTCTTCTCACTATCCACCCTCTCCCTACCCCCCTTTGTAGGTCACTTACCGTGCAGTCCTGTGGTGGGGGCACAAGGCCTCTATCTCTCTGCTCTGCTCTGCTGCGGTGTGCACGGCTTCACTGCTGAGTGCCGGAATTATTTTTATCTCCCACAGCCATAACCCTGCCCCTTTTTTTAACCTAAAACCATCTTCTCTTATCCGTCCCACACTTCCCCCTCTTGTTGAGCAAAGACACTTTGAAGAAATCACAATGATTGAAATATGCATTAAACAGGGCAGTCAGTACCTACATACCTGCAATAGAAGCTCACTGTAAGTGGATCATCATAATGCATACTGAAGTCAATGGGTTAAAACCACATCTCCCCTGCAAGACTCCTTCCAACTCTCTTTTTAATGAATAACCCCCACCGACATTTATTAGCCCATATCCAAGCTCTTATCTGTACAGTATCTCTTACATGGCTGTTGGATCCTGACACATAAATTGCATTTTAAAAAAAGGGGATGTCTCAGGGATAATGGGCATCAGATGTGTGAGTCCAGTAGGGAGCTTGAGACCTAATATTCCAATGGCTGCAGTAGTAAATTCTGTTTTGGGGGCTTTATTTTATTTGCTATTTTATGTTTCTACCTCTTTGGGAATATGCATCTCGGAGTACAGACAGAGCCTCAGATATCCCCAGCAATTGGGCTCCTACCTGACCTGCTGGCCCGGGTCCTGACACTGTGTCCTTTTCTACAGCTCCTCCTCTTCTTGTTATTCTGTTTTCATTCTTCATCTGCTTCTCCTTTGTATCAGCTCCATTGGCCAAGCATCCCACAGCACTTCCTCAAAAGGGAGGAATGGGGGAGAGGCTGTCCACGTGGTGTAAAGAGGTTTGTCCCTTATGTGGAAGCACTCTGGAAGGCCTGTGCTGATAACGGGGAGAAGTTGAAGGAAAAAAGACAGAAAAAGAGGTGGAGCTGTGGGAAATGGACAGGGTGTTAGGGTACTTACAGTTCTGAAGTGAAGCATAGGTGCCAGGATTGAACACAATTGCTTAAACGTGGTACACTAGAAAAGGTCTGGAGATGAGACAGACCTTAGTACATGTAGCCACAAGCACGAGTGAACTGAGAATGATAGGAGTCTCTGTAGGTGAGGTTCAGGACATCCGAAGTACCACAAATAATCCAGAAAGTCAGGAAGCCGGAGATAAGAAGGGTCAAACTAACAAGCCAGGTCAGGAAGCCAGAGATAAGCAGAGTCCAGGAGTAAGCCAAGTCAAGGTACCAGAAAAACAGCAGAGTCCAATGCAAAGTCTGAATCAGCAACCAGGAACACAGAAATTACAGGAGTGGAAGAGGCAGCTACAGTTAATTCAAGGTTAACCATCTATGTGTGTGTGTTTTTTCTAGACCTTAGAGAAAATAAATTTAATAAGTATTGTTCAAAACATTCTTGGGCTACTACTGAGCATGGGGATAGTACTTTAGGAGAACTGAGCTCCAAGCACCTGTACCTGAAGGTCGATCTCGAAGAGTCATGCAACATTGAGTGTCTTAGCCCCCTTTGCGACTTAATGTGTTCCCGTCCTCGTTGACCCTTAACTATGTTGGTATTTTTTGAGAATAGGTTTTGAGTCTTATTTTTAAAGGCTTTTTTCCAGAGATAAGTTCATAAAAGTTCTGGTTTATGTCGTAATACACATTAGGATACTATAAAACTAAAACAATATAGTAGCTAATCATTTTCGAAGCATAGGGTGCCTAGCCAAACTTACACAGAAAATGAACTTGGCTTCTAATTGAAATTCTCCATTTGACACTTTGGAGTCTGTTAGTTCTTTCGATTATAGGATTAAAGTATGAAAAAGTAAGGCAGATTTGGGTATATGGGTCATGGCAAAGCAAATTTGATTCCGAGGCAAGGGATAAAAGGGGACATTTGTTTTTGTCCCCTACACTTTCAGCGGCAATAAACCTGCAATACATGCCAGGATCTCCGCAACCAAGAGGAGTTGCTTATAGGCAGAACAGTCAAGGCTAATTAAAAAAAGAGTTTTGTTTGCCAAGCTAGTCCGTGAGCCAGGTGAACATCTGTGCTCTGCAGAGGGCAAACAGATTGCAAAGAGGAATCCTTCTCATTTTACAGGCAGGACGGGATAGAAGAGGCTTTTCAATGGACCTGTGGGCAGTGGCTGCTTTAATCAACAGACTCATTTACCACAAAAGTGCAGCCGCGTCATACAGCAATATAATATAGTAGCAGGAATATATTAAATCGTAAAAATTAAGACATAATATTCTGTCATATATTACAGATGCACAATCTGTAATGAGTGAGGCATATGTTTTGGGAGGAAAATAGGGAGCTGTGCTGCACCTGGATTGCAATCATGTATTGTAAGAAGCGTTGCATAAATAGTTTCCACTATAAAAATAAAAGATAATAATAATAATATTAATACTCTTGAATAGTACTGATTTTTAATAGGCCCTTTCGCATCAGAAAAAATGATTCAAAAGTGCCATATAGAAGTGTTAGGTGAAGAGGCCAAAAGGTAAAAAAAAAAAAAAAAAAAACAGCAGGCAGAAGACATTTGGGGTTAATGGGACAATTCCTAATAAGAACTCTATTTTTTCTTAAAATTAAAATAAGAACACCATCATGGCCTACCCAGACTGAATGTGTTAAAAATAGTAGACATATATGTATTTTTTGGATTTTTAAGTACTTAAGGCCATGTAATGATGAAATATTACATGCATGTTATATTGTATTATCTTGTCACCTCAAGTCAGCTATCAATCGTAAGCTTAACTTGAAAATGACTATGATTTCAAATTTTTTACTGTTCACCCTTGGCACTCAAAGACGCAACCTGTGAGAGAAAAAAAAGTTTGCTTAAAAATGGAAATGTAACCTGTCCCAAAAAATGGAAAAGTCATCCAGTGGCTTATACAGTGAAGAAAAAATTAATTTGATCCCCTGCTGATTTGGTACTTTTGCCCACTGACAAAGACATGTTCGGTTTATAATTTTAATGATAGGGGATCGAAATTTTTTGTCCTTCACTGTATACTGTATTGAAAATGGGCCCTGGGTGGTTGAAAGATCGCATCATTGATCTGGTTTATCCTCATTGTCTTGAATCCAGTCCATAGACTTGAATAGGGTTCTTTCACCTGAAACTCACAAAAGTTTCATACCCTTGCATGCATTCACATATTAACATACTTGTGTATCTGCAAGTCATTTGGGGATGTTAGCTACAAGGGGAGACCTCAGTCAAGTGTGGTCAGATAAACTTCATGTGACTGACCATGCATCTTATCGAATAGAGTGAATAGACCAAAATAAATCTGCAAGTTTCTTGCCTCTTCTGCAGACAAGTGTATGCGAGTTCCGAGTGAATTTTTTCACTTGCTAATGTGAGTTGGCTTCAGTTAATTTGATCACAGATGATGCGTTATAAGAATCTACCTACCAGCTTCTAGAGAATTTTGGAACATCTAAGAATAAAACAGACATTAGTTGAGGCTAGTAGCTACCAATCCATAAATGAGAGGCAAAATAATAAAAAAAAATCAGGTTGAGAACAAGCAAAGCCAGGATCAAGCCAATGTCAGAAACCAAGGTGAACATTAAATCAGCATCCAAACACAGCACTATAGAACCAATATAGTGATTATCCACTAAATGGGCCCGAAAAAGTTGTTGCCATTAAATTCCCAAATACCGTATTTGCTCGATTATAAGACGAGGTGTTTTCCAGAGCAAATGTTCTGAAAAATACCCCTTGTCTTATAATCAGGGTCGTCTTATAATCAGACCTCAAATAGGTCTGATTATGAGACTAAGATCCAGATCCCCGCAGCGATGCAGAGGACCTGGATCCTCCTGTGTTAACCCCCCCAACTTACCGGTGCTTCTGAGTCCCCAGTGCTTAGTCCGGGCTGCGTGTAGCGCTCTACGCGATACAATCGCGTAGAGCTCTACACGCTTCCCGGACTAAGCACTGGGGACCCAGATGCAGGGGACCTGGATCCTCCTGTGTTAACCCCCGACCCAACTTACCGGTGCATCTGAGTCCCCGGTGCGTAGTCTGGGCTGCGTGTAGAGCTCTACACGATATAATCGCGTAGAGCTCTACACGATACAATCGCGTAGAGCTCTACACGCTGCCCGGACTAAGCACTGGGGACTCAGAAGCACCGGTAAGCTGGAGAGGGGGGGGCATAACACAGGAGGATGCAGGGGACCTGCATCCTCCTGTGTTATGCCCCCTCCAACTTACCGGTGCTTCTGAGTCCCCGGTGCTTACTCCGGGCAGCGTGTAGAGCTCTACGCGATTCGCGTGGAGCTCTACATGCTGCCCGGACTAAGCACCTGGGGCTCAGATGCAGGGGACCTGGACCCTCCTGTGTTATGCGCCCCCCCCCAACTCAGAAGCACCGGTGAGTTTGGAGGAGGGAGGGGGAGTGTTAAATGGGGGGTGTAAGGCATTTCTGGAGGCAGAGTGCTCTGTGAAATGCCTTTTAACCCCTTTAATGCCACTCTGCCTCCTGAAATGCCTTAAACCTCCCTATATGCCACTCTTCCCCATAATATGCCTTTTAACCCTCTAAGTGCCAGAGTGGCATATAGGGTTAAAAGGCATATCATGGGGCACAGTGGCATATAGGGTTAAAAGGCATATCATGGGGCACTGTGGCATTTAGAGGGTTAAAAGGCATATCATGGGGTATAAGGCACTTCTGGGGCAGATGTGCATAACTGGGGGGCAGGTTGGAAAATAGAAGGAAATAAAACCAAAATATTTTTCTCAAGTGTTTAAATGAATTAACATTTACTGGTAAAACTTTTTTCCTATAGGGTCGTCTTATATTCAGGCTTTTTCTTTTTTTCCTAAATTAATATTAAGATTTGGGGGGTCGTCTTATAATCAGGGTTGTCTTATAATCGAGCAAATACGGTAAATTTGACTAGGTAAATATTTATAGACGTTATAAACAATACAGCTTTACAACATCTCATATTAGTACAATTTAACATAACAAAAAAAATCACAAAATACTCAAGTAGTACCCAAATTAAAACAAGATATTTCATGAATAATCAGATTATGAAAAAAGGTTCAGAGACTAAAGATATTATTTTCTGTTCAAATTAAAATGAAAGTGTGAGGAAAAATAAAATTCTCCGTTCCTCTTCCAATATTACCCTGTATTTTAAAGCTCTTTCTAGGTTAATCACACCTTATTTGCCAAAAATTCCACTCCACTGGAGCATGTTTCAGAAGTGCTTTGATTTGAATGAGGATTGATATAGTCCCTGAAAGGAAAGCATCAGCAAAATGAAACATTTATAACCGAGTGCCAGGATGAATGTTAAACTCTAAAAGTCACCTGCAAAACTGGATGAACTCAGCAGAACCCCTGAGAACAAATTTCTTACACAAACAACCAAGACAGTAAAACAGAGACTTTGACAAAAGGACACTTGGCTGCCTTATCGCTGCATTGTTTTAAATGGGATAAAAAGTACTCTTGTACATTATTAACTACAGACAATGTTTTTTAAGAATGCATCTTTAAGAAATGTTGATTTCATGCACTAATGGTGTCACTATATTTCTAAGAGATTCAGTGATTCAACGATGAACTGCATTCTTATTATAGGAAGTGGGAATATACACCCCCAAAACAGTGAAGAGCAGAAGACTTAAAACGGGGACAAACATAATCTTTATATTTACTTAGGAATGTTTTCATGTTTGATAATGCCACAGATTGCATTTGGTTACTTGTATTTTTATGTCTTAGAATTTTGTGACGTTCCTGAATTAAAACAATGTACAGCCAATCAGACATAGCACTTTATTCTAATATTTACTGCACACGCTTTCCTAAGAACCCCTGCAAACTAGTAACTAGACTTGGGCGTCGGCCAACTCTTTGTGTTCGTCTTCGTGGGGGGAAAAATCTTCGTATTCCACGAATATTCATCCATTCAGGTGTGCGGTTAGGGCGAATATTCGTGTTTGGTTTTTTTTCTTCGTTTATTGCCATTTATCGACTGCTGGCGACCAATAGAGTTGCTCATATAGACTTTTAAAATCCTGGTGCGGAAATCTGTAGGTTCGCCGTCAGGAGTTAAAGGGCCATAGGAATGACTTTATTGGTCACTGGGAGGAGCCTCCTCTAGCATTAACCAACCTTTAACACCTGACGGCGAACCTATGGATTTAGTTAACCCCTGCGATGCTGCGTAGATAAGGTAGGCTAGGTGGGGAAGGGACCAGGGAGATTAGTTAAAGAAGATGAAAATGAACACGGAGATTCTTCGTGTTGTGTGTCTTCGTCTACGTATACATTTTTCCCGCCACCATGTTCCTATGTTTGGTATTTGGGCTGAACAACGAAAATGGACCCTTTGTGTTAGTTTTCATGTTTGCCCGAATACGAATGCACAAGTCTACTAGTAACCCCTTCAAGGATTTTTCTTCCCTTAGTAACCAAAGCACAGTGGCATTCTGCGGGAATAGAGATAATGTCCTGCGTCCCAGAATTACCTCTTTAGCTCCCTAATTTCCAGGAGGCGGCAGGATTGAGCGGGGTCATGGGGAGATGTCCCCACAGTAGAAGTGCAGCAGCTTGGACTCCACACTTGCTCTGAAAAAAACCTTGTCTTATAATCAAGCAAATATGGTACTATAAAGTTACGCATATGATTCAAAACAGAAGCAGGTTTTACAGAAGGGATTTTTTTTACGCATCAATTATCTCAATTTAGCAGGGTGAAAAACAGAAGTAAAAAAACTTTATATAAGTAAATCTAAATCTAAAACAGGTGCACTTCATTGGTTGATGACAGACGAGCCCCCTGCTCCAGAAGTTTAAGGTCTGTACAAGCGACAATTAGAGTCGCTCATACGGACCTTTAACTCTTGGAGCGGGGAGACCATGGTCTCCTCAGGCCAAGTTCCGCAAGGGGTTAACGGGAGCAGAAATACGTAAGTTCGCCGTCAAGAGTTAAATGTCCATAGGAGCAACTATTGGTTGATGGCAGACAAGCACCCAGCTGGCGACCAATAGAGTCGCTCGTACAGAGGGGCCTCCTCTAGCATCAACCAATTGTTAGGTTCCCGACATCCTCAATTGGCTGTATAATGTCTTCCAACTGAACACACAAAGACACCTCCAACGGATCACATACATATCAAATGTTCAAGCATAGATGAGACGGCCGAAACAATGGATGGTCAGAATATGAAAATAACTTTGTCAAAAACAAATTTCTTATGTTTCATATGATCGTATTCCACTGGCAGTATAATCTGTAGCAGCGCTACTACGATGAAATCAGAGACTGATCTCCACCAAACGTCCGTAACTCTGTCTCCTCCTTCCTGTGATGCCAACGCACACCACGCGCTTGGCTTCTCACTTTGTCTGGTGCATAACCTCAAGATCTGCCTCCTGCCTTATACCTTGACTAGTCCCATCCAAAGAAATAAAAATCGATTTAAGTATCCAGTTCTTAATTTACATAGTCTGTTAATGTAAAACTACCACTTATATAATCTATTTAATAAAATGCTAAATGCTAAAAGTAGTAGCTGACCGAGTAGCTGACCAGATTGTACAAAACTGTCTTCCCAGGCCACCATAAATAAATTGGCATATTGGTAGATTTAAAAATTAAGTTGAGAATTCTAATTAAATGACCAAGACTTTTTTTTTAAACCAGTAGATGTAAATAGCTACATTTATTTTGACAGTTGTCAGTTTGGCAGACTGGATGAGCCGAATGGTTCTTATCTGCCTTAACTTTTTTATCATATTCATTGTCTTAGAAATGCTCCGAAAAGCCAATTAATTAGAGTAAAAAGACCAAAAAAACAATATGTTACACAATGCTTGAGCATTTGAAGCCTCTGGATATGATCGGTTGGAGATGCCTTTGTGCTTCTGGATGGAAGACATTATACATCCAATTGAGGATTTAAGCCCATGTCTACATATTGGCATGTTGATGTCATTTTAACTTTAAGGGTCTGTCTTCTTCTTAGTTAAATTTATATACTTTCTATACTTACACTATATGAGTTTTTCTTTGTGAGCTCGTCTGGACACTGACATACATAGTCTGATCCATTGGATAGGGGTATTGATTAATTGGATTTTTTAGTTTCTATTACTTATATTTTGTTTATTTTACTGTTTATGTAATGTTTGTGGGTGTGCAGACACTATTTTGTGTTGTTAGGAAGGGTACAACAATTAAAGCTGTAAGGGGCCCAGCTGTCTTGGGAGGTCTGCTCAGGGAGACAAAGTCTGCCTCAGTGTTTTTTCTTTTTAAATAAAAAGCTCAGTGGCTATACTGTGGAATGAGAGCTCCGAGTGAAGGTCTCAGCCAATTAGGAAAGACTTATCAGCTCTCCTGATTGTCTGATAGCTCATAAGTCTCTCCCAATTGAATCCATCTCAGAAACCCACTGTTTGTGTGATATGTGTGTGACCATGTATATGTGTGTGACTATGTATTTGTGTGTAGCTATTCGTGTATGTGACTATGTGTATATATGACTGTGAGCTTGTGTGACTGTGTGTGTGTCATGTCTATTAATAGTGTGTCAGTGCCATCTGTGTCCCCAAAGAGGTTGTCTGTGTCCTTATGTACCCCAAACAGCTTGTATGTGCCATCTGTGTCCCAAATAGCTTGTATGCGCCTTCTGTGGCCGCTGAAATTACAAAAGTTACAATACAAGGGAAAGATAACCTTTTAAAAAAAGAATCCATATTCTTTGCAGCTATTCAATCATTACACATTACAAAAATGTAGCCCTTTCAATGCAACACATGAATGCCACAAAGTTTGCTACAACTTGACACTAATATTGGTGACACTGAAATTGGTATTTGCGCTTGAGTATGCATCAATGTGTCTGAGAATGGTCATTATGTCTGAGTTTGTGTTAGTGTAGCTGTCAGTGGAGAGTTTAAGTTGAAGTCACCTTGGCAAAGTATGATCAGTATGAGTTTGCATCTTATCAGCAGGTTGTCACATAAAATGTCAATTTAAAATTGGCTGTTTTTAATTTACTTATAGCTCTGGGAAGCTGTTTGTGGACAAATACGGTACTGCTAAGCAGTTTGTGGACAGAGATGGCAGTAGCAAGCTGTTTGTGGACAAATATGGCACTGGCAAGCTGTTTGTGGACAGAGATGGCACTGGCAAGCTGTTGTGCACAACATTGGCACTATAAGCTGTTCAGATACTGTTAAGCTTTTTGGGGACACAGATGGCAGGCACAAGCTGTTCTGGAACAAATATGGCTCTGGGAAGCTGGGGACAAAAATGTCACTGGCAAGCTGTTTGTAGGCGAAGATAGCACTGAGAAACTCTTTGTGGAGAAAGTTGCCAATGACAAGCTGGGTGTAAATATGGCAATGATAAGCTCTTTGTGGACAAAGATGACACTGGTAAGTGAAAATCTCCTTGGGGCAAAGAAAGCACTTACAGATCCGTGCCATGGATTGAGTTTAAACCATGTATATTTGTATACACTGTATTAACGGTCAAGCTCCAGACCCCCGCAAGGGTTCTAAATGTCAAGTGATTTAGGCCCTTTTTGGCTCCACCCATGTGGACTGATCATGACCTGTGACTATGGCTATTTTTTTTTGAAAAAAGGTGGCAACTCTAATAGACATCTAAGCTCCTATAGTTGTAATGGTCAGGTGTACATATGCTTTTGGTTGTATAGAATATGATAAAGTGGGATGAAGATAGTGGGGGCATGATATGGTGGTAAGATATTTATTATATATGGTGTTCAACCGAAAAAATCTTTATGCTAGGACAAATATGTGATGTGTGCACAGTAATTGTGCCATTATTTATAGGGCTGGTGTTAACTTATTTTCACAGTAGGTTTTTATTCTCAGTTCAGCCTATGTAGTACAAAAATATCCAATCCATTAATTTTGGACACCTTTTGAAAGAATTCAGTGATGGGATGTGACTGTCAGAGTATAGAAAGTTAGGCCTAACTAACACATAAGGGCTATTAGAGTACAAAACTGTAAATGTAGGATTTGGGAAAAGTAACAGATCTGTTTTATACTAGCTAATTAATCAAAATGAGCTTGTGACCCTTAAAATTATAGATAAAGATATAGTAAAGTTAATCAGTGCAGATCTCTTCTAACTCTCCCCTATGCACAGAGCGGTATTTTAAGCCAATGCAAAGTGAAGCTGTGTGTCTAATTTATTTTTATGTTAAGTAAATGAAAAAGATGTAACATTGAAGACCTTACCATCAAAAAGTCTTTGACCACCATCGCAGTTTGAAAAACCATCAGAGAAAGTAAAAGTCAATAATATGCCATACAGACAGATGATATGCATGCATAATCTCATAGGTTACATTTGTTATGTCAAAAGCCTTTTTCTCCTGGGATGATGTGAAGTTACTGACAAGGAGAAAACCGCATCCTGTAAATTACACGCACTTAAACTTTATGTAGTAATGAATATATCAGGTTCTTATAATAACATGCATTAAACATAATGTGAATAATAGTAATATTAATTGTACTTGACATGATTTTGTAGAAATTAATCATGTTAAATGAACCTAATTGATTTCAGGGACAAAATGATATGGATTAAAAACAGGATACTACTGGAGGTCTTAGATACAAAAGGTTTGAAACAGTGTCACATGAAAGGTTTCTGTGCAAGTTAAATGAGATCTGTTCAACCCAAAGCACTTGAAGAAGGATAAAAAAGACAGATAAAGCTAAGGAGACGTTTGCAGTTTATGGAAGAAATTAATATTGGCTGTGTGAAGTATTGTAATTCAAGGTTTCTGACCTTGATCAATTCAACATAAAATTATAGTAATGGTGTTGGAGAATGTGTGTTGACGTGTATGATGGTAGAGTTAATGTGTGGTAGTGTATGGCGGTATGGTGTGTTAATGTATAATTTTAGCATGCATGTGAACGTATGGTGTTAGCATGAATACATGTTGTTGTTTGGCGTTAGAGTGTGCATGTCTTAGTGTATGGTGTTAGCATGTGTGAGTGTATGCTTTCAGCATGCATGTTTTACTGCATGGTGTTAGAATGTGTGTGTTAGTGTTTGATGTTAGAATGAGGTGGGTGTTACTGTATAGTGGTAGCATGCTTGTGTGTCAGCATATGGTGTTAGTGTGTGTATGTAATTTTATAATGTTATCATGAGTGTGTGTGTTAATATATGGTGTCAGCATGTGTGTGTCAGTCTATGTTGTTTGCGTGTCCATATTATGTTAAGGTAGCAGGTATAAGTCTAGGATAAGGAGGGGAGCTGAAGAAATACTGTATCCAGGCACCACCAAACCCAGGCTCATCTCTGTCAGGTGTTATGGGGACTTTTATGCCTTTTGGTCCACAATAAGGCACTACTATGCTATCACATTCAAGTATTACTTCTGTATGTATATATTACCAGGCATATTTGTGTATCACTGAATGTTACAAATCCAGAATTCACACATAGGCAGCCATTTTAGATACAAAATGTAATTTAGCCACCAGGAAAACTCACTTCATTACAGTAAAAAGGGCTGCCACAACTTAAGGTCTCTCTAAGCTTCTTTCTTTCCCAAATATTTGAAGATTTCATAGTTAAACCAACAAATTATATATACAAGACTGTGGAAACGACTGTTTAAAGTGTCCTTTTTTAGTTTGCTTTTCATATAGAGTGTATGTAAGAAATATAAACATGTTTTTCAATATTCTAATCTCCTTGACAGTGGCTTCCAGATAGTAAAACATACCTGAAAAGTCTAAGTTAAAGAGACTTCTACCTCATATAGCCTCACCAATGATGGTTGCATATTAAAGTACTTGTCTAAAGTATACATTGACATTCAACTAGCAAATGTATTTAAGTGCATATGATTGATGGAGTGTACCACTAGAACTTTTATATACATCATTATCTCAAATATAGTTATTACTATTCTTTCACCTGTAAGAACTTTTATGTTCCTCTATGGTTTACAATAGTGTAGTTTATTAACTACACCAGTGGTACTCAAACAACGGTCCATGGACCATCATCCCCTGGACATTTCAATGTGGTCTTCAGGGTGGTACAAGGATTGGGAAGGAGGGGAAGTAAGAGGGGAAGTAAGAAATGCATACAAGAATATGTATGTGAATATGAAGACGGTAGAAACTAGAACTAGTAGCTATGTTGTATTAAATGTAAATGTATATTATCTGTGTGAATCATGTTTCATGGCTGCAAGGAGGACTGAGCAGAAGCAATGTCTATGGTGGCCAACGCTTTTTAAAATATATGAAAACTAAATTTAAGCTAAATTATTTGATGATCTAACAGCTCAAACTAGGCATAATCCCTAATCTGGTACATTCCTCCATCTGTTTATTACTATGGCCAAGCTATTTTTTACTTTTTGTACCCTTTGGGACCGAGGCTGTTTTAACACTTTTGCGGTGCTCTTGTTTAGATGTAATTTTCTCCTCACTCATTTAATGTACCCATACAAGTTATAGGTTGTTTTTTTCAGGACAAGAAGGGCTTTCTTCAGATACCATTTTGATCATATTATCTAATTTCCTATATAACAAAAATATATATATATATGATGAAAAATTGAAAAAAAATATTCTCACTTTTATTTGAAAAATCTTTTACTCATCCAAAAAACATAATGAAAGAACCTGCTAAATAGATTCTACTATTTTCCTGAGTTTAGAAATACCCAATGTTTTTTTTTTTTGCTTTGTTAGTTATTGCGCAATAAGTACATGTTCTGCCCCATGTGCTATTTCGGGTATCTTTGAAGCTGGCCAATGCAATTTACCCCCTCAAACCATATATTTTTGAAAACTAGGCACCTCAAGGTATTTCAAATTGGTATTTTAACCCTCTCCATGCACTAATTCTAATGCCACCCTTTGTCAAACTGTGTGGTAGTAATTTATTTTGTGTTTTTTTTATCACTAAATCAGGTATGGCTTTACAGCTCCTGGTATACGTCACTTTCAAACAAGACCTCAATAAGTGTTCAGCAACATCTCCCGAGTACAGCGATTTAGAAAGCGATTACAAGCGACAACAGTTCTTTGCGTGTTAACCATTTTTACCTATTGGTTATGAAGAAATTTTATCTACCAGATAGACAAGTGGCGTTTGAATGATACCTTTATTGGCTAACTGAGTAAATCAGTTAGCCGATAAAGGTATCATTCAAACTCCACTTGTCTCCTGTAATTCTACGGCTAACACGGTACCAACTCTCATCTTTTATCTACCAGATATGAAGAATTCAACATTTCTGCACTACAATAAACCATCATGAGATGGACGGAGATTTTATATAGTACAATATTTTTAGATTTGTTTATTAAGTTATTATAATATATAATAATCATATTGTATAAATAAGAGTTTTGAGATAAGACATCTTATTGCTACGGGAGAATAATATCCAAAGAAAAGCCTTGCTTTATGAGCACTAACTAACAGTTGAAACAGACTATAGTTGGACGACTTACTCGCTGCCAACAAAACAAAATGTAGCACAGACCTTTTTCTTCTTAAGGAATATTTCAGTAAACTCTTGGGGAAGAGATGCACTCTTACTCACTGCTTGTATCCTCCCCACTGAAGCCCTCACAGGGAACTTTGTAGCCGCCCCCTGCTACTCATTGCCAACAGGTGATTAACAACCTACGTGGCCCGAGTACAGTGATACCCCCCATGCATGGGTTTGTCGGGTTGTTTGGGAGGTAAAACTCCACATTTAGCAAGTGCACATTTTTTAACTTGGAACTTTTACATCTGGTCCTACTGCCCCATGTCCTAATAAAGCCATCTTTGAAGCCGGCTAATTCACTTTACCCCATCAAACCATATATTTTTGTAAACTAGACACAGCCCAAGGTATTTCAAATGCTAGTATTTTAACGCTTTCCATACATGAGATTCTACCATCAGCCTTTGCCAAAGTTTGTGGTAGTAATTGGTTTTGTATTTTTTTCACGCAAATTGTACTTAAGGTATAAATTAATAGCTCCAGGTGTACAACACCCCAATTTGTGTTCGGCAACATCTCTCGAGTACAGTGATACCAGCCATGGGGTTGTTTGGTGGTTAAAAGGCAACATTTGGGAAGTGCGCTTTTTCCCCCCCATTTTGGTCAGTCTGTGCCTATGCTCTATCTTTGAACCCGGCCACTCCAATTTACCCCATCAAACCATTCATTTTTTTAAAAAATTAGACACTCCTTCAGTATTTGAAATGCTTTTACTTTAACTCTTTCCACACAGGACAGCCTTCACCCCCAAATGTATCAATGAGCCTTGGCCATCCATGACACCTGTCTCCAGTTCACTGCTTTTGCTTCCTTGGACTTCTAAACACAACGCATTTCGCCCCCAAAAATGGCTTTCCACTTCGAAAAAGCCATTTTTGGGGTGAAATGCGTTGTGTTTTATCCATTTTTGCTTTTGTTATTTAATAAAGCTTTGGATTATTCTTATTTTTGGACCTCCATTTTATTTTTTTTCCTTGGTGGGGAAAATACCACCCATGCTGATGAGGATTGAGCAACCTTTATTTGCTCTCACAAATGTGAGTACTTTTTCATTTCTTTAAAGCTTATCCCATTACCACAGTGTACTCTAGGTTTTGTATCATTTATGTCTCTACATATCCACTCTTAACCTGAGAAAAAACCACACCCACAAGAAATCCACAGGCGGGAATTATACTGCCCATGCTGTTACAGTAGGGCTATATTTAGCTCTATATAGTGTAAGTGTTTCCTGTTATTATTCACCTTGGCTCCATAAGACATACTGAACTTTAAAAAAAAAATAATAATTTTACATCTCCATCCCCTGGTTATATTGGAAGACCCCTACAGCCATCATACCCTTAGGCGCGAACGCTACACCCATCCCAAAGATTCTACCTTCAAGCCAGATAGGAGAGATTCCTGGTACGGTTTGTGTTGCTGCCTACACCTCCGTTCATAGACTACTCCCAGCGCTGAACCATTTTTTGTATTGGTAATAATGTTATGGCTGATCATGAAACACTTTTGATGCAAAGTACTAAATTTGTAGCAATGGTCATGATAATTGGAGTCATGTGTTTGTATTTGGGGGAACATGAAAACTATCACGAACATTGCATTTTTGTTATTCAAACAGAATACCAAATAAACTAATATGGCGGAGAATAAACGTACATGAAGACGAAGAAGCACAACACAAAGAATCTTCGTTTCTTTGTGTTCATCTTCGTGAATATCTCCTGGCTAATCTCCCGGGTCCCTTTCTCCCATATAAGTCACTGCCATTAGCCTACCTTAAGTCTTTGTAGCATCGAAGGGATTAGCGGGAACGGAATCCATAGTATTTTATCCTGGCGCCGAAACCATTGCCTCATAAACCCCATAATTACCCCTGCTAGGAACCTGCAGAAAATAAAGAGAAGAACGAACATGAAGAACGTACACAAATATTCGCCCAAAACACACAGGGAACTGGGAAATGTTCGTAGAATACAAAATGGGGTCTTTTTCCCCCCCCGAAGACAAACATGAAGACTTGGTCGGTGCCAAAGTCTAATGATAATCATTGTAATGATTGTTATGACATCTTGAACTTTGCCCACAATTTATAAAATTTTGCCTTGATACATATGGCTTATAGCACTTCCATTGTATTGTTTGTGAGATTATACTTCTTTTGCTAGTCCAATGCTGAATGCACACTCAGGGCCACTATAATTTAGTTGTGATGTGACTGCTTGGTATATTCTCATAGAGCAGCAGGAATACGTGCTATCCATAAAGTGTTATCTCCAAGGACCGATGCAGAACTCAGCAACAGATGCTCATGCTACCAAGTTTATCACCAGTAAACAAAGCTTTATAGTACATTGTTGTCTGATTTACGATCAAAGAGAAACAAATAATAACTCAATAGCATGACTAGACAGATGTATTTTACAATAAGAAAGCTCTGCCATGTATTCACAATCATATTGGAACTTCAAAGGTTAAACCAACTTGACAATGACACCGTTGGCATTTAAAGCTTCCCTTTTTTTAATCTTCTAAAATCTACAATCAGAAACATCTAAAGTATCAACAAAGTGAAAAGCATATTTTTTAAAAGTACCAAATCCAGGTTTTTCTTGAAAGGTAATAAAAACCAACCACAATTGTTGCATAAATATAAGCCCTCACAAATGTCATGACATTATAGATTTTTGTGCATATGTGCCAAAAACAAAAATAATTCATATCCAATAGTGCTACTACAGAATAATGCCCCCGCCTTTTTGTTTGAGCTCCCTGTAAGGCCCCACTGCCCTTCTGAATTACTAGAAAAATGGCATTAGGGCCACATACTCACCATAACTGCTGCTCCAGGGGCAAATACCATTATGATGTGTTAGGCAGCTGGCTTGATACGCCATGCTGCACACTGCAAGAGTATAAAAACATACAAAAAGTCATCCTCAATCTGTCCCTGCTCTCTATTAATCGTTTATCGGTTTAGGCACATTAAGTCGTCTAACAACTATTGACTCAGTCTAGCAGCCAAACATTAGCTAGTAAGTAACACTGTTTTTCTCACCTTATATGGGGCTCTTTCATGTGGCTGGTGAGTTTGAGTGCCTTTGGCCAAAATCAGCACTAAAGTATCTTGTTTGTATAGATTTGTCTATTATTTGGAGTCTTTTTTATTAAATAGTGCTAAATTGCATGTCATAGCTGCCTCACCAGTAAATTGGTATTGAGAGCACATATAGCATCTGTTATGGTTTTTATACTGTAGATAAGGCTGTTTCCTGGGATTTAGAAAGCGATTACAAGAGGCAACAGTTCTTTGCGTGTTAACCATTTTTATCTATTGGATATGAAGAAATGATATCTACCAGATATGACAAATTCAACATTTCTGCCACTGCACTACAATAAACCATCATGAGATGGACGGAGATTTTATCAAGTGCAATAGCTTTACATTTGTTTGCCTGGTTGACCTATATATTAATTTATTATAATATATAATAATCATATTGCATAAATAAGAGATATGACATGGTATATCCAAATAATATCCAAAGAACAGCCTTGCTTTATGAGCACTAACAGTTGAAACCGACTATAGTTGGACAACTTACTCGCTGCCAACAAAACAAAACGTAGCACAGACCTTTTTCTTCTTAACCCATTAAGGACAATAGGCGGTCCCTAAACCCATTGAAAACAATGCATTTTGAGCCCGTACATGTACGGGCTTTGTCATTAAGGGGTTAAGGAATATTTCAGTAGACTCTTGGGGGTGAGATGCACTCTTACTCACCGCTTGTATCCTCACCCACTGAATCCCTCACAGGGAACTTTGTAGCCGCCCCCTGCTACTCATTGCCAACAGGTGATTAACTACCTGCGTGACCCAGAAGACCTGGACTGGACTCCCCATCTGCTGCAAGTAAACTATGGAGTGGAGTACTGGCCCTCCCTTCTCTCCAAAATGCTCCACCCCAGGGACCCAAACTAAATTACAGAATGTCCTCCATTCTGACTGCCACAAAAAATTCTCCCTGGGGGTTATAAAACACACCGCACTGCAATATGTTCCATGAAAAATAGATGCCAGCCACCACCATGCCCTACTCCCTGCCACTATATATATATATATATATATATATATATATATATGTTATATGAAAACTGTTCACCAGTGGTAGTACTAAAATGACATAACCTAGAAACCAAAGAAACGTATTGCCAGTGGACATGTTATTTAACTTATTATCTAAATAACAGAGAATGCTGCAGACATCTTTTTTAACAGTTCAACTTTGTGGAACACATTAAACAAATGTTCTCAACGGTGCGTAAAAACACATGGTACTTTAAATCTGTCAATCCCTGAAAATAATTGCACACTAACACAGGAGTGACAGCAGCTAAATACAACCAAGGTGTCATTTTCTGGGTCAAATGTTGAGAGTGGAGCTACTGCAATTACATGCTAAACGGACTGCAATTATACCAGGAACACTTAAAAGGTGACCTATGTGACCCAGTTCTATGATGGAGACTACAGTAGGTATCATCTACTACAAAAGAGTAGTGCTGCTCTTTATTAACCCTTTTATGTGCTCATTAAAATCATGCAAAGCACACACAGATTTTTTCATTTATTTTAACACAGATAGATGTTTCCTATAAATGTCAAGAACAATTTAGACATATCTTCCATGAAAATACAAAAGAGCTATATTTAAATGCACAAGCATTGTTCAAAGAACACAATTTTTTTTGGCAACACGTTAACAAAACTGTAAAAACAGGATTTAATGTTTGCTTACTTGGAAATTTAAATTATTCCTCAAAAATGTATAAATTATTACAGGACCAATGGCGTAATCTCCTGATGCGACCCCATTCTTCCTGTCTCCTCGTACCATTTAAAATTGTTTAGAAAGGGCTCTTCTAATCTGGACCACACTGATCCAGGTAGGAAGGGTCCTTTCTAAACTATTTTGAACTGGCACGGGGAAACAGGAGCGTATTGGGGTCACGTGACCACGCGTTGAAACTAAGGCTGCCCACACAGTGGGCGCAAGCAGCTAGAGGGAAAGCTGCAGGTGTGGTGAGAGGTAAGTGGGGGCAGGAGGGAGGTGGGATTTATGTATATGTGTTTATGTGTGAGCATGGATTTGTTATTGTGTCTGTGAGCATGGATGTGTAATTGTGTGAGCATTGATGTGTACTTTTGTGTGTCAGCATGAATGTGTACTTTTGTGTGGTGAGCATGGATGTGTACTTGTGTGAGCATGGATGTGTACCTGCATGCGTGTATGGATGTGTACTTGTAATTGTGTGCGTGAGCATGGATGTGTAAGTGGGGTGAGATGGAGTGTGTGTTTGTGAGTATGAGCAAATTTGTGTAATACGTTTTACGTTGGAAGGTGGGGGACAAAGAAGGCACAGACTAGCTGTTGAAGTTGAGGGGCCAGGGGTGAATTTTCACATCAGGGCCCGGTGGTTTCTAGTCATGCCCCTGACCAGGACTTTTTTATAGTATAGGACTAGGCATTTTTCATGTGTTTGCTCTGTCTTTCTTCAACCATTATTTCTCATCATTATCTCTCATTCTTTCTCATTTAGTGTACCCACACAAATTATATATTTTTTTGGCGGGGCAAGTAGTTTTTAAAAAAAAAAAAAGACATATCCATACATTTTAGACATAATTTTTTAACAAAAAATGGATTAAAAAGCACAAGTATCCACAGCTAGTATAAATGTGAGAAAACGTTTCTTAATTATTTTAGGGTTATATTTTTTTTTATCAATTACCCCCTAGCTTAACCTAACCCTATCTAACTAACCCCACACTAACTAAGCCCCACCAGCCTTACTACCTAATGTGCATGAAAATAACATATAAAAAAATGTGTTTTTTTTAAAACCTAGGTTTGGAACCCAGGGCATCACTTTTTTTTTTACTGTTTTGTTTGTCTCTCTCCAGCTTACGATCACAGTGAGAAGAAGAGATTGAGAACAGACAAAACCAGTGCTAGACTTGTGCATTCGTATTCGGGCGAACATGAAAACGAACACAAAGCCTGTAGAGTCTGAGATTGCACAGTCTGAAATTGGGGTGAATTTGCTGGGATGTCCATTCCTGGGAAGATTGGCATCTATTTTCCACTTCTGAATAATATTACTCACTGTAGAATAGTAGACTTTAAATTGTATAAAAATAGCCTTATAACACTTATTGATGAGCAGCAACAATTACTTCTATAATTACTTCTTAAAGATATAGTGCACGGGGTGGCCAAAGTTGCTTAATGTAAGAGCCACATACTGTATGATAGACCTTGTTTAAGAGCTGCAATACATTCGTTTTGTTACAAACGGTACATTTAAATACTAAGAAATATATGTATGTAATATTATTTATTCATATGTAGTTTATAAAGTTTCTAAACTACATATATGAATAAATAAAACTGTTAATATTCATTAGTTTCAATAATCACAAAGTACACATATACATAACAAATATTTTCAAAGGCTATTTACTGATTGTAGAGGTCTTGTGAGGTTAATCCACAGAAGAAAATTCCCTTTGTTTCAAATTGTTAAGAAAAGGAAGTATTGCCCCCCGAAATCATCTAGTGCAGGGGATTCTGGGTAGGTATATGCAAATCAGTTTATTAACAAACACCTCTTTTTAAGGCAATGCTTCCTTTATTCTTAACTTTAGGTAGAGGGGGTTTTCATCACCTTTCTTGTCCCCACCATAACGTATTTTGAGTATTTTAACTTGTTAGAAATATATATGTAACTTTTTAGTCCAAACTAGATTTGTGCATTTGGATTTCGTTAATTTGTATGAATGTCCAAAAATGAGTAGGAACCCCAATAATACATTTAGATTGAGAGACATACAGAGACCAGGAACTGGATATTTTTCCAGAGCACCATATTATTTTTTGTACAAGCACTTTTAATCTTTGGAATTATTTGAATATTTACCTCCTGAAGAAGCTGGGTACAGCAATATACACTGTAAGTGTATCTTCAGTGTTTGCAAAGTTATGATACTGTGCCATTGGGATTTTTTATTTGTTTTTAGAACCGAGGAATTAAAGCATAGGTTTTGATGAGCTTCTGTGATCTTGACAATTTGTGAGTGCATAGAGAAACATTCCATTCACTATAATTTTGTGTTTATGTTTTTTCTTCATGTAATTGCGCCCGATTATGAAGACTTGGATACATTCAGAGAGCTCTCTCATACTCTCACTTACTTTTACTCACCGTCTCTCTCACTCTTACTCACTCTTACTTATGCTCTTTCACACTTCCACTCACTCTCTCATATTCTCTCATGCTCTTTTACTTTCACTCATGCTCTCATATACTCTTACTAACACTCTCTCCAACTCTCAGTCACTCTCTTAATGTCTCCACCAGAATAGAAGAAGCCAGATTAATACAGACGGATTCGTTGAGAAAAAGAGATGCAGAAACGCTTGGCATACTTCCTCAAAAGGCATGCACTACATGGACAGCCTCTCCCATGTTCCGCCAATCGGGGAATAGGGTATGCGCAGAGACTCCACCCTATTAAGGAAGTGCTCAGAAACGCCTGGTGGTGAGATACTAGGGAGAAGCAGATGAAGAAAGAAGACAGAATAATGAAGACAGGAGTAGAGGTAATAGAAGAAGTGGTGTTGATGGAAAGGCGATAGGCATACTGTACCAGAGAAGGTAAGGAGACATTGAGAGAGAGCATGAGAATGATGCGTGAGCTACCATGAAATCATATTGGTCCAACTGATATATTTTACAGTTGAGATGTGGTTTGGCCACCCCTGAAATAGAGTAATAACTTTATCCATACAATATATAGTTTTGTATATCAAGTACTACATGCTGGTAAACATATACATATAGATAAAATGCCATGTCGGCTATGAATCACTACATTTTAATACAACCCATTTATTATTGTACAAAACCTATATACTATACAATTAATGAAAAATGGTCTGGAATACAATGATAAAATGAAGTATTATAAAAGGCATAATCATTTGAAGTAGATCTCTAGATGCATGCGGCAGTCTGGTGTCTGGGACTGCGGGTAAAGATGCACTTTTCATGAACTCCAGAGGGAAAAAAGAGGAATATAGTAAGATAGTAAAAATTTAATCAATATGTCTTTTGTCTCTTTTATGACTGGCTGCCATCATTGTGTTACAAATTGTCTTGCCTGAATACTGCAGTGTCTGCTTGGGATATATGAAGACCAATTACATACACTATTAGCTGTCTTCTGAATCTAAAGCTGTTATTGGGGGAACTGAAGTGGAAGCACCTAACACGCATCATAAAAAAGTCATTTTTGTATTAATTTATCTAACCCTATCGTGTTTCTGACAGAGAGAGGGATATGTACAGCACCAGCAAATGTATTACTGTAATATATAATTAATGAATGTAGTGTGTTCTCTCTTTAGTACAGATATATTGTATTAGTCATCCAAAATAAATATTTCTAGATGTGAAAAATGCAAATAAGGGCAAAAGCCTACATATAGTTCCAGCAACACTAAAGAACGATGTTGTTCATCTGAGGTGAGAGAAATACATTGAGGGTGAAATGTGCCTGGTTCCTGTGCTGCAATAAAGTATTGTGTTTTGTCTAATCTAGCAATTATACCAATATCTGAAATATTAGGTATCACTGGAATCATGTGCTCATTATCAAGTTATGACACAATGTTCAATGCTTCACTTCACACAGCGGGTAGAAACACAAATCCTCTACCCACTGCAGTGAGTATTAGACATGTGCAAATGGGCCAAAATGATTCGGACACATTTTTTGGTTTTGGCCCATTCATTTCTGGGCAACAAATTACATTCCATGCCCATTCAGTTTAGATGCAAATTCACTCTCATTCTTGTTTACTCTCTTACACAATCCAAATGTTTCCCTACCTCCTCTGCCGACCACTTTTGCTTCTGCTGACTGCTTCCGTATTTTCTTGTTCTTCATCTACTCCCTTTTAACTTCTCTCTTCTATCTTCCTACGTGGACATAACCAGGCGCAAACATCCATCAAAATGGGGGCACTTCTGGTGATGTTCTCTCGTCCAATCCTCTGATCGGCTGGGAGGGCGTCGTCGAAAGTGCCCAGATTTTGGCAGAAATTAATCTTAGGGCAAACTGGCGGGGCTTTCAGTGACCCAATTAGAGGATCAAAAATTACCTGCTGATTTCTTCCCACCCGAAAGGAGGATCAGGCAAGAGGATGTCACCAGAGGTGTCGCCATTTTGGCGAACGTTCGCACCAGGTTATGTCCTATCCTTTAATCAGGTAAGAGGACATCACTGAAAGCACCACCATTTTGCTCTAAGATGAAGCTCCGCCAAAATCATGGCACTTCCGGTGACACCCCCTACAATTGCAGTATTGGGCAAGAATGCATGGAAGCGCCGTCATTTTGGCAGACGTTTGTGCCAAGTTATGTATGTGGAGATGCGGAGGAAGAGAAAAGAGATAAGGGAGAAGATGAAAGAGAGAGGATAGAAGACGAAGAACAAGAAGATGCAGAAGTAGAAGTGGTCAGCAGAAAAGGTAGGGAAACATTTAGAGAGCGTGACAGGAAGACTTAATGAGAGTGCGAGAGAGAGTGTGGGAGAAAGGGCTTGCAAATCTCGGATGAAAATTCAGAGCATTTTGCTGTGGTGGGACCCTAAGAGAGCTGTGCATAAACAAATGCTCGCAAACCTCAAAGAACTGAAGCAACCCTGTAAAAAAGAATGGGCCAAAATTCCGCTTCAACAATGTGAGAGACTGATAAAGTCATACAGAAAACTATTACTTCAAGTCATTGATGGTAAAGGTGGTTTTTACGAGCTGTTTCATCGTAAGGTGTACTTAGGTTTTCACACATGGCTTCTCCATTTCAGCATTATTTTTGTGAAATAAATCATGACACTTTGTAATATGTCATGTGTTGCTGCTCATCTGAGGTTGTATTTAGCTAATTTTAGACCTGCTGAGCAATGTTCCATCTAATTTTTCTTAGTTGGCGTGCGCAGAAAATTTCTCTTGTGCAAACATTTTGTGCGCACAATATCTGCGCCGCATATCTGAACACCTGTGATTGGCTGCTGCTACTCTTAATGATTTCAATGAAAAGCTAGGCCCCTATTGACTAAAATGGGATATCTACTGAGTATGTTTAAGAAACATATTGATGTATGTTGCTTGCTTTCATTAGAGGTACATGGGGAAGGAAATAAATGAGACAGAATACTGAAGAATATCTACACTAATTTCATGCAGTAAGATGCACTAGAGTCCATGCAAAATGGACTCCCAGTATGCATTTAACATAAGAATAGAAATGGCTCCTATTTATTAAATGAATATTTACAGGAAGCATTTGTTGGTCCTATGGAATGTTTCTGCTAATTGCACCTAATGTCGCACTTAGAAATATGACCCTTGGTCTGATCTTTTTGTCAGCATAATCACCACTGGGTCTTCACAAAAGGTGTGACCCTATAGTATGATGTGCATCAGACCCATATTCATATTAAAGTGAATTTGCTAAGCTGGAGGTTCACAGGAAACCTGAATATTTCAAGCCTAACTACGCTGTGCATTATTAAGACCCAGCCCAGTTTAATTATTAACAATCCCGAACTGATGTTGGTCATGTTGACAAACGCAAATATACAGAATAAAGAAAGTTCAACAACAAATGAATAGTCCATCTTACAAATGAGTGGTGTTTGCCAAAAGTTCTTGTCGTACAAATCAATGAATTCCTTTTGTCAAGACTGCTACTCAGGGTTGCATTAAATGGTACAGCAAGTACAGCTATATAGATGTAACATAAGGATAAGAGAGATACCTGTAGAGCAAGGGAGGATTTTTTTTATTTAAAAAAAAAGGGGGCCCTAGGGTAATGTGGGCTTTATTTTTCCAACATGGGGGAACCATGCGAAATTAGTTTTTTTAATCAAGGGAAAAGATGAAGTAGGCTTTTTGACACAGAAGATACCTTGAAGGATGAAAATGCAGTGTTGTGATGGGGTTTATAAATGGCCTGAAAATTGTTGATGCTACTCCTATGTCTGCTCCTGGTCTACGGAATTTATATTATATATATACTATATTTTTAGTAATTATTATTATTATCTTTTATTTATATAGCGCCAACAATCTACGCAGCGCTTAATACAATACAAATATTCATGGGGTATGACAAGACGAGAATTGACAGACTAAGACATTAGGTGGAGAGAGCCCCGCTCGCAAGCTTACAATCTTGAGATCAAAATAGATATATCTGGGAGCCACCCTGATTTTTTTTTCATTGGGGGGATGTAGTCATTGAGTTAAACAGAAAGGTAGCATAAAAAGGTGTATCTTCTAAATTTTAGGAATATATAATCTCACAGTATTGGAGGATGGGTTAAGATGTTTTCAAGATGGCTGTGAGGAGCAACATCTGCCTGTTTTAGTTGTGAAGGTAGCTAATCCACTGAGTAAAACACTCTGGAACACAGCCTCCAACATCAGTTTCATACCAATTCCTTGACAGGGAATGGTGGTCTGACTATTATCCCTTTGAAGTTTATTGAAATACTGCTACCTAGTAAATCACAAGGGCTTAAACATCAGATTTACTAATATTTTCATGCATTGCTGTTAAATGGTACCATCTCTTGATATAGCTTCTACTGCTTTGTAAGGTTGTAATGGAGCATTAAAGGTCTGTAGGCAACCTAAAGGGCATAGGAGTAATTTAAAAATTACGGTAAATATTTACAATCATAAATAGTAATGACATAATAGTAATGGCTATGGAGGGCTCTAAGGACCATTGTGTCTAGGCAATACAAATTCAGATTTGCTTTTTCCTCTGTCAATAAATTGAAACAATTTAATATATAATTTTACTAATGTCTCATGGGCAGACATAGCAGGCTGTCCCAGTCCAATGTATAAAGATATGCTCTTCCCTAAAAAATTGAGCAAGGTTAACGAAGTTCCTCCTACAGTCTTGAAATCTACATATCTCAAATAAACAAAAACTCAGCCTGAAGTTCTCTCAAATGTATGTGTTTCAGGAAAGGTATGTTATTTGTGTTTTTCGGTACAACAGACCTCATAATTTTTTCACACCTCTAGGAGCAAGTGACAGCTTGTTTCAAAAGCCTAATTCATTTTCTCCCATGCTACACAAAGCTCTAACATAATGTATGCACGAATAACGCATCAAAATAAGGTTATTTTCTGGGCAAATCTCGTCTTCTTGCATACTCATTTTCAGAAAGCAGCCATCTATAGAACAATATAAAAAAGGATATAGAACAAAATTGATTGCCAATAAAACAGAAGGGAGTTGAGCTGTTTTTGTTCTAAAATTACAATTTAATTCTTTCTTTGGTTAAAAAAAAAACAACTCCCAAAAAATGTCCTTGTTAGATAATTGTTCTAGGATTTTACGTAGTAAACTATGTTACTCACAGCTGCTTAAAACAAGCTGTTACTAAATACAGTCACTCATTACAAGATTGCTTAAAGGTCTTTTTCCGGCTCTTCTAATTGGGTCATATTATAGGAAAAGGCATTATTCACATTTAATAGGGGAAGTCATTTTGTTTGTGAGGTCAGTTAAGTATTATATTGAGGACATTCACAGGGTTATGGAATCGAAGAAAAAAGTATCATAAACATAAAATAGAAGTATTCTAGAGCAATCTGTCTGTGCTTTATGGAGCGCTTTACTGTCTTTCCTTGACCTGCACATCAGACTTATCTTATAAGCTGAAGTGCCTTAAAATTGGAGTTATTATAGCTATATAGTTATTATAACTTCACTTAACCCTTTCAGACAATAAAACTTGTCTACAGAATATACAGTATTCGTGCAGAATATATCCTCTCCGGCTATTCTGGTACAAAAATTGAAAAACTGGTCTTACCGCCACAACAGGAAATGGAATGAGCCAATCAGTAAATACATTTCGTTGGTTGCTACGGTTTTATCAACAATTGTTAGCGCTACAGAATCTGCTGGTACTTTTTAAATAAATGTAATGTAATTTTCAAACTCTGCACAACAGTCACTTTCTATCCATATCACCCATAGAACACTTTATTATTTCTGGAAATTCTGGATGGAGGCAAGTGTAACCATATTTATTATTATGTAACAGCAAGTCTTTAAATCAGTAGTTTTCCAAAAATTTAGTAAATTTAATGAAAGTGAGCAGTGCAATCTGACCTTCCAATGCTGCATATATTACCTCTTCTGGACTGTCTGTGTTCTTCAGTCCCACTGGCTGTAAACATTTGACCATTATGTGACACTGCTAGGTTGTTTAAAGAAAAGCAGGGGCACAATGTTGAAGCAGGGGAGTTCCTGCTTTAGTGCTATATTGAACAGCTTCATATATATATATAAATCAGCCCTGACATGTCAAGCCAAGGACTCCACTGGACCTTTGAAGGAGTGCTGTGGTATCTGGCACCAAGATGTTAGCAGCAGATCCTGGAAGATGTGAGGTGCAGCCTCCATGGATGTATCCTGGTGCCATGCGTTCTCCAGGTAAGTGACACACACGCACCTGGCAATACTGAGCATTGCAACCCGGGAACATCCCGCAAGAACTGCAGTTTTGGAGATGCTCCGACCCAGTCGTCTAACCATCACAATTTGGTCCTTGTCAAAGTCTCTCAGATCCGTATGGTTGCCCATTTTTCCTGCATCAACTTTAAGGACAAAATGCTCACTTGCTATCTAACATATCCCACCCACTGATGATGCCCACTGCCATGATAACAAGATTACCAGTGTTATTCTGTCACCTGTCAGTGGTCATAATGTTATGGCTGATCGGTTTATATATGCTGTATATACGGATTTCAATTTTATCAAAGTTTGCCAATTTTGTCAATAAAAACAAGGAGGGATCCCCACTGAATGAGTTTCATTGTTTTTTTTAGTCACACTCTCTCACACTCTTTTATGCTCTCTCACACTCTCTCACGCTCTTTCTCACACTTAATGCAACTCTTGGCTCCTCTTGTTTTTCTTTCTTCTGTCTCCTTTTTTCTTCTGCTTCTGTGTCTATTTTCTCTGCCTGATTCTCCATGAACCTGGCCCCAGTGAACTTCTGCAAAAGGGTGGAGCCTTCGGGCACACTTGCTCTCTTTCTCAGCAAATGTATCTGCATTATTCTGGCAGAGGAACAAGAGGAGGTAAGAGAGAAGTGGAGCTGCAGGAAGGGAGACAGGGAAGCAGTCAGCAGAGAAGAGAGACATTGAGACCATGTGAGAAAGAGTGTAAGAGAGTGTGTGAGAGAGAGTGTACAAGTGTGAGA
Source organism: Spea bombifrons (assembly GCF_027358695.1). Lineage (NCBI taxonomy): Eukaryota > Metazoa > Chordata > Amphibia > Anura > Pelobatidae > Spea > Spea bombifrons. The sequence continues at coordinate 69,830,391 of NC_071088.1, read as the reverse complement.
GAGCATAAGAGAGTGAATAAAGATGAAAACAAATTCCATTTCCAAATAGAAAAAAGCCCTTCAAGTTTCATCCGAACTGAAAGGGTATGAAATACATTTCGTTGACCAAAAACGGATGGACCAAAAAGGAAATGAAAAATTCATCCGAATTGTTTTGCTCCATTTTTCTGATGTATATGTCTACAGTTTCATTACTTTTGCAAAAAACGTCTCCAAACAATTTCTATTGGTTAGATGAGGCATTAATATGTATAACACCTATTGTAAAGGATACTTTAGCATTGTATAAATAAAAAAAAATAGCAGTCAAGTTTCATGACTGCTTAAGCCCATAGCCCGAGGTCAAGTAACCCAACACCAAGCTTAACCCCAACATATCCCCCCAAATAAAGACACAGACACCATTAGTGGGGAAAGGGCTTTTGGCCACAGCTTTATTAACATTTTGTATACATTCCCCAGGCCAGCCGAAAAAACACACAACCAAACCTTAAAACGACCTGCCAGCTGTTAAGCACTAAACTCAACAGGCAGATAATTACCACATGAACCAAGAGTCCTAGCCCCGTAGGTGCCATAAACTGCCCACGGGACATGCCTCCCCAAGCCCATTATGGGCAAACATACCATGCTTATTTTAAATCCGTGCTGGCCAGGGGACCCAGACCGCAGCTGTGACAATAAACAAAAACATGTTGAAATAAAAAAGGTAACAAACAGATAAGTAACCTGACAGACCAGAATGAGCGTAAAATAACCATCAGATTGAGAACACAAAATGAGGGCGGGCGGGAGGGGAACGTCTGCAAGGTAGCTGGTGACAAACGAGAAAGAGGTAAGAGTCACCTCTTGTCCCCAATATAACCCTAATAGCTGCAACAATGTTGCAGCTACCCACCAATGACAAGGACCCTGACTTATGCCCTGGGCATGAACCAGCAGTCATGACCCCCTTCCCTATTGGTCCAGGGGGCCCCTTTATACTGATTTTTCTTTATATAAACAGCATGCAAGGATAATTTTAAAAAGCTATGTTTTCCTTTTACTTGCTCTTTTTATAGCACTTGTGCATTCTTCTAATGTTTTTTTGACATATTTTTTTTCAGCATAGACATATGTGAAACTTTTGAAACTGAAAGAATGTTTTAGCTTGGGGGACAACTTCCTAAAATATCCCTCATTTGAACCTCTTTCTTGAATCTGTTATGAAACGTTCAAGGTAGCTACAATCCAAGGCCCATCCCCACAAACCTATTTGAAGCTTTCATGTCATCTGAATACAACAGTAGGCTTACTCTGGAACTTTTTGTCTATGAGGACCACTCATGATATATATTGAACACCAATGCCCACCTTCCTACCATATTGCATATCCAATCAAATTCAAATTCATTTCAATAGTTTGTTTTTACTTCCTTATTTTCCCAACATTCAGAATGACCGAAGACAGTTAGGTGTTATTGAAGCTTGGGTTTTATGTGGCTGTGTCCTACTTGTGCTCTCCATGTGAATAACTAATTCAGATTATATATTTAGCAACATAGCAATATATTTAATTCCAAAATTAAATTAAAAAACATGTTCTGCTATTGCTATATACACTGTCACTCAAGAACACCATGATTCATTTATACCCAGGAAACATGAAAAGAGGGACATCAGAGAAGAAAAGATGGACAAATGGATTGGGGTTCTAGAGGGAGTTCTAGAGGGAGACTAAAGAACGTGACTCTTCCTGGCGTAGTTTTCTGTGTCATGCATTTGCCAGTATTTCAAATTAAAGTAATTTCAGACATTTCTATAGTTTTCCACCACATTAAATTACCGGTAGTTGAATTGTAAGTCATCATACCAGATTTTGGCAAATCTAGTGAGAGCCATAGTCATAATTAGGAGGCAACAGGAGCTGTTGAAACAAACTGGAATAATTTAGCAACAGATACTGATTGCTTAGGCCAGACTAAGGACCATGAGAGTCCCTCTATTTAGGGCATAGCCCCTGAATTCAAATTATGTTCTTTCCAGGTAGACAAAATATAGTGTCTCATTTGTAGACATTCTCATTGCTTGTAAAGAACAAAAAACCTTCCCTTAAAAAGCTAATACATTCCTTATTCTGATTTAGCGAAAAATTGTGTTATGTAAATATTTGGTATTTAAATATATTGTGATTCTGCAGCAAACAATATGTGTTGAACACCATTTATCATATAATGCAGGGGGGAAAAGTTACCTTTTTCATTGGTATAATGCTATATTAGACTCTTCAGGGAGGTCTGACAATTGTTTGGAATGTTGTGTGTCCTTTCCATAGAGTATAATTTAGTTCCATTCACTTGAGGAGAAAACAATCACTCTTAAGAAAGCCCTTTGAACCTGGTCAGTGTAGAAACATCAAGGAAATTAACTTGAATATCTGCAACTTCACAGCAAGCCTGAACTCTGCGTGCAATCAAAATCCTTCCCTGTATTGATCATTTTAATGGCTCCGCAAGTCAGCGACAGAAAAACGCAGCTTTGAACAATGAACTGGAAGCATAAAAGCCACTTTATCCCTGTGAGCCAAACATTTACAGCAGCAACATAAAGAGACGTTTTGAGTAAAAAATAACTGTTAGTTTAAAATCCACTCATTAGTGGAAATGAGCTTTAAGTGTTCCTCTGTTTAAAAAGAAAAGGGGGAAAAGCGCTTTTCTTTGCATTACTGGCGAAGAAAAACACATCCTTTAAATAGTTTGTCTCAGAAGCCACACAATGTTTTCAAGTCATTGAAATGCAGGTCTGCCAACTTTAAGTAAAGAAAGGTTTGTTGGCTCCCTTCTTGAATGTCACATATAATTCATTTTGAGATCTTTATTTGCCTAATGTAACTTTTTATTGCCCGATGTTATTTATTTGCTGTGTTTGTCAGCCGTGCTACACGCCACCTTCTGCCTGGAGCCTGATTACCTAAAGTACCACAGAGCTGTGCTTCGTGTTCGTGATTGAAAAAGGTCTGCGGTCCATAGACTCTTCAGAGTAAGAAAAATATGTCTTGAAAAAAAGTGCAGTATAATTTAATGTTTGCAACTCTTTTTAATTAACTAAGATGCATGTACTTACACAACTGTAAATGTCTACAGGGTTTTGATGCAGGATAGGTAACATCAGTTTTGATTATGGGAGGCAAAGTGTAATGCCATTGAGTAATTTAAACAGAGCCTGAAAAGAGTACACTTTGTTGTGATAAAGGATACGCTAAATACATTTGATTGTGATCAAATTACTTAATGACAGTTTAGATACCTTAAAACCAATTTTGTGTGGAAGAAAATAATGTAGAAAATGTTCCACTAGTTTTTTTTAGAGCATTCTTGACTGTGTCAACCCGCTACTACCCATACTAAGAAAAAAAAATCAGAATCCAACCTTAGTCAAGACACCTGACAAATTATTTTAATCCTTATCCTACCTGACTCTACTTAAAGTAAGATTACCTCCTATCCATGTGAGGTAGCACTCCCATTTAAGACAGTGGGAGCTGAGCTCCCTTTGAAATCACAGGGAGTAGCTGCAACCAAAAGCACTTATGCTTGCTGAACACTGATGTTTAGCTTGCATCTATTAGACTTGTGCACATAGACCAAAAATATTTTGTTTCATTTTCGGTCAATTTGTTTTTGAACCAGGCAAAATTTGGAGGGCTTTTTTTTTTTTACAAAATTTGTTGTAACTCTCCTTCACTCTGGCAGCTGCTCCTCCACAGGCATAGAGTCTCCGCCTGGGCAGAGATACAGTTTGTATGCTGCAGACACAAGGTAGTTTATTTTAATATGTTTTGCAGCTAGGGTTAATTACTTCAACTGTTGAGACTTCATTTTCCATGAGTCTAAACCAGTTTGGTATGTTAGACATCATGAGTACTCAACAACTAGAGTGCCAAAGGCTAGCTTTTACATGATTACAGATTGGTACTGCAGTTGCTGTGGAAAGCACATCTCATGATTTTCAGCCATCCATTTGGTTGGTTGAACATCATGATAAATGTAATAACACCACTTTCAATGCCAAATGTTGGCCAAAACGACCGCAAAAAAGTGTCCTATTTTGTTTTCAAGCCTTTATGTTCTTTTTTTACTACAATTTTTTTTTACAATACCTCAGAATGTTTGTTGTGCATCACAGAGCTACACTACTCAACATTAATTCTTCTTAATTACAACTCAAGGTGGGCTTTAGGGTGAGGGTACACTAAGTCTAGACCAAAAACACTAACTTGTGTTGATTGCATCTACAATAATATTCAGCCAGCTATATTGCTAGCTGAACTTCATATGAATTATGGTTATAGACTGAGGTTGTGGTGACCTACACTACACACTTACTTTTTTTTTCAGCTCAAGTGTTATATAGTCATCCATCACTGGCTGTTTACAATAGGAATTATAGACTGGGGTACTTGTAGCTAATCTGTACTACCACAGCTATTGTTCTCGTGTTGCGCATGCGGGTCTGTTAGCTACTACTACCATGGTCGCATACATTTTTCTATTAATGAGTAACTAACATTTGCCTCCCACCACAAAACCACTCTCCTGAGCCAACAAAGGAAGGCAATGGGAGGAGGTAAGGAGCAAATGAACAAGTTGTGTTAAAAAGATAAAGAAATATAAAACTTTCTGAAAATTCATCAGAAACTGAGTAGGCTGAAAAAAAAATAAGAATAGGAAACAGTCTGTGATTTGAACCCAACTGACTTTGAAGCTGTCTTCAGAAGAATTTGGACAGTGTCAGAAAACGTAAAATAAGAAGGTAACAAAAAGACAAAGGCAGAGAACCTCTCAAATTGGATTTGATATTGTTAAAAGTGTAGTGTTTTTATTGAAGAACAGAGTGAATTCTGGACGAGAGGAATACCTTGTGTAACAAGTCTGCTAGAACTGAAGATGATTGTCAAGGACATTTAGCGCACCGGGTACAGGACAAGAACAAAAGGGTGCATGAATTAAGACAGAACTATAGATCATACACACAAGGGATGCAGAGATGAAATAGTATCACACAGTTTAAAATCAATATTTGTGATAAGGATAGAACCGCAAGACTTTTAAGTCTGTAAGAGTGGTTGCTGATCATAGAAGAAACCCTATTAGTGGAAGCATATCAATGGATGTGTATTTCATTTGTACCAAGCTCTATTAGACAATATAAGGTGGTGGCTTGAAATATGGCGCTAGGAAACTATGCATTATTATTATTAGGTACAAGATTCATCAAAGTTACCACCCTTGTGAATGTTGAAGTATGTTTGTCAGTAGAGATTAAATTCAGAACCTGGGAGAGGTTATGCCGAGGAAATAAAAGAGGCCATGCATGTGAAATAAAAAATGTGTCCATGAATGGCAAGTTTGAAGAATGCAGTGTTTGAGAGGATGGGAAAGACAAGTGAGCTATAGGTAATGTCTTATAGAAATTCAGTGGATGCTACATAGGTATATGAGAGAAGAACACCTACCTTTATGTAGACCTTTGACTCTATGACTATAGAATGTGAAGCAGCTAAAAGGTAGAAAATGAATTTCACATAATTCCTAAGAGAAGATTGAAAATCATGATGTATTGAGTCTTTGACTTTAACTTGAAAAGCAACATAGTTGATCCGAGTACTTTTTTAAATTATTTTAATGTTATCAAAAACCTAAGTGGGGAATTCTTGTATAGAGCTCTTCTAGTATGGATAAAATATTCATTTTCAGAAAATGAATGGTAAAATATTATGTGACAAGAGATATGGGAGGGTTATAGAAGGAAAGTATTTAGGGCCTAGTATCCCCCATAGTCTCTACCCCCTTACCTGTTAGCAGAGTCAACAACCTGCAAATCACAGCCTGCTGAAAGGGTGGTCCAGAATGTAGTTTGATTTCCAGAGGGCAGGACAGGCAGAACAATACAACACTACTGAACAGTGTGTGTTAAAAAGGTTGCTTAAATCAGTGATAATTTGATAGCTCATTACCATGAAGGATTAAAAGAATGTGCTGTAAGTTTAATGCTTAACACTGAGCTAGGTTTTTTGTTTGTAGATTTGTTATTTTCACTTTGATTCTGTTTGTAAAATACTGCCTGCTTATTTTGATTTATAAAAATAAGAGCTGTGGACTGTGTGCTGTACACTAGAGGACTGTGCTTTCTGTCCATCCAAGGGCAGTCGCTTGTGGTTTATCACAATTTTAAATATTGGGAGAATAATGATTTCTGTTTTTTTTAAAACTTCCTTTATTGAAAGAAGACATGGCACATATGGAACATACAATGTAGACGAGCCACATCAAGATACAAAATATAATAGTCGCACAGCAGTATCGAGTGAAGTATAACAATCTAGATTATAGACACAGAAAAACACACACAATAGGATCAAGCCGAGTTCAGATGCTCCCACCACCCCGACCGCAGCTCAAGGCTGAAACCTTGGGATTGGAGGTCCCCGCAACGTCTAATACATTGGGAAGTACCCCCAAATCCCACTGCCATGTAAGTGACGTCATATAAGCGTGACACTAACACTTTGGAATTCAAAACTGTAGCCTCGACCAACGTGTCAAGGTCTATGTCAGGGAATTCTTCTGAAGGGGTACACACTGCCTAAGGGAACTCCACGTCAGCACAGGTCTAATATGCGCATAGAGAAAGGACATTGTGAGGGAGCCCGTAAGAGTATGGCGCATCAGTCTATTAAAAGGATTATCATGACCCTTAGGCGTTAACTCAGTCAGGAGGTTAGTAAGAAAACTACGCAGCTGCAGGTAATGCAGTGGTTGTATATCGAAAGGGAAGGGAACGTCTCTCGGAAATGTAGCCAGGTAAGTACACGATTCGTGCCAGAGTAAAGAAAATTGTCGACAAACCCCCGACAATCTCCAGCCTCTTAAAAACGGGATCTGACCTCCCTTGTTGGAACCTAGGGTTTTGGACCAATGTCATAAATCTAGAATGAAGAAAACCCAAGACACCTGTGTACCTGCACCCAAGCCCTGTGTGTATGATATAGAAAGGGGATTCAAACTCAAACAACAACAAAGCAGTGTGGAAAATACTTTTTTTTAAATTATTGTTGTAGCTTAGCCCGTCGGGTGGGTGTCATAGCCTGTCCTGGTGTGTGTGTCTGGGTGTCAGTGTGACAGGGCTTTTTCTGGTGTGCCTGTGTCTGTCAGTGTGTCAGAGCCTGTCCTGGTGTGTGTGTGTTTGGGTGTCAGCGTGGCAGAGCCTGTCCCGGTGTGTGTTTGGGTGTCGGTGTGGCAGAGCCTGTCCTGGTGTGTGTTTGGGTGTCGGTGTGGCAAAGCCTGTCCTGGTGTGTGTGTTTGGGTGTCGGTGTGGCAGAGCCTGTACTGGTGTGTTTGGTGTGGCAGAGCATGTACTGGTGTGTGTGTTTGGTGTGTCGCTGTGGCAGAGCCTGTCCTGGTGTGTATTTGATCATCTGTTTCCTGGCACTTTACTTTCTGTAGGGATAAATTGAACTATAGTCACTTTAAAGGACAAAACTTTCTAGGCCCAGAAATCAGTGAGCAGAAAAGTGAAGGTTTTGTGTTATTTAATCTATTTCAATCTGCATATTTTATTAAAAAGGATTAGTCGTGTTAAATTGTGGCTTCAGGCTTCCCGTGTATGATGACTTTTTTTTAGTGTACTGACGTACTGAAATAAAATTAAAAAAAAAACAAGAAAAATATAAACATAAATAGCAAACTGTCCGATGGATAACACCAAGCCCACAGTGAGCAGGGGACGTTCAAGCCAATGGACTAAAAAGGAGAAGAGACATAAACAGAAGATCCAGCAATGAGAAGGCGAGCTTCAGACGCAAAAAGCATGAAGTTCAAAAAACATCCCAAACCCATCCCCCAACCAAATCAAAACAAAGAACTCCCCAGATAATATCCACCAAGCAATAAGAACTGAGACTTATAGTCAGTCAGGTATCCCTAAAAGCAACCAGAAAAGAAACCAAGAAATCCAGTGCTGCGCTAGACCCTTCCTTTTTGCAGGAATAAAATGACTTTGATTGCATAGGCAAAAATGATAACGGGTGTAACGTCAAAGCAGGGATGAATGCTCCAACCAGGTTGTTCCAACACCAGTGATTTTCGAAACATATATAATTCCCAATATAAACAGCAAATACCCAAATCCCGTCCCCCTCCCAAACAAAAGAAAAGGATCCCCCCTGGATGGTAAAAAACAAGCACCGTTCAGCCAGTCAAAGGAGATGACACCCTCCCGATAAATAGAACACCGCTAAAAGGCAGTGTAGGGTATGCGGGGTTTGGAGCGTAGCGCAGTGAGGCACCAGATGTGCAATAGAGGCAAACAGGCAATATCAGGAATATCAGCAAGTTTATTCCACAGAATAGGAAAAGGCATAAACTGTACCGTGTAGCAATCCTGAGGTCAAGGGCAGGTGATGTATAGCAAAGTCCATTAAACAAGCCAAGATCAAGGGTAGGAGAGGTATATCAAAGTCCATAAACAAGCCGAGGTCAAAAGTCCAGTAAATCCAAATAAGGGGTATCAGCATACAAGTGTAGCACGGGTGTCAGCAAAACAGGTAGGTAGAGACTTGAACAATCAAGTAATGAGACCTAGAAGCTGTGGGTTTAAATAGCCCTCTAGAAGTCAGCTCCTCCCCAACAATAACAGAGACCCCTCCCCTCCTCGGTATGTACAATGGAGTAGTGACTGTCAATCACTACTCGTCCCGCCCCTGACCAGGAGTAAATCATTACTGGAGGCGCTGACCACGCCTCCCCGCCATCCCTCCACGTGTGGCGTTTCTCCCGTGCGGTATCCGCCGCACTGGAGTCCGGGGATGCGGCCTGTCGTAGGCCGTAGTAAGCCGCGACCGCGTGGCTCGCGGTCGCGTACAACGGAGCCGCGTGGTACGCGGACGAAGTCCCGGGCGTCCCGCGACCCCACCATCGGGGGAAAACCTGTGCCGTCGACGGGGGAGTGAGGTAGGACCCTGACAGGACTGACAGGACAGGCGTTCTGGAGATGGTTTGCCAGGGTGTGTCATATGAAACGTACGCACCTTGGCGGGGGCGTGCACATGTGTTGCAGGTTCCCAAGTACGTTCCTCGGGATTGTATCCTTTCCAACTCACTAAGTATTCTAGCCTTCCGTACCTTATGCGTGAGTCCAGGATGCTGTCTACCTCGTATTCCTCCGACCCCTGCACAGTGATTGGGGGTGGAGGAGTCTGTGGACTTCTATGATAGGGATCAGGAATCCATCGTTTGAGGAGCGACACATGAAAAGTAGGGTGTATGCGCCAAGTAGCGGGGAGTTCCAGACGGACTGCTGTCGGACCATACACCGCCGTAATGGTAAAAGGACCTAAAAATTTAGGGTTGAGTTTTTTTGTGGGTCCTGGGAGTTTAATGTGTGAGGATGAAAGCCACACCTTATCACCCACTTGGTATGTCGGTGCTGGTTTTCTCCTTTTATCTGCATGTCGTTTGTAGTCCTGTTGCGCCTTCCGAAGATGACGTTGTAAGGTAAGAAATCCCTGCTGAAGAAGTTGGAGGCGATCCGTGACTGGAGGAACGATAGAGGAACGAGGTAAGTTAACATGAAACATCGGATCGTAGCCATAGTTGGCTTTGAATGGTGACATCCTGATGGAACTGTGTATTTGGTTGTTATAGGCGAATTCTGCCAAAGGCAACATAGGATACCAATCGTCTTGGTGATGGGATATGTAACAACGGAGGTATTGTTCTAGGACTCGATTAACCCTTTCGGTCTGCCCGTTGGTTTGTGGGTGGTAGGCCGAGGACAACAATCGTTGGAGTTGGAGACCATGGCAAAAGGCGGACCAAAATCTGGAAGTGAATTGAACCCCTCTATCGGATAAAATGGAACGAGGGACTCCATGCAGACGAAAAATGTGAGTTATAAACAGATCAGCTGTTTCAGTAGCTGTAGGTAAGTGGCGGACAGGAACAAAATGGGCCATCTTCGTGAGACGATCAACTACAACCATGATGGTGTTGTGTTGGTGTGACGAGGGTAGGTCTACTATAAAGTCCACTGTAATGTCTTCCCATGGCCTAGTGGGTATTGCTAAAGGTTGTAGCAGGCCAGCGGGTCTTGTCGTTGGATCTTTTGCCCTGGCACAGGTGTCACAGGACCGAACATAAGTGAGGACATCTTGCTTCATCTTAGGCCACCAGAAGTTTCTGTTCAGCAAAGAAAAGGTTTTTAGTACGCCTCCATGACCAGCCAAAGGATGATCATGGGCTGCCTGTAACACGTCGGTTCTGACTGGAGGAGGAACATAGACCAGGTTGTCCTTGAACAGAAGTCCCTTTTCGGAATGCAGAGGGATATTATCAATTACAGGAGAGAGAGAGCTGCTATGTGTTTGCAGGTCTTGGAGGAGAGTGGTCTGTAGGGAAAGAAAATGGCCTGACGAAAGAATGGTGTCTTCTTCACTCTTGTTCGATTCGCGATCCTCATGTAGACGTGACAAGGCATCTGCTTTCCCGTTTCGAGTACCAGGACGGTAGGTTATATGTAACTGGAATCGGGTGAAGAAGAGTGCCCAACGAGCCTGTCTGGGACACAGTCTTCGTGCTGTACGGAGGTACTCCAAGTTGCGATGATCCGTAAAAACTGTTATAGGGTGTTGGGCTCCTTCTAGCAAGTGGCGCCACTCCTCCAGGGCCATTTTAATGGCAAGCAATTCTCGATCCCCGACCGAATAGTTGCACTCTGCAGGACTGAGTCTTTTGGAGTAGAAGGAGACGGGGTGTAGTGTTTCCTTTTCCCCGTGTCTTTGGGATAGTACCGCACCTACAGCAGTCCCGGAGGCATCTACCTCCAAATAATATGCTTTCTCTGGATCAGGTAGTACCAGGACGGGGGCATTAGTGAATCTTTGTTTTAGGAGTTCGAACGCATGTTGAGCTTGTGGAGTCCAGTGGAACGGTGTTTGTTTTTTAGTCAGTTGAGTTATGGGTTGAATTATCCGTGAAAAACCGTTGATGAATCGTCTGTAAAAGTTGGCGAACCCCACAAACCTTTGGACAGCTTTAACGGAGGTAGGAGTTGGCCATTGTAGAATGGCTTCAATCTTTTTTGGATCCATCTCGATCTGATCAGGGGTGATGATGAATCCAAGATATTCGATCTTGGTCGTCTCGAACGTGCATTTCTCCAGTTTTGCATAGAGATGGTTCTCTTGTAAACGTGTGAGAACCTGAGCCACCTGTTTCCTGTGTTCCTGGAGGGATGATGAATACACGAGTATGTCGTCAAGGTAAATGATAACACATGTATCCAATAAGTCTCTGAATATGTCATGCAAAAAGTGTTGAAACGTGGCGGGGGCGTTACAGAGTCCAAATGGCATGACTCTGTACTCGAAGTGACCGTAGCGTATGCGGAAGGCCGTCTTCCACTCATCACCTTTTCTCATCCGTACAAGGTTATACGCTCCTAATAAATCAATTTTGCTATAAATTTTTGCCCCACGAAGTCTGTCCATTAATTCGGGTATCAGAGGAAGCGGATATTTGTTTTTGATGGTTATTTTATTCAGTTCGCGGTAGTCCACACAAGGTCTCACACCACCATCTTTTTTTCCAACGAAAAAGATACCAGCCCCGGCAGGGGAAGTAGAGTGCCTGATAAACCCCTTGCGTAGATTATCCTCCACATAGTCTTTTAACACCTTCAGTTCTGGTTCAGCTAAAGGGAATATCCTGCCGAATGGGATTGCCGCACCAGGTAACAAGTCTATGGGGCAGTCATATGCCCTGTGGGGTGGCAGTTGTTCGGCTTCCTTTTTGTCAAACACTTTTGTGAAGGACCGATAAGGAGCGGGTATTTCTGGGGTGGAAACGGCAGAAAAAATGGTGTGTACATATTCCATGCGTGAAGAAGGACGGCAGTATTTCATACAAAAGTCTGATGAAAAGGTCACTTCACCTGTGGCCCAATTAATGTGGGGATTATGGGTGCGAAGCCAGGGTAGTCCCAAAATGACAGGGAACATGGGTGATTGTACCAGATTGAAACAAAGGTGTTCTTGATGTCCGGTCCCGACCGTGATGGAGATGGGTTTAGTTTCTTTGGTGACTGGTCCTGATTGGATGGGACTCCCATCCACGAGGCGAATAGTTAATGGGTGCTTTTTGGTTTGCGTAGGAATGTGCAAGGCTTGAGCCAGGCAGATATCCAGGAAGCTCTCACTTGCTCCAGAGTCTATAAAAGCATTATGGCGAATCCTTTTTCCTCCCCACTGTAATGAAACAGGGAGAGACAGGTGAGTGGTCAGTTTTCCTAGGAACACAGCAGATATACAAGGAGATAGAGGCGGGGTCGGCTTACCTCTGGAGGCTAGTACTGAGCAGGTGTAAGCAGTATGACCCGGGCCACCGCAATAGAGGCATAGGTTGGCACTCCTCCTCCTTTCTTTCTCAGCGGGTGTTAAAGGACCACGAGCGAGTCCAATCTGCATGGGTTCCACTGTGTTATCAGGAGCCGGAGCGTTGGTGGAGGTAACAGATGGAGTATAACGAGGAGAAGGAACTGCTGTATTGGAGCGTTCTAGGCGTCGTTCACGGAGTCGGCGGTCCACCTGAGTGACCAGGTGAATCAAGTCTTCCATGGTTTCTGGTACACCAACTCTTGCTAATTCGTCCTTCAGGTGCTCTGACAGGCCCAGGCGAAACTGGTTAACGAGAGCTGGTTCATTCCATTGAGTCTCTAAAGCTACTCCTCGAAAATCAGATATATAGTCCTCAACTGGCCTCCTTCCTTGTTTTAAGGACCTTAATGTGGTTTCAGCTGTGGAGGTTCTGTGGGGGTCATCATAAAGCGAATTCAAAGCCTGACGAAAATCATTCCAATCATGAAGAGACGGGTGGTTCACCTGTAGCAGATGATGAGCCCAGGTCATAGGGGCTCCCGTGAGTAGGGAGATAACAGTCCTCACTTTAATAAAGTCAGTAGCATATGTTCTTGGTTTGAGAACAAACAGTAACTCACATGACGTGATGAAGGTTCTATACTTAGAGCGGTCTCCTGAGAAGCGTTCGGGTAAAGATACTTGGGGTTCAGGTGCTTGAACAGCCATGGCTTCTACCACAGGAGGGACGACAGCGGGTAGGGGTGCAGGTGCTTCTGCAGGTGGTCCTGCTTGTAAGGCTCGCACTTCTGCCCTTAGTGTCTGTTGGTTCTCTTGCATTCCTTGCACGGTATGAGCCAAGGCAGCTATCTGTTGGGTGAGGGTGAGTATGGCATCAGTGACTCCTGCAGGCTCCATATTGACTTGATTGTTTTGTAGGGTATGCGGGGTTTGGAGCGTAGCGCAGTGAGGCACCAGATGTGCAATAGAGGCAAACAGGCAATATCAGGAATATCAGCAAGTTTATTCCACAGAATAGGAAAAGGCATAAACTGTACCGTGTAGCAATCCTGAGGTCAAGGGCAGGTGATGTATAGCAAAGTCCATTAAACAAGCCAAGATCAAGGGTAGGAGAGGTATATCAAAGTCCATAAACAAGCCGAGGTCAAAAGTCCAGTAAATCCAAATAAGGGGTATCAGCATACAAGTGTAGCACGGGTGTCAGCAAAACAGGTAGGTAGAGACTTGAACAATCAAGTAATGAGACCTAGAAGCTGTGGGTTTAAATAGCCCTCTAGAAGTCAGCTCCTCCCCAACAATAACAGAGACCCCTCCCCTCCTCGGTATGTACAATGGAGTAGTGACTGTCAATCACTACTCGTCCCGCCCCTGACCAGGAGTAAATCATTACTGGAGGCGCTGACCACGCCTCCCCACCATCCCTCCACGTGTGGCGTTTCTCCCGTGCGGTATCCGCCGCACTGGAGTCCGGGGATGCGGCCTGTCGTAGGCCGTAGTAAGCCGCGACCGCGTGGCTCGCGGTCGCGTACAACGGAGCCGCGTGGTACGCGGACGAAGTCCCGGGCGTCCCGCGGCCCCACCATCGGGGGAAAACCTGTGCCGTCGACGGGGGAGTGAGGTAGGACCCTGACAGGCAGGCACTGAAATAGCTCTGTGTAGGACGACAAAATGGCGGAGCAGGCATGCACATCCCATGTGGCAGCAAGAGGATCTGTGATCCAAAGGTCTTGCCGGCTCACCACGTCCAGACAGCAGGATCAAAGGAGGAGGACCCCAAGAAGACGGGCGTTCAGCGAGCTGGAGACTCCCACCAGTCCCGGGCGACCACCACCATCCAGCCCCACTGCCGCCGCAGCCCCCAACGACTTTAGCCGCACTCACTGGGGAAAATAGAAACACAATTTAATAACATAGAAAAACAGTTAAATGAGGAAAAAAAGAAAGAGGAAAAAAAGAAAGAGGAAAAAAAGAAAGAGGAAAAAAAGACATGGGGATCAATCCATGGCAAGAGACTATAAAATGGCCTCTGGTTTAGCAGGATCATGGTATACCAGGGGCCCCAAGCGCTTAGAAGATGCATTTCATCTATTGACTTGAAGGGAAAAGGATGCTTTCTGGGCCATCAGAAGGGGGTTGGTAAACATGCAGGGGCAAAATGGGAGGCACAAATAGGCTCTATGGTTTCCATAGGTTCATTTATTACACTTTAATACACCCAATCTACTCAAGCTGGAATTAAAGTTATTGCAGTGAGTGGTGGCACAGATGGATTCTGTGCTCCCTCCAGATACTATTACCGATTATCCCAGCTCACATGGGATGGGGGCAGAGGGTGCAAATAAGTCCTCATAGCATAGCATATTTTTCGACTCACATCATCATGAGTTAAAAATGTGAGTTGGCAGTATTGAATATGCAAGTTGGTACTGATGAATGATAGATGTTTCGCAAGAATAATTGTTTACTTTTTTCTTAGGGTTAAATTGTATTGAGACCTTTTTTTAAATAAAGATCAACAGTTTGGTGGGTTGCATTTTACCTTCAGTTAACAAGCTTATGTATTTCTCTTGCTTTTTTATTTGGTGGATCCCTGCCATTAAATACTATATCTGTCATTCAAAACTACACAGTATGAGCTTTTAAGCTGTGAGAATCATACTCTCAGTTCTTCTCATGGTGTGCTGTGGGTCTGCTCACCCATAAGAAATGTGACGGGATGAACCACTATTTTCTGCAAAAATGGAAATATTATATTTTAGTGTTACAAAACATTATACCATGTTAAAAAAAGTGATTGCAGCAAGAGCGCCTAAGATTACTTCTGTATTCGAAAAGATTGTTGTTGGGACGTATACTTTCCCTAACCCTTCCTTTTTAGATGTGTGTTATACCTATCTTTGAATTTGAAATTGGGACGTTTGTCAAGATTGTTTTCTTTTGTGCGCATACTACTCTTTTTAAATATTGTGTGTATGTAAATACACAAAAATATTGAGTTTACCATCACCTGTTTTTGAATTATTTAAAAAGTCTGTGGTAAATTTTTATACAACTTTCTTGTATGGAACTGTACTGGGTGCCGGATCAGGTAGGAGACTCGATGCAGGGGCAGGTTCGGGTTCAGAGCATGGCTGTAGGCAGGCTGATGTATCCAGTTCAGGGCTGCGCTCCACTTTAGCCCTAGTCTTTCTCTTGGGCTCCATCTATGGGTGTTCTGAGCACGAGCAGGATATAAACTTGGGATGACAAGCTCAGTACAGGCAGGAAACTGGAAGCGCACCGGCAAGGCAAGAGGTAGGAGCACAGCTGGAAGCCCTCTGGCAGGGCATACAGTAGCAGCACGGCTGGAAGCCCTCTGGCAGGGCACACGGCAGGAAGCCCTCTGGCAAGGCACATGGCAGGAAGCCCTCTGGCAGGGCACATGGCAGGAAGCCCTCTGGCAGGGCACATGGCAGGAAGCCGTCTAGCAGGGCACACGGCAGGAAGCCTTCTGGCAGGGCACACGGCAGAAGCATGGCTGGAAGCCCTCTGGCAGCACACACGGCTTGGAAGCCCTTAGGCAGGGCACACGGCTTGGAAACGGCTGGACAGGTAGGAAAGTCTGGGACACGCCAGAGTCTGGTACACAAATCTGGATTGTTAATGTAGCCAAGGGCCTGAAGCTTGCTGAGGAGCACCTGGGAGTGTCTATGTGGGCTGCAAGAAGAGCCACCAATATCCTTTACC
The DNA here is from genome assembly GCF_027358695.1 of Spea bombifrons. NCBI lineage: Eukaryota > Metazoa > Chordata > Amphibia > Anura > Pelobatidae > Spea > Spea bombifrons. Next base: position 69,814,253 of record NC_071088.1, on the reverse strand, counting down.
TGCATCTATAGTCAGTTTTTCTCTACAAGGGTTCACAACCTGTAAATGCCTACAAAAAACAACTTCATGTTAAAAAAATCTTGCAGTCGTTACTTACTATTTTCATAAGATGCTATCTATCCATTATTTTATCTTTTTACATCACAATATTTGTCATGTCATCCAGCAATGTCCTGTTGCTATCTTTCTGACGTTGTGAGCTCTACAGTCAATGCCTCCTTTTTCTGCGACGATCTGTGCTTTGACTGTCCATCTCCTCAGCTACTTATCAAATCAGACGATGGAATCTTGTATTCCCATGCCTTCTAGACTAATTTTGTCTTTCCACATGCTTTAGGAGAACACTTGAAGCATCACATTCTTTCTATATAATTGAAGTTTCACAACAATCGTCTGGTAATACTCTGTAAGATACAAATTACTCAAAACATTCAGTAAAACATAGCCAAAAGTATTTTTAAATCCATCGTTATTGAACATAGCGCACCAAAAACCCATCTAACTTCTTTATTTTCGCAATGTGTTTTTGTCCAATAAAACCATTCATTTTCTTGTTTGAACTGAACAAAAAAGTAATCAGATTTCTTTAATACGATATCCGTATCCAGCTAAGTAAGCATCCTCAGGAGTGTCATAGGCACTGAATATCCACTTAATATTTAGTTTTAACAGCAAACATTATGACTTTCAATTTAGGAGATTATTCTACTTGTTAGTTATGTATCATATTTCCTATATCTCACTCTCTAGGTGGCTGATTTTCATCAGCAGCGGTATCATTTTGCCAAGGTTATAAAAAATGCCATTTGCTCGGAGAGTACTTTCTATTTGCTGATCCAGTGAAGCAGTTGTGGGATCACAATCATGTTCGGAAAAGTAATTGATGTAATCAGCTATATACAGCTCAGCATCTCTGATAAAAAAAGTTTTAGGCACTGGGGCTTAGCAATGAAACTTTATTCTGGTGATATCAATTTTGCTGCTGAAAGATTATGCTTTTCACACTTAAAAATACTCTCTCATTAGACTTTCGGGGGCAGTGCCAAACATGGCAGACACATTTTAGTGAGCTCCTCAACCTCAATCGAGCTCTGTCCAGGCAGTTAACATTGGGGCAGTGTTTGGGACGATAGGTTGGCTCTGCAAGAGGGTAGGAAATCACGGAATCAAGTCCCACATTGATTATCTTTATGAAGCAGATGATTTGGATTTAAGGATGTATTTTGGAACAAGAACTAAAACATACTATCAAAGATCTTAAAAATAATACGTCCCCAGCTCAGATTACATGACTGAATTTTGTACATTATTGCTTCCCCACATAAAACCGTACCAGCAAAGACCTGGCCCTAGTAACCTCTTACATGCCCTTAACCCTGTTAAATCAGGATATTAAAATTCTAGCGACCATTATGGTTAACAGATTGCTTTCCTTTATTGGGTCTTTGGTAAACACAGAGGGACTTTGTTAGGGGCAGATACCAGGTAGTTGACATCTGCCCAGCTATACCGGCAACCTATGCATGGCCCTGTTGCATAGGGCAGGGGAGGGTATGGCTCTGCTCAGCTTGGATGCTCAGGACAATTTAGGTAGACACCCAGCCTTATATACCGTATATGCCTGTCTTTCAATATATAGGGCAAAACGCATCAGGTCACTGGTATTTGTTTTGCAAATTGTATATCATATCAATTGTTTTTTATGTTCAATTATGTATTTTAAATATTGATGCAAAAAGCATCTATTAAATACATTTTTATACTCTGTAACCTGTATATGTTTTGGAGCTAGCGCATACACCAGAATTTATAAACACTTTTACAATGCCCACAGTGCGAGTCTGTGTGTGTATGCATGTATATGTACAGCATCTCACAAAAGTGAGTACACCCCTCACATTTTTGTAAATATTATATCTTTTCATGTGACAACGCTGAAGAAATGACACTCTGCTACAATGTAAAGTAGTGAGTGTACAGGCTGTATAACAGTGTAACTTTGCTGTCCCCTCAAATATAACTCACCACACAGCCATTAATGTCTAACACGTTGGCAACAAAAGTGAGTACAAAAATTTGAGGGGTGTACTCACTTTTGTGAGATACCATATTGTCATCACCAATATGCTCCTTAGACACTGTTAAAGGGAGGAAATCTTTTTCTGCTGAGTGACCATAGATATCCAGGTGTCATTTACACCAAAATATGGTACAATGCACATACCTGGAAACTTTATAAATTAGCTGATCTCACAATCCCTAAAATATAATCCATATAACAACCCCAACAACTCTGCTGTAGTTATTTGCTAATGCTGGGCATCCAGGTGGTTCTTATAATGGTTCCCATGAAAATGATTATGTACTAAGTCTCCTGTATTCAAGCAGAGATTTCAGCAGCAATATACCAGATATAATTAAAGTAGAGCAGAAACTGAAGGATTTAGCTCTTCGTTGTGTGACACTGGCAATCCGCTCATTCACTCAATGGACAAATCCTAAGATTTCTCAGGTGGTACAATGCACATTTATCTTTTGGCTACTACAACAGCCACAAGTACCCACCTGTTACCTCTACCACTTTCCAGATATTATACTGCCAAGCATTTTTAAAGGAGCTTCACTTCCATTTAGATTGAGTGAGTGCTAAATGAGCCATCCCTGAGACTAAGGTGCTTATGCCTGTGTGAGTCTGGGCTTGCTGCATCGTATGTTGATAAATGCAGATTTGTGACAAAACTATTACATTGTACAGTACATTCATGCAAATTAAGAAATGTCACTGGTGACTGGCTGATTGACTTAATAGCTGAGAGAAAAATCAAATTCGTGCCAACAAAATTGAATTGCAGAGACAAAAGCTTTTTACTGCTGAAAATCAGTTTTAATACAGCCATGGTGTGTAACCTAAGGTAGAACTCAAGAGACAATGGAGGATGATAGATAACAATGTAGCCACTGCCCTTCTCCCGAGATAGATAGATGCATGCTCCGAGAGTAGGGATAAATAGGTAAATCCCAGCACCTTCACCTACCTCTTTATCTCCCTAACTTCTAGAAGGATTCGAGGTCAAGCAACATCTCAAGGGCATGCTGCATCAAAGACAAATGAAAGGCTTCATGGGGTTGGTGAGCTGCGTGTATGTGTGTGTCTGTCTTATTATGTATGTTAATATGTGTGGGCCTGGAAATGTTAGTGTGTGTCTGGGTTTGCATGTTAGTGTCTGCTTGGGTATTCATGTGTATCTGCCTGGGTTGTGTCTGGTTATGTATGTGTGTCTGGGTATGTTAGTATGTGACATTTGTCATTCGATATTTTAGAATAGGAGTCTCAGCATGTTTTATGCTGGTATGCTTGTGAAAGTGTGTGTGTGTGTGTAAACATGCATCCTTCGGTATGTTACTGAAACTGTGTTTGGGTATGTTAGTGTGTGTATATTAGTGTGTGGGGGGGTATTTTAGTATGTAGACATGTGTATTTGGCTATGTTAGTATGTGTGTGTCTGGATATGTATGTTAGTGTGTTTGCATCTGTGTTAATGGCAAGTTTCTGGATGTGTGTTACTGCTGAGTGTCTAGTTGTGTTGGTATGAGTGTCTGAATGTGTTTATCTGTGTGTGCGTTAGTGTCCCTCCACTGCTGCCTAAGAAGTATAGAACATGGGCATAAAACCTATTTTACTTAAATTAAGTGCAATGTAGAAGTGATACTAATAGCACTGACATAATGCCAGCCGAGAACATGTACATAAGAGGTATACAAGTTAAAACATAATAAAAATGAAATAAAAGAGAATGAAAGATGAACAGAACACAAAAAGATAAAAGTAATTATTGCAAGCACAACTATTGGTGTACAGTGTCCCATAATATCCCAAATACCATAAAAGCATATGATTTGATTCCACTGGAATCAAACCTTGGGTCTATATAAAATCGATAAGGAAATGTACCATTATCCATTAGAACCTAAAGCTCAATAAATTCCGGCAATGTACAGCTATAGTTCCAAACACCCTTGTCTATTGATCAAAATCATTGATTATAGAAACAGCATATGATGCTGGAAAACAATACAAACAATATCATCCCACATTCCCACCTCTTCGCATTGTACAGTAATGCAAGGAGATCATTGGCTTTAAATTGCATGAACATGTGTCCGGTGTTATATTATACCTGAACCAGTTTGCGGTACTAAACAATTTAATGCAAGGAAAAATATTTTGTTTCGAAAAAATGTATAAGCAGGGCCAGCCTAAGGCCATCAGACAATCTGTATAAAGTCCATGGAAAGCCCCCAAACAAAACGCAGAGACTCAGAAACTCACAACAGTGAAAGTCACATACAATGCATTCTGTAAGGCGCATGCATATACATCGATAAGTTTAAACTGGCCATCATACCGTAAACATACATGCTGCCTGCAACAGTGTATGCAGTAGTTGACCACATGCATTTATTTGCTGATTTTTATCCCCAGTTCATTCCTGTCTCTTTTGCTTCTGCTTTGGTGTCCGCGGGCATCCTAATGGCACCATGTACAGCCGCACAGGTCACTCATTCGACAAGGCTAGCCCTGTTAATTGCTCTTTTATTCATTTATGTACACCTTTTTGAGCTAATGGAAAATAATTTCACACATACAGAAGAGAGGCACATATGAATTAAGGGTCCCCACAAAAATAAGTTATAGTTCTTATTTAGCAAGAAAAGCTACTGCTATATGTATAAAACTCTATAATGGAAACCTGTAGCCTTTACTTATGGGCATTTCACTTGTAGAATGCTCTGATCTTCAAAATGCATTTTTATCAAACTAGCAGGATGATTACGCAGATAATGTAATGGTTATTCTTGTAGCATGTGTGTATTTCTTGCAGATGCTATAACCTTTCCTGTCGATTTTTTTTTATGTAAAATATAACATTTTATGTTGACAACAACACTTCCTGGCAATTAAAGGGTAAAGATCATCAGATCATTTCCTATCTGGATGTATTTGTATTCAGAAAGCGATCCATAGCACTATAAGTGAATTAAATAATAAGAGTACTGCCAAAATGATGATCCATATTAAATAAAACTAGCACTGCCGACTAATGGTTTTTACACCGTTGAGCTTGAGAAATTCGGCGTATTGTCCGGTTCATCTCTATTTTCACCATTATAGCAGATATGTTGCATGGTATTATGATGAGAGTAGCTATATGCACTTAGGCAATGGCTCTATTTAGAAATAATAGCCTAATGTCACTAAAGTAATCATAATGCCTATTACTGTTTGGATATGAGATGCCAACTCTTCTCATATTTACATCTAGAATGAGAAAATAGCCTTCAGAGCAGATCGCGTGCACTGATTTTATTATCATACGATTTAAGCATTTTTGAAAAGTAGTCCGAAGGAGGGTTTGGCTAGGACAGTGACCTATTTATGCTGTCTTGCTCTTGTCCATGTTAATCTTTGTTAGTTAGTTCTTATTAACTTAAAATAACAACAGTCAGAACTAACTTTTTGCCCAATCCCCCCAAAAAAAATATTTTTAGTTTTTAAATGCATGTAAATCTTTGGCCCCCATGCCACCTTCCTCCATGCTTGTCAAGCTATCCCCTGTGACTGGCGGCGGATCTCGAAGATCTGGAGCAAGCAGCTGACTCGCTGTGCGGGTCAGATACATTCATCCTCTGAGTCCCTACTAGCAGGGAGTACTTAACATCTGGTCTGCAGCATGGTCTGTGTGCATCGCGTGGGCTCACACATACCCTTTGGGTTTGTTCCTTTCTCCTCCTCTTCCTGGTTTAGATCACTTCCAGTTACTTGTGTACATATAGCCTTTTCTGCCATTTTCAGTTGCCTTACTATTGTGCCTTTTTGCTCTTTATTCTGAGTGTACCAGTTCAGATTTCCTGTGATTTTGACCTTGACCCGAATAATGTACTCACAGTATGAAAGTACCCTGTCTGTCCTAAACTTGTGATAGAATTCTGCCTGTCACTAATTTGAACTGTATCCCAACTACGCATTTAGCCTATCCACTCCTAGTTCACCATCCCTTTTTGGGGACTGTTTCATTTTACTCCTCCCATATATACTATATGACCAAAAGTATGTGGATACATGACCATCACAACAATATGAGCTTGTCGGACATCCCACTCCAAAACCATTAATATGGAGTTACCCCACCTCAACTATTTTGGGAAGGCTTTCCACAAAGTTCTGGTTTGCGTCTCTGGAAATGTGGGCCCAAAGATAAGTAGTGTTTGGCATCTGACGAACTCTGACTCCTCCATCAGTCTTCTAGATTCTTCACTCTAGACAATGTGTCTAATGCTCCAGAGTCCAGCTGTGGTGTGCTTTACACCACTCCAGCCGACGCTTGACATCGTGCAAGTGTAACTGCTTGGCCATAGAAATCCTTTTTTTGAAGCTCCCAACCCACAGTTCATGTGCTTATGTTGCTTCCATAGGCAGTTTAGAATTCTGTAGTGATTTTTGATACAGAAGACAGAGTGTGACAGAGACCTGTACTTCCCCGTAGAGATATTCCTTGCCACTGAAAGCTCAATTGCTCAATGGATTAACCCTTTGTTATTACCCAGGCACTAGTGTAAGGTACAAACAGAACTTGGTTTATTGGGAACAGCACCGATATTTATAAACACAAACATAATCACTTCAGGAGTATAATCCTGTCAACTACCAGATAGCCCAGAGCCTCCATACAATTCTATGGCCAGCAATGGCCATTCTACTAACAATGTTTGTCTATGGACATAACATGCATATATATGCTTGATTTTATACAATGAGTGTGGCTGAAACACCTAAACTCAACAACAAGGATTGATGTCATATAGAGTATATATGGTCTATGTATAGTGGTTGTCAATGTCTCTCATGTCTTTTCACTAAGAGGTTGGGTTGTCATTCAAGTTATCCCTTTCATGACCCTGTGGATGTAATATTATATATAAAAATGCCAAGAAGAACCTGTTGGGCATAACAGTATGTCAAGTTTTTTTGCACCCATAGGGGGCGATATCTCCACCTGAAGACAACCTGGCCCATGTCTGTTCTAAAGGAAGGCACCACACAAGGTAAAATAGTGCATGTCTTAGTGTATGGTGTGAGTGTGTGGTTGTTAGCATATGCCACTAGAGTGTGTGTAAGTTTTTGGTGCTACAATGTACAGTTAGAAAAATACATTAGAGAATGTGTGGGTGTTAGCATATGGTGTGGAGTGTGTGTGCCTCTGTTAGCATATGGTGTTAGAGAATGTGTGTAGGTGTTATTGTATAGTTACAAATGCATGGATGATATTGTATGGAGTTGGAGAGTGTGTGTAGTCAATAATGTTACAGTGTGTATGAATGGTGTCACTTTGTGTGTGTGTTTGCATGTTAGTATGTACCTACCCTTTGTTAGAATCATTGTCCACTGCCTTGGCACTGGAAGATTAAAACCTGCTGGATAAACATAGGATATACGGCAACATACCCCATAGGCTTATTACTCTCTGTGTTACCATGCACGGGGTGGGAGAAAAGAGGATGCAATAACCAGTTAACCCCATAGAAACCAAGGCTGTCCCATAAAACATTGTCCAGAAGCACCAGCTGATAAACACTGCAGATCCCCGCTTGTTTATCAAAGTGAAGGGAGGGAGAATATATATAAAAAAAAAAACATTCAAAATATGTGAACAAAATAATATGAAAAAAATAAACAGATTTCAGTGATGTCACCATGACATCATAAGGTGCCAAGAGACATCCTTAAGTTCTTGAATAAAACATGTAGGGTGTTAGTCTACTCAGAGTATGTTGCTGAAGAGAGTTCTAATTTGTGAAAGTATAATTGCAAAAATGAGTGCTCAAGTGCCACTTTATGCTTTTTCAGTGCCCATTGTGTCAGTCTTATTTTTTGTAGCAGATCAAGAACATGTAACCTTGGAGAAATTGATATTTGTGTATATATAATGGCATGCATAGTAATGTACGGATTAAACCACTACTTGCATTGCTTACTCTCTGTGTTATCAAGCACTGGGTGGGAGAAAAGAGGAGGCAATACCTATCCCTGTTAACCCCATAGAGACCAATGATGTACTATCATGCCCCATAATACATTGTCTAGATGACCAAAGATTTAATAGTATGTCCTAGGAGCTGGTAAACACTGCAGATCCCTGCTTTCTTATCAAGGTGAAAAGAGGCAGAATAATAAAAATAGATTAAAAATATGTAAAAAAAAAAAATAGCAGAGAAATCACCCCCTAGATGCCTGGTCAGATTCCACCCCGACTGACAAAATTAACCGCCCAATCAATACCACAAACAATAAGGAGGGAGGGTGGTACAAACTACACAAGGTAGGGTGACACACAAAATGACCTCTAACCTAATGGCACCTGCCTTTAAATAACCTCCCAAACCTCTTAAAACCTAGCACTGCTCGGCGTCCCAGCCCATTCTGGCCCACATGGGCATCATTCCATTCAGAGGATGTTGCTGAACATAAATCAGAGTTGCTAATTTTTTTTACTGTTTTTTGACATACTATCCATACTAAATGGCAATCAATACAATACAAGCACAAGGCTTGTTTATTTCAATTTGCAGCATGTAACAGACCATAAAACACCTTCTGTAAACTGTTTGTCAGCTTCCCCTTCAGCATACACATACTGAGGGCTGAGGAAGAGTTTCCCTGGTAAATAGCCATAGTTGAGCCTGATCACCTCGTTTCCAGGAGCCAGGCCCAACAAAAACAGCCTGGTCTCTATATATCAACTATATATCAAGTGGTATAGAGAACCAGCTCACCCTGCTCTCCCATATACTGCACTCTAGGGGCCCAAACCACACACATTCTCATTTAAAGATGCAAGACCCTTAAATATCTCTTCTTGGGGCTGTCACAATAGGTACTTGATTAGGTCACAACTTATACATTTGATAAAACAATAATTACAAGCATCGGCAAATGGTCATTTTGTAAAACTATAAACATAATATTTGGTTTCTAAACCATTGACCTGAATTGAATACTGTAGCATGAGGGCACAGCCTTTATTATTACATCCCATAATAATCGATATGGCCTATCGAAAGCCCGATCTACATACGTAGGATCTTTCTAAATCAGCTGACCCTGAGATTCAAGAAATATTTACCCTTTAATAGCCAATCGTGAAGATTCTATGTAGTGACTCGCCAAATGGATTAACCAAATGGAAAGCTTGACTTGTTATTATATAAAGGTACACTTAATTCACTGACCTGAATTCCAGCATGTCTCTGTTCTCTGTTTGAATGTCTAGTTGAGAACGCATAACTCATAGAGAAGTATAATAGTTGCAAAGAACGCAAGCATTTGTATTGGCTGTATTTGATGTCAACAAGTTGAGCCAATGTTGAAAGTATTTTTTAACCTTGTTATTGTTAAAATCATATTATTCATTTAGTTGAATACCATTACAAAATCTCCTGGTGCTTTAGAAATAAAATGTAATAATAATAATAATAATAATAGCACTCAGTCCTAACTATATTAGATTACTACAGTAAGTAAGTACAGAACTACTTCCTGGTCCTATCAAGACTTTCCCAAACTATGTACTACATGATTAGAAATGGTAAACACATAATATGGGTCTAATTGCCTGGTAGTACTAGAGGTATAATTGTTCAGGTTCTGAGCTCTCCCAGGGTCATTTTTTTAATACAAAATTATGTTTTTCTCAGCTTATTAATACAGAATTAAATGTTGAAAATCTTTCAAGTAAATGTTGATATATAGCTGTCAGATATAGGAGCTATATGGATGAGACCCTGCGATATTAGGAAATACAATTTAAGATGAAAAAAATGAAGAAGAAAAAAGAAAACAAAATAAGAGAAAGCACTTCAAGGAGAAATATTACAGAAAATGGCAGGAAATTACTGAGGAAAGTGGGAGAAACATGGCTTTGTGTGGAAAGCCTGACTACCTTCAAAGGGACCTCAGAAAATAAGAGTATCTTAACAGTTTTGAACAGCTTTTTTTGTAATTAACTCTCTGTATCGGATAGGTTTCATGAAATTGTAAAGTACTCCACTCGTCTCTAAAGTATTACTGCTCATAGCATTATTTGTATGAAACCTCTAGAATACTGTACCACATACTTTCAGACTGACTCAAGAATGATAATATGTAACATATTAAAGAATTTTTGTTTATATTAAAAAAATGCACATGGTCAACAAAAAAACACGTTTCATGTAACATGATTTATGGGTTTCAAGTAGAATTTATAATTTCTCGAACCTATAAACATACCTGGGAACTCTCCAGGTTTTGCCCACCGACGTCAGCGGGACCTGCGGATTGCCAGAGCAAGAGAGTTCCCAAATATGCACGAACCCCTGTTTATAGTGTAGGAAGGGACCTTACTTGTTCCTGGAGATACATTTCCACTTCCCTAACTAGGTGATGATGTCACTTCCTGCAGAGAACTTGTAATATTTACCCAAGTAATTGTTCAAGAAACTGCTATTTTTTTATTTTGCATTGAAAATAGGAATAATTCTTAATTTTGATGTTCCGCATGGGGTCTCTTGGGGATGTTTGATAGGTTACGAAACTTGCAGTATATGTTATTGCAGTAAATAATTGAGCAACTCACTTTGCTAATTAGAGTTTCTCCTGATTAGAGATTGGATCCATTAAACATATTAACTAAGAAGGAATACTGGAATTCTTGCAGAAACATTAAAAGCAATATGAATGATTTATGTAAGCTATGTAGATACTGTGTTACTTTTATGAAATTAATGGTACATTCATTTACCAAGAAAAGACAGGTCCAACAAAATACTGTGGATGTGGTCTAAATATAAATTGGAAGCCCCTGGGTAATAACCCCTTTTCATCATATTGCCAATGTGTATAATTTTCCATATAAACCTTTACCAAGTGAAGAACTAGAATAGCACACCCACAGTATAAAAGAGGTCATACATGATCAGTTTGCATTTGAAGGTCTATAGCCAAAATGTATAAATACTACCTGTATTTACAAGTAAAATGTTCTGCCAAACATGTATCTTGCTTGCCACTCTGTACACATGCTATACTCGCACACAAGTGTCCCAGTGGGTCTGACAAAAACTCCCACTTGAATGCACAGCCAGTGTTTCCAAAGACTTAAATTGGATCACTTGCCTGCATCTGAGTTGTATAAAAACGGGACTCCGGTTTTTCTGCAGTTTCTCCTATAGGTAATTGGGTAGGATAAGAATGGTTATTAAAAACTTACAAAGCACTTTAATATGCACTGACTGGGCTGCATAAGGACACTAGTAAGTAAAGACACCTTATGGAAACAGAGGCAAGCCAACAAGCATACATACTAACACGCAAACTCGCTTTAACAACCACTCACTCTACCACCGTACACTTACACACACACATTCTTTATCCTGCTCCTCCTCTTCCCCACCCAGGCGCCACTAACCCTAGGCTCACCTCTTACACTCCAACACCATACGCTGACACACAAACTCACGATAACACACACATACACTCACGCTAACACCCTACTCTTGCACACACACACAAACATACTTTCATACAATACTTACACACACACATACTAGCATACACACACAGTCTCATACTTACACCAACATACTTACACACATATACTAACGTACACGGTAACATACTTACACAAACTATCATATTTATTTACACACACAACCTATGGTCTTTGACTCAGGAGGGGGTAGGCCAGTGCCCTGCTTCCTCTAGGTCCTTACGCGCCAGGAAATCACATCATATTCATAAAAATCAGTAAGAACTTTCCGTAAGTTGCCATTGTGATAAAACCCATTTTCAAAAATATGCAAAAGTACTCCCTAGCTAAAAAAAAATCTTAGTTTTTGATTTCCTCTTACCACTTTAATGTTCTAAGGCTTTGTAAATTCACTCAGCTGTGTCTGCGAAAAATTGTTAATTCATAATCCTAGTTTTTTTTAATATGTACTGGTTTTTAAATAAAATGTTTACAGAAAAAAATACCTTTTGGACATAAAATTGTACAAAGCATTCAATAATATTTCATTTTTACTGGTACTGGTAAAGCTAGTTGTCGAGAGGCTCTGTCTGGATGTCAGCTTGTTCGATAGTAGATAGAGCAGCTAAACATGGCTAGACTTAGTGCTAGAGGACACCACCAGGATTCAGAGAGGTACTCAGCAGGCCTTGGAGACTTGGACAAGTGGTATGCTGCAGAACTAGGGGCAGAAACTGTAAATGCAAACATGTGAAACAACAATAAATAGTTTAATTTATACATTCAATTGTAATTGTTACCTCTATTGTGAGCTTGCACACCTTTATTCATAGTCTGTTTTGTTTGCTTATTTGATATACATTTTACATAAGGTATAAGTGAAACATGAGTGAAAAAGGGCTCTCTGGAAAAATATGTAATAGTGACATCTATAGATATGCACTTGCCAGAAATGGGAATCACTTCACACATTAGAGGACATCTCTACCTGGCTTTGACAGATCTGTGGTCTCGGAGACTTTTACAAATGTAAACAAATATCTAGCAGTACTTTTGGTTTGGTTTATAACATGAAGGATTTTTGAGGCATTTTTTAAGATGCTATTGACATTACTTTCTTCATGATAATAGTTAATTCAGCTAAGTCATGATAATAGAAGGTGATGGTGATCTATCCACACCCTCTGGAATAACGACACTAGCTAAATAACGTCTTATATTAAGTAAAAATGTTAAATCACTCTACTGTAGTTTGAAAATGATTGTGGTCAGAGCAGAGAAATTGATTTGCAAAGATTCGGGAAACCTCAATATGCATGCCATAACCCATAACATTTGTTTGGAAATGGTTCTTTGCATTATTTAGTATGTGGCTAAGCTTGAATCAATAATAATGGTAAACACATCTGTTGCCTATTTAGCCTTAGAGTTTGCTTAAATACCCTCAATGTCTTTGGAATATATAAAATCACAATGTTCACTCATTATTTTGCATCTGTGACATGGGTAAGCTAAGATTAATGGTCCCTGCATGCAGTATTCTTTGACACCCCCTCGTTACTAACATGCACAAAGAGACATAGCCGTATGGAAAAGTACCTCATGCCTACGGTTAAATGTGGTGTTGGCTCTTTAACCCCTTAATGACAAAGCCCATACATGTACAGGGTCAAAATGCCTTGTTTTCAATGGGTTTAAGGACCGCCCATTGTCCTTAAGGGGTTAATGTTTTGGGTATGTTTTTCTTTCTGTGTCTTCTCCTGTGTGTGTCTATAGCTGAATTGAAATGGTTAAATGTTATGCCCTCCTGTCTAGCTTGAATGTAGTTGTTAAAGATAAAATATCCAATTATTTTTGTGTTCAACTGATCTGGTTACATTTGTGGTAGCTTTATAAATGACTAGGCTTCTGCTCGTAGTTCACTGTTTCTATATGAACCCTTTACAAGTGGACAGATAAAGTTACACTCAAGCAAATTTGCAAGACCATTTTCTTATACTGTATATTGCCAAGTAATCTGTTTCATTTGTCTCTTCTCACTTCAGCTTTGTATCATGGTTATCTGCTTGTTTTGCCTGTTCCTCTTTCTTCCCTCAAATGTACTTTTTCCCTCCTCTCATAATTACGCACTGCAATCTGCAACACATCTTCTTTTCAGTCACCACTCCAGCTCATATCACACAAGCCTTTCACTACGACTAATCAAATTTAAGTGAAGGCAGCATATCCTCACAAATGTCATCCTACATCTTACCATCCTTCTGTGTTCATGCAACCTAGACCTTAAACCTGGTCCCATTGTTCCTGCTTGCTCCCATCCTTACACTTCAAAGAAACCAATCACAATGCTTTAGACCTCAAACCTGTAACAACCACTACCCACTTCTCTTCTGCACTCTGGACTGCTCTGTCTGCCAACATACACATACATGACCTCTTTTACTTGGAAAACTAATTCCAGTGCCACATTTATAATGTTTTCTCTCTTACTCACTCACTCTTACTCACTCACTACCTCTCTGATAATAACATTCTAGATAATCCAGGATGACATTCCACTGCCTGAAATTTAACATTCACCATCACCTATATCCTAAATTTCTGATGTCTCTATAACTGTTGAGCATGCCACAATCTACCTAAGTTCACTACATTATTGTTACACTTGAATCCTCTGTCCCCCCTGCACTTCATACCCAGCAACTCTTCAAATACTTTCACCATCACCTGCAAAATATCTCTCAAATATGTCTTTTCCTCACACAAAATACTTAATTTAATTTAATCCATCCCTTTGTGATATTCCACCTGGATTACTGCAACACTCTGGTAACTGTCAACACTGCACCTCCTTTTATCTTGTAACTCGCCCACAACTTGGTGGTGGAGTGGAGCACGATCTAAGACAGCCAGCTCCTGACCCAGTCGCAGAGGTGGCAAGTGAAATTAATTTCACTGAGTAGACATATTTGCTAATATGTTACTGCAAGGATAATATATACAAAGGCTATCTACTCATGTGGTGGTAATGCTTCTAGCATCAAATATAACCATATTAACTTACCACCGACTTACCAGCCACTGAACTGGCTAACTGAATTTTTCCCTTAAAAATTATGATATGTGAACCTTGAGTACTGACAAAGGCATAGTATTGATCTTGGTAGGTGACTACTGACAAACCCTCCCCTGCACAGTAGCCACAATACTACCACCATTGTCCTAATCCATGGAGAGTACTGAACTTAGCTACTTCGCTAGTGCCACACAAGTTAGCTGTAGCTTGGGCAGCAAAAACCTGCACTGATGTCAGACCTTAAGGACCACGTCACATCTACTTAGATTAACCTGAACAAGAAATGAATAATGAATATGCAACTACTCCAATAATAATAAGAATTCTTATCTAGACCTAAACTGTTCTTTATGTCATTACTGTTTCATACTCTGTTAAGCAGCCATTTTATGACTGCTTACTACCAGGGCTTTTCTAGCCATTCATATCACTGAGGACTCTTACCTAGTCTTATAATATAATTCCTGCACTGTATAGTTTAATGTTTTTCCCATGCCCAGTCAGCCCTTTCATCAATGCTTAATTCCAGGCTTTTCTGGGCATGGTTTGGGTCCAGCACATGTTCTTCCCCTAATGCTGAGCACATATTTGAAGCCCAGCTAGGCCTGCACAACTCTCTACTTCTTCCATCCTACATCCCACCTATAAGAAGCCCTTCTAGTTTTTCTTCCACTGTAGGACACCTATCACTGATCTGTTAAGCATATCATCAGACACCCCTATTAGACAGGTTAACAACTGAAGGTAAACTAACAATTTCCTCTCATACGTGCAGCTTTTCATTGAAAAGTAGGGGACAGGGCTCTGGGAATTAAAAAAAATACCTGGATGAAACTGTTTCTAGCCCTTTAAGGTTCACAGCGAAATGACTGTAAATACTTCGGTTCTGTGTGCGCTTGTCAGGCTTTTTCATATTTCAATTCGGTTATGAGCAAATGTGTTCAAATTACCATTAGCTGCAATTGACTCTCCTGGTTCACTGGGCAGGGATGCAATACAACTATCTGGCTTTTGAAGCCCCTAGTCCCATGTACTAATGTATATTGAATCTGAAATAAATTGAACGTGCTCAGGCATGAAACATGGGAGCTAATACTTTTAATGCTTGTTTTGTAGTTTAAGATATGATTAAGAGCTGTTGAAGCACAACCATGGTTTACAACGGAGTCTGAAACAAATTAAGTCTAATTATTTTCCTAATTTACCATGTACTTATATTAAGCACAGCCTTGTTCACATCAGTTTTCTAATTTATGGTCACAAATTTGCAGCAGGCCCAGACTGTCCATCTGTAATATTGGGCAATAGTCCAGTGTGCCAGATGTGTGGGCCACTTTCCTGCCGGTCAAGTGAAAGATCTGGTGCATGAATGTGCAGCTGCATGCTACAAGTGTTAGAATGGAGCGTGTGGCTGTGAGTACGTCATAAAGCAGCCTTAAGGTGCCAGAGCTGCCTTCTTCCCCAGTATGACCCTGTTTTTTTGCAGCAACTCTCATAGTGCCCTGTCATCTATGTTTTTATAGACAACATCCAGCAAGCCAGAAAGACCCCAAATCTATACAGATGCGAAGAGTGTGCGCAATGGTACCTTTCACTTTTGCACAACAGTTTTTTGGTTCGGCCAGGATCTGTATGAAGGCATGCACATACTTTCCTAGGCAGATCTGGCTTGGCTATTGTTAAGCAGTGCAGGCTGACTCTGAGATGCATGATGCAATCTTCAAAGCTTACTTTATAGCAGCAAGAAAGATGCAAGGAAGATAAAACAAACAAAACATAAAAACACCCAGTAATAAACATGTTCAAATAAAATTGAGGAAAAAAACATAATTTGAACAATAACATGGCTCATCCGATTACAATTCACCTAAACTTTGTGCACATTAGGCAGATTAGCCAAGTGTGCAGACTAGCATGTTTCTCGGGGCACAATGGACCACAATAGACTATTATGACCAAACTGTGCCTACTTTCTCCTGATACTCTAATGTAACTATTTGAAAGCCCTTTTTTACATTGTCCCGTAGTCTTTGTAGCTGACAGCACATGGATTGTCTTCACATCAAGGTGGAAACAAAGGTAAAATATTATCAGCATGGACGCGTAGGACAGTTCAGGGAATGTGCTGAATGTTGAGAAGTGAACAGAAGAATGACAATGACTTCTACTGTTGTTGTTTATTTCATAACTAGATTGTATATTGACTAACTAGCTACAAGTTACACAGGGAGTGAAGATGCATTAGCACCAAGAGTTATAGGTCACCTGGGCTGCACGCTCTATGATCCTTATCTAAGGTTTAGAGGAAAAATAATGAGATTTGTGCCTTCAGGGCAAAAGCCTATCTTTCCTGCTTACACATGCATACCTTCCAAATTCTACCCCCAATTAATCGGGATGCCAGGGGGCAGAGCTTGCATGCGCACAATTCTGTACATGTACAGTATGCATTCTCCAGTGTCCCAGATACTGAAGAATGAAATTGAGACTGCTGCATTGCGGTCCCGAATCCCAATGCCACGCCAAGCTCTTTAGGGATGGAGGTAGAGCTCTGTGGGACAGCAGGATAGAGTGGCAAAATCTGGACCCACGCAAAGCAAAGTTGGGAAGCACGCACATGTACAACTCTCCCATCAATAATGGAACAGACATTTGACATCATATCCGTGTACCATCACTGACAGTGGCTCACAGAGGAGAATGGTGGTAAATCTATACTTTCCAGTTGCACCTCTAACCCCACTACCTAAAAATTGTCCCTTTTAGCCATTTGAAATGTTGAGAACCATGCAAGTAGCTAACAAATTATTGACTTATTGGGGAAGAACAAAAACATAGTTCAGATTTCCAAAAAAAACCCATAGAATATATAGTGTACACTAAACTATTGAAATACATATTTATAACAATCTACCCCTAGGCAAAATTTTAAGGCAGTGATAAATCAATTGGCTCAGTATGTTCATTAACATTACCACATTGACACAAATATGCATCAATTTATGCATCTTTACCCATATTTCAATGAGCAGAAGATACAATAAAACACTGTGACTTGGCTGCACACAGTTACGCCGATATACATAGTAGAATGGGACTGCATCTTAAACACTTTAGCAATCTTTTAGTGATAACATGTACCTATTGATACTGTAAATCCCATATCCCGATGGGCCAATGAAATAAACAGATGGGGTGGAGGGTTTTAGCAAAGCACACTGGCTGTTCTTGTGTTGGGAGTATCACTGGATTAGCTAAAGTCCACTCTGTGGGGTGGCGGAAATAGTCTGCTCAAATAAGACATAATCTTTTGTCTGTTCATCCTTACACCTGGAGAGAGGATCAGTGAAATAGAGAGAAGATGCACACAAAAAATAAACAGGAAAGGTATATAAAATATATAATTACTGGTGCCTGAAATCACCATTTGTAGTTTTTTTCATGCAAGGCAGATCTTGCATGACCATTCCTATAAAACATGTTTCTCTCTTGCAACTATAAAGCATTGTTTATCTTTAGCTATTTCCCACTTTCTAGAAAGCCATGCAACAGGTTTTAGCCCACTAACTTTAGCCCATTTTTAAACTTTATTTGTTCTTTAAGATGTTGGTTTCTCTTATATTACATTTTACAAATTTCACAAATTGGTTGTTACATCTCGGTCAGTGTGGAATTGTCTGAATTGTCACTAAATATTACCATTAAGTAAAAAATAAAAGGTTTGTGTATTAGTTCCACTCATTTACTAGCTTTGCCATGCACAACCCGGAAAACAGAGAACAACAGAAATTCATACATATTCACCCATTAAAAAGACATAGCACTAACCACAGGGTCCTCCCTTCTTCTATACAATACTGTCCAATTTAATGCAAGTCACTTTAGCAATAAGTTATTAGCCATGTTTTAATTTAACTAAATGGCTATTGATTTCTCTGGGCAATATATCTCTGTCGTAGTGGATTGTGACAGATCCCTTATGACTCTTTAATAGTACACAGCAAACACATTCATATGGAAATAAGTAATGTCTGTCTACAATAAGACTCTGACCTCGATTCTTAAATGTGACCTCTACAGTCTGAGGGCTGCTCTAATCACTTAAAAAGCTACTTCCTAACAGACAAAACAGTGCAAAAATTATAGCTGGCATTTGCCAAACTGGGTGAATACAACAAAAAAGCTATTGATGTACAATATACTTTTTATGATTACGGTATGTAGCTTGCGGATTATGATGGGGAAGTGAGTTCGTCATTGCATTTTGCTTAAAAGGAGGAAGGGATATTGGCACAGACAAGAAGGCCAGTTTAAGAAAGGGAAACAACAGAAGAAAGACATGTGTATGTAATGCCAGGAAATGTCCCTGAATATTCTTATTCTCATGTTATACCGTATATAGTGGGTTACTTTGAGGACTATGTCGCAGTTGTTATATTAAGTGATTAAATATGCATGAAGTATGGCTCCCATAAGAAGAGAGATAGATGTTGGAGAGATCAAAGTGCACAATACATGTGGCAAAATTGTGATTTTACAAAATTACCATAGCCTGAGAGTAACTCTGGTGAAAGCAAGTAGTCGTATCACCATAACAACTAGTGGAGTTGCCTATATAAACCATTTATATTACATTTCATTTATTTATATAGCGCAAGCAGATTCCGAAGTGCCGTTACAATGAGAGGAATAAAATCACACTCAATAAGAAACTGGTACAAAAGGAGAAGAGGGCCCTGCTCTAACAACTTTACAGTCTAGTTGGTGGTTGAGAGGTGAGTGAAACAATAGTAGAGGACTACTAGGATGGGAATGAGCAGCTGCTCTTCATTGGTTGATTTCAGATGAGCCCCCTGCTGGCGACCAATAGAGTCACTTGTACAGATTTTTAAAATCCTGGTGCCGAAGCTCGGCCTGGGGAGACCATTGGTCTTCCCGCTCCAAGACTTAAAGGTTCGTACGAGCGACTCTATCGGTCGCCGGCAGGGAGCTCCTCTGGCAGAGGAGCAACCAATAGAGTGGCTCCTGACGGCAAAACTCAGCCTGGGGAGACCCTGCTCCAGGAGTTAAAGGTTTCGATTAATCAGATAAAAAAAGTTATGTACATTTTTAATTTATTTAAAATAATTTAATAAACAGGGTGTTAAAAACAAACAGCAGGATAAAAAATCTTTGAGAATAATGCAGTTTTTATTTTTATTTCCCAAACTACCTCCCAGTTATGCAAATTTGAGCCCAGGCTTGCCAGACTGCCTCCCAGATATGCCTTATAACCCCATATATGCCTTTCTGCCCTTCCCAGACATGCCTTATACCCCCAGATATGCATTATACCCCCAGATATGCCACTCCACCCTCCCCAGATATACCTTATACCCCCTGATATGCCTTATACCCCCATATGCCATAGTGCCCTCTGATATGCCTTATACCCCTTATATGCCACTGTGCCCCCAGATATGCATTATAACCCCAGATATGACCCACTGCCCCCCAAATATGCCACTGTGCCCCCCTGATATGCCTTATTACCCCCCCTGATATGCCACTCTACATCAGTGCTTTATCATAGAAGCACCTGTGGAAGTGCTGGCAGTAGCAGAGGATATCTGCGTGCATCGCACAGACGTCCACCGGCTGCCAGAGAGAAAGGTCCAGGTCCCCTACAGCGCTGCGGCAGATCCTCTTCTCTGGCTACTGGCGAACATTACGCAATGCGCGCAGACAACCTCCGCTGTGCTGGCCAATCCTTCAGCTGGGGCTTCTATGGTGGAGCACCGGAAGGTCACGCTGGTGCTCCAACATAGAACAGACCCCCGCTGGCTGGTCCAGGTCTCATACAGCGCTGTGGGGGATCTGGATCTTAGTGCTTTTATCCAACCTCTATTTCAGGTCGGATTATAAAATAAAGGGTATTTTTCCGATCATTTGCTCTGAAAAAACCATCTTATATTTGATAAAATAGATTCAATTAATCAATAATGAAATTTGTTGGCAACGATTTTCATTATCGATTATTATCAATTTTATCGATTAGTTGTTGCAGCCCTAAATATTATCCTCCAGTAGTTCACAACAAAGATTATATTGTAGTGACTTGCTCAAGGTAGTAATTACCGTATTTGCTTGATTATAAGACAAGGTTTTTTTTTCAGAGCAAATGCTCTGAAAAATATCCCTCGTATTATATTCAAGGTCGTTTTCTAATCAGACCTCAAATAGATGTCTGATTACAAGACTAAGATCCAGATTCCCCACAGGTTGTCTGTGCACATCCCGCAGCCGGTGAACATTTGCAGGATGTGCAAAGACAAACTCCGCTGCCGCTCGGGCTTCTATGGTGGAGCACCGGAAGGTCATGTGATGCCGGTGCTCCGTCATAGGAGCCCCAGGCGGAATGACTGGCCACCAGCAGCGGAGGTCTGCATCGCACAGACCTCCACCGGCTGCCACACTAGATACCAGGGAGTCTGAACACGGGTCACAAGTAAAGGGATGCACTGGTAAGTCGGGAGGTGGTTAAGAGTAGCATGGGGGGTTAAGAGTGGCATGGGGGCAGGTTTCAATGGTTTTTTGGAGGCAGAGTGACATAAAGAGGGTTAAAATGCATGTCAGGGAGAGAGTGTGTTTAAGGCATATCTGGGAGGCAGAGTGGCAAATAAGGGATTAAATTGCATATCTGAGGGCAGAGTGGCTTATTAGGAGGCAGAGTGGCTTATTAGGAGGCAGAGTGGCATATGGGGGGGTTTAAGGCATTTCTGGGGGGCAGAGTGGCATATAAGGGGGTATAAGGCATATCTGGGGGGCAGATGTGGATAACTAGGGGAGAATGGCATATAAAAGGAAATAAAAACAAAATTTATTTTTTTTTCAATCATAGTTTTTATTAAAATAGTTTACATGTGAATTCATATTTACCGGTAACATTTGTCTTCCTATATGGTTGTCTTATATTCAGGCTTTTTCCTTTTTCCTAAATTAATATTCAAATTTTGGGGGGTCGTCTTATAATAAAGCAAATACTGTAAATGGTTCTAATAAGAGACTTTATGAAAATCATTACTTCTCAGGAGGTAAATATATTCTGATTGATGTCACCTGTATTCATGCTGGAATCTCGGTTGTGATATACCAATGAGAAAACTTTAAATTTGTGATGATATCAAAGTAGAATATGAAGGAGAAGCTCCAAGATGTGTGACCCTGGAAATCTGGACATTTACTTCCAAACCCTGGGATTTGTGGAGAAATTGAGAGTTCTCAGCTATGCTTATGGTAACAACAAAGGCTTATTTGAATATTGCTGTTTTATGCCCTCTGTACCATCACACTTTTGTGTTGATACAAACGGTTGAAATTGTGAAGCTAAGTTGGTGACAGGCCCAGTCATAGATGAAATCCTAAATGTGATGGTTGTGAAAGATTGCTAAACAAGTGAAGTTTCTATCCCTTGCCTTCCTGGATAAAACAATTTCTTATGAACAGCTCATGTCAGACATATTTTAATACTATCAATGGTGTTAATAAATAGGGAGTGTGTCACCAGTAGATCAGCCTGGCAAGAGTGCATCTGTAGGTTAATGGTTTCTGTAGATGTCTGTGAATACAAAGCTAGATTTGTAACAAGGATCCATTTTATGTTTATACTGGATGTTTCTTTTCTGTAGAAGCAACATTCCTACATAATTTTTCTATATTGATTTTTCTCATATTGATTTTTCCCCACCTAGTGTTCCAGAGGTGAAACTTTGTTAGTTTAGTTCTGTGTGCCACCTAGATGGCTGCCAAAGCAGACAAGTAGACCATACGTAAATCAATGAGATAAGTAAGTGGAGGGACCTATGCAAAGTTACACATATTTTTCATAATGTGATTTTGTTCTTAAGGGACTCCATTACACCAGTGGAGAAAATGGCAGGTGTGGCTCCCTAAGAGTTGCTCTTATCCGTTACTATCTAATTCAAATTAAGTTTGCCTTTTAAGCGGCAGTGCCTAAGAGTAATTCTATATACCGTATATTTGGCCTATGGGCAGCAACTTCACACTCAATGTACGATAGTTTCTTGTTTGCTGATCATTAATCATCTTTGTCGTTGTCACAGTACTGATGATTATCTGGCTACCATGTTACCAGTATTTGCCCCATAACATGGCTTGTTTGGAAAAAGAACTCCTGGTGTAACAACGTGCGGGCCACAATTCCTATCCAAACTTAACATACTTAAAAACAGGCATGTATCTTTAAGAAACAAACAAAATAACATGTTCCTTATAGAAATCTTCTGTTTCTGTTAAAGATGACCACTAATTGTTTTTTTGGTTAGGATACTGGAAATGATCATGCTATGCATGTTTCAGGTTTGATATTCTCCACTAGGTATACATGTTCCTGTGGTATCCTTACCCCCTTAGTTTTTTGGTTTTTTTTGCTTGTGGATATACTATATTTATTAATCTCTTGCTACATGGATCCAAAATACAATTACACTTATTGAGGACAAGCTATATATATATATATATATAAAAAACTTTGCTAAAAGTAAAAAACAACAACTGCAGAGCATTATGGGATGAAAAAGCTAAGAAAAAGTATCAGGAATAGACTTATTTTGGAAGAATACATAATAACAGGAAACAAATTCTTTGGTACATGCATCAGATTATTTCGAAAAAATAGATAAGATTAGAAAAAGGTGGTTATACTAGGTTCTCATCGTTCCTCAATAGCTGTGCTTCTTTGAGACTAGCTGAGATAAGGATTTAGATAAATCCCACAATTATTTTAGAAAACAATACCCAGCACACATTTGATTTTGTAGCATGAGGCCCATTTGAATGCACTGCGGGTCCTCCCTTGCTATGACAGCTTGAACATGACCAATGTAGATCTAATCTAATAGTTATCATCAGCAGGCTAGGCAAAGAGAAAGACTATGCAGCAAGCGCAGAATGATTTATTAACACACCCAGGCTTCCAGTCCTCCCTGACATTTTACTTCATCAAACTAATTAGATGCTGGTGACACTGTTTGTAGTGAAATGAGAAGCGTTTCTGATGATTTCACACGGATTGACTGGAAAGTGCAGGTATCGTTTTATGCTGATGCCCATTTCTTTATCCTGAGGGTTTTGGCGCATTTGAGAACATGACCAGATGGTCACGTTTGCAAAAGCCAGAGCTTTTATCTCCTCAAGGGTGGTTTAGATATAGCAGAAATAACTATCAAAGAAGCATAAAACAAGGATAGACAATAACACTATGGATAGTCTAAAATTCTATTGGTTGTGAGAAAAACAAAACACATGAATGTCATAAACCAAGAGAGTAAATACTTAAAAACATATGTGCCCTTGGATTGTTGCAAATCGAGAATAAGGGTAATTAAATAGACTATGGTTTACCAACAGGCACAGCGATATGATTTAGTAAACAATAATCCCCCGCTGAAATTATTACTGTACTTTGAGTGTTCTATAAAAGGAAGAATTGTTTTTTTGGTGTAAGACCAAAGTAAATTTGGGTTTGATTTATCAAACTACATCTCTCATCTTTTAGAATGTCTACAACATGATAATCAAGGATTTGGCATCAGTGTGTACCGTGCTGGCCAGTTATGAATGAAGAAACTGCAAGACACTTTGCACCTGCACGGAGTGCAAGATAAGACAACCATTCAATAAGACAACCTTTCATGCATGGCAATAGCTTTAGATTTGTTTAAGCTCCAAGAAAAACATAATGCAGTGTGGCCCTTCATACAGTAAGGGTACATGAGGCTTGGTAAACCTGGTCTTCAGATTTGACTTGGATGGTCTGGGTTTGGAGCTGGTTGGCAGTCTTTTTATCTGTGGTAGGAGGAGTGACATTTAGCGCCACCTACCCTGTACCTGACCCTGTCCGCGACATAGTCCTACCTCACCTCCTGAAATGTATACACATATTAAGTAGAAGAGTGGGAGCTTTGTGGGAAGGTTCTCAAATTAACTTCAGTCTGTAATTTAGACAATGCAGTTATTATTGAAAATATCCACTTTACTGTATGATATTATGTCATTTCTAGCATATAGTATGACAACATAGCTCGGGGTGAGCCCTGGTAACAGATATGCAGCAACATGGTTTATTCACTACAATTGATGTTTGGAATTTTAAGTTACCAAGATGTTATGCATTATAGAGGGTTCATTCCAGTGATGTTCTCCTGCAAGTGAGGCTGGGCATAGTGCAAAGGTGAATAAATGAAATCATGAAACTTCACCAACTGAATTATACATTACACATTACACGGAACCAATCATACTCTTGATTGGCAAGCCTTGTGCAGCTTGCAGCTTGTGGTATTTTAAAATAAGTGGTATTTTAAAATAAAATCAAATATGTCATGAAGCTATTTGGTGGGAACAGACCACCGTTATTTTCAGTACTGACTTATGGACATACTGGACACATTAACCCTTTTACACCAAAGGTAACATACTTGTGCATTTACAACTGTTTGGTTTTACAAAGGGTCTAAACAGTCAAATTATCTGCAGTCTAGGCTACACACTGGGAACTAAGGGGTTATCCTTCCACAAGGTTAGGTTTCACCAGCTAAGGTATTATGCAGCTTCTGTTGTGGAGACAGAGCAGTTGGGTTATAAACTTGGGCTTAAAAGAGGATTGAGAAATAAATTATAGCTTTGATGCGGTTGTTCTGTGGCACACAGCAAGCCCTTGGGATATAAGAATGGAACCATAATTCTGTATTTACAACTTTTCTTCTGTTCACCTGCCTGCTAGGCTGTCATATTAAAAAAGTCTGAAATAATCCTGGTCACAGCAGCAGGATAATCTCTTGTGGTGTATGCTGTCACTATTATTTTATAAAATTAATACTATACATAGGCTGCAAAAAGAGTAGTGAAATTAAGCTATACACTTGATGTGCAACTAATTAACTACAAAATCTCATTTAATGTTCGCATGCGAGTTAAGTAAATCCTAGCTTGTCTTATTTCAGGCAAATGTTTCTTATTTCTATTCATTACATTTTTGTACATATTGACCACATGATCGGGAATGGATATATTTTTTTAATCATGTTTCGGGATGAAACAAATGGCTTTACTACCTATGCTCCTGCCAAGGGCCACTGCAGCACATGTTTAAAGTGCAATTCCCATAGTCTCCCTATGTTGTCAATTAACTGTGAAGGTCCTAGGGTGGGTGTCGTTTGATTCTATTGCCTAAAGTGCACACTGTTAAATGCTATTTGTGGATTTAAAACCATAACTAGGAGATCAGCAAAATAGGAAAATACCCCAAATAAGAAGGAAGGCCTACAATACACATATTGGGTACATTATGTGAGTATATGGAGTGTGTGTATAGTGTATACTTTGGAAACTATTCCGTGTTTGATTTAGGATTGCGCATAATTCAGGAGACTATTCAGGAGAATATTTCAGTAAATTGTATTTTTCATTTATAAATGTGACAGTGATTTTGCAAACACAATTCATAGACACACTTTATATACTGTTTTAAAGGAGTCAATATGTACCGTATTTGCCGTATAGGCCACACCCGATTATAGGCCGGACCTTTAAAGTTTGGTGCTATTTTAAAGAAAAATTTATTAAAGAAAAAATACACGAGTGGAATGGTTAAACAGTATTTTTTCTAATGAACATGGATACATTTATTTTAACATTTTTGGTATCTATTAAACAGTCAGCATAGGTTATATACAAACAGAAATTTGGAAAGCCAATAGCCATTTTAAGGTCCCCCTTAATTCATAATGCACCTTACTTATAGATATGCCCCTCTGCCCCCCAGATATGCCATTCTGCTCCCCTAATATTTCACTCTGCTCCCCAGATATGCCACTCGGCCCCAGATATTCTTTATGCCCCCCAGATATGCCACTCTGCCCCAGATATGCCACTCTGACCTGCAGATATGCTTCATGCCCCCCAGATATGCTTTATGCTCCCCAGATATGCCACTCTGCTCCCTGATATGCGTCATGCCCCCAGATATGCATATCTGCCCCTCAGATGCCACTCTGCCTCCTGATTTGCTTTATGCCCCCCAGATATGCCACCCCCCCTGACTTACCAATGCATTCCCAGAATCCCTGGTGTCTAACGAAAGCTGTCTGTGTGATGCGCGTAGACAACCTCTGCTGCAGCTCGCCACTTCCGCCGGGGCTTCTTCCAGCAGCGGAAGTTGTCTGCGCAAATCGCACAGATGCTGACCATCTACCAGAGAGGAGGATACAGGTCCCCTGCAGCGCTGCGAGGGATCCTCATCTCTGGCAGCAGGTGAACGTCCTCTCTGGATCCTAACCCTGCTACTTGCCCGCATCAGGGCTAAATGAAAAAAAAAAACACCTGCCCGTCGCCCAGAACTGCATGTCCCGGGCGTCGAGCTGTACAGATTGCGCATCTCTATGCTAAACCCCGATTATAGGCCGCACCCCCACTTTAAAGAATTGAAGTGGGGGGAAAAAGTGCCCCTTGTAATCGGGCCAATGCGGTAATATACTGGGAAAATAAAAACAAATATCTAAATGATTCATTAAAATGTAGAACCCCCTTAATACATCGATTAACCATAACATTATGACCACCTGCCTAATATTGTGTAGCCCCCTTTTGCCACCAAAACAGCCCTGATCCGTTGAGGCATGGACTCCACTAGTCCTCTGATGGTGTGTTGTTGTGTCTGGGACCAAGATGTTAGCAGCAGATCTTTTAAGTCCTGTAAATTGGGAGGTGGGGTAAGAAACACACACAGCCATCTACGTGATGTAAAAGAAAACATGATTCATCAGACCAGGCCACCCTCTTCCATTGCTCTGTGGTCCATTTCTTATGCTCACGTGCCCATTGTAGGAGTTTTCAGCAGTGGCCAGGGGTCAGCATGGGCACCTTGACCCATTGACAGGTGCCATGATCAAAATATTATCAATGTTATTCACTTCACCTGTCAGTGATCATAATGTTATGGCCTGATCGGTGTATATATTTTAATTTCCTTGATAATTGCATTAAGCCATTACAGGATGTTATTATCTGTTAACAAATTTTGTATAACTTTAACAGATGTAATAAATAATGGAACTTACAGCGATTGAATAGCGAAAAGGCATGTCACCTTCCGATAACATAAAATTGCCTGAAACTCTGATAACCTCCATTTGGCTTCCTGAGTTTGTCATGTAGTATACTGGGAGGTCATATAAAGTCTACCAATTAAATTGTTATGTTTAATATCTAGTGGTATCGAAGTTAAACATAGCAAATTCCCACAAGAAAAATTTCTGGTAAAACAAAACAAAACAAAAACACAATGTGAAATAAGGTATGTTGGTTGTTGAGACTCAAATGTCCTTTCTGTGTTGATGTTATTGCCCTTTAACTCCCTGTTATCTTTCAGTATGTTGCTGGAGGCTCACTCTTAGAGATCCCTTTTTGTAGTGACTCGGGCACACACTCTAAGTTTCCCCTCTTGTGGCTCTCCTGCTTAAAAGCATCTCGGACTGATTAACAGCCTGCCAGCGACATAGTTAGAAGTCTTGCAGACAGGGCCTTTGTAGTGAGCTAAAAAGCCCTGTGCAAAAGAACTGAAGTAATCAAAGACAATTCTCTTCTCTGTACCCCTGTGTATTCTTATGTAAGTATCTTCTTGTTAAAATGTGAGACATTTTTATTTGGTATTGGGTAATGCTGCAGCGTTCAGTGATCAACTCACAGTAGGTTTGTTATGGTTCTAATGAACAGCATAAGTCTGCATAAGGACATACTTGACTATAATGAGTCAGGTTTAGAATTCTGAAAGTTCTTTTTTAAAGGTATATGGCTGATCAAGCATCATCTGTAAATAAACAAAAGACCTTTGGTATTCCAAGAATAGTTTTGCAGTGTTGACAAGGAAATAAGAGGTAACAGGAAAGGCATAGTCACAATGTTCCACCTGGCAGTTCATTTTATGCCGTTGTACTTACAGTTTGCAGGTTTCAGTGGCACAGCAGTCTTTGCACTACCATTTTTTGCGTCAGTTGTTTAATGTACATGTGACAGTGAACTGGCTAACTTTATGGGTGCATGTCTTATGAACATACCTGGGAACTCTCCGACTTTGACCCGGAGATTGCTGGGTGAAGCACCGCTTGTCACGAACGCACTCTACTCCAAGCGTGCGCGTGACTTGGTTCTGGTGGTAAAAGGGTTAAAATTCACTATCTGTCTACCCTAGACCGGAAATAGCGATAAAAATACAAATATCCACCCTTAGTACCAGCCGCAATTAACTACAATGATATAACTAATATCAAAATAATGCTGCCACCACCAAGACAATTTATAAATGGGGTGCCTTGGTCCCCCAAGCGAATCAGACTAAAAACCCACACAATATATTTTAACACAATAATTATGTGATTTCAAATTACCGATAAAAATGGTCTAATCAGGTAACATGAGTCTTTCCCAGACAAAGGCATAGCTTAATAAAGGAATATTTATTATGAACAAAAAAATCACAGTGCATACAAAAAAGATAATAAACAGATTATTTACACCAACAGATTAAAAATAAAAAGGAGAAAATTACAGAAAACCTAACTACTTACTTGAATGGTCAAGTAACAGTTTTTCTGTCCATAGGGCTCCGGCAAGGAAAGATGGCAACTTTCATTTATGATTTTCTTGTAAATTGTGAAGTCCATAGATATGTCACACTTGCTACTTAGGGCTGAACATCATAGACTTCAAAATTCCTTCCAAACTGTTTAAGTTGTGCCGCCATGTTTGTACTCTTTTTGTGGGGTGCGCTTTCCCCGTTCTAGATATGCACACAAGGAGGTATGATTATGAATATATGGGTTATTATTGATGTATGTGTTGGATATGACCTGGGTATGAAATGGTTTTCCTGACTGCTAGTGGTCACTTAGCATATCAAAGAATCCAGTATCTATGAGGGGAGACAGGCATATGGTGAATTACTTCGTCCGTCTACATTTGAACCTAGACAAAGCGGCAGCTCTACTGTAGAGGGCCCTGGTTGGAGTCTGAGCTTCAAAAGACAAATTTATGTTAAAAATAAATGCCTATACAATCGAATTAACCCCTCTCATACTGAAATTGGCCATACCATCTCTACCAGGTAGCAAGTCCATGTATGCATTACACCAGTTGGTGTGACACCGCTTCTCCAAGTCAAGACCCGAATCCTCCGGGTCGTGGGAACGAGGTCTTGACATGCCCCGCTCCCCATCCATTTTCCCTTTAAATGGGGGTGTTTCCCAGGAACATCCCAGACGTCAGCGGGACCTCCCCCTGATGTCAGTGGGAACTCCCACTGATGTCATCCGGAACGCCCCTGACATCAGCGGGACCTCCCACCGACATCAGGGGGACCTCCCACCGACATCACGGGGCCACCCCCTGATGTCAGTGGACAGACCTGGCCGCGTCCCGCAAGGGAAGGCTCCGGGTAGCCGGAGCCCAGAAGTTGCCAGGTATGCTTATGAATTATGTTACTCAAAAGCACCACTGTCTCTACCGCCTTCTGAGATGCAGCTCTACTGTGGCATTACAAAATACAAAAAATTATTTGCATTGATGTGGTATTTGTTGAATAAAATATAAAAATCACACACAAACTATATACAAGATTCAATTAACACACATGCACATCAGAAAAAAGTAAATTTGTGCGTGAAATGTCCAAAAAATTAAAGTGTCTATAGTAGGCCTCAACAATTCTGTTGCATTATTCATTTTACTATTGAAGACAAATTCTAATTTAAGTGAAAATTGGAAAGACATTTCATTAGCTTGTTTTTGTAAAATATATAGTTTTTATCCGCCAGTTTATAATTTTTAAATGCAAAAGATTAAATTACCTATCCAGTCTAGGGAGATGTACATTGACACATCAGTCAATTTCACAATTCAAATATGAAACAAAGTGGCAAAATCAAACAAATCTGATGTGGAATTTAATCCTAATTACAAATTTATCACCCATTTTCTTTAACAGCTTAATCTGAATTGAATATGAGCTATTTTCAAACTGTGTGTTACAGTCAGCGGCGTGTGGCTTATGGAAATCATTCCCTCACTTTAAGAGATTTCACGGCCAATGAAGCGAGACAGAACAAGAATTAATTACTGTATTTTTATTATGTAGAGCAAGTCTGAATTCCATTATATGTTATAGTTTCTGAGTAATTTCAAAATTGAGTTAGCCGTTAACCTAACCTACTAATTTTGGCATTTGATATATAGAACAGTAAAGCATCAGATTGCCTGAAACATGACATGCCAAAAAATGTTTTGTGTATTCTCCAATGTGTTATATGCTAATATATAATAAAGTATATAATAACAAAAAGGTTTATCAACTAGGTTTTAGTTATGTAAAAATATTAAACTTGGAAAATGAGGCCTTATCATAGGTCATGCACTAAAATCAATTGCAAATCTATTTAAAATAAAGAATTCTAATCTTATTTCAAAATTATTTTGTTATATGCTACTTTTTATCCCCCCATTTTTTTCATGCTCTTAGTATGGATTTTGGGAGAAATACAGTGGGAAAAAAGAAACCTTGAGACTTGAGTAGAGAGGCAGTGGCAGCTTGCACAGAAAGTGCGAGCTTCATGGGATATATATATATATATATATATATATATATATATATATATATATAGTGTTAGAACCAATTGTGTATTTTACAAACTAACTCTAACACTATAAAAAAAACTTCTCACCCTCATGAGTGGTATGTGCCTTCATCAACTTCAGGTCCTCTACCAGAGGACTGGGAGTTTAAAGGTTTTTCACAGTATCTTAGCTGTTCCTAGCACTGCACTCTTCTAGAGTGTTTTGATGTCAATCCTGGAATCTGTTGTAGCCACTCTCCCAACTTAAGAGTCACAGCCCTGAGTCCTCTTATGACCACTGGAACCACTTTGGCCTTCACTCTCCACATTTTCTATAAGAGAAAGGGTTTGATAAGTGCGCTATCACAGCATGATAATAGTAATACAAGTAAATATAGGGGAAAAAAAGGAAGAACAACTTAACTTGGTCTTCACGTGAGGGGGATAAGTCATTCAAGAATATAGATACACCAATCAGCCATAACATTATGACCACCTGCCTAATATTCTGTCAGCCCCCTTTTTGCTGCCAAAACAGCCCTGACCGGTCAAGGCATGGACTCCACTAGACCTCTGAAGGTGTGCTGTGGTATCTGGCACCATCTGTTCCTTAGCAGGTCTAAAAATTGGGTACATACAACCCCAGATGAACAGCACATGACATATTATATTATTTAGTCAACAAAAGTAAAGCCAAAATGGAGAAGCCATGTGTGAAAAACTAAGTATCAGCCTACTTATTGTTTCAACATCCAGGCGTAATCTGTCACCGGGTAAACCGTCATTATGATCCAGGAAGTGATACATTTTGTGGGTAAATAACGGGATGACTTGGCCCAACTAACCGTTGCTTGGCTCAAATTTTCTGACACCTCCCTGTACAGCTTTAGGACTGCCACTGCTTGCACCATTAATGCCCATTTCCCTCTGCTCAAAGCTCTGCTTAGAGGACAAGGACTGAAAAGGCTGCTGTTATAATAGGATCCACTTCATCATGTCCAGCAAGTGAGTACACCCTGACCTAGACAGATACGCTGCCCTCCTGACTCAGTTCTGCCCCTGCTGTCATCTGAGTGTTTTCAACAACTGTAGTAACACCCTCATCCAACGCCTTGGACTGTCACCACTTAGCTGTCAGTGAAAGAAAGGCATGCTGTGCGCTAGCGGCACTCTATATGTCCAAAGTGAAGAGGATGGTCTATCCAGCTGCCTTGGACAGGTACACCTTCTACAAAAATACACTTAACTGTACATTGAGGGCACTACATTGCTGCTGAAGGTGATGCAACAGTGGAGACGGTAGTGGGGAGCGAGGGCCTCTAGCAGTTGTCTGAAGGGCTCCTCTTCAATCATGGGGAGGAAAGCCCTTGCCACAGTCATACGCTGTCCAAGCAGCCATGTCAATTTATTTGACTATTGCTTCGGCATGCTCCTTCAATGGAAATCCCCAAAGTGTTCAAGGGTAGGCTGGTGCTGTTGTCTCTACCCCACCTGTCTCTTGGAGCCAGTCATGGTCTTAGAAAAGGCTGCACTACGCCTTTTGTTCTGGCTTCTGCTGATGGCTGCTGTTGTGGGTTTGAGGTTGGCGACAGTGTTGCCAGTTTGCCTGAAGCAAAAGCTGCACTGTGGTGTGTACATAGATGTTGGTTCATACCAGAACTGGTGAAATGTCCTACCACTGTACCCTGGCTCAATTCCATATGACACCACAGGCACCTTGCATTTCATCCATAATACCTTTCCACTTTCCCCCGTTGAAAGAATGCCAAAATGGGATGTAATGGTGTCAAAAAGACAAATTAATGAATGAATGTATAAAAAATATTTGTGGGTTTTTCGTGTTGTGTTATTTTGAGGATCCACGAATTAGGCAAAATTTGTTAAAAGTTTGAATCTAAGTAAGTAAAATATCCTATTCCATTACTCTTAAGGGTTGGCAGTTGTGACAAGATTATTTTCAGCATGTCATTTTCTTTTTAATAAACAATTTAATGATAGTTTTCATTTAAATTGTAGAATATTATACAACATGGGCTGTGAATATTAAAAGACAGCTGTAATGCGCATTGCCATTTGTTTTCCATTCAGAACACATGGTCTGTTGAAAAAATGCCAAACATTAAAATAAAGATAATTGAGATGAATATTCAGAATTGAAGGAAACAGCTAAGTTATCAAGTTTGAATTAATGTGAAATTATAGTTAAACTGCACTTTATCCAATTAAAGTAAAGTAAAAATTTCACAGAGAATGGAAAGGTTTCTGTTTTAAAAATTATATTTTTTCTTTGCAGCTGTTGTTTATGTATATGATACAATAGTTTCATGCTAGAAATGTCCTCAGAAGTGATCTTATTAGAAACATGGGTTTCCTTAGTACCACAAAACCAGAGGACACTTTCATGGACAACTTGGTGTTGGATGGAGATAAGAATAATACCACAGTTCCTAAAAGTTTTTGACTACCATGTTTTCCCTTTGAGCTAGTATTCTCCAAATGTCAGGTAAGATATAGTTTTGCCATTTGGAGACATACCAGATTGGAGCACCACAAGTTTTATAGAATTCAGCTTCAAAGTTGAGTATGAAAACAATAGGACCTCCATATGTTTGAGCTTAGTGATACTCAGTGTAGTGTAAATTCACAAAGCATGCCATCCCCTGAGGGAAGTGAGCGTTGCTAAAACTTGGGGTTCTCTCTTCCTACTTCAAATTGGACTTATCTATAAAGATTAATTTGTTTTCAGGTGCTATACATAATGACCAATCATTGGAGATCCTGTTGAAGTCTAAGTGAATGCAAACCAGCTAGACCTTCGTTTAATTACCACCTGCTAACTAATATTCTAGTCCTATCAATGTGACCAGTCTTTTGTGTGACGTCACAGTTTTTTTTACTTTATTACTTCTGTACTGTATATACGGTAGTTTCCTTAGCCCTGTGCAGTCCATGAAGAATTTTATAGGGATAACTATAGCATGTTGTTGCTGAAAGCAAAAGTCATTTTATAACCACTGCAAGAGGCAGACTGCATTCCTTCATATTATCCTAAGGACAATCTCAAGGAGATTGAGAGATGGCAGAACTAGTGTTTGGTAGCATATAGTATTCTGTGGCCCACTAATCAGCTGTGATATCTGGATACTCCATGGAAGTTTCCAGGTATGCTGGTACATTACTATTAAGGTAGGCAAGTTGTTTGCACCAGGACACAAGTCCATGACAAAGCTTGTTGGAGGTAATTACATATAGAACTTTTAGTGAAATGTGTGCAACAAAGCCTTCTGCTGCCTAACCCTGAACATTTTAATATTAAACAGTTTTCTGATGTTGGGTAAACTGTGTCAGCAAACTTTATCTGTTTAAGAATAGTATTATCTAGTAAGCATGACAAAAAAACATATATTTTTTTTTTAGTAATAAAGAATACCACCACATTTAAAAAAAAAAATTGACTGATGTTGCACAATGCAACAGAGCCACAGAACAAGTAATAAAGAATCGTCTTATTTGGGATTCATTTTACATCTCTATATTTATTATATTTTAATTTACAACTGGTTTTCATTTAGTTTACATGAAAGTCTTTGTAATATTCAATAAATGTATTGTTGTATGTGTTTTGTTAAAATTGTGTATTAAATATTAACATAATTTTCCATAGAACAGGCCACGTCTTCAACAGACTTTAAAAGTGAAAAAATAATAACATGGTGTATGTCAGCCATGTGAATGTGTATAATAATTTGCCGAGGCTGCATCCTTTCCTATGGGGGCATCTTAGTTTGTATCTGAAATGATGGGTTGTCCAAAATCAATTTGCCAAAAATGTACAGAACAAGAAAGCTCAGTTGTGCGTTCAGTAAATGAACAGTATGTAATGTACAAAAAATATGTGGGGCATGTAATCTTAAAAAAATATAGAAAGCTTTTCAAAATCAAGTGACGTCTAAGAATTACAATGATAGAAAATTAAACCTGACATTGAGAAAGAAGTGGGGAAACCAAAATAACCATTAAAAACAGGAAACAGCTATGTAAATCCGAGTCCAGAACGGATACGTCTTGGATACTCTCATTTTGTTTTGAAATATTTACTGATGTATGTGACAGGTGGTTATCAAAAGGGACCCTGTTAATTAATATGGACCATTTTATATAAGGGCCAGCTGGCATCACAACTTGTTTGTTAATATAATTTTATCATGTATCAAAAACGCTGGATAGAGATGATTTTATTGGCAGACATGATTATGTTTTTTTCAGTAGAAAATGAAATGATTAACAGAGTATATAGGGTAGACTGAAGTAAAGAAAAGTTAAATTTGGCTCCAGCCAGGCCCAGACTTGCCGTTTAGAAATGGCTGATGACACGGCATAGTTACCTTTATTGTTGATCCAATGGTAGATTGGGCCCTTCAAGGTGTGGCCAACGGCTGGATACACACAGTCATGCTTTTCCACTCCAGCACTGGCTTAAGTGTAGCAGGGTACAGGATGTGTAATAACACTAATGATCTTTAGTCACTTGCGTTCTAATAATTATCCTTAAGGTTATATAATTTAACATAGTGTGGTATATCTCATCCAAAGTGCACTAAAGATGGAAAACATGTGGAAAATGTATGTCTTAAAAGAATGTCATGTTTAAAGTAAAACCCAGTCTTAAATTACTATTTTTTTTAGAATACCATTCCAGCTTTTACTGAAGCTAGTAGTATACTCAAGTACTCCACATACGTGGATGTCAGTTCAATTCTAGTGTATGTGCTCTGACCCGCAAATGTGCAAGATAAACTCTCAATGACTTGAAAGGACTCTAGTCTGCATTTAAATTCATACTGTAATGCTCCTTTAATCTTACATTTTGTTCGTATGTACTCAAATTATCTGGCCCCTATCCTAATTTTCTGTGCCACTTTAATGTCACTGTTCACATTTTTGTACTCAAATGAATCTGGAAAGGGGCCAGATAATAAGTTTTTGCCTTGCAGAAGATGTGTTGAACATGTCCTTACATGATGAACTACTTGTTACCCCTTGTTTACCCATTGTACAGCACATGGAATATGATGGCACTCTCGTAATAGGTCAATAATAACAACAAATCGAAGGATGTGGTATGGTATAGGTTTATTGATTGGATATATTGATCCAATATATATATATATATATATATATATATATATATATATATATATATATATATATATATATATATTGGATCAATATCTACCTTTAAAACACCAGCCACAATTTACCAGCATACTTGCGCCACTAACTGCTGTGTCGAGGATCGACTTGCACTGTTCCTTCCTTGTAAGTAAACTTAGAATCCCTCCCCTTGTCTAACAATGTAGCAGACTTAACCCCGTGTCCTTCCTGGCACCTGTCGTGCTACTCCTCCAGGGCTGCTCTTTAACCCCTTAATGACAATTGATGGTCCGGGCACGTCACCCGAAAACGAATGGTTAACGACAATTGACGTGCCAGGACCGTCATGACTTTAAACAACGTAGATCGCTTTCTGCACCCAAACGGTGTTGCTGTAATGCCTCGACCTTGAGGCATTCAGCAACGCCACGATCAGCACTAGGGGCCATGTCTGGCCCCTCCCCGGGGCTGACGCCCGTTTTAAAAGCGTTTAGGAGGCGACCAACGACGGTGTTGCTGGAATGCCTCGATCAGGAGGCATTCAGCGACACCAAACACTTACCCCAGGACGGGCTGTGACCGCTCCAGAGATATTTAAATTTAAATTTTTTTTTTAAAAGACAAAAAAAAACGTATTTGCTCGATTATAAGACGACCCCCCAAAATCTGAATATTAATTTATGAAAAAAAGAAAAAGCCTGAATATAAGACGACCCTATACGAAAAAAGTTTTACCAGTAAATGTTAATTCATGTAAACTATGTGAACAATTGTTTGTTAATAAAAGCTATGATTGAGAAAAATATTTTGTTTTTAGTTCCTTTTTTCAACCTGCCCCCCCAGTTATGCACATCTGCCCCCAGGCTTGCCACTCTGCCCCATAAATGCCTTATACCCTCTAAATGCCAATCCACACGCTGCCCGGACTACGCCCCGGGGACTCAGAAGCACCGGTAAGTTGGGGGGGGCATAACACAGGAGGATCCAGGTCCCCTGCATCGCTGCGGGGGATCTGGATCTTAGTCTCATAGTCAGACCTATTTGAGGTCTGATTATAAGACGATCCCAATTATAAGACGAGGAGTATTTCTCAGAGCATTTGCTCTGGAAAAAACCTCGTCTTATAATCGGGCAAATACGGTATATATATAAAAAATATATTTTTGCGAGCAAGTCCTAAAATTAGCACATTAGCTTAAATCAATTCTCGCATGGAAAGAGTTAAAATACTAGCATATTAAATGTCTACTTTTAAAAATGTATGATCTGATGGGGTAAATTGAATTGGCCGGGTTCAACAATGTCCCAATTAACACGGGGGGAAGGATGGCCACACATCTAATTTCCAATTAGAAAAATGCACACGTCCCAAATATGGCCTTTTAGTTCCCCCCAAAAATGGCGGCATATACCAGGAGCTGTAAATTCATACATAAAGTAGGTGTGTGGGGGAAAAATACACACAAAAAAATACTACTGCAAACTCTGAAAAAATGCTGGTGGTAAAATGTGTGCATGCAAAGAGTTAAAATACCAGCATTTAAAATACCCTGGGGTGTCTAGTTTTCAAAAATATATGGTTTTATTGGGCACACTGAAATGGCCCGGCTCAAAGATGTACCAAATAGGGCATGGGCAGTGGATCCCCAAATGCCAAAGTTCAACATTGAAAAATGCGCATACCCCAAATGTGGCCCATTTCCCCCCCAAACAGCCAGGCAAAATCATTTATGTGAGGTATCTCTGTACTCAGGAGATGTTGCTGAACACATATTGGGGTGTTTTATGATAGTGACATATACCAATACCTGTTTATTCATACCTGAAGTAAAATGTGTGTGAAAAAAACAAATCTAAAACAGAGTTTGAAAAATTTTTTCACCATATTTTATACTTTTTTAATAGTAAATAATATGATACAATAAAAACAATGCCATCTAAAGAAAGCCCTTCTTGTCCTGAAAAGAATAATATAACTTGTGTGGGTTCAGTAAACGGGAAAGAAGAAGATTACAGCTAAACATGAGCAGCGCAGAAATGTAAAAACGGCCATTGTCCCGAAGGGTACAAAAAGTGAAATCAGCCTTTGTCACGAAGGGGTTAAAGGAGTTTTTGAAAGAACGTGACTAAGTGTTGCCAAATAAAAATGTGACCTTTCTAAAATCAGGCATTATAATAATTATGAACTTTAGGCTGAGTGAGCAAAGTAATGACTGTTGTAGCTTCGATTCTCCGGGCTAGGCTTAACTCCCCATTAAAACCCCCCCAATAATGACACCACACCATAAATATGGATGAGAAAAGGCCACAGCCAATTTTATTTATTAGAGTCATTGTCACGCCAAAACCTGAAACAATAAACATAGGTGCGTTAACAAGGACAATGACTCAAAACACCAACATGTAAATATATACAATAAACACCCAAGCTTGCCAAGTAATCCAGGTACCATAACCAAATACCACTTAAGGAAGGGACATACTGAGATGCCCCCACCCTGACCTGAGGTTCCAGCACTGACAGCCAAGAACCTCCCACCAGATGTTACCAACCATTCACTTACCACCACATTAACCCCCTGGATACCCGGCAAGCTGCCGCCCCACAGACTGTGACAAACAACACAAACCTACAAACAAAATAAAAAGGGAGGGAGGGTGGGACACGCAACCAGGTAAGCTAACCACAACAAATGGTTACTATAACATTTTTAAATGAGACACAAAACAAAAATACCACAGTGGTTAGTTCATGTGAGCAGGAAGTGATGAGAAAGTTGTTAAAAAATCCCAAATTTACCCCTCTCTGACTAATTTAACAGATGAAGAATCAGGAAAGGTCAACTCCTGTACCTACCTATTATTATTAAGTGTCCAAGTCTGGGGGCAGTTTTATGCAAAACACTTTACTTAATCAGTGGTTTAATGTTTAATTACACGGTACGAGCGAAATGCAGCCTGTTTTTTTGCCCTTTGTAACAAAATGTGTCTGAAGCATCTGGTTTGATCTAATAACAGAGAAAAGAGCTGTGATTGGCCACTTAACCCCTGCCTGGCTGCAGAATTTCCCTCAAGGCATCAAAATTAAGACAAAAAGAATACGATTTTTGTACAAGACAATTGTATTGTGTCGCCCATGGACAGATTAACACTAGCATGGCATTTGGATAATAAAGAGTAACCTCAAATGCACTAAACAAGGTGTCAAACAAGTTATTTTTTTGTTGAATTTTATGGAACTAACTAGTATAATTGATTAGTAAGGTTATGAATATATTTTTCATTTGGAACTCTTTAAATTATTAAATAGGTGATGCAACATACCTTACGTGTGGCTAGGGCCACTCAGCAGGAAGAGGTAGCGTACATTGGGAAGTTCTCAGGTTTGCAAAAGTACAGTATAGGAACTAAACAAAAATGTAGAGACATGGATAAGAGGTTGAAGAGAGAATAAATGAGAATGTGCAAGAATGAATGCATGTTTTTGGGAGAAACAAATAGGTATGTATTTATGAGTGTATGGAGATACCTTTCTTTGTGGTCACTTTGTTGGGCGCTGAGGTGAGTTTTTAGGGCAAAATGGTCAATTGGATTGCCAACCAACAAAAAGTGTATGAATTGTAACACTGGCTCACAAGCACTCAGCTGATCCCCAAAGCGATGCATACCAGAACAGAGAGAATAGCAGCTTGTATATACTGCATGCGAGTTGATAGTTGTGACGGAACGCCCTGTACCCCGACTGGGTACTCCCGCCAAACGTTGCTTCCTCTGCCTCTATTGTCTCTATTGTAGTCTGTGGGTGGAGATGATGCTAAATACGGGCGACTCCAGGAAACCTGCTGGATATCAGATCCAGGTGCAAATACTGGTCATAGAGGTCTCTTATGCTTGAAAGAATGTGGCACTCCTTACCAGTGCCCATAGTCTGTAGGGAGGAGGCTGGCACTCAGTCCCCTCCAGGAGCCCATGGCACGGAGGCTTCCGTGACAATAGTTGACTGCTCAGCTTGGCACAACAGCTTAATAAAAACAGGTGCTTAGGAATTATCTATAAAATAATTACATGCAACACCTTATTAACCAACCAGGGTGTAATCCAGTGTCCTGAAGAAAAGACTATCTACATGGTAAAGTATGCCTCAAAGAGGGAGGAAAATATGTGAAGAATAAAATACTCTGTGTTTTGAAATACATTCAATACATTCTTGCAAAGCCCCATAAACACTAGAATGGCTGTGGACCATAGACATTACTATACAGAGGAAATAAAGGTGTTGATAGATCATAATTGCACAGATGTATATAAAAGAAAGTATAATTTTCTTTCTTTCTTTAATAGTTTTTCTTTTCTTCAGCACTGAAATATGTCTGATTTGATCTAAACAATTATGATTTTATTGTATTTCACACAGGCAGAAGGGATAATGCACTTGCTGAATATTCACAAGTGGGTGAAATATTACAGCAATCTGTCGCTGTGGGATTGTCCCCCCATCCACATGCAGACTGATCAGTATGTTAAGCTCTCTTATGGCTCACTTTACCAGCTCTGGGTTGACCTTACTGATTGCTAATTTCCTAGCATCCCACACAGCAGGATCACAGAGAAATAAAATTACAGAGTTATTCATCCTCTGTGTGTTTTTTTTTTTAGTACAAACGTCTGCTGATTACCTGTCAATCATTGGAATTGCATTAAAATCTGACACCATATGCATAAAAATAAGAGGACGCAAATAAGAAAGCCTTCAGGTTGCAGAATGAACAAAGAAATGAAAAAGGTGTTTCAGGGGATTTGAAATGGGGAAATTGAATATTTTAGGCAATCAGATGGAAATTTAGCTTAACAATTTGTTCACCTAGTTAGTGCCTAGATTTTTGATATAATATGTTATATAAATAAGTCAACATGTATGAGATCACTAATATGGGATGGAAAATTAAATTGATTATCTTTATAGATGTAGTGGTCTTGTCACAGAGGGAATTGTTGGTCA
The DNA here is from genome assembly GCF_027358695.1 of Spea bombifrons. Lineage (NCBI taxonomy): Eukaryota > Metazoa > Chordata > Amphibia > Anura > Pelobatidae > Spea > Spea bombifrons. The sequence continues at coordinate 69,772,796 of NC_071088.1, read as the reverse complement.
CTCTGGACAGAGCTTATGGTGAAGACTCATTAAGAGTGAAGCAGGGATGAGTGATAATACAGTTGGAGATGTGGCACTGTTGGATGTAGAAGATGACAAGAGGGAGGCATGGGATGACAAGACATGGAGCTGCAGAGAGAAGGGGTTAAAAGGTTTTGGGACTAAGGGGCTGCTGGGAGTGTTAAGGTGAGAGGTACAGCTTGATTGTTGCGCTGAGCGGGCAGCCAAACAGTGTGCAGAAGCTTAAGGCTGCTACATAATGTGTGCTGGGGTGGTGTATGGAGAGAGGAGTGAGAGAGTGAGAGAGAGAGAGAGACCAGGAAAGAAAAGGAAATGTGATAGAGAAGAAAGAGGGAGAGAAGAAATAAAAGGCATGAAGTGAAGAAAGATAAAGAAGAAGAGGGAAAGAATGAAGAAAGAGTGAGATAAAGGGTAAAAAATATGGAGGGAAAAGGAAAGGGAGAAAAAATACAAAAAGAAGGAGAAGAAGCAAGAGAAGAGGGATAGAGAGGAGGAATGGGAGAGAGAAGAAAGGGAGAGACAGAAGAAAGAAAGGATGAGAGAAGAATGTTTGTAATTTTAATGATGGGTACATACACTAATTTTTTTATAATGCTATATTCCATAAAAGTAGTTGTCAGGTTGTGAATCTGCCTGAAAAGCAAGTGGCCATGCAGCCACTTGTCTGAGAACCCCTCTGTCTGTAATGTGTGGTCAGCGACAACTGAGTAATGGGGTCTCTATGGAAGCTACGAAGTGTGCTTTGCACACATGAAAGTAGCCTTAAAGGGACAACAACCAATTTGGGTTTGGTTGGACTTTGCCTAGTTAAACAAATGGTGCCTTCAAGGTACTCCGTTATTTATTTATTATCTTGACTTTTGTTTTTATGTTTAAACCTGCTAAAACTGTTATTCTTAGTTGAACCTACTGTTGCCTGTTTTTGGACAACGATTGAATTAAGATTTGCACAGTGTGTGCAAGTCTCAAGCTTTCTCTGGCTACTTAAACTCTCAACTACCTGGACATTATCCCCTTGGCCTGCGACTGTGGCTATTCCTGTCTGCTGGCATTCTACCAGTGATCTCCCTACACAGAGTGACACGATGGACCATAGTCATCTGCTCCTCAGTTGGCTACTGTTCTGTCTTCTGCAGTATTCTGGGACAAATTTGTATCTGACTGCTGCCTGGCTTACTGCAGGCTGTTGCTTCCCTCATCATTGGACCTTGCAAGGTGTGATCTATCTACCTATAGTTCTGAACCTGGTAAGATCTTAACAGTATATATATATATATATACAAATACACATATACACACTACAGTATATAAGGTTATATTCAGATTACCGGTATATCAGAGAAGGTGAATATTGACCACGCAAAACATCCATTCAATCAGAAATAGCAACCAAGTTTATAGGAATTAATGGAATAATAAAGTAAAAAAACAAACATTGCTTTTTATATTAATTTGGGTTTGTGGGTGTGTGTGATGATTAAACATTCTTGTGTACTTTTCAAAGCCATCTGTGATTTATGTGGTTCCTTTCTTTTAATGCAGATGGCAGTGATTGAAAGCTATGAAGTGCAGATGACGTCTGCCACCGAATGAGGTACTAAAATAGTTGTAGGCTTTGATCAGTTGTCTCCAAATCTCATAAGGTATAATTCCTATACTCCATCTATTTTAAGGACAGTGGCTAATGCCCTGTCAGTCACAGTTATTATTTCTCTTCCTTTGTTTTGTTGTTGATTTGTTTTGCATATAGAGTAGCAGGATAATGTTCCATAAACTGTTCTGTTAATGCAACATAATGTCTCAAAAGCACATATCCATAAGGGCCTATGTTACCTTAGCATTAATACATGAGCTTTATTTGAAAATGTTATTGCGTCTGATAAGAACTGGTACGGACAGACCATATGTGAACCCACTTGCCACGTAGTTAAATTAACTCACGGGACTTCATTCTCATACTCTTCAACACCTTAATAACAATGTTTTGTCACTATTTTGTTTTTAAATGTTTTCCACATTCAAATTTAGAAGGAGGTTGCAAGAGCACAATACTAGGTCTGTTACCTGCAAACTCTCCAGGTTTTACCTGGAACCTCCAGGTGAAAGGCTTCTGGGTTGGTTTTTAATTTCTCCAGTATGGGCAGTAGAAATGCCTTGGCCATGCCCACTTCTCTCCTATTCCCCACTTCTTTACAACGCGACTCCACCAGAATAATGGGAGATCTCGGTAGCCTACTTTGGGAAGCTCCCTATTTGTTTGATTATAAGATGGCCCCTTCCCAAACTTTGCATCTTATTGAGAGAAAATAAAAGGAAAATGCATAAATATAAGACATTTTGTTTCTGAAACAAAACAAAACTACTTTTTGCCATCCACTCATATGCACTTACACTATGCCTGTCACGAACCGAGGACACAGGTTGATAAGGAGCCCAGGTGCAGGGGATATGAGGGGCTCTGTCTGTACCCCACGATGCATGATGGCTTGGGGTCGGTACAGACAGGCGTCGGAAATAAACCACAGACAGAAGATCAGGATCAAGAGTTGTATTGTATATGGTGGTACAACAATATTTACAGAGAAAGTCACTCGACAGGAAGCCCACTTGCGGGGCACACGGCAGGAAGCCCACTTGCGGGGCACACGGCAGGAAGCCCACTTGCGGGGCACACGGCAGGAAGCCCACTTGCGGGGCACACGGCAGGAAGCCCACTTGCGGGGCACACGGCTGGAAGCCCACTTGCGGGGCACACGGCTGGAAGCCCACTTGCGGGGCACACGGCTGGAAGCCCACTTGCGGGGCACACGGCTGGAAGCCCTCGGGTTGGGGCACACACGGCAGGAAGCCCTCTTGCAGGGCACACGGCACGACTAGAAGCCCTCTTGCGGGGCACACGACTAGAAGCCCTCTTCCAGGGCACACGGCAGGTTGCCCACTTGCAGGGCACTCAACCAGGGTAGTCCGCTAGTGGGCAGTCATCCTGGGAGTCGCGATGCAGGGCACTCCTCTTGGGAGTCCACTAGTGGGGCGCTGGCCGCAACTCAGGAACACGGCAGGTTGCCCACTTGCAGGGCACACGGCAGGTTGCCCACTTGCAGGGTACTCTACTTGGGAGTCCACTTAGTGGGGCGCAGGCCGCAACTCAGGAACACGGCAGGTTGCCCACTTGCAGGGCGCCCACTTGCAGGGCACACGGCAGGTTGCCCACTTGCAGGGTACTCAGCTTTGGAGTCCACTTAGTGGGGCGCTGGCCGCAACTCAGGAACAAGGCAGGTTTCTGGAACACGGCAGGTTTCTGGAACACGGCAGGTTTCTGGAACACGGCAGGTTTCTGGAACACGGCAGGTTTCTGGAACACGGCAGGTTTCTGGAACAAATCAGGAACCAAACAGGTAGTCCTCTAACTTCAATGTCAAGGCCCAGACTGCAAGGCTGGGCAGGTTTATAAAGGCTGACTTGATCAGGTAAGCAACTGCAGCTGGACCTGATAATTGGTCTGAGTGGTTCTGAATGGCAAGGGCGGCCACTAGTGGCTGGAAACATGAAATGAATGGCACAAAGTTTAACCAAGTCCATACAGCGAAGGGTGAACGTTACAATGCCATGCGCTCATACTGTATGTACATTTGCATTCCTCCACTAACTCACACACACATTTACGTAAGTAAAGGATGTGCAGGAGTGGTGGTTATAAGGTGTTTTTTTAACAACAGATAGGGTTTTCTTTTGAGACTATTTTTAATAAACGTACTACTTAAAATGCAACAAAGGATGTGGAAATTAATTTTCTTATTATTTATAACAGAAGATCACAGATGAATTCATGGAGAAAGAGAAGTGTTTCTGCACCTCTCTGTAAGGACTTACTTCCATCATTGCAGAGGCTTTCTGCAACCTTCAAACCATCGGTCTGCTCCTCCGACAGTAAGGACAATGATTGCCAAAATTAGGCAACTACCATGCCACTTCCACCCAGATCTTTGGAACTAGCGTGATGCCTCACCCGCTACCTTCTCTACATCAAGGCGCATCAGCTCACATGCTAGATAGATGTGCACGTGTTATGTCATTTGATACCAGCTGACTTTTATAACCTTGTCCTCCTGCATGACTGCCTATATTTAAGTCAGGACTTCATTTTGAATTTGCCCCCTGTTGGTGTAACATTCCTGCATTGCTCCAGTGATTGGTATTGGTATTGGTATTGTTTCTTGATCCGACTTCTTCTTTATACTAATATAGAAATACTGGCCTTGACTCCTGCTTTTCTAATTTGGAGTGATGATATTGGATTTGGCTTTGACCTGGCTTGCCTCTTGACTACCCCTTCTGTATTGTTTTGGATTTGATGACTTGTTCCTCTCTTGAAACTCTGGCTTCTTTACACTTGGCTGATATTCTTTGCTGCTCCACACCGAGTTCACATCTCCTCTGGCATAGTTTACCTGTTTCAGCACCAGGGGTCCACCTACCTACTAATTACGTTCTCCATGCATCTGCCTGCAATATTTTTGCAAAGTGCAGTGGAAGTGCAGGTAAAGAAGCACCACCTTTTTAATTGTGCAGAAGATGATAGTAAAACAAACATGAATAATGGATCCCTTTACTCAATTTGACAGTTCTCAGAAAAAAATTTACTTTAACAGGTAAGTTGAAAGCAATTCTTATTAGGAATGTTTGAGACATACCTAACACAGGAAAAAACTTTGCTCATTTGTATTTACTAATAAATTATTTATGTTTTTGTTGTCCACAGCCTTAGGCTTTATCCTAAAACAGCATTGGTTATAGCTAGTCTTGATTGAAATGCCTTGGCATAGAAGCTCCTTACAAGGCCCAATGTATATTTTATACACTGGGAGCATTTTAAGGCCTTGATATGGACCAAATGAGAAACTACAGAAAGCTCAAGTCTCCTGTGTGGCCTATTTTACCTGTGGCTAAAAGATAATTCAATGAGCATGACTGTGGAAAATAAACTTAAGATGGAGTTACTCTAGAAAATATCTAACTACTCTAGCTGACATATAAAGCAGTAGAAATATAAAGTATATACAGGCATTTGGGAGGTTATTCACGGGAGACTGTTTATGTGTATGATACAATTAATTATTTACTAATGTAGAGAAACACATTTAAGGGCCAAGTGTAAAGAAATGAACTAACAAATATAATCTGGGGGATTTATTTTCTTTAGGCTTGCATCACAGACTGTGATTTTGGTTTTGCTCTGTAATGATCAGATTTTGGATGTTGCCAGTGGCTTTCATGGGGACTGATCTCAGGAATACAAACCTTACTAATCCTGTTCAATGTGAACTTGCATATCTTCACTTTACATTTACAAAATTATGAACCCACTGCCTGTTACATTAACAGGGGGAGGGGGTCACAACTGCCCTCATCTTCCCCCTCCCTATGAATGGTGGGTTGGGGGTAAGTAAAACGTCTGCTAATGTACATGTGACGGTAAACCATAAATAAAAAGTCCTACTGGAGGGTCAGACCAATCGTATGGGACTTTCTCCACCTCGGAATTACAGCTGTGTCTTCCCTTCACTCCCACCCCATTCCTAGTGGGATGGTAGTAGAGCCCTGCGCGGGACTACTTTTTTAATCCCGCTCCCGCCACATTTGTGGCCAATCCCGCCAGCTCCCGCCACATTTGTGGCCAATCATGCCCGCCTCCTTACCTGATTTCCCGTGCAGTCCCGCGCGGCTGCCCTCGAGTTGTTCCCTTACGGCGTCTCTTCTCTTGCTCCGCCCAGGAACAAGGCGGAGTCACAGGAAGTGACGTCACATCACGTGACTCCGTTTTGTTCCTGGGCGGAGCAAGCTAGGAGACGCTGTAAGGGAGCAGCAAGAAGGCAGCCTTGCGGGACTGCGCGGGATTACCGGGACCCGCAGGTACAGTGCCTGACCGCCCGCAGCCCCAGCAAGACCGCCCGCGCCCGTAAATTTTTTGGCGGGACCCGCGGGATCCGCCTCCCAGTGCAGTCCTCTAGATGGGAGGTTAAACTTGTGATGGGACCGACCTATACACCGCTGGGAGACGAAGCACAACCACAATACAACTGAGCCGTGCTGGCAGTGTGGGTAGCCAAAACTTAGCTACACAGTGCTGATATTGTCCTAAAGGACTATACGTTGTCATAGCCCACAGATCAGACAGAACTAATGTTGAGGTGAAAAACACAAACTGAGTTTATTTAGAACAAAGACAGCTATTTATAAACACTAACATGATTAGATCAGGAGCATGATTCCATCACTACCAGACAGCCCGGTGCCTCCATGCAGACCTATGTCCAGCAGTGCCCACCCGACAAAGAGTCACTATTTCAGGGTGATCCCAAGAGAGTGCCGTCAATCCTGAGGGAGAAATGGAGAGCTTAGGGTTCAATGATATTATGTTCCAAAAAGTGACTTGATCCATCTTCGGGAACCGTTGGGAATGTCCTCGGGAATAGTCATTCAGCTGAGTAAACCAGGGTTCACAAATGAGCTCCAAGCTCCAAGATTTATAACAGTTGTGTTCCATCCTGACAAACATCTCAAACACAACCAGTTATCCAGGTGATCCAAAAGAATTGGTACTCTGTTATTGATTCCTCACCACAAGCACAATGAATCTGTGCCTAGCTGCCATTCGTATTGACTTGCATAGGACAGAGAGTTACTATCCTCCACCGATGAGATCTAAAAAGATTAGATTACATTTATGTAGTAAAAACTCTCAGGCTTAATCTCAGGGAGCCCATTAAGCAGTGGGTTATGGTTCAAAAAATGAAATAATTAATGTCCACATTAATTCAACACAGGGCTATTTTTAGACATACCCACATAAACATAAGTGTATATTAATTTGCATCCTGTATTGTGTGGTGAAGTGCTTTTATCACTGTTTTGCTCAATATAAGCTTTCTGAATATGTGGTTAGATAGCAAACAGCATTGCTTCTACTGACAGTTAATGTTTATATGGGGAATAAAAACAAAAAAACTGAATTTTATTATAAAACACAAGTAGTTATAAGGAGGCTTTTCATGCATCATTGGCAAATATAAATAGACGGCTCTTATAGGTACTATTAAAATAATTCAGCGCTATTGCAATAGAGATAGGGATTTTGTATTTCAGTACTGCTTATTTAAACTACACTGTAAATCAACAGACTGAATCAATGCTTGGGAGGCAGCCGCTGAACTGTTCCAAAATCTCATTAATCATAATGTTTTTGTTGACAGAGCCATTATACTGATGAGAGGGCCTCCAGATTGTTATCTGAGAACTTTTGTACAAACCAGAGGTCTGCAATATGGTTACAGGAGCTGAAAAAAGTATTGTAATAATCACACATAATTACAGTGCAATTATTGACATATGCATGTACTGTTATACATGTGCCAGCGCATAATTATAAGATGCGTTTAAGTACATATAGGTGGCCATTTTAATCAGTTTAACAAGAAAATGCTTTATGATACTGAACTAAGGCAAAATGAAATTGATGTATTAACAGAAATATGTCTTTGTTCTCTGTTGGTAAAGTTTTATGAATTTCTCTTACAGTATAAAACATCTTAAAAGGTGTCATGTCTTTTGGGGGCTTGGAGTTAGGACAGGAGGACAGAGGTATGTGGGCTCACAAGTACTGGCAAAAGGCAATCATACACCCCTAGATGTTAAAACTCAAGGTTCATTTCAATTGTAAAGATTGTTGAAACGTTTCCATTTAAAACATCAGATTTTGCATCTTCTCTCTTACGCATTTTCTCGTGACTATGTCTAGCTGAAGACCCCAGTCTCAGCACACAATTCAATCAAGCATGACCAAATTGCACTTGTGCAAAGCATAATGGTTATGTATTTCATTTTTTTTTTTTAAATCAAAATTGTCAAAACAGCTGTGAATGAATAGAGATTACTAGGGCATCTGAATAAAATTATCGCGGCATGAACAGAGCTCAGTGGAGAGTAGATAAAGAAATGTCAAAGTCTAAGGTGGGAATGGGCAGAATAGATATTAGACTTGTGCATTCCATTTTGGTGCCATTACATGCCGTTTGGTGCTTGTTGATGAGGTAAAGTGGGAGGGACTTTAATCAGCATTTACAAGGAAAGAAACAAGCATTTGATATATAAGTGTGCTGACGCCATTTTAACTTGGCAATAGCTGCAGTTACAGACTGGTAAGAGTTGGAGTGTGAGACAGTGACAGGTTAGCAGAGGCAGAGATTAATGCTCGTTGCTCACCTACCATACTGTAAGTTAATAGTTTATTTGATTGAATAGTGGATTGAAGAGGCTGTAGTGACTACTGTAGTGTATTATAGGGACTGCAGCAGACATTTTCCCCTGTTCCTGAGTAGAGTTTAGTTGATTAACACAGTTGTCCATTTATGCTACTAGCCAAACCTATAATTTGTGGTCAAGTCAATTTTGTAAATTATTCTTGAATCATATCATCTATTATTCTTCATTGATAAATAACAAAAAGGTGACAATAAATATTGGTAAAAATATAATATGTAAAATATATAATATTAGGGGAATTCAGTACTGCTCCATGGGGCTGCATGTGCTTATCACTTTCATGTGCACTTTTATGCTCGCCGTGAACGTCTAATAGATATTAAGCCAATTGCCTTTCGCTTTCCAGGTGCTCTCATAGATAGATAAGGCATATCTGGGGAGGGCGGAGTGGCATATCTGGGGGTATAAGGCATATCTGGGAGGCAGTGTGGCAAGCCTGGGGGGGGAGCAGGTTGGGAAATAAAAACAAGAAATGCTTTTTTATTCTGCTGTTTGTTTTGAACATTGGGTTTGTTCATTAAATTATTTAAAATAAAAAAAAGTACATTTTTTTAATCCGATTAATCGTAAAAATAATTGGCCAACTAACCGATTAGACTGGAAAACTTGTTAAAATTTTTTAGAAAAATACAATTCTACTTTAGTATAACCAAGAAATTGGCTCAGTTCTCCATGGTAACACTATGATAATTAACGAGAATTGCTTGTTTAATTACAGGTTCCAAAAATTAGAACAATGCACACCTCTATTACTTTAGGTAGAAAAAAACAACCCTTGCTGTAAATGATTTGCTTACTTAATTCCCTTGCAAAGGCTCATTTGCTTAAAATGGGCAACTATTGCTAATTGCAATCTGTTGGCACTTTGTTAACTCTTTTGCATACGTTTATAAACATAGTCTAGCAATGCATAAGAAAGTTCTTGCTTTGTGCATTGATTCTGCTTCAGCCCCCACACACATACATTTGACATGTTTTACAAGAATCATGAACTACTCAATGAACTTATGACTATTATGTCCTAAAAATCATACTTAGATGACTTATAGAATGTAATAGTAGGTCCTAAGGTCTTTGTGCCATCAGTTACAGGGGAGATCATAAGCCAAGAGTCCCCCTGTCAAAAGAAAATCGCTGATGATGTCAGTACTAAAACAACAACCAAAAAGAAGGAGGTCCCAGAGAAATATCCAGAGTATGTCCAGACCCTGCTGGGAGCACTGACAGACACCCCCTGCAGGCTTATCACCAGTATTAAATTAAAGAAGTAATGTCACGGTGAATATCATAAGGTGTACTGTCTGGTTACAGGATAGATCCCTGAGGTCCATAGTGACCCCAAAACTAACCCCCAGTCAAAAAAGTTCAAAAAGTAAATAATAAAATGTTAGAATGTGAAAAATTGGTTAAAAATTGAAAAATATGTGCCTAAATACCTCATCATAGGTAACTGAGAGTTTTGCTTATATCTATTATTTATAAAAGTATTATTCTACTTCGTGGTTGTTGCTTAATGAAAATCTGTTTCATCTAACTTGCAGGAGTTGATAGACGATACATATAAAATGGTTTTCTCTATGTATCCTTGCAGAAACAATATACACTAAAAGTGAAAAGCGGGAAAAACAAGGAACATTTAGCTAAAATGACAAAAACAGCTCTGGTCACTAGGGTGGGAAAACACTTGGCCATGAAGAGCTTTAAATAATCATGTGGATATACCCACACAACCCAAAACAAAAAAAAACGTAAGACAAGAAAAAAAATTTCTAATGAAAATTCCATGCATTTTTTTTTAATTTTGGTCCCTCCTGAATGCACGAGAGAAAAACCACAAATGAAGACAGAATATAGCAGCACTGGACTGATGGAGTCAGCCCAAACTAGTAGGACAACTGACATAGGTATGCATTTGTTATCAACATGGGGAATTTTGCTAGTAAAGACACTTCCAAATCAACTGTATCAGAGCCCTACTAGGACTTTAAATAGTTGATTTATAGTGGCGTTGATGTCAGTGTCTTAAGATACTAATATGCTTACACTTTGACAAATGTGTTAAAACTATAACATTAATTATATGAAGACATTAACTAAATATGTCGTCTGCTTTTTGGTGAATTATGACAACTTTGAGAGCATAGCTATAATTCTTGAGAATGTTAAAGGTTAGCAAAAGAAAATTATACCCATGTCAAATGCATTATTAGTGGACAGTATAAAGACATTCTATGCACTTTTTTTGTAAGCACAAGCCAATCCTACAAATCTGTTTGTAGCTCAGCTTTTGATCACTATTTAGATAAAATCAGAACAAAATTTAGTATTTTGGCAGGGAGATAACAGCATCTAACTATGATATGGCTCATTAAGTCACAATTTCCCGTTGAAAAAAGGCATATCCAGATGTATAGGCTAAATTTTCTTAAATAACTTTGCCATAGGAGGGCTGTCTACACTTATGCCTAAAGGGCGTGGGTCCAGTAATAGAGCAGCTAAAATACATAAAACATATACACCAGAAATAATGCCAGAACTGACCATCTGGCACACTTGGTAAATGCCCAGTGGGCTGGTGGCCAATAGGGCTACAACATATTGACACTCCAGCAGCAAATCAGGTCCTACAGTGTATGGTAGCTGCCTGAACATCCGCAGCTGCATGCTGAGTGAATATAAAAATTTAACTTGTGGCTGTGTTATCCATTTTGTGGCCACAGTCATTTAGTGGCTCCTGGACCCCAGTCTAGCCCTGCCAGATAGGACAACTTAGTCCATAAATGGAACAATAAATGGATTCAGTCAGATTGTACCTGATGTCAAAAGCCTATGTATGCTAATATGCTTAAGCCTATGTATGCTAACGTGCTTCATATAGGACCAGCAATGCATTTTGATCTAAAGCCTACATTTTAGATTATACAATAATAGTAGTCAATTCTTTGTGGACCCTAGATCTTTCCAGTTTATCCACACCGTATTATAACATGCAGTCACCAGAAGACACCAATATAGATGAGTATTAACAAAAAAGTAAATTGTATGAAAGATACTGCCTTCTCAAGATGCAGCATGGAGATAGAAGAAAAAGGAAAATGCTGGTCTAATGTCATTCCTTGTCGCTCTGATCTCCTTAACCCGCAGAGCCACCTGCACTATAGGACAGTCTCTTTTCTGGACCCAGACAGAATCAGAATTTGATGGCAGGTAAGTACCAATTAGCCCATCTAGTCTGCCCATTTTTCCTGATGTAAAAATTCAGACCTTAATCAGTCCTCGGTCTTGTCTCAGACTCAGGATAGCTATATGCTTACAATATATATATTTAAATACCCTTGTGGCATTAGCCTCTGCCACTTAGGCTGCTCTGGAGCCCCCTCCTGTTGTCCAAGTGCTATAAACAGCCTAAGGGTAGCAAAGGAGCTACTGGAAAAGGGGATGACGCTGGTGAGAGTAAAAGAGATGGGGCAGTGGCTTAAACGGTATGGGGAGAGAGATTTTCAGGAGGGTTTTCAGAGAACAGAGATGGGTTTGGTATTCAAAATTTGCCAACCGAAATCCTCAGATGATTCAGGGAAGAGGGGGCAAAGGCACATAATAGACAGACAAACATGAATACAGGAACTAGCCTAGGACTATGATAACAACTGGAGATTCCGTCACATCATATGGCCATAGTATGCTTAGCCCACCACTACGCCAAAGTACTCCAATATACGGTGGGTCCTAGCACTAAACCCTGCCTACTGAATTATTAATTAACTGAAACTAAACATTGAACCTAAACACAGAACCAAACGGGGGGGTGGGTGTAATAAAATGTATAGGGCCAATACAAACTTCAAATAATTGGAACACATATAAATGTATGTGCGTCAAAAATAGGCAGAGTCACTTAGATGCAAACAAAGGTGAAATATTTAATACGAACAAAAATAGACAAAGAATATAAAAAGTAGATAACAAAAATACGAAACAAGTCTTACAAAACCTTCGAGAGGAATTTAGTTCATGACATCTGTCCTATGCATTCCTGAGGATGGAGGGAGGGAGTGTTCGGACGTGAAGAGTCCGTGGATGGCAAGTACATCTTCTCTCAACCTCTCTTCCCATGCCTCTCCAAGGCCTTAACTATACACGGTTTGAATAATGATGTCAGTCTTGTCAGTCTATTGGTCTTCACCTAATTGGGTAAACATGCTCACTAAGATCTTTACACGTCGAAACCCTATTTTAGGTGGTCGCTGTATGTATACTGTAATGCCCTTTTAGAGCTACAACTATACCATGCATTAGCAAGTTACTCTCCTATCTATGGAATGCCTGTTCAGTAAATCCTTCATTCCATAATTAAGGTCAAGGAAACCTTGAAGCCTATCATTGAAACATATTAATATATCTTAATAATCATTTATTTATGAACAATGATTACATATCTTTGACTATTGCCTATACCAATAATTATATATGGTCCTTTATCATATTCTTAAGGTTAGAAGAGATGTTAAATGTGTTAGAATCTTTTTACAGTGGGGGGGGCACACCTTATAAAGGAAACAGAGCTGAAGCCAAGAGCAAAACCGGAATCAAGGAATCAGAAGCACAGAACAGAGCATATGGAAATCCAGGAATGGATTACAGCAAAGGGGAAACTTTAGTGAGACGGGGGAAACTAGCGAGACGGGGGAAACTAGCGAGACGGGGGGGACAAGAGAGAAGCAGCTCCGCAGCCTGAATGGAGCCTGACACTATCGATAATGAAACAAAATCTGTGTTTAGTACAATTTTAATTCCAATAAGAAGGGAAAATGGATGACAGAGCAAGCAACCCTAGCCCTCAGTCATATTTTTTTTACTCTAACATCCCATGTAACTTTCAACCCTTAACACTTGCAAACACGGCCATGTTAGACTGAAATTAAATGTACTGTTTTACTTGCTAGATTGTAAGATCATTTGAGCAGGGCACTCCTTACCTTTTGTTATATTATATACTATCTGTTATGCCCTGGACATTCAGGGAGCCCCCTATGACAGAACTTTATTAGTGTTTTCAAATGCATTGTTTAAAAAAACAAACAAAAAAAACCATGTAGTTACCTTAGAGAGAAGCTACAGCTCTGCAGTGTCCCATTCCTTTGTGTTCTGTCATTTTGTACTATGAGTAGAAAAAGTACTTTATTAGTATTTTAACAATGTATTAATATGGAAGGGACATTTTCTGCTTTTACCTGACCTTTATATTTACTGGAAACTGATGGACCTTTAGCCTTCCTATGTCCCATTGAATTTTCTTATAATTTAGAATAACTGACTATTAAAGTAGCACTCTAGGTGTATTTTGGGAAGTGGGCCTGGACAAAAGTTTAATTTTCTGACTCCAATAACTATATGATGTATTCCCCAATTTGCATGTAGTAAAATCCATTGGAATCCATGCTACATAATAAAAAATAAAAACACAATTTTAGGGATTTCTTGCCAGGTGCATTTTGTTTGCAAGGAAGATTAACACATAAAACATTTTGCTCCTTGGCCTTTAGGCTAGGTTTCCACTTGGGTTTTTGTCCGGCATTTTTTTCTTGATGAAAAACGCCAGGAAAACTGCCAAGAAAACTGCCACTGCATTTACCTGCGTTTTGGCATTTTTTCTGCAGTTTTTTCTGGCATTTTAGCCTTTCTGTGGAAATTGCTTTTTTTGACCTTAGGCAGTTTTTCCAGCCTTTACAAGTTAGAAGTTTCACCCAGCTAAAAGGGATTAGGATAAATGGCAAGTATCTGCCCTCTCCTGATGTCATTTACTTGGTAGGGTTCTACTTAAACGCCCCGGCGGACCCTTTTGTCTCTTTTCTGTGGTTTGTAAGGCATGCTTTATTTCGAATGTCTGCTCCTCTGGGAAGATTGGCCCCAAATGATGGTGCAAATTGTTTGCTGTTGCTTTTGGCACGCAGGATCCAGTTGATGCGTCGGGTATGTTTGTTTGTAATGGCATGTTTGTTCCAAATGGTGTAAAATTCAATATGAACCAGTCCAGGACTTTGTTTTGTGTGAAACTGTTTGTTTTCAGCCTATTTCTCGTAGGACACACAGAAATTGGGTCCATCCTCTGCATTGTAACTGTGGAAAAAACGCCATAAAAAACGCCAAGACAATAAACCCACATGGCTTTTTCATGGCGTTTTTTTCTCTCCCATAGACTTCTATTGGAGAAAAACGCCAAGATTTCCTTGCAAAAAACGCCAGAGTGTCAACATGCTGCGATTTTGAAAAACTGCCACAGAGCCCAAAAAAGCAGAAAAACGCCAAAGAGGACTGAAAAAACGCCAAACAGAAAAACGCCTATTCAAGAACAGCTAACATCTGGCTGCAGCGTTTTTTCACTAAAAAAACGCCGTGTGGCTGAATTGGCGTTTTTATGGGCGTTTTTAGCAAAAAAAAACCAAGTGGAAACCTAGCTTTAGGCTGGAAACAAACAGTTTCACACAAAACAAAGTCCTGGACTGGTTCATATTGAATTTTACACCATTTGGAACAAACATGCCATTACAAACAAACATACCCAACGCATCAACTGGATCCTGCGTGCCAAAAGCAACAGCAAACAATTTGCACCATCATTTGGGGCCAATCTTCCCAGAGGAGCAGACATTCGGAATAAAGCATGCCTTACAAACCACAAAAAAGAGACAAAAGGGTCTACCAAGTAAATGACATCAGGAGAGGGCAGATACTTGCCATTTATCCTAATCCCTTTTAGCTGGGTGAAACTTCTAACTTGTAAAGGCTGGAAAAACTGCCTAAGGTCAAAAAAAGCAATTTCCACAGAAAGGCTAAAACGCCAGAAAAAACTGCAGAAAAAACGCCAAAACGCAGGTAAATGCAGTGGCAGTTTTCTTGGCAGTTTTCCTGGCGTTTTTCATCAAGAAAAAAACGCCGGACAAAAACCCAAGTGGAAACCTAGCCTTATGGAGATAACCATCAGTTTACAAACATTTTATGCTTTTGCATGTTATGCAGGAACCCTGGAGAAAACCAAAGTTTTTGATGGTCAAAATGTTGGGTCTTTTTTTGTTATCAGTGTTATGTATGTTTTCTTTAAGGCACTAGCGGCTTGGTGAGAGATTCACTATTTAGTTTTTCTCTTAACTCCTCTTTAAGAATAAATCTATATTGGAAAGCCTATCGGAAATTTGATAGCACTATTCAATGTTTTGCAATCAGGCAGTTGCTTGTTTCTTTTTGTGCTCCCAGACCTAAGTTTAGAGTAATCAACCCAAGAGAAGAGTAAATTAACAATATTCCTGCTTGATGCAGCTATTATCTATAAAGAGAAATATGAGAGGTGAAATCTGTATGGGTTTTTCTTATATACATAAAAAATGCATTTAAATAAAATGCTACAGTTCCCTGTCACCAGAGTTTGAAAGTACAAGATTTGTTGATCCTTTTAGATTTGTTGTTAATGCATAAATTGTACTTTGCAGTTATAATTATTATTATAAGTTGCGCCACGTGACCCCACGATGAAACCGAGACAGTGTGCAAGCAGCCGGGTAGCAAGCTGCAGGAGTGGTGAGAGCTAAGCAGGGGCTGGAGGTTGTTTGTATGTATGAATGAGTATGGATGTGTAATGGTGTGTGAGCATGGATATGTAAATGTGTATGTGTGTGAGCATGGATGTGTAATTGTGTGTCTGTGTGAGCATGGATGTGTAACTGTGTGTGAGCATGGATGTGTAGTTGTGCGTCTGTGTGAGCATGGATGTGTAGATGTTTGTGTGTGAGCATGTATGTGTAAGTGGGGTGAGATGGAGTGTGTGTTAGAATAAATATGTGTGTGTTAGTAAGTATGAGTTAGTGTGTGTAATTTGTGTAAGTGTGCTTACATATGTGTGCGACTGTATGTTGGGGCAAGAGGCAAAGAAGGCACAGGCAAGTTGTTTGGGGGCAAAGATGGTACAGACCAGCTGTTTTGAGGGCCCAGGGCAATTTTTGCACCAGGACCCTGTGGTTTCTAGTTACACCCCTGGCCTAAGCCCCAACTTCTTTTGTGCAGCACCCTTTGCAGTAAAGATCTTCCCAAACTACTATTCCTGAATACTTTTGTTATTTTAGTTAAATATCCCAGTAGCTACAAAAAGAATGCTTGCACTGCAACCTTCTCCAATCCAACACAGCAAAACCTCATCATGGGGTAACACATTGGCACATAGAGATCCCAAGTCCCCAGAAGTGCCAGCAGCAGCGGAGGTTGTCTGTACGCATCGCACAGACCTCCACCCACTGCCAGAAAGGAGGATCCAGGTCCCCTGCAGCGCTGCGGGGGATCTGGATCTTAGTCTTGTAGTCAGACCTCTATTTGAAGTCTGATTATAAGATGACCTCGAATATAAGACGAGGGATATTTTCCAGAGCATTTGCTCTGTTTGACAAAGTTGGTGTTAGGGACCGGGGACCAGATGGACACAAAACGTAAAATGCAATCACCTTTATTGTAATAACAATAGTGAACAAAGCCAAATCGCAATCCAAGAGCATATACCAAAAGACAAGCCGGGGTCAGGAACCAAGCCGGGATCAGGAATACAGAGATCAGCGAAGTCAGGATCAAGCCAGGAATCATGAGCCAGGAGGGTTGTCAGAGAAAGCCAGGTCATACACAGGAATTCAGGAACACAGAGATTGCACTTGCAGCCGGAAACAACACAAGGGCAAGGAGGAAGTGAAGTTTAGCTGCTTAAATAGCCAGAAGGGGCTGGCTATGGGCTTGACAATGGGCTGACTCACAGGAGTGAAAGGAGTGTAGCCATGGCAACCCAGCCAGGCTGGATTAGCTTCCAGCAAAGCAGGAAGGAAAGCAGCTAGACCATAACAGCTGGTGGTAGAATTAGTAAATTGCATTGTCTGGCTTTAAAAATGTCCCAAACAGCACACGGGGGCAGAATAACCAAATTTGGAAAAAAATTGTTTTAAAAATTACAGCTAAGCACGAGCACCATAGAAATGTTGAAACAGCCATTGTCACGAAGGGTACAACAAATAAAATCAGCCCATGTCATGAAGGGATTAAGCAGGACAGCCAACAATGATGCAGATTACAGACAGGGTAAAGGCAAACAGTTTTTGTTTTCTATTAAGAGGGTAACTTGTATCTGAACCCTTATGTTTTATTGTTTTATATAGCGCCATCAAATTCCGTAGCGGTGTACAATGGATAGACAGGACATAACAAGTAGTATATAACATAACAATTTGACTTACAGAAACAACAGGTTTTGATCTGTAATGTATAGATAAAATTGCCATTTTACTGGCAATTCACATAATCTATGTAAAACATACACAGTCGTTCCAAATAATAACTGTGCTGTGAGGCTCATTTCTAATGCACAACAATTAATGGGTTAAAGAGGCTGTGAAAACACACACAATACAGCTGCAGATGGCATTTTATTTAACAGATGTACAATTGCAGCTTAGAAAAAAACAACATATTATAAATGTGTGCTTCATGATCTGAAATCAATATCAATGTGATACAATTTATTGCAAGAGAAAAAATATATTTTGGTATGTTTCCAAAATGTCATTTTTTTATAGTATATTGAATGCTGTATTTATTAAAAAGAAAAAAAATAATTGTAAAAACATTTGTTTACAGATTATTTAGGTTACAGTAAATATACTGTAGAATACTTGTTTTATTATTTGTGTGTAGTTGTACTTATTTTTTATTCAAGATGTTTGAAAGCACCATTGTTTTTTTCTGGCAATGGGGGTCACAGGCCCGGTTGGCGAGAGGAGAGGACATTACCAGAACAGCTACCCTGCAGCGCTCAACTATGATTGCAAGGGGGCTGCATAGAAGCATTGGTGACCACATTTTCTAATTCTGATCAAGGGACAAGGATGTGGGTTCTGTGGGAGCATAATGTTGTGCAAAGGATACTTGTGAAAACCTAAGTCTAAAGAACAGTCTAATGTTCTTGTAAAGAAAAACAATGTGAGTACTTTTAATTGTGATGGCAGCTTGCAGCAGTATGAGAACTGGAATAAACAGAAGCTTCACCATCTCAGAAAAGTAAAAATAAATAAATAAGTGTACTGTGCTCTTTGTTGGGAGATGGAAAACCCTCTAATGTGGTCATCGTAAGGGTTCCCCTTGCTTCAAAAGAGATCCCTAGAATCTGAAAAGACACCATATGTGGTATCTAGTTATGATGCACTGTTGTCTTCTAGGGACAATGCAAAAATATCTTTAAGTAAGAGCTTAAAAAAAATCCAAAAACGTTAAGTGTAAGAAAAAATAAAAACACTAAAATAATAAGCCATACCACCCACATCCCTCCCCTATAAAAATACAGCATGTGCTCGATTATAAGACGACCCTGATCATAACACGACCCCCCCAAAATCTGAATATTAATTTAGGAAAAAAAGAAAAAGCCTGAATATAATACGACCCTATATGAAAAAACTAACTAATAAAAGCTATGATTGAGATTTTTTTTTTTGTATCGTTCTCTGTAAACCCTAGAGATGGTTGTGGGTGAAAATCCCAGTAGATCAGCAGTTTCTGAAATACTCAGACCAGCCCATCTGGCACTAACAACCATGCCCCGTTCAAAGTCACTTAAATCCACTTCTTCCCCATTCAGATGTTTGAACTTCAGCAAGTTGTCTTGACTACTTCTACATGCATAAATGCATTCAGTTGCTGCCATGTGACTGGCTGATTAGTTATTTGTGTTAACAGGCAATTAAACAGGTCTACCTAAAAAGTGGCCAGTGCGTGTATATTGTATCATGTTTAGTGTACCCTCATGAATTATATATAATTAATTTTCAAGGGCTTTCTTTTGATACTATGAAAAAAGTGATTATGTCCCAGTGCCTCACTATAAACCTAGCAGCAACAATTAGAATGTGTGTCTCCTCACAATACACAATAAAAAAGGAAACAATGTACTAAAGTGCACTTCGGTGTAAAATCTAAAAACAATGTTAAATTTACCACCTTAATTTTTGTTGAGGTGAAAGATGCCTCTCGTATATAAATATTCAATGATATAAAAATAAAAACAAAAAGTACAATAGCAAATAAATGAAGATTATGGTGATAAAAACAATTTCTAAACTGTACCAGAATCACTTTCCATATGTAACCATTATTACCGTATTTTCCGGCGTATAAGACGACTTTTTTACCCATGAAAATCTTCTCAAAAGTCGGGGGTCGTCTTATACGCCAGGTGCTCAAACTTACCGAGCCGGACTGGAGAATCACGATTCCCCACGAAGCCCCTAAAACTGTAGCGTATCTCTAGGGGAGGGGCGAGCAGAGAAGCCGCCTCCCCTGGGCCGGTCTTCAGGGACGCGCCGAGGTAGGTGCAAGATCGTGATCTCCCCAACTAGCCCTGATCAGCGGGCGCCCGATCAGGTTGGGGAGATCACGACTTCCCTCTAACTAGCCCAACATTAGGGAGCTCGAGGTCTGGAACTTCAGACCTCGGCTTCCGTGCTCCCTAATCACTACGTGCCGGCTACTGATGCCGAGCACAGGGATGACGTCATATCCCGGCGCTCTGCATCAATTGCCGGCGCGTAGTGATGAGGGAGCAGTAAAGCAGAGGTCTGAAATTACAGATCTCACGCTCCCACAACTGGATGAAAGATAGAAGATGAGAAAGGTAAGAGATGGGGAGAAAGGGGTGTAAGTGCAGTGTATGTGTATATGTGTGTGTGTAAGGTCAGTGTATGTGTATGGTCAGGTGTGTGTAAGAGCAGTGTAGGTATTTGTGTGTTTTTAAGCTGGTGTATATATATATATATATGTGTGTGTGTGTAAAGGCAGGGGTGTGTGGTGGGGGCAGTGTATAAATGTGTATGTATGGACAGGCATATGTTAGTATGTGTAGATATATATATATGTGTGTGTGTGTGTGTGTGTGTAAGGGCAGTGTATGTATATGCCTGTGTATGGGCAGTGTATGTGTATATGTGTGTTTGTAAGCTGGTGTGTACATGTATATATGTGTGTGGACAGGCATATGTTAGGGAGAGCTGACCCACCCAATTCAAGCAGGCTTTGTATACAACAACCAGCCAATCACCGGTAAGGTACATTGCTTGCCGTGATTGGCTGGTTGTTGTATACTGGGTAGAGGCGTAGTCTTATACGGCGAGTATAACCCAAACTCTATATTTTAACTGGAAAAGTTAAAGTTGGGGGTCGTCTTATACGTCCAGTCGTCTTATACGGTAAGTGGTGGTTAGCTGCAATGAAAAAAGAACATCTTCATAAGCTTCTACCAATTCTCTAAATCGGTACACCAGGGGGTAGAACTTGGGAGGTAGCTCTGCACATGTGTAGTATGCATTCTCTGGTATCCCAGACATTGGAGAATGAAATTGGGACTGCAGGATCGCATTCTTGAATCTTGCTGTCCCGCCAAGCTCTACATCTGTCTGGAAAGTGACAGCGGGATAGAGTGGCAAAATTGGCACTGTCCCACGCAACCGTTTGGAGGCAAGCATTTTATTTTACAATAAATTATGCATCATTAGCTAACTAAGGTTGTTAAGTTAAATATTTGACATGTTTTACTAATTTTTCTGTTAGTGTTATTAACTACTGGTCAATTACCCTTTTTTGCTTTGCACAGTAATTAAAAAAGCAATTGTTAGTCAAATATAATTAACTGATATGGTTGAATTCAATCTTACTTAGAAAAGAAATTCAGTTCTTTTATTTTCACAGGTAAACCACATAAAAGACGGTGAAAATATAGATTAAAAAAATATTTACAAAGCAAATCTTTTTTGTGCGGTAAATGTAATTAAAATGGATTCATGTTAATCAAGCTTATTCCTGCTAGTGTGTCTGGGCAATTTTCTCTTTTTACCAACTGGACATGTAAATCAGTAGTTTCTTTCTGATTACTGACACATGTAACATAGAATTATGGATGTAAGTTGAGATTTGAAAGCATGAGTAGCTGATCTGTGATAACTCCCACTAATTGTTTTGGGTCATAGTACTTATGGAACTCATAACTTTTTTTTTAAGTAACTATTGAAGACTAACAGGAAAATGTGAGAGAAGCCAATTTGTTGTCTTACAAAACCTGCCTAATCCAATCAGCAACTTAACAACAGGAAACAGATAACTTAACGAAGAGGAATAAACATACAGAACAGGGGCGTAACTAGAAACCTCAGGGCCCCGCTGCGAGAATCTGTTAAGGCCCCCCCAACCCATCTATCCCTTTCTCACTATCTCCCCTCTCCCTCCCTACCCCCTCTTCTCACTATCTCCCCTCTCCCTCCCTACCCCCCCTTCTCACGATCTCCCCTCTCCCTCTCTACCCCCCCTTCTCACGATCTACCCTCTCCCTCCCTACCCCCCTTCTCACGATCTACCCACTCCCTCCCTCCCCCCCTTTGTAGGTCACTTACCGTCAACTCCTGTGTTGGGAACGTGAGGCGTTTGTCTCGGGTGCCGGCGCTTCACTGCTGAGTGCCGGCATATGACGTCATATGCCGGCGCTCAACGTGAAGCGCCGGCACCCGAGACAAACGCCTCACGCTCCCAACACTGCACTCTGGGCAGCGCTGAGGCAGGCGGCGGCGGCGGGGAGCAGAGGAGTCCTGGATTTCTGTCAGTCAGGGGGGCCCAAAAGGTGCCGAGCGGTCATTTTCAGCAACTGCTCGGCACCCCTTGGGCCCCCCTGACTAGCAGAACTCCAGGGCCCGGTCGCAGTCACGACCCCTGCGACCCCTGTAGTTCCGCCACTGATACAGAACATAAGAACAGCGAGTACGATAACCAGTCCCATGTAAATGCTGTTACATAGTTTTATTTAGTGTATGGAACTGTTAAATATAAAATTTATGAAAGGTGAGAGATCATCTTAAATCTTCCACAACATGACAGCATTATGAAATAACAAGAATACAGCATAACTCTAGGATAACCAGGTGCAAAGTGAAAATGCGTCACATCTAGTGTATTACTGTATTTGCTTGAATATTAGATAAGTTTTTTTTTTGAGCAAATGCTCTGAAAAATACCCCTCGTCTTATATTCAAGGTCATCTTATAATCAGACCTCAAACAGAGGTCTGACTATAAGATAAGATCTCGATCCCTCGCAGCGCTGAAGGGACCTGGATCCTTCTCTCTGGCAGCCAGTTGACCTCTGCCCGATGCATGCAGAGAACTTCCGCTTCAGCCCGGCACTTCTGCCTGGGCTTCTTTGATGGAGCGCCGGTGTGACATGACCGTCTCTGGCCCATCCCTCTAGACATTCCCACAAGCATCAAAACACAGAAACAATGCAGAGTGTGATATGCTTAAGGATACCAGAAGGACACACCCTTTTACTGTCCTGATTGCCAAAAGTGACACAAAACATGTCCAACCTATGTATCAGCTCAGCCATCATTGCAATTTATGGAATCAGGAATAAAATGGCTGCCTGAAAAGTGTCAACATTACCCTAGTTGAATACAAATTGGTGTTTTTTTCTGCATTTGCACATTTGCTGGACAAGAAATGCAAAGCAAGATTGAAATGTATTTGAACCCCTTTCAATTTTTTTTTTAAAGATATCGCAATAAAAATACAGGTTAAAGTAATCAAGGCACCAGACTTGCCATCTTTTTGAATTTTAAATCTTTTCCTTTTTTTTTTCCAATGGCCTGTCCAAACCAAAATGTGGTATTAACAAAAATGTAAAATCCATGGTTTGCAATTTACTATCTGTCTAAACTCAAATATGCATTTGCAGATTCTAGACTGCCCCAGCTAAAAATAATTTATGTATTTAGGCACATATGAAGCATGACTACAGGTTCATCTACAATAGATACATTCTAGAATATTTAATAATTTGTTTAGAAATGTTAAAAATTCTACAAACAATTCTAAACACTGCAAAAATACAACCACCCTGCACAATTTAACACTTTTAATAATACAATTTTATTTACAGAATGTGCTAATACATTACCATTCAACCAACCTTATTTACATGTCCCATTTCAGACTAAAACCCACCTTTACCACTTAAAGCACTTGTACATGTTTGGATACATATTACTAATATAACAATGCATAATTTCCTATACCTAACAACATCATATCTCATCATATAGCTCATCATTTATCTTTAACCCCTTAATGACAAAGCCCGTACATGTACAGGCTCAAAATGCATTGTTTTCAATGGGTTTAGGTCCCGCCCATTGCCCTTTAGGGGTTAAAACTGAGCAAAACATAAACATGATCTTCTCCAAAAGTATTAATTAGAATTATATCTATCATAGGTGACCCGCAGGCTCAATCAGTTGGACAAGATATGGCTGTTGGTGGGATTACACCACCTCAGTCCTGTGCACACAAAGATACAGCTTCTGCAACACCTGTTGAGGCCAGAACCACCACCTGGCAGTTATGTGTGCCATCTGCCAGCTAGAGGTGCCAACTGGCTCTAGCACATAAGCTGCATACCAAAGGTGAAGGACTACACAATTTATTAAAAAGACCATCTCCTGTTATGTGTAATGGTATAGAATGAAGTGAAAGACAAAGTAATATCTGCGTCTATCTTTAAACTGTACAAGCTACGTCCTAAGGAAGTAGACCCACAACCTTTCAAAATCAACATATAACATGTAAGTCTCCCTATGTTTTTTAATCAAGGGTAGCAGGCTATGGGTGTACAACATAGCTTCTAACACCACGTCAAATAAAGACACCAATGGTGTGACAGGTACAACGAGGCTTCTAAGGGGACAAGGTCAACCACAGAGGGAACCTTTTGCCTTCTCAAACCCATATTTAGGTGGCTACACTGTCTGGGAAGCCCTACAGTATAAACCCCAGAAAGTGTTTAAGATCACCATAGCATGTGCATCCTCCAATCTTTATTTTATTAAAAAGTCTGTTTTTTAAACAGCTAATAGTATAGAGCCCATAACCTGTTAAGTTTTAATCAGTTTTACAAATGATACATCTGTCCCTTAAAAGACATTTTATTATTTACTGCATCCTTATTTTTTCTTTTATATTTACGCTTGAATTTAATTTTAATTAGAAAGGGACATACAGTTTTCATTACCCAAAAGGTCTAATAAATATTTCTGAACATATTTTTACAAAAATATGGTGTCATCATATATTTGGGACATAATAAATCAGCTGTATCCTATTTTACATTGAAAAAGTAATGCATATATTTTTTGGTTCCATTACTTTTTTAAACATTTCCCTGAATACCTTCTTAACAGTGAATTAAGAAAAAGTCCAAAGCGCCAATAATCAGTGTTGACTCTTCTTATGGCGTAGCTGTGTTCTGGGATCAGGTAATTTTTTAAACCTGTTACACTTTATCATATGTCAAATGATCACCTTACTACAACTTTTACTAAAAACATAAAGCAAGAAACTTACTATTATCAATAGTTCTCTTGTAGCAGTAGAAACACTTTTGCCAATGATAAGTGACTCTTTATTGCAGCTAAATATGAACACTATAGTAAACTGTATCTTGTACGAGAAGCTTTGTATTGCAGGGGTGGGCTTTACTGCATTACTGCTAGAAACTCCATTGGGAGTAATTTGTTTTTCTTGTGAGTATTGCATGAGTCATTCTGGGATTTAAGTGGTTTTCTGTTCGGCTATAAAATCACTTGGAAGAAACATGTTACTAGATTGCTGGCAGTAGGCAAAATTACCACTGTTCTCTCTTTTTTTAAATCACTTTTGAAAACTGTGAGACTGTTCGCTTGGTGAGAACTATGTGAGTGACACATACATTTATAATGTTTGGGTGTGAACACCATTTTCTTTTCAACAAAAAATAAATGCAATCTAAAGCAATGCCAAATTGACACCCATAAATATGGAATAGAGCCATAACCAGTGTGGGGCTAGGATAGGTGGCTTTTGGAAGCTCTATTTCTTTAGTGCCCACTCTACTCTGTAACTCCATGCACATTTTACCACGAAACTCACTCTAATATCCACTCACTTTAACACCATACACTATCTGTCTCTCCTAACCCTAGGCTCATCTCTGACACTGGCATCATACACCGACACACACACCTATGCTTACACTATACACTAACACATACAACACATTCTGACACACACACACACTCATGCTAACACCAAATACTAACATACAGATGTATGCTTACAGCATACACTCACACACTCCAACACCATATGCTTACACATACATTCACACACTCACTCTTTCGCAAACAAGTGCAGCTCACGCATCTTCCCCCTCCTACTCCCTCTTACCTTGCACAGGAGCCCTATTTTTACTGCAGTTTGCATTCTCTGTGTGCGCTGCTCTACCTTTATATCTGCTTATATACTCCAACTTTCCAATCCTCTACTCTTTCATTATTTTAAGAAATTACAGCACCCAAGCTCAATCCTTTTACTACAATCTGTCATCAATTATACTTTTGTCTAAGAAATAAACAAAACTAAAATATATGTGTTTTCATCTTAACTTTGATCAAAAATTCATTTACATATTTAGTAAAAATAAATATATAACTGTCAATAACCAGATAAGGACATAAGGAGATACTGAAGTAGTAAGAATTAATTTTAAAGCACGACAGGAGGCTCATATTTTGCATAACTCTCTTAACTGATCCTCATAGCAGCAAAGGAAACATATGGAAAAAATAAGCATGCAGACAATTACACCACTATGAATAGAGTGGAAACTTCATTAAAGAGTTTTTCAGTCTCAAGGTGTTTTTCACCAGGCTGGCAGACAATGAGGCCATGCTGTCAGCCCTGGATTATTCCAAGGTCCCAGATTCAATTATGGGTCTAATGCCCCGTACCAGTTAAACCCTACATTCCGTACCCCATTTTTGGTCGCTAGAGGATCCCATAGAGGTCATGCCAGAGGAGGACGTGGCAAAATAAGATATTCATCTGGCAAGTCCTATACCTCGCTTTTTTTCCCTTATGTGTCTGTTCCCTGCTGCTCATCTCGCTCATTTTTCCCACTGTTGGCACCTTATCATATCTGACAGCTGGATACTCCAGACGGTAGAAGGGTTTGTAATAGATTTTGTCTCCACCCTTATCCAGTCAGGCCCACCCCCGTCTCTGTTTGCAGACCAAGAAACTCAGACTCTCATCGATTCAGAGATTTCTTTGCTCAAAAACAAAGGTGCTATACAACCAACCACAGGCCAACCAGGTTTCATAAGCAATTTTTTCTGGCTCGAAAGAAATAATAAAAGTTTTTAAATCTCCGAGCCTTGAACGAATACGTTGTATATCATCACTTCAAAGTTGAAGGAATCCATCTCCTTCGGGATCTCCTGCTAGAACAAGATTGGTTCACGAGATTGGATCTGAAGGATGCGTACCTCACAGTCCCGATTCATCCAGACTTCAGACACTTTCTTCGATTCCGTTAGAATTATGACCTGTGGCAGTTCACCTGTCTTCCGTTCGGTCTGAGCTCAGCTCCACTGTGTTTTACCAAACTGATGATGGTCTTCTTTCGGTCGCGGGGATCTATTATTTACCTAGACGATATTCTTCTTTTCCATTCCAATCCGGTATCACTTCGATCCCAAACGATGTGGGATATCGGTTGGCTTCAAGCCTTAGGTTTTATTGTCAAGTCGGCGATTGTTCCATACCAACTGGTCCAATTTTTCGGATTTGAAATAGACTCAGTCAACACCCAACACAAAAAAAAAAAATCTCCCTTGGTGTGGGTCTCCATGCAAGATCTCACCTCGTGGAGTTTCAATGATCATGAGAACGGTGCAGAATCAGCCCTGAATTAAATGGGAGGATCTTGTCAATGATCTCAAGGCAGCTGGGACCATAGTCACCTAGAAAACAATTGGTAACACACTATGGCGTGAAGGACTTAAATCCTGCAGCGGCCGCAAGGTCCCCCTGCTCAAGAAAGCACATGTACAGGCCCGTCTGAAGTTTGCCAATGAACATCTAAATGATTCAGATGAGAAATCGGTGAAAGTGTTGTAGTCAGATGAGACCTAAATCAAGCTATTTGGCATCAACTCAACTCGCCATGTTTGGTGACTTGGAGAGGATCTGCAAAGAGGAACGTGACAAAATCCCTCCCGATATGTGTGTGCGAACCTGGTGGGCAACTACAAGAAATGTCTGACCTCTGTGATTGCCAACAAGGGTTTTTCCACCAAGTACTAAGTCGTGTTTTGCAAAGGGGTCAAATACAAATGTATAACTTATTTGGCTCTCACAAAATCAACAGGGGATCAAAAGTTTTTTTGCTTCACTGTATAGCAGGATCATTCCCGGTCAGCAGCTTTGCCAAGAATCTCTCTGGACAATGTCTCCACAGTACGATACATCAACAAATTAGGTGGAGCTCGTTCAGAGCTGCTTTTCAACCTCACCAGGGATCTTCTCCAGTTTTGTCTTTACAAGAATATCTCTCTGTCAGCCGAATATCTTCTGGGAGTGGACAATCTGATGGCAGTTCTCTCGGTCTTGGAGGGACGCCAGCAATTGGATGCTGGATCATACGTTTTTTTGTGGATTTCTCATCTCAGAGGACCTTTCACCGCAGACCTTTTTGCATCCAGATGAAATGCCCAACTTCAAGTGTTTTTCAGCTGGCTCTCAGACTCCAAAGCGACAGGTGCATTTTCCCAGACATGGCCTCCAGTAGGATCTTACGCCTTCCCTCCTTTCTCCCTTTCTCCATGATATCCCGGGTCATCCATCAGGTGAGGCATCAGGCGATCTCCCTGTTGATAATTACTTCCCTGTGGCCTGCTCAGCCATGGTTTCCAGCCCTCCTCGCAATGTCTTTCAGGGACCCGATTTTCCTCCCATGGAAAGAGCTCTTGCTTCAGGATCTGACAAGCTGCCCACACCCATTGGTGCTCGAACAATGTCTGGAACTGGTTGTGTGGTTCCTGGAATATGTCAGGATTATCTCAGTCGGCAAGAAACCTTCTCCGAGACTCTTGGGCCCCAGGCACTAGACGCGCATACCTCAGCTCTTGGAATAGCTGGTGTAGTTGGTGTTTGGCTAGACATATTGATCCCTTTACGGCGCTGTAACAGATTTGCCAATGGAAAATCTTATCGCACAATCAATGGGGTTCGCTCCGCAATCTCCGCAGCTCACATTCCCATTACTGAAGTTCCAGATCCTTTAATATGTTGATTGTTGAGGGGGGTGCATTTATCTAGGCCACATTCAACTAGGAATGCCCACATTTGGGATGTTTCTCAAGTGCTGAATCTCTTTAAATCCTGGCCGGATAATACAGACCGCTCTCTCCGGCAGCTTTCGGACCTACTAACTTGTTATGTCTATTGTCTTTTTGTCGAGTTGCTGATGTCAAAGCGTTAGATTTCAATTACCTCTGGTTTTCTCCTGATGGTGTACAATTTTGAATTTCCCACAGAACTAAGTCAGATTCCTCTTTGGTGTTTTATCCCTTTTTCCTGGTGAACCTCTCCTCTGCGTATTTTGCTGCCTTTGCTTTTATCTCCATAGAATGTCTCAGTGTCGTTGTCAGCAGCTTCCTTAATTGTTGACTTCCTATACTAGTCCATTTCAACCGGTCTCCTCTCCCACTGTTGCCAGGTGGATTCCGTGGGTCCTTTCCCTAGCCATAGTGGACCCCTCTTTTGGTGACCATTCTGTTAGGGGGGCAGCGGCTTCCCAAGCTTTTCATGCAGGCGGTTCGCTTCAGGATATCATGCGGTCAGCAGATTGGTCCGGAGAGTCCACCTCTAGGCGATTCTATTTTCATCTGGTGGATCATGCCGCAAATTTCTTAGTCTCTCAGAGTTAAAACTGCAAAATATGGGCCTCCTGTTCTGCTATAAAATTGAGGATTATTCTAGCTACGTGACCGAATAACCGGAATTTTATTAAAGACAGGAGGCGGATATTTTTCCTACCCTTTATTTCCCACCTTTGTTTTATTATTCTTCCAGATGTTGACATGTTATTATAATATACGTGCTCCTGCTGTTTATTGCTTTATTTATATATATATATATATATATTTTTTATATTACTATATATGTTATCTTTTCACGCTATAGACTTTTTATTTTAAGATAAAGAATTTTATAATTATCAGATGTGAGGTTCCTGACAGCTTGGACCTTCTGTTGCATTATTTTCCCTTTCAAAAAAAAAAAAGAAAAGAGCGGCCAATTGACTCACTCACTGACTCACTGGACAGCATAATCAGAAACAAAAGTATATTCTGCCCTATGGTAAATAGGCCTATGGTGGCAGCCACAAAGCCAGGGACAGATCATTCTATTGGGTGTTCAGTCTGCCTGTAGCATGGCTGCTCATAAGGCTGGTTACAAGGGCGATGTCACAGACTCAATAGTTTGCTTCATCTGGCATTGTGTGTCTTTATTAGGTGGACCACCGGTATATTATGTCATATCCTGACAGCAAGAAAGGGGACAGCAAGAAGGCTGTATTGGGTTAGTTTGCTGGCCTGAAGACTTGTTCTATCTATAATGGAAGTCTTGCACTACAGTACTTCTTACTGTGGGGGCATGGAAAAGTGTACCATCATTTATGGGTTATGTGGTTGGATTTACTTACCTAACCACCTATGCAATACATGGTTGGCTCTGAAAGGGTACTGTTTACATTTAGGTAATACACGTTTGAAATGAAGACCACTCATGTTCTATGTAGCAATAATTCAGCTGTATATATAAGGTTCAATTGTGGTATTCAATAGAGCAATTTGTAGAAACATTAATATACACTCATTGCCAAATTCTCCTAGAGAAATTAGGAGGATGAATTGGGATGATGCACTGATTTTCATGATATCATGCTATTTTCCTGGACAAGGTAGCACATTGAAGGTGAATTGTAGCCTAGTTATGCTTTTGGTCACAAATGTAATGTGCGATCAATAGCTTCCCTGCTTAATAGAAAATCAAATGATGGATTTATCCTATAACATTTACAACAACAAGAATGAGGACAATATTTTGGAAGGCATAGACTGATGACCTATTGAGGAAATACTTCTAGTGACCTTATTCAGAAATCTCTAGAGGGGAAATGATCAAGAGAGTAAGTTATTATCAATGAAAGACAATAACTGAACATAAAGCCTAATATTGCGAAGAGGTATAAAAAAATTATGCATCCCTATAAAATACATGTCCAGTCATAATTTGATAAAAGTCTGGTTGGAATTAAATGCTTTGGGTTATTGTTTCGTGTATTGTTCCTGTCTCTCTTTTGCCTGATATTCGTGTACCTGACCTCGGCTTTGTTTCCTGACACTGATCCTGCGCTGCCTGCCCCGACCTCGGCTTCGTTTTCTGACTTTGATCCTGCACTGCCTGCCCCGACCTCGGCTTGTTTAAGGTTTCATTCCTCTGCCTCTGGTCCTGATCCGTCTATTTGCCTCGGAGTTATCCTGCGAGTACGCCACCGTTCCTGCATAGTGGGTCCTACACCTGTGTTGCCTGGCCTGCATTACAGGCAGAACCGTAGCTAGCTCCTTTTGCGCCGAGGCAAGAATGGAAAATTGTGCCCCCCAGTTATTATTTTGCAGAGGTTGTTTTATTTACACTGCCTTTACACACACCTGTCCACAAACACACATACACACTGATTTTACACACACCTGCCCATAAAAACGTACTTCAGCAAGCAGGTTTAAATAGGCAGCTGGTAATCACAGACTGAGAGAATATACCTTCAGGTGTGCGGTGCTATGCTGTTGCTACAGACTCTCCTGCAATCCTCCACAGAGATTAGTGGATACTCCCATTGTAGGCCATGGCTCCTTAGTGCTAGTGGACCAATAATGCTATCCCTACACTGTTCTTATAGAGTGAGGCTTTCTGGGAGTTGTAGGCAGTAAGGCGGTATAGGTCTCCTATTACACATGCGGTAGCCATCTTCGTTTAGGGCATAGTGCAGGCTATGCGATACACGTGACCACCATTTTGGTTCCCGACAGGGACGTCGCATAGAGCCGACAGGTCGGGGACCGCAGAGGTGCTTCGGGCACCGCGGAGGTGCTTCAGGCACCGGATGGCATGACACATACAAATACCTACACTGCCCTTAAACACACACACTGCCCATACACACACCAGCTTACAAACACACACATATACCGTATTTACGCGACTATAAGACGACCCTGATTATAAGACGGCCTCCCAAAATCTGAATATTAATTTATGAAAAAAAGAAAAAGCCTGAATATAAGACGACCCTATAGGAAAAAAATTTAATTTATGTAAACTATGTGAACAATTTTTTTTTAATAAAAGCTATGATTGAGAAAAATATTTTGTTTTTATTTCCTTTTTTTTTCAACTTGCCCCCCCAGTTATGCACATCTGCCGCCTGCCTTGCCACTCTGCCCCAGAAATGCCTTATACCCCCTATATGCCACTGTGCCCCATGATATGCCTTTTAACCCTCTAAATGCCACCGTGTCCCATGATATGCCTTTTGACCCCCTATGCGCCACTCTGCCTCCAGAATTGCCTTATACCCCTATATGCCACTCTGGGGCAGAGTGGCATATAGGGAGGTATAAGGCATTTCTGGAGGCAGAGTGGCGTATAGAGGGTTAAAAGGCATTTCTGGAGGCAGAGTGGCATTAAGGGGGTTAAATGGCATTTCACAGAGCACTCTGCCTCCAGAAATGCCTTATGCCCCCCATTTAACACTCTATCCCCCTCCCTCCTCCAAACTTACCGGAGCTTCTGAGTCCCCGGTCACCGTGTAGAGTCACCGGGCAGCCTGTAGAGATCTACGCGATTTGCGCAGACAACTTCCGCCGCAGCTGGGAGGAGGTGCGATCAGCAGCGGGGGTTGTCTGCTCATCGCGCAGACCTTCCCTGGCTGTCAGAGATCACGGGGAACTCTGATCTCTGACAGCTGGGGAAGGTCTGCGCGATGGACGCAGACACCCCCCCCTGCTAACCACACCTCCTCCTGGCTGCAGCGGAATTTGTGTATGCGAATCACATAGAGCTCTACACGCTGCCCGGTGCTTAGTCCAGGCAGCGTGTAGAGCTATACGCGAATCGGGTAGAGCTCTACACTCATCGCGTAGAGCTCTACACGCTGCCCGGACTAAGCACCGGGGACTCAGAAGTACCAGTAAGTGTGTGTGGGGGGAGAGAGAGGAGGATCCATGTCCCCTGCATCGCTGTGGGGGATCTGGATCTTAGTCTCATAGTCAGACCTAGTTGAGGTATGATTATAAGATGACCCCGATTATAAGAGGAGGGGTATTTTTCAGAGCATTTTCTCTGGAAAAAACCTCGTCTTATAATCAAGCAAATACGGTATATACATACACTGCCCTTACACACAACTGCCCTTACACACACAGACACCTGCCCATTAATACGCACATACACATACACTGCCCTTACACACGACTGCCTTTACACACATACACACACAAACACCAGCTTACAAACATACAAATAACTGCCCTTACACACACTGCCCATAAACACACACGCTTACAAACACATACACACATATATACACATACACTGCCCTTACACACACCTGCCCATTAACACGTATATACACATACACTGCTCTTACACACACCTGCCCATGTACACTGCCTTTACACACGTGCCCATAAACACACATATACACATACACCGCCCTTACACAAGCCTGTCCATACACACGTGTATACACATACACTGCCCTCACACACCCCTGCCTTTACACACACCAGCTTACAAACACACAAATACCTACACTGCTCTTACACATATACAGCTCTTACATACACACACTGCCCATACATACACACTACCCATACACACACTACCCATACACACACACCCCTTTCTCCCCATCTCTTACTTTTCTCATCATCTTTAATCATATTCCATCATCCATCATGTTCTATCTTCCATCCCGTGGTGAGAGCGCAAGGTCTATAACTCCAGGCCTCTGCTTCAGTGCTCCCTCATCAATATGCGCGGCTATTGATGCAGAGTGTCAAGGTGACGTCATATCCTGGCGCTCTGCATCATTTGCCAGTGCGTAGTGATTAAGGAGAACGAAAGCCAAGGTCTGAATTAACAGACCTCGCACTCCCTAATGTTGGGCCGGTTAGAGGGGAATTGTGATCTCCCCAACCAGCCCTGCTCATCGGACACCTCCTCCCAAGATTACCGCTGATGGTGCCTGGGTGCGCACTGCCCACGGGGGCGCCTGATGAGCAAGGCTGGCTGGGAAAGCACAATCGTGCAGCTGCCTCGGAAGTCCCCTGAAGACAGACCCAGGGTAGGTGGCCTTTCCACTCGCCCCCTCCCTTGTAGAATCGCTACTGGTTTCCGTGATCTCCCCAACCAGTCCTGGAGGCTGCAGCTTCTGATCGGGTAGCTGTGCCTCTCTCGCCTCACCCTTCCTACGGCCATGTAACTAGGTCTCTTGGTGCCATAAGTATGATTAGAGGTCCCACCTGGGCTGACATCGCATTTGATTCTGAAAGCAGATGCAGGGGGACATCGGCACCTTTTGTCCTGCATAAGTTATGTTATTGGAGATTAATATCTTAATAGCTGTCAACTGATATGAAAAGACATGAAGCTGAATTTAATAGCTTAGGTGAACTTTTTGGTGATGTGGGAAATATGGTATGATGCCGTTCCACAGTACTTGTGCATTAAAAGAAACCAACAAACTATCGTTATTTTTCTGTAGCTAATACATGGTGGGCTAGTAACTTTACTTTTGTCATCGCTTACATTTTCTGCTAGCTTTTTAAGTATGATTTTTCCAGGTCTGGTTGCACCTACTTTACAGGCTAAGCATTTCTATAGACTTACTGCAAACAATAGGGTGCTTCTGGTTATGGTCTATACTGGTTTTGCACACTAATCTAATAGTGTTAAAGCCATGAACATGGCAGGATAAGGTCATGAAGACCAGCCACATTTTACTACCCAAAGGACAAACTTTGGACAACTCTTTTCTTTCTTTTTAAAGTATATTCCAAATGTCAGTTGGGCAGACAAATGAAGTAAAAAATTAATTGAGCATTTCATGTGAATTATTTTGCCAGCCTCCAAAATTGCAGCCTTTCACACACACACATTGTGGTTTATGCTTCAGTTGACAAAATCACATTGTACCAAATAGCCTTTAGGATCAAAACACATAGTTAAATAACTTCCATGCACTTTGGCTAAAACATGATAATTGCATATGCCAGTGTTGTTAAGAATCTTGAGCCTGCTGTAAAATGCCACTCTTGTTGTGAGATAAAACCAGCTGTCCCCATCTCCCTCCCGTACACGCTAATCACAGATGAGCTAACTCTGCTGACATTTTGTTCACCTTTGGTTCACATGAAATCATTATGTTCTTTTTTTGGTGCATGTTGCAGTAATAGCTGAGAGGAGACAGTATAAACTACATTTCCTATCTGCCTTCCTCCTCCTTGGAATAATAAATATTGTAATCAAGCAGCCTTGAAGGAAATAGTGGGCTTTACAGAGTGATCTTAATGTCCTGGCATTATTCACACTCATGTCCCAGGAAATAAGTGATTTGGGCTCTGATTTAGTCCTGTGTTTTTAGCTGTTAGACTTTAAGCTGGAGACTCTGCAGGAGGCATGATCACAGGGTCTCATTAATTTTAACCACTGTAATCTGTTATCATTGTTCTGCTGCTGCTATAGATATGGTCTTGAAATTGTCACATGTCCTCAAACAGCTGGTGTGAAAAGTACAGAAGCTAGCTTAAAATGCTTTTAAATTGATGGCATGGTAGCCACCAAAGACAACCTCTATGAGAGAATTTTAGCATTAAATGGCAGTACATAAATACAGTTATAAAACATGCTTCTGGATATGTGTATAAATACACAAATGCACCAACAGAGCAATGGAATCAATGCACAAATACTATTAGCTACTACCAGCAAATAATTTTTAAATGTACCTATTTGAAGCATAAATATTGGGAATTCCATCACATTGTGTGGCTATGTATTACTTACACTGGTACTATGTGTATGCATTTGCTGGGTGTGCAGTAATTCCCCGCTTTGTTGTATATACATATTGGTTACTTTAGCAACACCCCAAAATCTGTATTTATGTGCTTGCTGTGTGTGTGCTTCCCTTTTTGTATTTTTTTGCCTAAATACAATATATCAATGCATGTTGCACCTAAGTGATAGGTGGTCTTGAGAGACATGAAAAGATATGACAACGCCATGTTTGCCCTGTACTATCCATTTGTTTGGAATACCAAGTTACACTAAGCTCCTCACTCCTAAAATTCTGTCTGTGTGAGACTATTAGGATATTGAGTAAACAAGTAATTTGGAACCAAAGTGACAGTATAATTACATATTTATTTGTTTACTGCTGGACACTGTTCCTCATAGAACACCAATATGTACCTTGCAGTGATTGGGTTTAAATGGAAAAGGCAATGGCTGAGTGATAGGAGGCAGAATGTTATAGTTAATGGTTACTATTCAGGGAATGGTCTTCTTACTGAGGAATCTGTAATGAGACCCATACTAATTGATATTTTTTATTTGAAATATTGCAAAAAGCCACAATGGTAAGTTATGGTTTTTTTTGCAGACGATACAATGGTCTGCAACAGGGTAGATATTATTAGTGGGATAAGCCAAATGGTTTTTAAATGTAAAATAACGAGGTACTGTGCTGTGTGTTGGAGACAACAGTGGAGAGGTATTTGGGAGTATGGATATAGATATTCTAGACAGAGTTCAGAGAACGTTCAGAGAACGGTTGAATGGTTTGCAGTAGAAGTATCATCTAACATGTATAGCTTGGAGGAGAGATGAGTGAGAAATATTGAAATAAATAAAGAGGGAAGTATATTTCAAAGGAAGAGACATGTAAGGACAAGAGGTCTGACCAGAGGCTAAGATGTAATGTAGGGAAGTTTTGGGTCACTAAGAGCATGGTAGATAAGTATTTCAGTAGAGGTTATTACATTGGGGAAATTTAAACATATGAGATAAGCATAAGGTTATCCTGAATATGACAAGACAAGAGACCAAATGAGCTTTGACTTTGTTACTGTAGGAAAACATTGGACTAGACAGACTGAATAGTTTGTATCTGTTGACAAGTTCAGTTTCTATGCTTATGTAATCAGATGTTGTAAAGTTCTTTACTTTGTTTATGAGGAACAATAATGCAGTGAGATTGTCTCCTTTATGTTTCTTTGTTTTTCCAGCCAATGTATGAAATTTTGTAATTAAGAAAAATAAATCTTTTACCTGGGAATATGTGGCTACTTTGAGAAATGCGGCATCTACGTCTTGAATGAGCTCTGGAATGACAGCTACACAGTCAAGATTTATCAAAGAGCTAAATTTATTAGGCCACTTGATGCCCTGGTTTGTTTCTGGGAGAAATATGCGTCTCTTGCTTTGCTGCTGTCCTGAATATGTTCTAATCATAAATTTTATGGCTTTCAATTCTTGTATGATTGAGTGTCTGAGAAGGCACTACGGAGGAATGGACAATAGTGTCTGATAGACAGATTAAAGTGGATCTGTCACCTCAGTTCAGTACACTAAATACACCTGTGTAATGGTGTTCACGGATTCCAACTAGCAATACATATGTATTATAAACCCACCATATATACCGTATTGGCTCGGATATAGGCCGCCCCCGTATATAGGCCGCACCCTAAAAGTTTGGTGCTTTTTTAAAGAAAAAGTTTTTTTTCTTTAAAAAAGCACCAAAAAAAACATGCTGCCACTGTCCTCCCTCCCCGAGATATGCTACCACTGTCCTCCCCCCCGAGATATGCTGCCACTGTCCTCCCTCCCCGCGATACGCTGCCGCTGTCCTCCCTCCCCGCGATCCGCTGCGCTCCCTCCCCGAGATCCGCTGCCCTCCCTCCCCGAGATCCGCTGCCCTCCCTCCCCGAGATCCGCTGCCCTCCCTCCCCGAGATCCGCTGCCCTCCCTCCCCGAGATCCGCTGCCCTCCCTCCCCGCGATACGCTGCCGCTGTCCTCCCTCCCCGCGATACGCTGCCGCTGTCCTCCTCTGCCCCCCCTCCTCGACTTACCGGAGCAGACTCCCGGGTGTCTTCAGGGCCGGCGAGGGACATCTACGCAATACGCGTATGCAACTTCCGGTACCGTTACCGGAAGTTGCATTTGCGTATTGCGTAAATGTCTCCCGCCGGCCCCGCAAGACACCCGGGAGTCGGCTCCGGTAAGTCGGGGGTGGGCAGAGGTAAAACGCTTAGATAACCTCCCGTGCCGGCACCCCCCCCCGTGGGAAGTGCTGGCAGGGGAGGCTGTCTGAGCGTATCGGGGAGAAGGATGCAGGTCCCCTGCACCGCTGCGGGGGATCTGTATCCTAACCCCGCTGCCTGCCCGGCGCCCGGGACTGCATGTCCCGGGCGTCGGGCGCTAGACCCCGAATATAGGCCGCACCCCCACTTTAAAAACTTAAAGTGGGGGAAAAAAGTGCGGCCTATATTCGAGCCAATACGGTATATATATATATATATATATATATATATAGTATACCATAGTAAAAGCCATCTTAACTGCCTCTTCTCTGGGTCTCCATGGTTATTTCTGCCCATTGAGTTATTACCTGGTCTGCTTTACAGGAAACTGATTGGCTGACAAATTTGTATGGGTAGGGTGAGGAAATTGAAATGATTTCAGAATATGTCAGAAATTAATATGCTAGTTCTACTGCATTAAGATTGGAACATGGATTGATTGGTTACATTTAACTCCTCCTTCTACTGAAAGCAGGGAACACTTCCTTTAAATTTCTCCATGTCAATGTATCCAATACATGTGTCATTACTCACAAGTTCTTCTACATTTGGATGTGCAAACCTACAGTAGCTGAACTCCTACAACTCTTAAGCTTTCCCCATGTAACTTGAACTCATGTTTTATAGGGTGCTAGATACAGGGCCGGACTGGGACTGAAAAGCAGCCCTGGACAAATTTGGAGACCAGCCCCATATAGTTTATCTCACGGTGATGCTCTTATACCCACACGCACCCCTTATACACACCCGAGTCACACTATGTGCCATTCTTTTTATCTCATTATTTGTATTAAAATGCCAGAAAGAAAAAGTGTTAAAAGGCCCTAATAAATGAAATACATTACACAGAATGGGATCAAAACATTTACTACTGCGAACATTTTTAGATGAAAGAGTTCCATTTTATTCAGTGGAACAAAACACTGATCACATTATTCTTCACCATATTCTGGTAAGAAACTTTTATTTCTTTATTAATTCATGTAGACTATTTTTTCCATATTTAATAAAAGCTATGATTGAGACATGTTTGGTTTTTATTTCCTTTCATTTGACAACCTACCCCCGAGTTATGCACCTCTGCCCCCAGGCTTGCCACTCTGCCCCCTGATATGCCTTCTAACCCCCTATATGCCACTCTGCCTCCAGAAATGCCTTATACCCCCTATATGCCACTCTGTCCCATGATATGCCTTCTAACCCCCTATATGCCACTCTGCCATATAGGGGGTTAAAGGCATATCATGGGACAGAGTGGCATATAGTGGGTATAAGGCATTCCTGGAGCCAGAGTGGCATGAAGGGGGTTAAAAGGCATATCATGGGGCACTCTGCCTCCAGAAAAGCCTTATGCCCCCCTATATGCCACTCTGCCTCCCTGATATGCTTTATACCCTCCTATATGCCACTCTGCCCCATAATATGCCTTTTAATCCCCTATATGCCACTCTGCCTCCAGAAATGCCTTTTGCTCCCTCTGTCACTCTGCCTCCAGAAATGCCTTATACCCCCCATATGCCACTCTGCCTCCCTGATATGCCTCAACCCTCCTATATGCCCCTCTGCCCCGTGATATGCCTTTTAACCCCCTTTTTGCCACTCCACCTCCAGATATGCCTTTTGACCCCCTATATGTCACTCTGCATCCAGAAATGCCTTATACCCCTATATGCAACTCTGGCATATAGGGGGTTAAAAGGCATATCATGGGACAGAGTGGCATATAGGGGAATATAAGGCATTTCTGGAGGCAGAGTGGCATATAGGGGGACACACTTACATACACACACATGCCGATTTTTTTTGTTTTTAACAAATACAAAAAACATTATACAGTACAAAAAATACATTATTTTACTCACCTTCTACTTCTCTTGACTTCCTGGTAGCTGCACACTGTTCTCCTCTATGCTGACAGCCAGGATGCCACTGAACTGACATCCGGTGCTGCAGCAGTCTGAGT
Organism: Spea bombifrons; assembly: GCF_027358695.1. NCBI lineage: Eukaryota > Metazoa > Chordata > Amphibia > Anura > Pelobatidae > Spea > Spea bombifrons. The sequence continues at coordinate 69,733,127 of NC_071088.1, read as the reverse complement.
GCGAGGGGGCGGAGCTTCCACCTCACGCTGCTCCCATCACTATGCAGCCATCAGACTGCTGGGAATGTAATCTAAACGGCCGGTGCGTGCTGATGCCGCCGGCCGGAGCTACTTTAACACTTTTTTTTTTTTTTATTTATATGGTAAGCTGGATCGGCTTGCCATATAAAGTAAAAAAAAAGTATTAAAGCAGAGGCGGCCGGTGGCATCAGCACGCATCGGCCGTTCAGATTACATTCCCAGCAATCTGATGGCCGCATAGTGATGGGAGCAGCGTGAGGGGTGAAAGGTCAGTGCGAGGGGGCGGAGCTTTCACCCCTCACACTGCTCCCATCACTAGACGGCCATCGCACACGGCTGCTGGGTGCTGATGCCGGCCGGCCGCATCAGCACCCAGCGGCCGCTTTGATTAGATTTCGGGCAGCCTGGGGGGCAGCCCAGCGGCTGTCTTCATGGCCGCCCAGCCCACGGACCTTCCGGCCCACCGGGAAATTTCCCGGTATCCCGGTGGGTCAGTCCGGCCCTGGCTAGATACTTAACCCCTTAACGTCCATTGACGGGTCAGGCACGTCACGCAAAAACGGTCACGTGACGACATTGTATGGGGGCAGACGCACGTTTAAAAGAGTTAAGGAGGCGATCAATGAATGCCATTCAGCGACACCGAACACCGAGCGCTGTGACCTCTCCAGGGAGCAGTCCAACCGCCACTGCAAGTAATTTTGCCATTCTCAAGATGGCGGTGCATCCTTTGAAAAAAAAATAACAATGTTGGAAAAGTTCACCAGAGGGTCTCCAGACCCTCTAGAGAACTCTTGCTCCATGTACAGGTTGAATACAATAAATTAAATTCAAAAATAAAGTTAAATTATTATGAGCAAGTGGTAAAATTAGCGCTGTACAATAAACGGAGAATTGAAATAAAATTAGGGCTGTATCTTCCCAAAAATCTTGACATGGAAAGAGTTAAAGTAAAAGCATTTCAAATACTGAAGGTGTGTCTATTTTTTTAAAAAAATTACATCTAAACACAAGCACCGCAAAAGTGTTAAAACAGCCTCGGTCCCAAAGGGTACAAAACAGCCTGGTCCTTTAGGGGTTAATAATTATTCAGAATCTCTTTCAACTGCAGCCATGGATCCGATAAGTAAGAAGGTTATGCATGACTGGAAATAGGACCCATCAGCTCACACCCCATAAGCACAGCATCATCTTTTAAAGGCTATATAGCATATTCATTCTTTGCCTACCTATTTTAAACATTTAAATATTATGATGATAACTCCTCTCCAACCTCCCTTTTTTTTATTTAACCCTCTAAAATAACAGGTATTTTTTCTATGGTCCCTACATCGCTGCCATTTTATTCCCCTTTTCAAAATGTCCAGTACACACAAATCCTCCATTTGCTATCCTTATAATTCCTACATATGACTCGGAACTGTTAAACAAGTGTGTAGGCTTCACAAAGACAAAACATATAACATAAATGGGTTTTATACTGCAAAGCTCCCTGATAGTTAAAATCACCTTATCCCAAAATGTCACCTGATGTCACCTGATATGTTACCTGATAAAAAAGAAGGGTGGAGCGATCAAGACACCCAATATATTTATACACTGCCTAACTGCTATTTGAGAGCTGCATCTCTTAGGAATCCTGCAATGAAAATGGTTGTTTTAATTCCCGATTGGTAGAATGGTAGATAAGACTTGTTAGCATGCTTGAAAGCAAGCTTCTGTCTGCAAGAAGAGTTAGTGAATGTACATGTTCAGATGAATGCATGCATGTGTGACATCTTGTTTCTGATACAAATAAAACTGGGAAAAAATAATGTGGATTTTTATTTTTTATGTTTAACGTTTAGTGTCACTTTTACTTATGACAAATTTGACTTTTACAAAGGTCATCTGGCATGTCACACTTTCTTACTGTCTCAAGGGGACTTTTCCCTGCCATCACCACAAATCCACTTACTGCTCTTCAACTACCTAACTGTATAATCTACCTGTACCACACTTCCACCAGTAGCGCAAAGATAAGGAAGCATGGCAGATTAATGTTCGGCTATAATAAAGCAAATATACAATAAATCATGTTTGCAATTTAGTACAGTAATACATTTCTCAAAAAAGAACAGGGGATATAACACGGTGTCACAATAACATTGTAGTATTAAAGTTGTAACATTTATGGCAGATTTGTTACAGATTCTTGAAACTAACTAAAGCAGAAGATGTAGTTTAATAGTGCACTTAAAGTGTTGTCTGCTAACATTTCTGTGAGCAAATAATGCAAGGTCACTTCTAATTCTTTCTTAACTACTATAGTTTAGAAAGTTCTTCTGAAGCATGTACTTGTTGTTTCTGAACATTTTTAAAAACGAGATGCCCCTATAAACGTTGCAGTGCTCTTTTGCTGTGTTAGCAAATTTTATGGCAAGACAGGAGGCTTCATATTTGCATCATCCTCTTTACTAAAACTTCCAGCAGAAAATATATGGTTAACATAAGGAAAACAAAAAAACAAGCCATTAATAGCCCCTTAGAACTGTCCACTTCCTCTTCTTTGATGCTGCCTCCAGGTGAGTTCCCTCTTTTATAGTGTGCTACACGCTGTAATTTTTTAGGTTTAATTTTGGGTGTTTTTTATTGATTTATTATATGGGTTTTTATTATTATTGTTTAATCGTCTCTTATTGCCTTTGGTTTTGTGGAGTTTTTCTAGTGACCCCTTAATTTTATTTTTCTCCTTACCTGTGCTCTAGCTGGTTGACCTGCTGCACAGTGCTCTGCATTTGTGCCTGTGGCGCTGCAGTTTTTGCCTCACGTGGTCTGCTGTCCGCCAGGGGGTGCCATGCGTCTGCCCCTTCGCCCACGCGGCGGGTACTCGGTACCCCCTGCGGCTTTCTTGCGGACCACTGCCTTGTTTCCTCACAGTGGGGCGGCTGCTTAAAGCCATTCCCGCCGCTTACGCAGCGGCCCCCCAAGTTGTCTGACTCTGCCTCTAGTGCCAGGGCCGTATAACTTAGCGGTGCGGATCGTGTTTTTTCTCCGTTTGCCGCTTGAGGATGACCCCCATCGCTCCATATTATCCATATTATCCTGGAAGTTTGACTATTGTTGTGGTCTAGACCACATTTATATTGTAGAGTCTCCACTTTACTAAGGGGCACACTGTACCGCCCCTTTAGGATGACTCCCTAAGTACTTGGGACTGGCTTCTAGCCTGGGATCCCGGCCCTCTGAGTGACCCTCATTGGTGCTAGCGGGTGACCTCCGCCTATGCTTGTCACCAACTCTGTTTCTTTGCTTGTTTTCAGATATATATCAGTCATGTCTAATAGTGACCTTCGCCATCTGCAACTTCACCAAAAATATGTCTCATTGCTCCTTGGTTCTCCAAATGGACAATATATTGGCCGTCCTTATATGCCAGCCTCCAGGGTTGAGGAGCTGCCTGCGAGGATTTGGTCACAGGGGGCCTCTGGATGGAGGAGGAGAAGGGTTTCTACATCAACTGTTTGCAACTCATTGCTGCACTGACAACATGATTGTGGTTCATGTGATTAATCGTTCCACGTCAAGCTCTCTCTTCCTGTATTGGCCCTGTTGAAGCGCCTAGTACTTTGATGTCTGCAGCATTTGGGTGAGAGCAAAGCATGTTCCAGGGGTCCATAATGTAATTGCGGATGCATTATCTTGTTTTCAGCTTGAGAGATTCAGGGATGCTGCTCCAGATGCTGCAGGGGCCAGTCTGCCTTTTCCTCAGAGTTGCTTCAGAGGGCATTATCGGAACAGTCGGCGCAAGCTTATAGTAGGATATGGAGGTATTGGCTTCAAGTAGCTGAGTCTGAATCAAGTATTTAGGAAACTAAGGATAGCGGCTGGCTATCAATTTTTTACTTTATTTTTGCTCTAGTGTTGAAGGTTGCAGTTTAGACTCAAAGCTCTTTTCTCCATACTCATTTAGGATCAGGGCAGCTGCAGAAGCTTTTAGATCTGGCCTTTCAGCAAAGCGTATCGGGCAAATGGGTGGATGAGCTTCAAATTATTTTAAAATCTATGTTGACCCCAATTATTATAATATTATCTGTTATTATTTGTTTTTCGTGGTCTTCCTAGGCTGTTGTGGATTCTGGGCGTATATTGGGCAGCTTGGCAAGCAGAGGACAGGGTTTATGGAAGAAATCTAGGTTTCCCTAGGTTTTCCTCCAAAGAGCATTTGCATTCAGTAGTGCGGTTTGCGGGCCTTCCATGGGACCGGGTCTATACATTATGGTGCTCTATTGCAACATTTGTCCCGTTTTAGTCATTCATGCTGGAGGTAATGACCTTGGCAAGGTCAGGACAATTTACCTAATCCAGACAATCAAACATGATCTGGGTAAATGTCGTGTAGTATTTAAAAGCATCACCTTGCCACAGAAACACAACTTGTCACGTGCCCTTACGGCTTTTGAGGAACTCTGTGTGGCCCCTACTCTTCCGGCCCATGGCGTTTCCCGCCTCTATGGTCTCCTCCTTGATGCTTTCAATCCTACGCCCCCATCGTTCGTGGGGCATTGGGAATCCGATTTGCAGGTCTCTCTCACAAAGGAACAATGGGACAAGATTTGCACTCTTACCCACCGCTGCTCGCGGAGCACTAGAGACCAGGTGATGGCCTATAAACTTCTGGCTCTCTGGTACCGCCCACCTGCGGTCCTCTCCGTGTACCGTGCGGATGGCCCCAACCAGTGTTGGAGGTGCGACGCCACTCCGGGATCTCTTCTTCACATATGTTGGCATTGCCCACTTATCACCCCTTTTTGGGAAACTATCTATTCCCAGTTCCATCACTTTACAGATGAGATCCTCCCCTTCACCCCGGAATTCTTTCTGCTCCACCTCACGTCTCACTCCATTAGATGGTTCCGGAAATCGGTGATCCGCCACCTCCTGGTGGCGGCTAAGGCCTTGATCCCTCTGCATTGGGGTGATCCCACCCCCCCACCCCCACCTTCAGAGACTGGGTTCTTCGAGTTGAGCAGATACGGATGCTGGAGGAGTTGAGTCTCTCTGCTGACGGGGGGCATGTGGTTTTATTGGCTGTCGTATTTACAAGATCCTCTTATCCGCCCCCTGCTTGCGTAATTCTTTGTTTGTACTGTCCCTTTCTCCCCCCCCCCTTTTTTTTTTTCCTCTTCCCCTGGTCTCCTTTTGCCTCTTCCCAGCACCTGTACCCCTGTTTCCCCCCTTGTGAATATGCTCTTGTTCTTCTTCCCCTGACCTCACTCTGTTCCTCTTGACTCTCTTGTCGTTTCTCCTTTGGCTGGGGTCCTCTTCTTCTCCCTCATTGCCTACTCCCACGGCCGTGCTTGCCGGTTGGGTCACATTGTTGATCAGTATTGCCTGATGCTAACTTCCTGTTGTACTCGCTTGTCATCTCTCTTCGGGGCGCAGCCGCCACGTTTACACCTGTGGTATGTTCTTGTGACCATACTGGTTTGATATGTTATATTTTACGCCAACTACACGGTGTACTCCTTGCTATTGAGCACCTGCTCTATTCACTTACTGCCCCTCTCTCGCGGACGAGGACGCTAGGTTTTCGTCTGTTGAATGCTCTTGTGACCGTCCTGGCTAGATGTGTTATATTTTATGTCAACTACATCATGCACTTCTTGCTATTCAGCTCATGTTGTATTCACTTGCTGGGAGCATTGTTGCTCTTTCTTGTATCTCGATTGAATCCTCATGCCATTTTCCCCTTCCCCACCCCCCCTTTTTTTTCTTTCTGTACCCCTCTCCCTTCGTTAAAAAACAAAACTTCAATAAATATTGATTTACCCTAAAAGCATCACCTTAGTTTGGTCAGAAATGGTATCTCATCCAATATGGAGAAATGTACCTAATTTTTTTAATAGGAAATTAGATAATATGATCAAAACAATGGTTTCTGAAGAAAGCCCTTCTTGTCCTGAAAAAAACAATATAAAACTTGTGTGGGTACATTAAATGGGTGAGGAGAATATTACATCTTAACACACGCACCCCAAAAGTGTTAAAACAGCCTCGGTCCCAAAGGGTACACAAAGTAAAAAGCAGCCTGGTCCTTAAGGGTTTAATAACCGACTTATTTACAAGATGTTTTATCAGTTCCAATAAAAAATTTAAGCAGAAACAAATGTATTTGTCCTCCATCCATATACAATTTAAATGAAAAGTAGGAACAGTTATGCAAGTTTGTGAACAGGTCCAGACCTGTATTTACTGTGAATGGGTCTCTGGACAAAGCTATGACAATGACTCTAATATAACAGCAAACTCTATACAACATACTTGTGACTAAACCAGAAGGCTAGCGAAGCTGTTTCTTCCCCATTTCATTTCTAAAAAGCTTGCAGTCTTTGGGGTTTGCAGGAGTTAGCAAAACAAATGAGCATTTAACTCCCTGCCATTAATATGTACTATGATAGGCAATCTTAGTGTAATCCTCCTACAAAAAGATTCAGAAATAATACACAGTGTACACAGTATACAGAAACAACTAAACTTTTTTTGTAACACAAGAAGCTTGCTGAGGTTGGCTTTTCATAATGTGTAGGAATACCCGGGAGTACTTTTGGTTGACTTTCCTGCAAAAAAGTGAATAAAACCTTGGGTGCCCTGATGTCCCCATTGTCCTGTGGAAAATCTACTATCTGTGAATGCTTTCCACAACATCTTGGAGTGTGTCTATGGGAATTTGTGCCCATTACCAAAAAAGCATTTGGGAGGTCAAACTAATGGTGGGCAAGAAGGCCAGTCTTGCAATCAGTGTTCCAATTCATTCCAAAGGTGTTCAGGGTTCTATGCGGACCACTTGAGTTCCTCTAATCCACGTCTTTATGGACCTTGCTGGAACAAGAAAGGACCTTCCCCAGACTGGGGAAAGTATAAATGTCTGGAAGCATGCAATTGTCTAAAATGTCTTTGTATGATGTAGCATTAACATTACCCCTCACTGGAACTAGGTCTAGCATAATCCCTGAAAAAGGGCCCCAGACCATTATACCTCATCCACAAATTTTTACAGTAGGCACTATGTATTCCGGTAAATAACATTCTCCTAATGACCCATATTCATCCACCACAATTCCTCAGTAGTGATTGATGCCACAGAGGACAGACCATTTTTACATGCTTATACACCTGTTGGCAATGGGTGTGGCTAAAAACACTTAAACTCAACAATTTGGTCATATCGTGTATCAGAGTTTTGTACTAGACTTGGGCGCCAGCCAACTCTTCGTCTTCATGGGGGGGGGATCTTTGTATTCCGCAAATATTTGCCTGTTCATGTGTTTGGTTCGGGCGAATATTCGTGTTCGTTTTTTTCTTTGTTATTTGTAGAAGGGGTTAATAACGGGGTTAACGCGGTATGGACTACGCAGCAGCGTAGGATTTTAAAGGTCCGTACGAGTAACTCTATTGGTCGCTCTTGGTTGATGCCAGAGGAGGACCCTGCAGGCGACCAATAGAGTCGTTCACACAGCCCCTTAACCCCTGACATCAAACCTACGGATTTCTGCTTCCGTCTACCCCTGTGAAGCTGTGTAGATAAGGTAGACTAGATGGGGAAGGGACCAGGGAGATTAGTAGACGAAGACAACCACAAAGATTATTTGTGTTGTGTGTCTTCGTCTATGATTTGCCACCGCCATGTTTGTATTTTCGGTATTCTGGCTGAACAACGAAAACGCACCCTTCGTGTTCGTTTTCATGTTCGCCGGAATACGAAAGCACAAGTCTAGTTTGTACCATACTAATTTAGATTTATTATTACCATTAGCAGTAATGCTGGCTGTAGTCCCAGCATATCAAATATAAAAAACAAGACAGCTGGCAAAAAGTGTCATCTTCTAATATTTGCCTATAAATGGCAAATATCCGTGAAAACCTTGGTATAGAAGGTGTTCCCAAGCTCAAGACGAGTATATGAATACTCAATTTATAAATATATATTTTTAAAAACATTTATCATACTAAATCATAGATCACCTAATGTGATCTGGATGTGATTTGAAAGTAAAATGCCGCCATACTGAACAATGCTCCCAGTGACACTGCCTGAAGAAAATGCCCACACCTCCATTTGTGCATTACCATAAAATTCAAGCATATGGCCGTTCCCCTTTCATTTTCATCTGGTCCCTCTTGCATTGCACTGCTCCTTTATACCTCATGCCAAGGGCTGTTTCTCTTGAAGACTAGTAGAAGACCTAGCTTTTAATAACAGCCATCTTCTGCAAGTCCCTGATGTGATCATCATTGGAGCGCTAACTTTAGCTCATGATGTATCAATTTTTTTTGTGATTTCACCAGTTCTAAAGGTATTCAATTTTTGTCTGGTTTTCACTGAATTTACAGTAACAGAGATCAAAAAAGGCAATTAAATTCAAAAGCGAAAAAACAAACAACACTATTTACATTTTGACATATTTTTTGTAAATCAAGAAAAGCACTCTACTGCTTTCTCTTGTTCTGCTGCTTGTCATTTCTCTATCTTAATGCAAGTACTTTCAAATCATGTTTGTCTTGTGTTTTTGTAAATAAAACGAATCAGATGCTTTCAACTGCAATCCCCCAGGAAAGGTTTTTTCTTGCGTGGCATAGTAATGTTTTCCCAGCAAGCAGCATTTTTATTACTGAGGTGGATTTTTTTCCCATTGGTTACGAATATGCAGACATGCTGCTTTCAATGAGATGCTGGCTGTGTGTTCAATTTAGAGTGGGGCAAATAAAATTACCAGGATGCTCTGCAAATGTGTTACTCTATATAGAGATGTAACAGATAAACTGAACTACCTGATAACTTTATTTATCCTTACAAAGATTGTTTTCAAAAGTAATTTGCGATACATATTAACGTAGTGTTCATGATTTAAATAAGCTATTACAAAGATGTATATATATATATATATATATATATATATATATATACACATTTCAGCTATATTTAATATGGAATTTGCGGTAGTGGAACTGCATAGTGCCCAGAGATGTCATTCTCTAGTAAGCTGGTGATTTCTCCTACTCTAATTATGAACAATTTGCACCTTTTTAATGAAAGCTCTTGAAATCAGAAAACATATTCAAATGTGTGCTCTAGTTAAAGCTATTAAAAGAATACAGTCATATCTGATATGGTACTGAGAATGATGAATATTAATGTTAGAGGGAGTTCTTTTGGTTGTATTGATATTATATTTTATGGACATGGGAAGCTTGGTGTTTCATTTGTACATACAGTTACCAACTGTCTAATTTAATTTAGGATAGTCCTTGCAGTGGGATTTCATGCCACTGGCCAACTGCACCAACAGCGCCAATGTCCCAGCACTGACCATTAACAGTATCGCTGTTACAGTTTAGCCAATAAAACATTTTCTGCTCTGCATTTTGCAGTGCTAGTGATCTTGCTGTCCCAGTTGAGCTGTGCTAGTTGGCCTGGGCTGAGCTAATTCCTGGTCTAAATGTGCCAGTGGAGCTGGTAAAAACAGCTACTTTGAACAGTAGTCAGTCAATGTATATAAAACCAGCTAGTGATCTCTACCAATATAAATGTATCTGTGCTCCTGTTAGTCATAATAAATCAGTCAACAACCCCATAAATATACCTCATGTAAATCAGTCTACAACCCCATAAATATACCACATGTCATATGAAGGCAGTTATTATTGGAAGTGATGGGTATTTGGAAGAAGGGGACAGAATATGGTGGGAAGTCAACTAGGCTAATAGCATAAATTGATCTAAATACCCCATCAGTGCCGAAACAATTTAATTACCTTCAGCCTCTTGGGAAAATTCCAAGCATTCCCAGATAAATTCCATAAATTCCAACCATTCCGTTAAAACACAATTTTGTCCCAGAAGACTTTGGGACAAATGCTAACTGACCACACACTATGCAGTCCTGTCACATTCACATAAAAAACCTATAAAAGAGCACAGGAAAAATGGAGTCATGTAAATGCATTTTAGGTTGTTGTTGCACTAGTGACCCCAGTGGTTATATGTGAAATTTCAAGTAAAAGACACAAGCTGCAGACAATGGTCTAAAACAGTGATGGGCAACCTTTTTGGCGTGGTGTGTCAAAAATCGGCAAAAAATCGAGCATAACTCGCGTGGTGTGTCACTTCGACAAAAAAACATAATTTTGCGCAATTTATAGTTTAAACTACAAAAATGTATAATTGCAATATATAATTGTATTTAATAAACCAAAAACAAATTATTTAACATACCTGCTTAGTAACTACTTACCTTTCAGGAGTCCTGCGGTGGGGGTGCAAGGCCTCTGTCTCCCAGCTCTGCCACTGTATGGAACAGTATAGAGTGATGGGAGTTATGATGTACTTTAGAGCATAATTATATAATGGAAAATACATTGGAAATGGTACAGCATAACACCCATCACTCTCACACAGTTACCAATCCACACGCATACCAATCCACACATATACCAATCCACACACATATACCAATCCACACGCATACCAATCCACAAACACATACCAATCCACACACATACACACCAATCCACACATATATACCAATCCACACACATATACCAATCCACACGCATACCAATCCACAAACATACACACCAATCCACACATATATACCAATCCACACGCATACCAATCCACAAACACATACCAATCCACAAACACATACCAATCCACAAACACATACCAATCCACACATATATACCAATCCACACGTATATACTAATCCACACACATACACCAATCCACACACATACACCAATCCACACACATACACCAATCCACACACATACACCAATCCACACACATATACCAATCCACACACATATACCAATCCACACACATATACCAATCCACACACATATACCAATCCACACACATATACACCAATCCACACACACACATACCAATCCACACACACATACCAATCCACACACACATACCAATCCACACACATACACCAATCCCCACACATACACCAATCCCCACACATACACCAATCCCCACACATACCAATCCACTCTCACTGTATGCTTTCTTACCTTTCCTCTTTTCTCCTTACAGCTCCTTTTCCTGATCTTCGCTCCTCTTCTTCTTCAGTTCTTCTTCCGAGGGCACGGGGTTCAGAGGGCACGGACAGCGGTGGGCGCGGCTTCAGTGTTGTGCGCCGAGATCTAACAACAAACCCCGGCGCACAACAGCTGTTGCCGCGCGGATCGCAAGGGAGCGGTATCGGAGGTCTTTAACAGACCTCCGGCTCCCTTGAGTGATTTTAAGCCGGGTTCAAGGGAGATCCTTGAACCGGCTTAAAATCACTCAAGGGAGCCGGTGGTCTGTTAAAGACCTCCGATACCGCTCCCTTGCGAGCCTGCTCCTCCACCGCCCCGCCCCCCGCTAGTTACGCTAACGCACGTCCCGCCCCCCCCCTTTTTGGGGGGGGGGTGACACGCGCAGGATTTCCTGCGATTCATCCTCGGCTCCTGCACGGCCGCCGAGGATGAAAGAATCTGTGCTGGAGGAACGGGTCCTCCAGCGCAGATTCTTTCATCCTCGGCGGCCGTGCAGGAGCCGAGGATGAATCGCAGGAAATCCTGCGCGTGTCACCCCAAATGGCTACGCGTGTCACCACTGACACGCGTGTCATAGGTTCGCCATCACTGGTCTAAAATCTTTAAATTCGAAGCAGCCACACCTGCCTCACTTGCCAGTTTTTCACTGTAAATTGTTAGAATATATACAGAGAGACAAAATAGCCATGGTATGGTAGAGAAAAAAAAAGTGAAAAATCCAAACTAATCACTTTAACTAATGCCAGATTGAAATTAGAGCTTTTTGGCTCTTTGCCTATATTTAATTATTACAATATGAAATCATTCAACAGCCTCATTAATTAATTATTTCTAAGTACAACCGTAATATTTTTATTGATTACAGATGAATGAAGATGAAAAGCCTTTTAAACCTAAAGTATGCCAGTGCATTATCAAGATATTTTTTAGGAACAATTTTATCATGATCACTCATAGGTAATGTGTTAGGTCTTAAGTAGCCACAAGAGATTGACATACAATGGAACTTTCAAAATGAGATGATCCTGAAACGTGTCAAATATTAAACCTGTAATAGACCAGCATAAAGATTCTACAATATTTACTTTTTAATGCAACCAAATGGTTATAATATTAGTCCTCGTGAAAACTATAAATTGTAAAGGTAAGTCTCACAATTGACGAGCGCCTCCACTCCAACTCCCCAGGAGAAATGTTTGGAACACTGTAAACCCAAGGGTTGTATACAGACCCTTAACATGAAAGCATTCGATCCACAAAGGTAATCGGCACTCAAGTTCCATAAAGTAAAATCCGTCAACTCTTTCGGTAAAGATATAAATCACTTTATTTTTAATCAAACGTTAAAAAGGGTGCTTAGCCAGACACGCTTAATGCATTTTGCACTAATTATAAGATGAACTGCCTAATCCAAAGAACACATTTATATGTCCAACAATTAAGTCTACAGTGTGTCTGTTATTTGTATAAAATCAGGGAGGGGTGTACGCAACTGCTTCATGTGAAATAGTACTCTTTAATATAAGTAGGTAATACGATGAATGCCTTGTTTGTGAAAAAAAGTATAGAAAAAGAGTTTTAGTGAAATAAGGCTTAAAATTAATCATATAGTGAAAAAATATAAATATATTTAGTGAAAAACAGGTATATATATCCATCTGAAATACAGGTAAAAGGGAGGAGAAAACATCATTAATATTAAGTCTAGAATAATTTGACTAAAATGATCAATTAAATATAAATGGTTAAAAAAGTAAGAAACATCGCATTGTGATATCACCAGGTTGTTGTGTTCACAATTCAAATATCCAAAACACTTTCTTTTACCTTAATTTCCTAAACCTGTCACCCCCTCTAACTACAGGAGGGATGAAAGCAAAATAGGAAACTTTCCCTCTAACAATTATTAACCCCTTCAGGACCGGGTTTTTGATACTAAGGTGGCACTAAAAGACCAGAGCCGTTTTTGTGTTTTTGCTATGTCTTTCTTCAACTGTAATTTCTCTCTTATCAATTAGTGCACCCACACAAATCATTTTTTTTTTCAGCACAAGTAGGACTTTTATTTGAAACCATATTAAGCTGGGTAGTACATTGTTTTGTTCCAAATAAACTGGAAAAAGTGGGGGGAAAATGAAGAAAAAAAAAACGCATTTTTTTACAGTTTTGTATACATACAAATTGTACACACATTGAACCAATAGGGAAAAATATCCAAAATATATTCACTAACTTGTCCTGATTTGGAAACCACCCAATATGGCCAGGATTTTCATCTATTTTGACCAGTATAGGGCAAATATTCCAAGGCATGCATCACATTTTTAAAATGTAATTTTTTTCAAATTTGGCATGGTAGTCTAATAACTGCAATAGTTGTCACAGATACTGATTACCCCCCCCCCCCAAATTATATGTTTATGAACAGTAGATAAGTCAAGGTGTACAACTAGGGTCATTTTGTTATTTTTCAAACAGGGATTTTATCACCAAATGCTGCCAAATTTTGAGGTATTTTTATATTTGTTTGTTTTTTTGCATATGTTGCAATGTTGCTTTACATATCATATTATATTTTGTATAGAATATGTGCAACTGCAGAAAAAAACACCAAATTGTGTTCACCAACATCCACTGAAACAGCCTGCCTGTCCAACTCTGCCCCTGAAACAGCCTGCCCCTGGAAAAATCCTGTCTATGCCAAGTCTGCCCCTGAAACATCCTGCCTGTGCCAACACTGCCCCTTTAGCAGCCTGCATGCGTCACCTATGCCCCTCAATCAGCCTGCCTGTGCCACCTCTGCCCCCAATCAACCAGCATGTGCCACCTCTGCCCCTCCCAATCAGCCTGCCTGTGCCACTTCTGCCCCCCTAATCAACCTACCTGTGCCATTTCTGCCCCTAAACACTAACTTACGACTAACTTAATTAATTCACCCACTAACACTCATTCACCTACTAACATTCATTCACCTACTCACCCATTCACTCTCCCCCACCCCCTTACCTCTCTTGCTGATTTTCCTGGGGACTACCGTCCAGACGCCTATTGTGGGCCCACATTGCTGTGGCACCCGCGCACTGTATGAGGAAACTATTTCGCCATCCAGATTCCTGCTCCCCCTTTGCGGGAAAAGAGTTTCCTCATACAGTGCGCAGACGCCACAGCAGTAACCTGCGGGCCCGTGTTAGGCGGCTGTCAGGCCACGAGCACCCCCCTGATGAGTGGTACCTGGGGGGGTACCGCCCCCCTTTAGGTACACTACTGATTCAGTGCTTTTTAAATATTCTGGATAAAGTAACATTCTTCTATATTTACTACAATCTTTGCATAGGAGCTGCGCACCGTTTTCTGTATATTTTGTTGTTGTGCATATTTGCAGGTATACCTTAGGGTTGAGTGTCCAGGCTTTACATTGTTTGAGAGTCTCAGTGGGTTAAAAATCAGTGCAGTACAGTATGTGGCTCTATAGTGTGGCGGAATCCCCAATATTTAAGCCTTAGATTGTTGTTTTTTGAATGGCATTCACTAGGTATGCTTTGATTTTTTGCTCTATTTTGAGTACATCACAACATATCACTAGGTGCAAAAAATTTTTTTTCTTTAACCATTTGGGGTTTGTATTCAAATTTTATTTATTTTGGTGGTGGTGCATGCACTTAAGCGCTGTATGGATTCTCTACTTATCACAAATTTTAGGTGCCATAGAATATTAAAATGTTACGTAAAAGTATAAAAATGCAAATTTTTACAAAAGCAGTATTTAAAAAACCATACTCTTACATACATTAAAACATATATTTTACTAATCCATGAAACTCCTTTTGTAATGTAATATATATATATATATATATATATATATATATATATATATATATATATACATATATATATTTCTGTTTACATATAGAAAATAAAGGATAGCACACTAGTCCATTAACGTCTGATACCATGTCATGGGAGATTGCAGGTTCCATGTATTGCCCTAATACACTAGTAACATGTGTCTTATTTATGCTGGAAGGAATAATCGGAATTAAAATAACAGCAAATTTCTACAGTCACAATAAGGAACACTAACCCTAAACATATTAAACATACAAAGGCGTTCATCTCCCCAAATTCCCCCGTTAAATACTGTATATTCACTTTAGCCATTAATAGGATTGAACATTTAATACTTTCTATATTTCTCTGCACATATATTTTATAGTCAAGCGGTTTTCCCAAAGGCCTCATTTTTACTCTGTCTTGAGTTACTTGACACTTAATGCTCTACATAGAGAGAAATGTTGAAAATCTGCCTTTCCCTGTTAGTGAATGTGTGATTGCTCTTTGTCGTACCTTGCCAACCTGCCTATAAATACGACAGTACAGCAGGGGGAGAAATTTATATGAGCATATGAGTAATGCAGCCACATTATAATTTATTGCCCTTACAATTTACCAGTTTTATGGCCTGGAATTATTACAGTTTAGTTTGGAAGACACTGATAAAATTAAGTATTACATTTTTTTTTTAAACTCCACCCTAGCGATCAAGACTCCATATTTTATCTGAGTATTTCCAACTGTAAATACGTGTTTGCAATCCTTAACGAATGCCATTAGGGAAATCAGACATGTTTTGGCGAAATGGTTCATAAGAATTCAGGGGGACGCTATAAACTGAAATTTCTTTTCTCATTATAAATCACTGTTTCGACAGAAACATTCAGCAAGAAGTGATTCTGCACTCTTACCAGATATTCTGCACTATTTTTCTTGTGTTATCTCAGGGTTTTTATGTCTTATTTAGTATTAACCTCATTTCCTGGTCTCATTGTCATATGTAAGAGCTTTACATTTACCTTGGAAACTGGTTACTGGGGTATCAGGTAGTCGCCTGCTACCCACTCTACGCCCTCGTCTGGAAGGAAGCTTTGGAGGACTGCCCTCCAAAGTGTTAATGAGCCAGTTAGGGAGCTTTCCCTTTTAACTGGCCCATTGAGTAGTGATGAGGCTCCATATTATGAACCAGAGGGGCTGCAAACTCCCCTGAACCTGCCAAGCCTAAACCAGAATATGCCTTCAGACACTGCTGTTGTGAGGAGCAAAAATTTCTCAGGGAAACAGGGCCCTATGCTCATGAGGGACCTGCACTATGACCTGTCATGGTTCCAGGTGCCCAGTGGGGGCATGTAACAAGTTAAGTAACTCTGCGTTAGAAGCACAGTAACTTGAACAGACAATGAAGAGAGGACAAGGTAAGAGGAAGGGAGAGAAACTGTGAGAGAGGGAGAACTAGGGTTTTGAGAAGGAGAGACCTGAATGAAATCTGTGAGAGCAGGAGAAAGAGAGAGGTTAGACTGTTAGGGGGGAGAGCTGAGGGAGAGGGGGAACCATAAAAGGGAGAGGAGGAGAGTGAGTGTATATATCCATGTAAGCATATGGTAAGAGGTGTAAGAGAGTGCTTGTCTGTGTATGGTGTTATATGTTGTTAACATATGTGCAAGAGTATAGTGTTAGCATGTGTGTGTGTGTGTATGGTGTGAGATTATGTGTGCTAATGTACAATTTAAGTCTGTGAAATTGTTGTCACTCACCATCACTCATGCTCTCTCACACACTCACTCTCTTATGCTCTGTCATACTCTTTCACACTCTCATTCACTCTCTTCCATTTTCTCTCAAAGATGCATTAGGCATCTTCTGTGACAATATTCTGGGTGTCTTACATCCCCATAGGCTTGTGAGGACCATTCCACAATCAATGCTATGTTCCCATGGATCACAATCATTGTTATAGTTAAATATATATATACAATGTCAAAAAATCAGAGTATTGCAGAGTGTGCGGTGATACCTTTTTTATTGGACTAACATAATATTTAAAAGACAAGCTTTTGAGAGTTATCCTCTCTTCATCAGGTCTGAAGCAATACCCTCTCTTCTGACATCCCCTTTCTCATTCTGGGTGATATCAACGTTCCGTTTAACATATGTAACAACTTTGCCAGCTCCAAACTCTCTTTCGATCTAACCAATTAGGCCAATTCTCCCAAACACACTGATGGACACTTACTTGATCTGGTTTTCTCAAGATCATGCTTCATCTTTGATTTTTATCTCTCCCTTACTTCTTTCAGACCACCACCTTCTAACTTTTACTCTAATGCCTAACAATACAGCATTTCACAGTTTATTTCCACACTGCCAGATACTACCTGTCACGGTTATCTATTGGATAACTGGACACATAGGGTTTGGGTGTGCAAAGGTTAATGATACCAGCCCTTTGGTCAGTCACTTAATCCTTTAACACTTCACACATAACACCCCAGACTGTGAAGGCAGTAATATGCTGCCTTTACCAAATTATGTTTTAAGATGACTACAGCTCATGGACATTTCGGTAACGCCCAGTACCACATTGAATGGATAAAAAACGTATAAAACACAACTTAAGTTAAACAATCAGGTAATGTGGTTTATTCTGGCTTTCTCTGAAGGTAGAGTTCGATTAGAGCACACAGACGGAAACTGGTTTAATATGTAGTTTAATCTGATGAATGACACAGTGCTTATGTACAATAATAATATGAACAAAGGTAATAATTCTGACACGGAGTATATGACAGTTTGTAAAAATAAAACAAGGAGAAACACAGAAAATCTAATTATGCAAAACACGTATAGGTCATCTGCGGGAACCTCAATGTAAAAAAAAACAAAGGGATCGATCCAGCACTTGAAAAAAAAAACTTCCAGCTTTATTTTACTTAATGATTAAAAAGCATAATTCACACCTAAGTGCATCTAGTGCACAGGAAACCCCAAATCTGACGCGTTTCAAGCGGCACCCCGCTCTTTATCACAGATGGGAACCTCAATGTCCCTGTTTAGTTTGACGGTTTTCAGTGATTTTTCAAATCTTTTTGAAAGTTCCAGGAGAGATTCTCTGATTTTCCAAAAAACAGTCCATTTTATCCCCTGGTAAGATGTTCTGCCCCTCCAGTGTCAAAGAGAGATACCTCCAGTGTCAAAGAGACCTTAGTATCACACACATATAATCTTAACATTTGTTAAGATGGACAGATCCCATTGCGTCCTTGATGATGATCCAAATCTGGCATTGAAGACCATCACCCTAAATCCCATACTATAGGGGAGTTACCACTAATGGTCACTGAGACTGAACCTAAATAATTTTATGGCAGGGCTCTGGTATGTAGAAGAATTTTATTATACATGAGAAGTATCTACTTTATTATGAGTGTTTACAATAGTTTTGTTTTGGATATAATGAATTACAATGTACTGTAATCATGAAATTGTTGGATTGTTTTATTTATTACAATTCATATATTGAATAGTCATTTATGGGTTCTGAATAACCCATTGTAGTGATTGAGGCTGTACTCTTTTCCTCCCTAAATCTGTGATATTATTATTATCTTTTATTTATATAGCGCCAACAATTTACGCAGTGCTTTATACAATACATATATTCAAGGAGTATGACAAGACGAGAATTGACAGACTAAGACAAACCTATACATTAGGTGGAGAGAGCCTTGCTCGCAAGCTTACAATCTTGAGGGAATGGGGTGACAAACATAAGGCACTAAGAATGTGAGGAGGAGAGCCTTAGCCCATGGGAAGAACATAAGGATCAAGTAGAAGAGTATTTGCTTATGAGTTCAGAAATGTATGGAGGCAGGGCCAGCCCTACCATGGAGCAGACTGGGGCAATTGCCCCAGGCGGCACTTTTGAAGAGGCGGCACTTTGCCGCCCCAAGCGCCGTTTTTTTCCGCATCCGATGCGGCTATCGGTTTTAAAAAACCGCATCCACTGTAAAACCGCCTCCGTTTTTGAAAGCGGTCGGCTTGCCTGCATGCCGATCAGTTCGGCTCTTCATCCCGCCCCCTTGAAGATGCGCCGTGACGCTCAAGGTGGCGGGCTCATGCAGAACAGTTGCTCGTCACCGCGTGACGAGGAGAAGATCTCAAGGGAGAAGAGCATGTCAGTGGAAGAAAGCCAGCAGAAAAAGTAAGTATTTTAAAATAAATAAATAACTGAGGTGATAGAGTCATGGAGAGACATATTCATGCCCCTAGAGGGTGTCTGGGGGCATAAGTACACAAGGGTGATTAGGACAATCTATACACAAAGGGGAGGGGGGTAATACACATGGGTATGGGGGGCATTACAATTAACCAGTACAAAAGGGGGGGTCAAAACACAAGGGTGGGGGGCTGGCTGGGGGCATCAAATAAATCAATAGACAGGGGTGTGTTGGGGCAAAATGCACAAAGGGGCCTGGCTGGGGGCACAGATACACAAAGGTGGCAAACACACAACAAGCAGCAATGTGGAAAGCATTTTTTATGCTCTTAGTAGCTTATCCCTTCCTGATGTGTCTGAGCCTGCCCTGGTGTGTGTGTGTCTGTGTGTCAGTATGGCAGAGTCTGTCCTGGTGTGTTTGTCTGGGTGTCAGTGTGGCAGAGCCTGTCCTAGTGTGTGTGTTTGGGTGTCAGTGTGGCAGAGCCTGTCCTAGTGTGTGTGTTTGGGTGTCAGTGTGGCAGAGCCTGTCCTGGTGTGTTTGTCTGGGTGTCAGTGTGGCAGAGCCTGTCCTGGTGTGTGTTTGGCTGTTGGTGAGGCAGAGCCTGTCCTGGTGTGTGTGTTTGGGTGTCGGTGAGGCAGAGCCTGTCCTGGTGTGTGTGTTTGGGTGTCGGTGGCAGAGCGTGTCCTGGTGTGTTTGTCTGGGTGTCAGTGTGGCAGAGCATGTCCTGGTGTGTGTGTTTGGGTGTCGGTGGCAGAGCCTGTCCTGGTGTGTGTGTTTGGGTGTCAGTGTGGCAGAGCATGTCCTGGTTTGTGTGTTTGGGTGTCAGTGTGGCAGAGCATGTCCTGGTTTGTGTGTTTGGGTGTCGGTGTGGCAGAGCCTGTCCTGTTGTGTGTTTGGGTGTCGGTGGCAGAGCCTGTCCTGGTGTGTGTTTGGGTGTCGGTGGCAGAGCTTGTCCTGGTGTGTGTGTTTGGGTATCAGTGTGGCAGAGCATGTCCTGGTTTGTGTGTTTGGGTGCCGGTGTGGCAGAGCCTGTCCTGGTGTGTATTTGGTTATCTGTTTCCTGGCACTTTACTTACTGTAGGGATAAATAGAACTTTGTAATTTTTATTTATCCAGAGATAAAACGCCTTCCTGAATTTTTAGTCACTTCAAAGGGCAAAACTCCAGAAATCAGTGTGAAGAAAAGTGAAGGTATCGTATTATTTATTCTATTTCAATCTGAATATATTATGAAAAAGGAAACTTAAATTGGTTCTTCGGAGTGTGTGAAACACAATTGCTGATTTCATTAGAGAGGGGGCTGTACACCACACATACAGGGGGGGGACTATAGAGGGGACTATACACCACACATACGGGGGGGGGCAGCATTTCACACTTCGCCCCAGGCAGCACAATGCCTTGGGCCGGCCCTGTATGGAGGAGCAGTTTTATGGAGGGCCTTATATGTTTGTAACAGGATTTAACATTTAATTCCAAAGGTAATTGGGAGCCAGTGGAGGATTTCACAAACTGGGGAAGCAGAAGAGGAGTAGCATTCAAGAAAGATAAGCTTAGCAGCAGCAGTTAGGACAGACTGCAGAGGAGAGCGTTGGAATTTGTGATAGGAGTGATTTGCTCTCTCTCAATCAGTAATAGTAACAATTGGTGTAGAAGAAGATACTAATGTTTAGGCCATGGTGATGAGTAACAAAGTTAAAGTGTAATTTCCACTGATATATAGCAACCAACACATACAGTATTTAAACTTGCTTCCTGGCAGGTGGATTGTGTATACAGATGAAACGCGTTTTGGGTTTCTTTATAGCCGGATAACAAGGGAGATGAATGTTAAACTAAAGGACGTTCTCATTTGAGCAACAATAGTTTGGTGTTTGCTAGTTCACGGAGTGATACTGAATAGCACTTTTAGTAGGTAATAGGTTACTCTAGGTTATCGGAATCTTCAGACAGCTATAGTTCCTGTAGTGAGAGAGATCAGGTAGGATAATTGTACCTATCAGTTTTTAATGTGTGTTTCTTAGGGAGTATTTTGTGGTGTTTGTTTGAGATTAATACAAGTTAATTTTTGTATACTAATATTTGTATTTGGGCATTTTCTCTTCTCTCAACAGCATTGCCCTTGTTACTCTTCACTACACCTGCCAACTATGTTATACTATGGCGTTTCCTTCTGCCGCACTTTTAAACGCAGCTTTGGCAAATCCAGATCTAGTGAAGACTTTATTCCCTACAAATGTATGCTACAACTTTGCCCTTTCTCTTGCTAAACATCTCTACTGTACTTCTCGACTCTCATACCCCCCTTTTCTGTCCCTCCATACCCACCACAAACCTCTCTCACTGTCCAAGATCTCCCTACCCACTTCAAAGTAAAGATCAAAACTATCAGATGGGGCTTACCTTCTCTGCAACACTCATCTACACAACTCAGTGTACGTTTCCCACTTGAAGAAGAACTTGACAAGCTGTCACATTGACCCAATCACATCCCGATTTGCAAAGTCCCCCCTAGTCCATCACTTAGACACTTTCACTATTCTACTGAACCATATCAGTAAACTTTAAGCATCCTCTAATAACACCCATTTAAAAAAAATCTGGAGCCCTATGGCTCTCCTCCCTTTTGCCTCTAACTTGCTTGAACGCATTGTGTATAATCGGTGAACTAACTTCCTCTACAGCCTGAACTACTACCTGAAATCTCAATCTTCATTAACTACATGACTATCTCCTCTACTAAACAGGACTGATGCTTTGTGGTCATCTCCGACTCAACCCTTTCCTTTAATACTTACATTTCTATTTCAAGTGTTGGCAGTGAGTGGTCTGTATGTTGAGTACAAAGGGTTGAAAATTCACAATTGTAGGCCTGTAAATTCAGAAGTACAATAAAGACATTTATATTGTGAGGCATTGACGAATACTTAGTCCATAGGGATAATTTAACAGAATTAGCTTTAGTTCACTGTAGTAGTGTATGCACTGCTAGTGAATAAAAGGAATACGTAAACATTTTATACTTCACCATTGTCCATGTACCTCACAAATTTACACTACCCTGCCAGGAAAGGAATAGTTTATATTATCAAGCTAACTATAAGGTTATTTTATTTTTTAATTATTTTTATGTTGTTCTGAATGAATGCGTGCTTCACTGGCAAAAAAGGGTTAATAATCCCTCCATTCGGCACTTACAATTACTGAAACTCGAGCTAGAAAAAAATAAAGCTGAACAGACTGCAAACAGGCCGTAGACAAAGAAGAGTGCATTATTCCTGCAAATTGCTGTAATTTCCGGCAAACACAGCTAGGGCCGGTAACTTCAAAGAAAGAAACAAAACGGCAAGCAACAAGATGGCACTAAACAGCTGCGACATAATGAAGACGAAACGGCTCCTAACACTTTCTAATTGTGGGGCAGATCAAACAGAGAAGGCAGAGCTGAAATAGACACCTTACATTGTGATGTGCCGCTGGTAGAAACGAAGAAAGAGGAGACTCACAAAGAGAGGATCGCCATGATTGATTTTCTAAGAGATCTTGAAATCAATGCATGTGCATGTAAATATATTTTTATATACTTTTTACTGTTATATTTATTGTGACATAAAACAGCCTCAAGGAGATGTTTTTGTGACTTTTGTGCGTATTTGATGTGCAGACCATCTGTATAGGTCCTTAGGTTGGAGCAAAGTATTTGACACTTACTAGGAACCTTACTATGGTCCACTAAAACACATTGACATGTTTTATCATCTGTTTGGTGTTTCCCCCACGCTGAACTCTTACCTGAGTCCAGTGAGGGCACTTAAACTAGGTGCAATATGGCGACGCTTGTGGTGACATCCTCCCCCAATCCTCCATTCAGGGTAGAGGACATCACCACAAATGTTGTCATTTTTCCCTCACTTGAACTTAAGGCAATATGGAGATATGCTGGGTTATGTCCATGGCGAAGATAGCAGATTGCAGCTAGAAGAGAAAAGAGAAGGGAAAACATAGAAGATGCAGAAGTGGAAGTGGTCAGCAGAGAAAGTAGGGACTTAGAGAGCGTAAGAAAGAGAGTAAAGAGGTGAGGGTTTGAGTCAGCCCACAAATTTGCAGATGAAAATTCAGAGCTATTTGCTCGTGGGGGGTCTGGCCTCGTGTTTTTAGGGGCTTTCTGTAAAAACTTGCAATTTATATGAATCCAAATGTACGTCTAGTTAGTTAGAATTTACTTGCTTTTAAAAAAGATCAATCTCTTACATGTCACTTGGAGTCTACCAGAATTTCTAACGCAGAATTTATAAAAAAAAAAAATTCTGACTGACACTGGCTATCAGTTGGCTTGACTCATTCAACAAATTACTCGATTTGTGGTCATATAATGACAAATTATATAGAATATCTGTAATGAAACACATCATTAATAATTATTTGCTAAGGCTTGTGGTTCCCTCATTCTTTACATTGGCAGAAAGCTATAATAGACACATTTATGTTTTCTCTGTTGCTGCCATCTTTTCTATAGAGTAAAACATTCTAAACGGATCTGTACATGACTATTGATCCATTGTGAGTACACACTGAAAGCCCTTTGTAAATAAGCCCTACAGCGCCACATTTTCTAATATAGACTGTCCTTTGCAAAGACATTTTCTTAAGGTCTATAAAATCTAGGTCACCGAACAAATGCATTAATGCCAGAAAATAAATAATTAAGGGAGAAAAAAAGATGAGTATGTTGGTCAGCTGAAAAATAGAATTTGCTTGGAGAAATGTAACTAATAAGTAACATTATAAGTCTGTCAGGCAAGCTAATATTTGGGAAAACACATTTTATAGTTGACTAATTAAAAGTAAGTTTTGTTAATCTTTTATTTGCATTCCAAGCTTGTATGTTATTGGATACAAAATGGTTGCAATCCATGTCTTTTATTTTTTTATTTATACATAACTATCCTGTTTAATTCTTTGCTACTTTACCCATGTATTAATCATGTAATGTTTATTTATTTTAAAGTTCAAGGTACAGTGCTTCCATGTAAAGAACATAAGTTGGGATCCCTGTGCCAAAATTAAAGACTGAAGAGCCTGACTTAATGAGCTGCATTTCATTCTCTGTCAGGCTACTCGGGTGATGCCTAAGCAACTTCCATTACTTCTCATTACCACGGTTACGCACCAGGTTGGTATCAGCCAACCCCTTCCAGGGTTTTAAAGCAGCTAGGCCCATTTCCTCCCTGCCCTTGTGTTTGTTCTCCTGAGTCCTTGCGTACTACCTGGCTTCATCTGACTCCCCCCTTGCTCCTGTTCCCTGACATCAGTAACCCTGCACTCCTGACCTGGCTTGTCTGATTACCTGCTTTTGTTACTGACCAAGCTTGCTTCTTGGTTTTCGTCTTTGGTTCACAATTTTGCCTATTTGCATTTTATTTAATAAAGTTAAAGTTATACTTTATGTTTATGTGTCTGGTTCCTGGTATTTAACAGAGCCACCGTGGGTCACAGAATCCATGTTATTTCTTTTGGGTCATACTCCCAAGGGGATATGGGACCCCATCCTTCCACTCCCTGGCTTAAAGGCCAGCAGGAGGGATGCATCATCTTGAGCTTTCCTTGACTTTATGTTAGGATATTGGTGGACAGAAGGCCAGCCCGCTGTCTCCACCAGAAAAGTGCACCCAAACTGCATTTATTTGTGCGCTGTGATTTAATGTCTCTGCTCAAATACAGTGCAAAAACAATGGCCGCTAATATGAAAACAGCCACTGCAGTCCCAGTCTTTAGGGTAGCATCAAATACAAGAAGCAATAATGTTAGGATACAGAATTTGTGAAAAAAGGGTATAAAATTGACAGTATTGCCAATATTCTTTCTGTTTCTATTTAGTTTTTAAAGGGACACTCCAGCTATCTTATGCACTTTAATGCATATTTTAGGTTCGTGGACCCTTGGAATTTTCATTGCAGAATTCCCTCAAATGTATTTGCCCCTCCCTCCACCGCCTAAATGCCCTGCAGGAGATACATTTGGCTGAATACATCTCCTGCAAATGATAGTTACCTCAGTCAGATCCAGTGCTGGCTCTGCTGAACCCTATGTGAAAGGGGCGTATTTAAGACACCAGTGTACATGTGTGAAGTCTTCCTATTGATTTCAGTGGGGGACTTTCCTGACACTGATTGGCTGCTTAAGGGCCATAACAATGTGCACTGAAAAAAGACAAGTGGTTTGGCACCACAAATAAATAAAAATGCTGTGGCTTTTCATGACACCTATTGTTTTGGTAAATACAGTATTTACTGTGGTTGTTCCGCACATAACACCAAACATTTTATGTGTTCTAATTTTTGCTAGATAAATGTTTTCACTTACAGTAAAGTGAACCCCGCTGCCCCCAACACCAGCTCCTCCTCAGGGCAAACCACTAGGGCGTCAGCAAAGAGGCCTAAGGTGCAGGAGGAGTCAGTGCTAGCAGGAAAGCTTGAGATGAGAGGGTCTGAGCAAATGGTTTCTGCTAGAGGTTCAAGTGCTAGGGTATAAAGAAGAGGGGATAAGGGGCAACCTTGCCGGGTGCCATTTGTGATCGAAATAAGGAGAGAAAGAAAACCTAGCATCAAATGCATGCCGACGGGGAGGTGTAGAGGGCCGCTTAGAGATTACGCTTATGAGGAGAGTTGAGGCCAGTAGTGTTCAGGGATAGCATATTTAGCTTGGCTATGAGATTAGGTGAATAAAATAATTTGGGAAGGGAAAATGGGCAGTAAACTCAGGACCCATGGGAGAAGAATGTGACACAGCGCATCTGACCAGTATACAGTGCATGCCAGATATATGAACAAAAAAATAAAAAGGAACAATATGTAAAACGAAAAAACATAAAGAACCAAAAACATATGGATCTATTCATACTTTTTGTGTGCCAATGCAATAAATAACACTACAGGGTGGTGTGAAGAGCATCCGCTGGCCTGAGAGATTCAAAAGAAAAAAAACCCTCCAACTGAAAATACAGTAAGTAAATAAATAACAAAAGAATAAATAAATATGAGAGAAAAGTATAGGACACAGAATTAGTAACAGACTTAGCTGGACAGAATCTTGGTGGCGGAGATAAGTCAAGCTGAGCGGTGATAGTGGGATTACCAGCTGTCTCTTGAGTGGCTCAGATGCTGCAGAGCTGTCTCAGAGAAGATGTACGTTTGCGTGCAGTCTCGGGGGTCTTGACCAGGGGTAAAAACCCCAGGAGAGAGATAAAACAAGTGCATCTTCATAATGCAAGAGGATGGTTCCTCTTACGAAGGTCCATAAGATGAGCTGAGTATCTCGAAGGGCAAGAAGATGAATGAAAATGCAGAGGAATCATGAGCGTTGTGAGTAACTGACTGTATTGAGGTGTTAGTTGAAGATGAAAACTGTCCAAATAGAAGACAAAGGCAGGATCATCTCCAAAAAGGGTGTAGAGCAGTAGTAGTATAAATGTAGATAAGGCCGTCGGGGGAGAAATTCCAAGGCTGCACTGGAGATGGATGTAAAATGAATTTATAAAAAACCACATTCCTCAAGAAGAGAGAACACAGATTTGAGGTGATTTAGCTGACTTACAGGAGAGCCTGGTGGAGCAGACAAGGTGAACAGAGTAATGGTAGGGGAGTCTTACGCTTTGGTTTGAGTTGTTCAGACTCTGCACAGTTTCCTCTGAGAAGAGGTATGTTTGCGCGCGTTATCTGTGTGTGAGGAGATGTGAGCTTGTTCAGGGTTAAGAACCCAGGTATGAAGTAATTCGAGCCCCTCTTCAGGTGATGTGATAGTGATCGTGGAGCCATTTTTGAGGACAAAAAAGCAGACAGGGTATCCCCATCGGTAAGAGATCTGAAGAAGAGACGTAATCAGTGTGAATAAGCATCTACGTTGAAGTGTGAGTTGCGAGAGGTCAGTAAGAAGCAGGATGTCCTGAAATTGTGCAGGTTACTCGGGTTTGCGACGTGCACCCTGCATAATTCTGTTTTTGACATTAAAATAATGGACCCTGGTTAGTACATCCCTGGGAATATTGGATTTTACCGTTTTCGATCTAGAGTCCCGGTGAAGACGATCCAATCGGATATCCACAGCAGGTTCGTCTACCAAAAGGGCTTGGAATAGGTGTTGCACAAATGTAGGTAAGTCTGTCGTGGAGACCTCCTCAGGGATACCCCGAAGGCGTATGTTTTTAAAACGGGACCAATCTTCGAGGCCCATGATCTTAGTGCGGAGAGAGTCCAGTTCCGTTTGTATGGAAACATGACCATCTATAATGGCATTATGGGCCTCTGTGAATTCCTCCATTTTCTTCTTCAAATGATGATTGTGTTAACCTAAGTTGTCAATGTCACGACGGAGAGAAGAGGCAATTTCTTGGAGGTCTTGTTTTAATTGCTCCCTCACTTCCTGCAGCAGGGATTTCAGTATGTTTGAGGTGAGTCGTTGATCGCCCAGGTCGTCCGGCATAGTTTGTGAGAAATGTAGAGACGGGGACAGAGGATCCGATCTAGAAGGAGAATATGGGCCTAAGGAGGCCCTTGAGTCTTCATCAGGCGCACGTAGTAGGCATGTGTCTCGGGAAGGTAGCTTCTTCCGACTCTTGGGTCAAAAAAAACAAGCATCATGGATGATTTACGTGAGCGAGAGCCAGACATATAACGGGGAGCTCGCAACGGAGAAAAGGGTAGGAAAATGGCTACGGATTGATGTACATGGCGTGCAATATAGCTCTCGAGTCACGGAGCACTCTCTAGGCACGTCCAATCAGAATGCCAACGTGTGGATTCACTTGCAACATCCCTGGAGTGCTGTGTTTTCTTTTCTTAGGTTATAGTCCACAAAAGCTTATGAAGCCGATAATATTTCATTGGTCATTTGGATACACATTAAACAATGGTGGCGACTCCTTGGTGTGCCCTCTAAGCACCTTGGGCCCTAGGCAGGTTTCCCTGTGCATAAACAAGCTCAGGCTGCATAGGGTGAAAATGGGACAGGGTCTAGTCCTTGTGAGTGAGCAGGAGGTCACAGATTTCATCTTCTGTCCCTAGCATTGAGGGACCATTAAAATGACCTTATAGCCTTGTGACTTGTATCACTAAAGGAGCAGAGATGTGTTAGTTGCAATAAATGTAACATCTCTGCAGTTAGAGGCACAGGTGAGATCTTCCTCTCAATGTCACTACTTTAAAAAAAAAATCTTCCAAGAAATGTTAGCATTTTAAGGAGCATTAGCATACCTGGGAACCTTTGAAGTCAGGCGTAACAGGAGCCTTCTCTCTTTGGGGTGGCGGCTTAGTGAGGAGGCATAGCTCACCATGTATGTGGGCTGTGTTGCCTGTATGAGGGGCAGCACTGGCCACTGATATGGGTAGTATAGATTCAGGAGTGGGAGGGGAATTAGGTGGGGAGTTGGAACCTCACCTGGAGAGTTTCGAGCTGTGAACATTACCACCCGGAAGTGCGCAAGCCTATAAATATCCACAATTATAAGCACCTGCATATAAGGACCCACCCCAATATAATTTATTCTTTCCACAAATATATTTTGTTAAAATAAAGACATTGTGGAGTGTCGGCATGTCCTCCTCTATAAGGCTCTACGGGAGCTGAAAAAAGACGATCCAGCTCAAGAAGATATCCCACTCCCTTGCGTGTACAAGCGGAGGTCCCCACTCATTTGCCTACTGGTGTAAGGTGGCCACATCTTTTTTGTGATATGCAAATTGTGGGTGCTTGGTCAACTGGCTACATATTTAAAGGAAAGCTGCCACCCATCCTCAAATTAATGTCTTCATTGCTATTAATTTCTTAACATAAGTTTGAGATATACACGTGTCATTTATAGACACTAAAATATGCTAGATCTAGTCTGTAGAAAAAAGGCCCCAGTGATCATAGTATGGAAATTTTACATGGATTCTTCTGTAACATCTGCATCAGCATCTGTCAGCATAACACTGTTTAAATAACCTAAACACAAAGAAGGTAGGGTACATTTAGGGTGACAGAGACAAGCTGTCTCTTTTTTTTTTGCAAACCAGAAATTCCTCTTTTGTTTTGTTGATTTCAATCACACAGCGTTGTAGCAGACCAAAGCTGTTTGACATTCAGTAAATAAAGAGGCTTTCATTTCAAAAAGCTTTTTCTTAGCTCCCCTTTGGAGTGAATAATTTACATGTGCACGCTTTTTTTTTCATTGAAAGCTCTGTGTGACTGCAGATTTCCCTGAGATTCAACAGAAAGCATAGTTGTTACAAAATACAAGGGAGGGCCAAGCTAGATGCTTTGATTACACTAAACTACTTTCTCTGTAATATTTAAAGAAAAAGTGAACAAAGTCTCCACATGTGCTGGATCGTTTGAATCAACCTTCCTCTGGGTCAGTTTATACAAGTCAACAGCTCCATTATATCCTAAAATGTTTCCTTTCTTTTGTAGGTAAAATGCCAAACAAACAAGAATCTAAGAAGGATCCAAGATGTTCATTGCTAAACCTCTGTTTGATCAGTAAAATATACGGCTTCCTTGAAAGGTATTACCAATATTTTATTTTTCTTAAAGGGACTAACATCCCAGGCAGCAACTCCAATAGATAGTGCTACCTTTGAAATCAATGGGAGCGCTGTCTGTGCATGCATTAGACCCTCCGTATCCTTTTGTCGAAACCAGAGCTGGAGCTGACTGGTGATAAGTACATCACCTGAGAGGAGATTTATTTGGGTCAAACACATCTTCTGTATGAAACATAGCTAAAGGTTAATAGAAAGGAGCATTTTGCATTGGCAACGGGGACCACACAGAAGATACCACTCAGATATCATATGCATTAAAAAATATGCATATTTCACATTATGCACATCCAAAAGGAGATTAAGTCACAACAATCTTTATTTCACCCTTGATGTCTATGAATTCTAACTGCCGCATAGGCTAAAACAATTTCCAATGATGGAGAGTTACCACAAGCCAGAAAGACCACAAAGAAGACCACACATTTTTGTAATATATATAGAATGCAGGGTTGTTGCACTGTGGAATTATTAACAAAACATGGTTGTGAGCAAACCACGAGTCACTAAAAGCATTATAGTGTTATGACCTCTCAAAGTCCACTACAGTATGCATTACATTAAAGAATGCAATCTTCAATGATTTTGACTGCTTAGGCCAACATCTAGCGAGGGAACGGGTCCCACCTCTGACCACACCAAAGTAACTTCCCAAAATAGGGCATGACACTTAGCCAGATCCAACTTGACTAAATTAATAAGGTTCACTGTATGTATTTTGCCTAGGTTGTTACCTCACGCGAGAACAACCAAAACAATAGAACGAGGCAAATACCTGCTCTCACCCTAAACCCCACAAGCTGCGCCATTGGATACGCACTTAATCCCACAGGAAGCCATGGTTCCTCCAATACATTCTTGATTCCACCCCGCCGGGAAGCCCAGTAGATAAATAAAAGACCCAAGATCCACACCAGCTTAGGTGACGGGCCTGAGGAGAGACAAGGCACTGTTAACACAACAAATGCCAGTGCACGTATAACTGAAAATGCCTAGAACTTATGCGAAAGGAATGCAAAGAAAGCTACTTCTAATCCAACCTGCAACAAGCCAAATACTTGTGAAACACAATTGAAATCAGAAGGGAACTGTTCTGGTAGATCACCAGACGGCCCTTATACTAAACTCTTAACTACTGGACAAGTGCAGTCACCTGTATCATATAAAACAACTCGAGTACAACTCAAGCTCCCCAGGGCAACTCTAACTGGGAGAGACCAGAGACCTGTGTGTAAGATGCCAAAGAATGCCAGTGAGAATGCCACTTGAAATAATAGTGACTCATATGCGGACAGTGGCGACTCTAGAAACAATATATAGGGGGGGCACACAAGATGTCACAGTCAAACTGGGGGGGCATTCATAATTTCCAAAAGTAATGTGCTATGGAATTATACTTTTGTTATTTGTAAAATAATACTTGATCATTCAACATGGGAAGCCTGAAGCCACAATTGAGTGTGACTAATGCTTGAAATAAATATTATAACACAATAAATAACTTTTCCACTAAATGATTTCAGGGCCTTGAACGTTTTGTCCCCTGAAGTCACTACAACTCCAGGAGGGCATTTTATCTCTATATTTAAATATAAATTAAATAATTCCTACTGTAAGTTAAGTGCCAGGAACAGATGACCAAACACACACACCAACACAGGCTCTGTCACACCAACACTCAGACACACACACCAGGACAGGCTCTGCGACACCGACAACCAAACATACACACACACACCAAGACAAGCTCTGCCACACAAACACCCAGACACACACACACCAACACAGGCTCTGTCACACCAACACTCAGACACACACACCAGGACAGGCTCTGCGACACCGACAACCAAACATACACACAGACACCAGGACAGGCTCTGCCACACAGACACCCACACACATCAGGACAGGCTCTGCCACACCCACATCCAAACACACACACACACCAGGACAGGCTCTGCCACACAGACACCCACACACATCAGGACAGGCTTTGCCACATCCAAACACACACACACACCAGGACAGGCTCTGCCACACAGACACCCACACACACCAGGACAGGCTCTGCCACACTGACAACTGAACACACACATCAGGACAGGCTTTTCCACACCCACATCCAAACACACACACACACACGGACAGGCTCTGACACACTGACACCCAAACACACACCCTAGGACAGGCTCTGCCACACTGACAACTGAACACACACCAGGACAGGCTCTGCCACACCAACACCTATACACACACACCCAAGGACAGGCTCTGCTACACTGATAACCAAAAACACACAAACAGCAGGACACAATCCACGTCACAGACGTCTGCATCAGGATGGATTTTTCACACTGCATTGTCGTTTATACCCTCCTTAGTGTTTTTGCCCCTGCTGCCCATTTATATTAATATTAGCCCCAGTTGCCGATAGCAGGTATAGATCAACACATTAACACACAAACCAAGCTTTGCATGGATAGATCAACTGAAATTCACCTGTGATCTCAGCACTGAAGGTATATCTCAAATAAACAGAATCAGACATACAAATCCTGTATTTGCAGGTATACAATAGTATATGAAACGTAGCATTGCAGGTATAGATCAAATAAATACATGGAAACAGCATTGCAGGTATTAATCAACTGAATAAGACATACAAATACTGTATTTGCAGGTACACATAAATAATGTATGGAAATATATAGATATGGATCTACAGAATAACGCAAAAACCCAGCTTTGCAGGTAAAGATCAACTGGAATTCACATAAAAACACGTCATTAAAATGTGTATTTAAAACCCCCTAAATTACAGGCATAGATCACAGGTTGCACACCCCAAAGCCAGCCCTGCCGTCCACACTGCCCACACAGCAATCACACTCCTATCATACCCAGGCAACCAGTAAATGCTGGTACCTAGGCATGATGGGACTGTGCTTGCTGTGATTGCTGTTAGCAATCACACTCCTATCATGGCAGGTCAACCAGTACATGCTGGTACAGGGTGGCTGTAAGTGATGTGTAGACCCCATACTGCTGGCAGCAGCAATACACAAGGGGGCAGCTAGCTAGGTTTTAGCATGTACTGGCTGACTTGGCATGATGGGAGTGTGATTGCTAACAGCAATCAAAGTCCCATCATGCCTAGGTTCCAGTACTTACACATCCAACCAGTAAATGCTGGAACCTAGGCATGATGGGACTGTGATTGCTGTTAGAAATCACACTCCTATCATGCCAAGTCAGCCAGTACATGCTGGTACAGGGTGGCTTTAAGTGATGTGCAGACCCCATACTGCTGGCAGCATCAATAGACAAGGGGGGCAGCTAGCTAGGTTTCAGCATGTACTGGCTGACTTGGCATGATAGGAGTTTGATTGCTAACAGAAATCAAAGTCCCATCATGCCTAGGTTCCAGCACTTACACATCCAACCAGTAAATGCTGAAACCTAGGCATGATGGGACTGTGATTGCTGTTAGCAATGCCTAGGTTCCAGCACTTACACATCCATGCTATCACACACACACTCATTCATTCATTCATATACTCATTCATTCACAGATTAATTCCCTCAATCACACATTCTCATTCAAACTCCCTCCCCACCCCTTACCTGCACTGCAGCTCCTCGACGCCGCTCACAGACTTCAGCAGAGGGCGCGGCCTCCCTCTGCGTTCTCTGGTAAAGCACAGAGGAAGCGGGACTGGAGCAGAGTCATGTGACGCTTCCTCTATGCAGTTCAGAAGACCCTCCCACAGGTAAGTAGCAGGGCTCGAGATGCGGCCCGCATAAGATCGGTTGCCTTGGCTGCCGATCTTACTCGGGCCGCACCCTCTCTCTCCTCCGTGTTAAAAAAATAAATAAAAAAAAAAAAGAAAGAAAGACGGGATCCAAATTCGGCAGGGGGGCAACAGGGAGGGCAAGGATTAACCTGGGGGGCAAGGATTAATCTAGGGGGGGGCAATTGCCCCCCCTTGCCCCCCTGTAGCGACACCACTGTATGCGGAGCAACACACACCCAGAGTGCTACCTATCACACCTTGTAGCGGAGACGCACACAGGGTGCCACATATCAGGGAGCCTGCCCCTTTTCCAACATTTGACTATCTTCCTAACCACAAACTCACTAGATGCAACTTTCCAACCCAGAACCGGAAGACAAATTATGCTCTATGGCTGCCCTTGAAATGCCTGCTGCTCCCAGGGGCTGTTCCCTGAAAGGACAACAGGAAAGACAAGGTCATTAACAGTACCCCTAATTGCCATCCTGCATGTCGAATTACACATGCAGAACCAGCACTGACCACCATATACCTTATAGACACCCCAAATTAGGCCTATATATATATGTATATATGTATATATATATATGTATTTGTGACACTTTTGTACTTATTATACATCCGCCAGTATAGGACGCTCTTTGGGTCAGGCACATTATTTCAAACATCTTTAAGTATATATGATTTATTCATAATAATGTACATGAAACCAGGAGTGTGATATCACAGCTCTTAAGTGTTCCACTTTCCCCAGGACAGTCATGATTTTCAGCACTGTCCCGCTGCCACATGCAGCCTCACCAGAGTCCCTGGAGCTGAAAATTTAAAGGCGGTATGTGTTGTTGCAGTGCAAACATCAACTGCAGCTCTCGTGTGGCCGCCTTATGACTATTGAAGCTGAATGCCACAAGATGGCTCTTCTGGTATGGTGGGCAGGCCCTCTTCCCACCTGTAGCCAGACCCCCAACATACATATCCAGATTTGGACATTTGAAATGTAGGCAGGTATGTGTACTCATTCTACACAGTTAAAATCAGCATGGATTTCCTTTCAGAAAAATACATAGTCCATAGCTGAATACAGGCAGCTTTATAAATGTATTAATTTGAAGACACATTTGCTGCACTCACTGGCTGAAAAGCTTTGTCATACTGGCTGCTTGAAGTATCAAAAAGCCAAGTCTCGGTCCAGTGCTTTCCTTTGCAGCATCTTCTCTTCATACAGACAATCAGTGTGTATAGACAATGCCTCACTAGATCCTTTGTGCTGTGGGGGGGGTATTTAATCAATTTCATTATAATGTAAAAGTCTCTGCAATTTTACACAGCGTGAGCGCTGAACATTGCTTTATTGCTCCACGCGACTGAGTCTTTAATCAACTACGCAATCATGAGGGAAATTAGGGAGATGAGATTTTTGAATTCAGCAGTAGGGTGCCCAGGAGCTATCAGAACACAGAGAAAAACTCCACCCTAGTCATTCCCAAAAACACTTGGCAAAGAATGCTAACAAATGTTTATTCGAGGTGCTATTATTTTACTGTCCGGGTTATTCTTATGCATGTCAGAAACAGTATTATAGAAATATAGGTGCTCCTTATCTTTCTATTTCATATAATAATCTAGGTTGTAAAATTACGAGCAGTGCCCTCTTTACCTAAGGCATTTGTTTGTCATTGTCTGTCAATTCCAGTTTTGTCATGGCTTTTAAGAAGCACTGTGTAAATATTAAATACAGTGAAGGAAAAAAATATTTGATCCCCTGCTGATTTTGTACGTTTGCCTACTGACAAAGACATCATCAGTGTATAATTTTAATGGTAGGTTTATTTGAACAGTGAAAGACGGAATAATAACAAAAAAATCCAGACCAACATATTTCAAATAAGTTATAAATTGATTTGCATATTAGTGAAATAAGTATTTGATCCCCTATCAATCAGCAAGACGTCTGGCTCCCAGGTGTCTCTTATACAGGTAACAAACATGGAGGTGGAAACATTATGCTTTGGGGGTGTTTTTCTGCTAAGAGGACAGGACAACTTCACCGCATCAAAGGGACAATGGATGGGGCCATGTACCGTCAAATCTTGGGTGAGAACCTCTTTCCTTCAGCCTCAGCATGACACGGCCAATGCAACAAAGGAGTGGCTCAAGAAGCACATTAAGGTCCTGGAGTAGCCTAGCCAGTTCCAGACCTTAATCCCATTGAAAATCTGTGGAGAGAGCTGAAGGTTCGAGTTGCCAAACGTAAGCTTCGAAACCTTAATGACTTGGAGAGGATCTGCAAAGAGGAGTGGGACGAAATCCCTCTTGAGATGTGTACAAACCTGGTGGCCAACTACAAGAAACGTCTGACCACTGTGATTGCCAACAAGGGTTTTGCAAAGGGGTCAAATACTTATTTCACAATGCAAATCAATTTATACCTTATTTGAAATGTGGTATTCTGTTTTTTGGTTGTTATTTTGACTCTCACTGTTCAAATAAACCTACTGTTAAAATTATAGACTGATCATGTCTTTGTCAGTGGGCAAATGTACAAAATCAGCAGGGGATCAAATAATTTCTTCCTTCGCTGTAAAATAATATTAATTGGTCTTTGTATGTGAAGGACTTATAAAAATGCACAGACAATAAAGAGTTTTAAAAAAAGAACCAACAAGCAGACAGTTTAGCAGACCTGGATTACAAATGCCCAATGGGCTGCAATGCTGGGCTGTATCCATTTTTGTCAGCTGCACACATTATGTAATCATATTAGTGATGTTTTTGTGTGCTTTAAAGGTGCTGACTACCGAATGAACATTTTACTACTAAATGTAGCATTAGACACATAACTCTTTAATATACTGCCTTGTAGTAAACATTAGAATGACTTAGACTTCATCACCCAGCCCAACACTGTGGCTATTTAAAGTATTAAGAGGTAAGACTTAGAGATTGCACAAGCAGAGCTTCTTTAGCATTGCCACAAACAACACGGTTCGGTCCAACTCAGTCCAATGTTTGACCAGGAACAAAATTAAATGAAATTAAAAGTTTTCTTCAATGCTAAACTATATTACTGTATAAACTTCATTCAATCCTTAATTAAAATATTAATTTTCAATGGGGATGTCTGCCTTAAACTATCTGTTTTTTATTATTACAACCTTTAAAAGATATAATAAAAAGGCAGACCTGCCAGGACTTTGGGATATTCATTAAGAATTTGAGTGGTTGGTCAAGTTAAGTTTAGAGTTGCATGTCCTCATGTGCAACTCACGCATTTACTAGTCAATTGCTAAAGTGAAAATGTTCAAAGCTCAAAGGACAGATGATTGAACATTTAAGAGCATCTATTTATATCAGCAGGGCAGTTAAACAGTTGTCCATGTTGAAAGGTTTTACCCAACTGTACAAATAGAATTTGTCAAGTGGAGACCTACAAAATCGATCTAACCTCTTATATACTATGTTGTAATTTAAGCTGATATGGTACAAAAGGTACTGTTATCACATCTCTCGAACCTCGGCTAATACAGCTGTAAGTCCTCCGGGGTAAACTAGACCACATCTGAAATATTTGAGCAATACCAAGTTAATTATGCACGCTCTCTCTTATTTTGTCACACTATATCAAAACATATATATTTTTTCTTGGTAGAAGCACAATTGCACATAACTAAAGAAAGAAATGACAGAGAGAGTGAAAACTTGAGTACACACTCCAATTGTGACACACTTGGAAAGACTGACTACAGATTATAGACCCAGTCTAAATAGACACATAATCAGTACAGCATTACATTCTTCAGTATCTTCAATCATAACCCGGCGGCCAAAATGGCACCGCTTCAGGTGGTGTCCTCTCCCTATCCTCAAATCAGGGAAGAGGACATAACTGGAAGCGCCGCCATACTGCTCTGAGTTCAAGTTAGGGCAAAATGACAATGCTTTCGATAAAATTATTGCTGTGGTGTGCATCTATATACACAATAGATATACTGTTCCCTAAAAATAAGAATTCAAGAAATAACTCCTGTCAGTCTATCGTCCTACTGTGCATTCTTGTACCGCATTTCCTCTTTACTCTTTACACATACTTTTGTCTTCAGTATATAATTGTTCCATCAGTCCCTTATGGGCCTTGCAGATTTTGCTCAAAGAAAGGTGCAGGAGAGGACTAGAACCTCCGGGGGGCAGGTGAAACCAAGTGGCCCCATCGGCCCATTGCCCCCCCAATATCTAACACTTACTGGCACACATATTTAAACCCTCTCAAACTTTCACACTCACGCTAACATATACACTAATGTTAAAACAGACATACATGTTCTAACACACACATATATGCACTCTTACACTAATATACCCCTTACACACTAATGCTAACACACACATACACACTCATGTTAACATACCTACATATTTACTCCCACCCTAATTCACTTAGCCTATCACACTCTTACTCTCTTACTGTGTGAGTATATGTGTGTGTGTTAGTGTGGGTATCTATGTGCATGTGTGTTAGTGTAAATGTCTTGGTGTGTGTGAGTGTGAATGTTGGTATGTTAATGTAAATATGTTAGTGTGTGGGTATGTTAGTGTGTGTGTCTGTGTGCATGTGAGTCGTGTTAGCGTCAGTGTCTGGGTATGTTAGTGTACATGTTAGTGTCTGGTGTGAGCACCATTCCTGACACCAGGATCTGGATCTGCCATTGGCATGAAATAAATGATCAAATTATAATTTTGCAACTTTTTGCAACACATATTACATTCATAACCCTTTAGAATAGATATAGAAGTATGGTGGGAGTTTCCATTTATATATACAATTTATACAGCATGCCACTAATGGCAAGTTCTTTATTCCTGTTTTCTATGTATCATGCCATGAGTGCTTGTATGATATCTCTGCTTTAACAAAGAGGAGTGAGATACTGACCCCAGTATCTTAACTACTGTGAGATCTGCAAATATTCATTCAGGAAAAATAGCAAATAAAACCTACAATTCCACACAACCACTCTAACTAGAGTTACGTTTTTTTTTCTTTCCTTGCAGGCATTTATGAATAACACAATTCCCTATAATTTAAAATAAATATACTGATAGAAACACAAATGCTTTATTGTTTTGTTTCCTATGTCATTAAAATGTTGAAATAGAAATAGAAGTTTAGTTTTTATTCTGATACCTAAAGACATCTGGCAAATCTACTAACTGTGGTGATGTCACTCAATTAGAGGAGAGATTCCTGTAATCTTGAAGATGCCTCTATGGGGCGGCTGGAAGCTGAGATTGGATTTCAGCGTCTGTTCAAGTGCCAGATGCATAGTCTCGTTTGATGGAAGGTGACCACAGGTTGTCTGGTAAGTAAAGATAAGCAAAGTTTGTCAGGAAAGAATGAATTTAAGGGGAACAGATCCAACCACTGATGCTATCTGGAATAATAAGAAAATAAATCCTTAGGTTTATTTCAGGCTTGAAAAATCATGCTCTCTATGCTTTAACACATGGGCTAATGATTTTTTAACTCAACTATGTGTTTGTTTGATTATATATAAATGTATACATATATATATATATATACTCACTAGTCACTTTATTAGCCAATCACATGGCAGCAACCTAATGTATGTAGGTATGTAGATGTGGTCAAGACAACTTGCTGAAGTTCATACCGAGCATCAGAATTGGGTAAAAAGGGGATTTAAGTGACTTTGGACGTGGCATGGTTGTTGGTGCCAGACGGGCCATTTTCAGAAACTGCTGATCTACTGGGATTTTCATGTACTACCATCTCTAGGGTTTACAGAGAATGGTCCAAAAAACAGAAAATATCCAGTGAGCGGCAGTTGTGTCGTCAAAAATGCCTTATTGACGTCAGAGGGGAATGGGGAGACTGGTTCAAGATGACAGAAAGGCATCAGTAACTCAAATAACCACTAATAACCACAGAATGCCATTTCTGAATGCACAGCACGTCAAACCTTGAAGCAGATGGGCTACAGCAGCAGGTGCCACAGGGTGCCACTCCTGTCTGCTAAGGACAGGAAACTGAGGCTACGATTCTCACAGGCTCACCAAAATTGGACAATGGAAGACTGCAAGAATGTTGCTGGTCTTAGGAGCATACCTGGGGAGGACGGAGTGACATATCTGGGGGTATAAGGCATATAGGGTAAATAAGGCATATGTGGGGAGGGCAGTGTGGCATGTCTGGGAGGTAGTGTGGCATTTCTGGGAGGCAGTGTGGCAAGCCTGGGCTCAAATGTGCATAACTGGGGGGGGGGGACAGGTTGGGAAATAAAAACAAGAAATGCATTTTTATCAAAGTTTTTTATTCTGCTGTTTGTTTTTTATATTACTTTATTAAATTATTTTAAATAAATGAAAAATGTAAATTTTTTTATCCGATTAATCGAAAACATAATCGGCCAACTAATCGATTATGAAAATAATCGTTAGTTGCAGGCTTGCAGCCCTACAATGATCTCAAGGCAGCTGGAACCATAGTCACCAAGAAAACAATTGGTAAGGTCCCCTTGCTCAAGTAAGCACATGTACAGGCTCATCTGAAGTTTACCAATGAACATGTGAATGATTCAGAGGATAACTTGGTAAAAGTGTTGTGGTCAGATGAGACTAAAATTGAGCTATTTGGCATCAACTCAACTCGCCATGTTTGGAGGAGGAGAAATGCTATCCCCAAGAACACCATCCCCACCGTCAAACATGGAGGTGGAAACATTATGGTAGTGTTTTTCTGTTAAGGGGACAAGAGCACTTCACCGCATCAAAGGGATGATGGATAGGGGCGTGCACCTTCAAATCTTGGATGAGAACCTCCTTCCCTCAGCCAGGGCATTGAAAATATGTTGTTCCAGTATTGCAATAACCCAAAACACACGGACAAAGCAACAAAGGAGTGGGGCTGAAGAAAAACATTAAGGTCCTG
Source organism: Spea bombifrons (assembly GCF_027358695.1). Lineage (NCBI taxonomy): Eukaryota > Metazoa > Chordata > Amphibia > Anura > Pelobatidae > Spea > Spea bombifrons. The sequence goes on along the minus strand of NC_071088.1, from coordinate 69,692,650 downwards.
GAGTGGCCTAGCCAATGTCCAGACCTTAATCCCATAGAATATCTGTGGAGGGAGATGAAGGTTTGAGTTGCCAAACGTCAGCCGAGTTGTCTACTCAAATTCAGCCTAATGTGGCGAAGTTGATTGGGCAGAACTATACTTTACAGATGAAGTCCCAAAACATACTGTGAAAGCAACCCAGGAGTTTGTTAAGGCAAAGAAGTAGAATATTCTGCAATAGCCAAGTCAATCTCCTGATCGCTGAAGGCAGAAAGACTCACAAACAAACAACAACTGAAGAGAGATGCAGTAAAGGCTTGCAAAGCATCACAAACAAGGAACACCAGCATTTGGTGATGTCAATGCATTCTAGACTTCAAGGATTCTCAAAAAAAGTGTTAAAAATAAACATTTGAGCCCCTGCAAGTGGACTGTGCATGAAAATGTTTGCAATTCCTTAACATTTCATACTACATTTTTGTTCAATTGCATCTCACTCCGTTCATTTCAAATCCATTATGGTTGTGTACAGAGCAAAAATTATGAAAATTGTGCCTACATATTTTCCGGCCCTAACTGTTGCATTCAGATTCATACTTTATATTGAGCTTTTTTTTTTTTGTTCCCAGTGTTTGTATGAATCTCCAATAACGAGAAGGGTCCCTGACAAATCAACCGAACTGCTGAAATTTCACTAAGATTCGTCCATTTGTTTGCCACATTTAGGTGCTGCCATTACAAGCCATTTAGGCACACAACCCGTTTTGGTGCCATTACAATGTGTTTTGGTGCTGTTTAACCCCTTAAATCCCCTATGGACGTACCGGGAAATCGAAAAAACGCCTCTCAAGAATCCCCTATGGACGCTGCACGAGAGATCAGGCGTTTGACAGCCTGGACTCCCCACTGCCTGGAACAGATGTAAAGCTGTTACATTTTAAACTGCCCGATCACGCGATTGGGCATTCCGTTCTGGGTTGCGTCACTGCTGACGTAACCTGGAAGTTCATCGGAGGACAGGATATCCACTGCAGGCGATATCCTGTCCTCCGATGAGGCACAGACGCTGCGATCTGTATAAATGACTGATAGGGAGAAGCAGCCACAGTATCAAGGGGGTGGTTTCATTGATGGTTATGGTTGTAATTGTTAGGTCAAACCAGCTGTGTTTTTTTTACTACTTGTTTTATGCTGGCCAATCAATATTTACAAGGGGACAAGCAGTAGATATATAATTTGTAGTAGCATTTACAGCCTGATCAGAGTTGGAGCTTGAGACAGTCAGTAAGTTAGTTGGCAGAGATTGATGCTTAATCAGTGCTCATCTACCATACTGCAAGCTAATAGTTGAGTGCACAAAAGGTACTAGGGTGGGGAGGATTGGATAAGCTGTAGTGTATTAGTACATTATTGATATATTAGGCATTTGACTGTGCTTGCAAACTCCTCCAAGCCATTTATGTTGAGACCCCTTAATCTTTCCTGATTTCCTGCAAACCATTCACTATTTTAGTTGCCTTTTTGTGATGTCACTGATGTTTCATATTTGCTGAGGTTAGCTGTAGTTTTCATGGAATGACAGTAATATCCTTAAAATTTCTCACCATGGGCTAGTGTGAAGCAGGACTAAAGCAGAAAAAAGTGCACTGTGTCAGCCCCATCTTGCTTTGTTGCTTCTATTTGTGTAACTAGATGCATGGGACATTACTAGTGCAGCCACATAGTCTGTGCTATAGTTATGCTCTTCAGCTCTTATGTCCAGGGGAATGCTGGCACCTTTCCCCCTCTTCCCCATAAATAACATATGTACTAGCTCACACACAATCATACACTCACGTTAACATACTAACTCTAACACACACTTACAAATACATACCGACTCAACCACACATGCTAACACTTACACATACACACTAACACACACTCACTCTAGCACACACACTCATTCTGACACATACAGCTGTGCACACGCTATGTCTTCAGCTGTTACCACTGCGTTTCTGTTCTCCAAAAGAGGGCTGATCCAAGTCGGGCTTCCCATGTTTGAAGAATTTGCATTACATAACTGCACCTCTGCCCCCCACCAGTATTATGTTGAATATTATGTTTTTTAAACAACAACCCCACCACTACCCCCATGATATATACATTTTAATATAAAAAATAGGAGGCTCAGCTTTCATCCACATTAGATCAAGTCAATTTGTTTGAGACCTCACCAGAAGTCTTTAAATGGTATAATTGAGTGTGAAGTGGTTTATTTTTAATGAGCTTTGTCTCATTTAAATAAAACATGTTTAACATGTTGTAAAACAGAACTTGTTGGTCTTTAGCCATTTAATTTTTTTCAATATTTAGGATCACTTAGCACAAAGTCTACACCCTTTATGTATCTTGACATTTTTTAACTATATTTTGAGGTTACAGTGCAAATCTGTACAATATAGGTAGGTGTAAACATTGGCAGTTATTTGTGATTTTTAGGAATATGTTTTGGGCAGGTGCTTCGTTGTATAGAAAAAATAAGCTTAACGCTTAGTGCACAAGGTTTTCAATAATACATAAAGTATGTGTCAATCACAGATTCACTGCAGGCAATTCTGGCAGACAAACATTTCATTTGCCCAGGACATTTGTGTTGGATTGTGTGCCTACAGACAGGGGAGGGTGGGAGAAAAGGTATGGCCACGTGCACACCTTACCCAGCCATCCAGAATCGATCAACTGCAAGTCGCTAGGTTGTCACATGAGAACTACAAAGGAGGTTTGTGTTGTAACAGTACAGAACTACATTGATTTTACAGGTCTCTGGGCCAGTTCACTAGCCTGAAAAATTGGGACAGAGGGGCGGATACATGGGCCAGAAATTGCCAAACATTGGCACTGTCTCGTGAACACTAGAGCAATTGGGTGATCTGTATCTATACTGTATATGAATAGGGAAATCATATCATTGTACAATTGTATATATAATATGTACAATAAGAATCATATTGTCTTAAATTATCATCTCCAGTGCGAAACAAAATGAGTCGAATGAATGGACTGTGCTAAGGTGGGTGCAGCAGCAGGTGCATGGCACAGACATTCCAGTAACCAATGCTCTCTGCGGCATCAGGTTTCTTTCTCAAGGGATTGTATTGTGTTAGTGTGTATCAGTATATGTTAGTTTGTCATATTTTTTGTTTGCAGTACCTAATTGAAAAAACGCCTTATTAGGATCGAAACATAGAGCCATGGTATAGAGCCATTTAGTACCGTGATATTTACAACGTAAAGAGGATTTCTGGTGCAAAGTTTTTTTTAAAGCGTTCTTATCATCATAGCGACAAATGGAATGTTCCTACAAAAGGGAGCATTTCATTCATTGCCACAGTGATATTTCACCAGAATGTCTCTTTATAAATAACCTATTTGTTTTTATTTCTCAAGTGTATGTATTTTAGTCCTCTAAAAAGTAAAAAAAAGGTGAAAATGAAATGTGCAGATTTGTAAAGTTTAAAATGATTAAAATTAGAGGATGTCACTGAGAATTGAGAATTTCTATGACTGACAATGGGCAATTGATTATAGAAGTACTGTACAGTGTAATAATTGATTACCAACTCAGAATTCAATATGCTCACACGATGTTCTGAGCTAGAGAAACATCTGATATTGCTTGTTTTTTTTTGTTTACCATTTTATTATATCCTCAGAAAAGAAATCTAGGCTACATTATCAAATTATTTTGAATTTTTTTAAAAAATATAAAAAATACAGTTTTTAAACAAAACATTACCTCTCTTGGGACAAGTGTTGAGGCTGGCCATATAATTATATATCATATCCAGCTCAGTGCTAACTGGTAGCGTACTACTGGAGAATGGGGGCATGAGGGGAGAAATATGTTGAATTGGATGAATTCATAAAAATAATTTTTGATTACTGTTTTGTATGAATATGAAATGGGCATGCTGAGTCCTGGGGAATTAATAGGGGTATGGAGATGATAAAAAGTTATGTAAGGGGGCAAGAAAATGGAGGGGGTGACTGTGGTGCAATATGGAATGATAAAATTAGAGGAGTGAAATGTTGGTGAGGAGGAATATGATGTATGGGGTATGAATACGGTGGTAGTGGTAGGGGATTGTTTTGAATTAGGATATTGGGCATATGATGATGGTCAGCAGCAGATCTACACCAAAAAATACTTACATACAGCAACTCTAACACCATACACATACATGCATATACACATACCCACTGTAACATCTTACAAATACATGCATACACACAATCTTACAACATACACATACATACACACACAGTCATTCTAACACCATAGACTTACATATACATACATACCACGCAAACATCACATATATATATAAATACACATTCACACTCTCTGATATTCCATGCACCTCACACACCGATCGGGCGGCTATGCGCCCCCCCCCCCCCCCGCAGCTGCACGTGAGGTGAGTACCGATCTCGCCTCACCCTTCCTCTGCCCCAGCAAAGCGGGAGAGAGGAAGGGATAGGCGGGACAGACACCCAAAATCAGGACTGTCCCGCCTAGTTACCCATGTTTACTCGTTGGAGGCTAAAGTTGTTCCTTGCGTACACCAGTAATTCCTGGAAATGCCTCTGTTAGATGCTGATTGATTTCAAAACTACAGATTTTATTGTCATTCTTATACAAATTAAGTTGTTTTATTGGTTTTATTATGTTTCTCTTGAAAAGTATGAAAACTGTAAACATACTAGGGTCTGTAGCAAACCCTTTGGTTGCTCAGTAGACTAAATGTATACACTAGTCAATTTTTGCCCTTTAATTCATATGATAGCTGTCACGTTTAACTCTTACAGGGCTCACAGTGTACAAAAGACTCTCATTTACAAGCGTGGAAGCTTCCTCTGGAGAGAAAAAAATGTTGCAGATTGGCCTTTAACAATTCAACAGCTTCTCTAGCTGTAAAATCAAAGTAAAACTTAAATTGAGCGGTCCAACTCTGCATTATATTGTGTACGGTCAACTACGTGTGCTGCATGTACAATGTAAATTGGATACATTTGATAGATTAAAGAGCTTTTACAGGAAGGGCATCTTCTCTGATTCTCTGCCTTTTTTCTCTGCCTTTTTTCAATATGTGCTATACTTCCCTCTGTTTTTGGCAATTTTGTGGGGAAGGTTAGAAGTTTGGTTTCATTGGAATGATGGGGCCATGGGAACAATAGGCGCAGGGCTCCTCAGCAAATGCTCCTTATGTTTCAGTGTTAATCCGGCCCTGCCTATATCACCAAGCACAATCTGTTGTGCAGTGCAGACAAATATATAAAATAGCAGAGAATGAGTAGGAAGTGGACATCCCTTACCACCAAGAAAAACGGCAATTGCCTCTTTTGTCCCATTGTTAATCTGCACCTGGAAACTGTATTTCTTTGACAGCATTTTGCACATAAACATTCCTGATCCCAAAAATAGTAACTCCATCCTTTAATGCTTTCTTTTCATTGGAGAAAATTAGAAAGGCAAACTTTGAATATTAAGTTTCTTAATACTAAACACTAAATTAACTATCTTCAAATACAGCACATCTAATCTTTTTAAATATTTTTTTCAATGGTAAAAAGCTACTTTTTCAAAACATACTGAAAATATCAAGTAATGATTGAATTTAGGATTTTAGGTGCTTTAGACACCATTTTGACTCCCTAGAAACTGGCATACAGCCAAGAAGACTCCAAGGACACAATGCAGAATGCTCAATGAGGTAAAAAAAACAAACCCAAGGGGAATGACTTAAATTAATAATTGGGTTAACATCTCATGAGTCTACCATATGCAAAATATTGAACTTGCATAGAGTCCATGGCAGACTGCAGGAAGGAAGCCGCTGCTCTCCAATTCTAAACATCAAAGTAAATCTACTACAGAATGGTTTCAACAAAAGAAAATCAGCCTTTTGGAGTGGCTCAGTCAGAGCCCAGAGCTTAACCTATTAGAGATGCTATGAAATGACATCAAGAGAACCGTTCACACCAGAGTTTAAGCAGTTCTGTATGGAGGAATGGTCAAAAATTCCTCCTAAATGTTGTGCAGGTCTGATCTGCAGCTAACGGAAGCCTTTGTTTGAGGTCACTGATATCAAATAAGGTTTGACTAGTTATTAAATCCAAGGGTTCATTTAATTTTTCCACCAGCACTGTAAGTTTTTGATGGGTTGTTTTTAACAAAGACATGACATTATCATTTTTTCTCTATTATTAGTTTAAGCACACTGTGTTTGTCTTTACTTGTGAATTAGATCACATTTTATAAACTATTACTAGGGCTGCAACTAACGATTATTTTAATAATCGATTAATCGGCCGATTATTTTTTCGATTAATCGATTAATCGGATAAAAAAAAACAATATTTAATAATTTAATGAAATGCCCTGCACCCACCCACACTCTGCCCCATCAGTTTCCCACCCGGCTCTCTCTCTCTCTCTCTCTCTCTCTCTCTCTCTCTCTCTCTCTCTCTCTCTCTCTCTCTCTCTCTCTCTCTCTCTCTCTCTCTCTCTCTCTCTCTCTCTCTCTCTCTCTCTCTCTCTCTCTCTCTCTCTCTCTCTCTCTCTCTCTCTCTCTCTCTCTCTCTCCGTACCTCCGCTACCGCATCGTTCCACTTACAACGTTCAACCGCAAAACTTTATTCAAATCGTCATCGTTCACGCGCGTCACATCCATCATTACGTAACTTCAAGCAGACGGACACTACAGAGCTCTGCAGCAGAAACGGGGGAACGCTGGCGGAGGTAAGTGAAAGGAGCCGAGCGCTCCAACGACGAATCCATCACTCGATTAATCGATAACGGAAATCGTCGACAACGATTCCCGTTATCGATTATTATCGATTTTATCGATTCGTTGTTTCAGGTCTAACTATTACTGAAGAAAATCAGGTAATTCCAAAAGCTTCACTTACTTTTTCTTGCCACTGTAACTTTCTCTCCTAACAAGCTAAGACATAAAATGTCTCCTGGATTTGCTGTAAAACCCATGATAAGGTTAGCAGAACTGAAAAAGAGAGTAAACATTTAATTGCACAATATGAAATGACTGGGAAAATGAAAAATATACTTCTTGGAGCCTCTTCCCCACCCTTTTGAGAACAGATAGTAATCAAGGCCACAACATATCAACTTTATACACTTTCCCTTGCGATAGACCACTACATGGTTTCTGTGCTGTCACGTCATGGCAGTGGTACAAATACCATGGCACAATGGTGTTCAGTACACACTCCATCTCAAAGGAGCCTTCGGCCTCTCTCTGCTTCCCTGTTAGCATTTTGTTCTTGTGTTTCCAATCAGAACATGGGTCCTCCATTGCTTTCTAGCAGTATTACATTTTAGCATAAGACAATATGTGTCATTTTAGTCCTATAATCCATAAAATGACCGGCCATCTTATGCTTCCTCTTCTTTCCACAGAAGATTTCGAGAATTAGTCTGGCCTGTCAGTACCATACACATACCTGCCGAAATTCACATTTAACGCTTCAATACACAGACAATTTGGGAAACAGCAAACTTCAGAGCTAAAAGATCGGGATTGATTTCCCATCTCTCGTCTCTTCCAGTTAAATCCCCAAGCTTCAAAGCGGGCAGTGGAAATAATTAGAGGTTATGTGGCAGCCTTCAGACTGAATTCCAGGACAATGGTGAGTGACATTAGCTCATCTTTAACACTTGGCTGTTATCTGACTCCTTTATTAACTTAACATAGCTTTTCATTTTGCTAATTAGCGTCAGCGATGATTGACTGCCACAATGAACGCTGAAATCATTATTCAAACAGGATTAACTAGAAAGATGTTTCATTTTACACCTAATAAAGAAGCAAAATTTTTTTAACCTAAATTAGCAATTCTTTTGCCAGGAAAAAAGACAGTTGGAAGGTGATGTATTGAAGACATTTTGAAGATATGGTTTTATAAAAGGTGGAATAATGATGAATACAGATGTTGGTGAGAGGGCAAGAACATGCTGCCTGTTTCATTTTATAATGCCAGATTTAATGAGGAGAAAGGTTGCCTTGTGATTAATCTCATGGGAATCGAACACTTGCAGTTAACCCAACCAGCCACACAACGTCACTGTGAATCCATTACAACCAAACCTCAGACACTGTCAGCGTGTATAATGTGTGATATTTCTGGTCACCAAGCCTCCAGTGTTTTGGCCTTTATTTGGATGAATTAAAACACCATTACCTACCCTATCAGATTTGATGTTTGGTTAACTCATTTGACGGGCTTAGCTTTTGCTAATACTTTAATTTGCAGGAGTACACCTCCTTAATTTGCAGGAGTGGGTTTGCTTTTATCAGATATTTCCAAAGTAGGTGCCATTTATATGTACGGTTCCAAGCTCCCCTCCAACTATGTGGATGGTTGCATATTTACTGAAATCAATTTCTTAGCATAACTCTTGTCTTCACATGACGTTTAACATGGATGTGGTGGTGCTACTTTCTGAAATCAGTGATGACACCAAGTGACTAAGGGGAAGGGGCATTTTATTTCTCTGTTCTGATGTATTATGTCATGTATTAAACATCTGAACATTTGTTTTACAGTGGTCTTGATTCAACTGCTTGATTCCTAGGAACTACATTTTTCCCTGCATCATTTATAATAGTTGTATACAAAATACACAAACAGTGGGGCATTGTGTTGTATGAAGTAGGGGCAGGTCTCTATGGTGACATTTGTGTCCATCATACAGTTTATGGATGTTATTAGTGTAAATGGGATGTTTACTTAACTGTCCATCACAAAGCCTGTTGCTGCCTACCTCTGTTCAAGGTTTAGTATACTTTAATGCAGCCATACACTATCTTACCCTGTTATCTTTGCAGCCAGCCCATGGGGTTAAAGAAGTCTCTCAGCATAAGACCTCACAGTCTAGCTGGTTTTGACAAGGGCTCTTCATGTCTTACCAAATACTAAGGATATTTAAGGTTAATACCTACATATCACGTAGAGGTCAGTCTGCTTGGCAAAGATACACCAACAAGGCAGATAACCCTCCCCGTTGTGTTATTGTGGTCATAACAGTACATTCTTTTTTAATTAGTTTTATAATAATTTTCCACTGACCTGATCATGCCAGTGCTGCTATTATCTCGGGTTAAGCCAATGAAAAATGCATATTAAAGTACTTTTTAAGTACCATTTGCAAGGGATAAAAATGCAAATATAACCGGGAAACTTAAAGTTCATTTGTTGGCTGGAGTGTTGCTTCTCAAAATAGTTCTGTGTGGAAAATTGATAGATGAGGAACGAAATACATTTAATGCGACTTTGTAGATGTGAAAACATGTTAAGCATGTTACTAAATTTTTTCAAATCGAACAGAATCATTGTCCATAGCAGTGATTCCATAAGCGCGTGAATACAAGCAACTTAGTTGCCCACATATTCTGTCCTTTCAGGGCCTCACATTACAGCTGTCCCAAATTTGCTGGTGCAGTCCTTATAACTGGACACTACTTCCCCATTGTCAGCAGCATAATAAATGGGTAAATGAGGAGGATGAGAAATTGTGTGGTAATACTGCATAATGTGACACCACACATATGCATCATGGGTCATGTCCTGTGAAATCTTGTGATCTCTAAAGACATGGATTATTGGTAGGTATTGATTGTCGGTCATGTCAGTTCATAAACATTTTTTGTTTTTGCACGTCTACAAAGTAAAAGACTCCATAACATATTACTTTTACAGGGTACAGGGTTAAATAATGATCCTAAAAAAGTATAATCCTCTGAGAAAAAGTGATATTTTCGACTGTATTACAAATCTCTTCCTCTGCTTGTGTTTCAGCACATGAACCAAAATTTCTAATTTTGAAAAACTTTTTTTATGATCTGAGGCCTCACATGTGCGCTGCATAATTTCTAGGGTAGACAGCAATGCCAGTAGAACTGAATTAAATGTAATTAGGTTGCCTGGCCTGCACCCAATATTGCTCTGCTAGTGAATACGGCAAGACTAGTGAATTGAAAACAAGAACATTTAATCTGCTTTCCTAATGGAAACTGTGGAATGCTTGGATTGAGCTCTGATGGCCCATTGTATTAAAATCCTAATAATAGTATTATTTATGATGTCTTACATGCGAAGAGGACATAAAGGCTAATTAAATATACTTAAAAGAGGTTTTAGCAGAATTAGCATGGAACAAATAATTATCTTGTGCTATTTGAGCACTTAAACCAGTGCAAACACTTAGAGGATAATTTTGCTAATAAGAAACTATCAACTTTTAGATAGACTTTAAATCTCTGGAGAAAAAGGAGGATATAAATGTTATTAAATATATAAATATATATATATATTAAAATTGTGCATTTATCATGCATGAAACCCAACTTAACATAGAGTAAAAAAAAAGAAGAGAGTCAAAAATCACATGTGCATACCTGGGAACTCATTATTTAACACTGATGTCAGCGGGACCTCCCACTGATGTCACGGGACCGCCCTTGATGTCAGTGGGCAGTCCTGGCCACATCCCGCAAGGGAAGGCTCCGGATAGCCGGAGCCCAGAAGTTTCCAGGTATGCCCATGTGTTATACATAACCTGGCAGAATTCAGCTGTGCTTGGAGCTAATGAAAAATTTGATTTAGTTAAGGGAAACTTTTACAAATATTTATTTTTTAATGGAAATCTTTATTCAAAATGGGTTGGATCTTCATAATGTATAGTGAAGTGAATAAACCCCAAGGTGTTGTACACATTTCCACTATTATGAAACTGCTCCTCTCACCCTTACCTGCTCTCCCCAGCTGTCATCCGTCACTGCAGGTCGTCCAAAAGCAGAGTAGGCCGATATACTAGTGCATCCTAATCCTGAACTGCCTTTCGTTGTAGAAGTTGATGCCTCTACGGTAGCGGTGGGTGCTATGTTCTCTCAAAGACAAGGGGCTAGAGAACTACTTCACCCTGTAGCATTTTACTCCCGTAAGCTGTCGCCATCTGAAAGAAACTATGAAGTGGGAGATCGCAAATTGTTATCAATAAAATGTGCATTAGAAGAGTGGAGACATCATCTTGAGGGAGCACAACATCCATTCGTCATATTCACCGATCATCGTAATCTTGAGTATCTTCAACGAGCCAAAAGGTTACGTCCCAGGTCTCTCTTTTTTGCCCGATTTAACTTTCATATCACATATAGACCGGCAAGTAAAAACGGCAAGGCTGATGCCTTGTCTCACCAGTATTCCAATGAACTCCAACTGATGATTCCAACTGTATACAACCAATAATCCCAACAAGACATTTTGATCACCAAAAAAGATTTTATTAGTTCCCTTCAGGACTATTTCCAAAAGAGAGTTCATCATCCTATGGTACAACCAGTAGTAAAAAGGAGGAATTTTTTATCACCAAAATTGCCTTCTGATACCCCCACCTTTTGTGAAAGACGCTCTTCATATCTGCCATGATGCTCCATTAGCAGGTCATCCGGGGATATCAGGGACACTCAGTTTACTATGGTGACACGTCTCCTCCACTGATGTCATTTTGGCACCAAATTCAAATGAATAAAAGCCCTGCTCTCCCAGAAACCTTTGCTCAGGTATCAGTTGAACTTTATTCCTATACCCAAGCGCTTCTCTATTTGACCCTTTGTGTACCAGACCTTGTTTTGTCACTTTGACCAGTGTTAGTTGCAGCCTGCCTTGACCCCTTTGCTTCCTGACCCGACCTTACTCCTGGATTATCCTTTTTGTACCTTGCCTGGACTTTTTGTGTGGTTTGACTCTTGCTAATAGGGACCTATATGCTCGCCAGCTCAAGTTGAGATCTGTCATCTGCTCAGGTAGAGGCATAACACCTGGTAACCAATCTAGTAAGAAGCTTGTTCAGCACAGGGGAGGAGTAGATACCTGCAGCAATATAAAAACACTTTACTCCAGTGTTCCAGAACTTTGGTTCCTGTATGTCCGTGGACTTCAGCTTCCTGTTCTCCTCTGCTCGCTCTGCTACAGGCCCTCTATTGGATTGTCCATTACTAGACCTTTGTTTGACTGTTACCTGACCCTTGTCTGGACTACCATTTACTCTGATCGCCGCCTGAATAGAGAGTGGGGGAGTCAGTAGTAGATCCGTGGAAAACATAAAGCCTTGGTGGCTCTGCTAATATGATACCTGGAGCCTTTGTGAAAATCAATAGAATGCTATTCTTTTATGAACACCATTTACCTCTATATATTTTAAAGCTCCATGTAATCAGAGGATCTCTTCTACCATCCAAAGATCCATACTCCCTGCAAATGGGGGACAGGGCCAAAAAATCGGGACTGTCTCACGAAAACAGTGAGCCTAGGGAAATATGTTAAAATCAGGCAGACATACAGTATCTGATAGAAAACTGTACCTAAGAAAGATGAATCTAGACAGTTAGTTTGTTACCCTCTAGGACAGTGATGGCGAACCTATGACACGCGTGTCAGTGCTGACACGCGTAGCCATTTGGGGTGACACGCGCAGGATTTCCTGCGATTCATCCTCGGCTCCTGCACGGCCTCCGAGGATGAAAGAATCTGTGCTGGAGGACCCGTTCCTCCAGCACAGATTCTTTCATCCTCCGCGGCCGTGCAGGAGCCGAGGAAGAATCGCAGGAAATCCTGCGCGTGTCACCCCCCCAAAAAAGGGGATGGGGTGGGACGTGCAGTAGCGTACCTAGCGGGGGGCGGGGCGGTGGAGGAGCAGGCTCGCAAGGGAGCGGTATCGGAGGTCTTTAACAGACCACCGGCTCCCTTGAGTGATTTTAAGCCGGTTCAAGGATCTCCCTTGAACCCGGCTTAAAATCACTCAAGGGAGCCGGAGGTCTGTTAAAGACCTCCGATACCGCTCCCTTGCGATCCACGCGGCAACAGCTGTTGTGCGCCGGGGTTTGTTGTCAAATCCCGCCGCACAACACTGAAGCCGCGCCCACCGCTGTCCGTGCCCTCTGACCGGAAGAAGACAAGAACTGAAGAAGAGGAGCGAAGAGAAGGAAGAGGAGCTGTAAGGAGAAAAGAGGAAAGGTAGGAAAGCATACAGTGAGAGTGGATTGGTGTATATGTGTGGAGTGGATTGGTGTATGTGTGTGGATTGGTGTATGTGTGTGGATTGGTGTATGTGTGTGGATTGGTGTGTGTGTGTGGATTGGTATATGTGTGGATTGGTATGTGTGTGGATTGGTATGTGTGTGGATTGGTGTATGTGTGTGGATTGGTATGTGTGTGGATTGGTGTATGTGTGTGGATTGGTATGTGTGTGGATTGGTATGTGTGTGGCTTGGTGTATGTGTGTGGATTGGTATGTGTGTGGATGTGTATGTGTGTGGATTGGTGTGTGTGTGGATTGGTGTGTGTGTGGATTGGTATGTGTGTGGATGTGTATGTTTGTGGATGTGTATGTGTGTGGATTGGTATGTGTGTGGATTGGTGTATGTGTGTGGATTGGTATGTGTGTGGATTGGTATGTGTGTGGATTGGTATGTGTGTGGATTGGTATGTGTGTGGATTGGTATGTGTGTGGATGTGTATGTGTGTGGATTGGTATGTGTGTGGATTGGTGTGTGTGTGGCTTGGTGTATGTGTGTGGATTGGTATGTGTGTGGATTGGTATGTGTGTGGATTGGTGTATGTGTGTGGCTTGGTATGTGTGTGTGGATTGGTATGTGTGTGTGGATTGGTGTATGTGTGTGGATTGGTGTGTGTGTGGATTGGTGTATTTGTGTGGATTGGTATGTGTGTGTGGATTGGTGTATTTGTGTGGATTGGTATGTGTGTGTGGATTGGTATGTGTGTGTGGATTGGTATGTGTGTGGATTGTTGTATGTGTATGGATTGATATGTGTGTGGATTGGTAAATGTGGATTGGTAAGTGTGTGAGAGTGATGGGTGTTATGCTGTACCATTTCCAATGTATTTTTCATTATATAATTATGCTCTAAAGTACATCATAACTCCCATAACTTTATACTGTTCCATACAGTGGCAGAGCTGGGAGACAGAGGCCTTGCACCCCCACCGCAGGACTCCTGAAAGGTAAGTAGTTACTAAGCAGGTATGTTAAATAATTTGTTTTTGGTTTATTAAATACAATTATATATTGCAATTATACATTTTTGTAGTTTAAACTATAAATTGCGCAAAATTATGTTTTTTTGTCGAAGTGACACACCACGCGAGTTATGCTCGATTTTTTGCCGATTTTTGACACACCACGCCAAAAAGGTTGCCCATCACTGCTCTAGGATGATAGCTTATCGGGCATAATACTGTATACACCACTGATCCATTCTGTATGCTGCTCAGGAGAGCAATCTCCTGTTAATTGCAAATCTTAGCGATATTATAACAGACAGTAATGAGATGTTTAGATTAAAAGATTTACTTGAAGATAATAAAGAGTAACATGCATGAATGTTTTTTTTTCCTTTGCAAAGTCTGTTCTGTATTCTGAGCCATTTCTATTGATGTGTAATAATACACTACAGCGGAATGATTAAATACTTGAGGCAGCGAGGACATGGTAACAGCATGCTTTCCTATTATGTAATTGAGTTGTTATAAAACCCATTTGTTTCAATATATTGCAGCATGTTTAAGTTAACATTAGGGCAAAATGGCGGCCTCTCACTCGAGAGTGTTGGACATTTCTGCTGAAATGGCGGAGCTTCCAGTGATGTTTTCTCACCCGATCCTCCAATCAGGTGGGAGAATGTCTCCAAAAGCGCAGCCATTTTGCCCTAAGGTGAACCTCCACTAAAATTGCGGCACTTTGTGATATTGAATGTATTCTACTAACGCTGATGCACTATGGAATCTGGCTTGAAGCAGCCAGTCATCACCTTCTGCACATGCGCAACGGAAGGCGCTTGCTAGTCCTTTCCAGAACACCTGCTGAGCCAAGCACTGGAGCTGACTGTTAGTAAGTACACCACGTAGTCACAGGCAAAGGGAGACGTGTTCACATCTCCTGCATACTTATGGGTCAAGGAAAGTGGCAAATGCATTTGAGGGGGATTTTGCAGAATCCCTCTGTCACGTTCTGCCCAGGCTGCGGAGCTGCATATCTGTCTTGCTTTAGTTTCTCTGCTTTGCTTCGATCCATTCCTGGATTTCCTTTTGCTTTGTTCTGATCTTCCATTCCTTGCTTCTGCTTCAGCTCGTTGCTTCAGCTCTGTTTCCTTGATAAGGTGTGCCCCACCTGTGTGTTCTGTTTGTCTCAGTCTTCAGTCTAAGGTATGTCTCAGTGCTGTGTGTTTGGTTTACAGGTTTGGTTTGTTTTGTATCTCTGTCAGCAGGGATTAGCGTTAGGACCCACCGTCATTGGAGTACTTTGGCGTAGTGGTGGCTAAGCATACTATGGCCATATCATGTGACGGAATCTCCAATTGTTATCAATCAGTCTTAGGCTAGTTCCTGTATTCATGTTTGTCTGTCTCTTATGTAACTTTGCCCTTCTTCCTTGTATCATCTGAGGATTCCGGTTCCTCTCTCCTCTCCCCATGTCCCAGTTAAGATTTCCTATCCTTGCTTAAAGGAGAAGCGTCCGAGGGTTCCGGCTCCTCACTCCTTCCCCTGTGTTCCTTGCCTTCTTCCCTGTCCTTTGTTGTGCCCTGTATCATGTATATCTTGTCTAGTAATGTTCATTCCTTGTCTGGTTCACTGTAGTGCCCTGTAATATGTATATCTTTTGTGGTTATGTTTCATGCCTGGTCTCCCTGTCCCTTGCTTGTTATGTTTCTGCTATACCCTTTGCTTAGCTTTCATACTCCCTGCCTGCAGCATCCTGCACGTATTCAAGTATATGTTTCATGCCTGCTCCAGGGTGCCTACAGTATTTCGCTTTGTTCTGGACTTCATCCGCTGCCATATCAGGGCGCTGGTGTTTGGCTGCACAACCCTAGGTGCTCATCTCCTGGGTGAGTGTGGTCACCCTGCTACCAGGCCCTGTCCAACTCCACTACTGCATTGTGACTCCTGCACACAATCTTTGGGCGCGCTGGGTCCTTTCAGTCATCTGTTTGGACCCAGTCTGTGACACCCTCTATGAGTTTGCAAGGGGGATCACACAAAAACATAAAAAGGACATTGATGCGGTATGCATTAAAGTACATGGCTGAAGTGTCTCTTTAATTTTAACACATTTGGGCAGACAATATATTCCTGTGGTCATGTAAAAATTGTTCACTTTATTTTGAGTTACTCCTAAATGTATATTATTTGCATCTGATTCCATCCAGGTATACAAGAGACTGACAAGTAATTGAAAGTCAATCACTTGGAAAATGGGCAGCTGAAGGTTGGCTTGGGCTCTGTGCAGCTCCACCTATTCCCGGTGATAACGGTAGTCTTAGACCAGAAACTTTTTTTTTTTTTTACTGTAAAATATTTTGTCTTAACATTCAAGTAATTTATACTTTAACTAAAATGCGTTTAAACTTTAACGTAATCAATCATTATACAAAGTGCACCTAGTTTCTACAAATACAATTGTATCAATCAATATGTTAAATGAACTGTAAAAATTATTCTGAATGTCTAAGAAAAGATGGACTAAAAAAACCAAAACCATACAAAGATTCTGTTAGGGTTATGAGCATATGAGAGAAACCTCTAAACCATCTAATCATGAGGAACCGCATCCCTTGATCAATTTCCTTACTTCACTGGGCAAAGGAACAACACTTGGTCATACCTATTTCACTTCTTAATCTCAGCCTATTTAAGTCTGTCCAGAGCTAGCTCTCACCCACATATGGCTATCCCCGCCGCCACATATGCCTAGCCCTACTTCCATGACGGCTTGCAATGCTCCCTTTGAAAGCCATACCCTCACGAGAGAGAGCCTTGGTAGTCTGCCCTGATATGTTCCCAGGTATGTTGTAGATGGTGATAATTATTAATCTTAAAGGCATTATTGAGGAATGCATAAATCAAAAATTTATTGAAAAAAGATATGCCTGAGAAAGAAATATTTGCTTCTGTCAGCTTGATACGTGCACCATTTAGCTATAGCTTGGATATCTGCAATTTTTATCTGCAATTGTTTTGAAGTTCAGCCGAATGGACCTACATAAATAGTCTATTCTTCATGACTTCAACTCCTTTCCCATCATGCACCCTTCCAAAGCTGCTAAAAAACAGACTTCCACCAAAAGGTACAAACAACAGCACTGTGATGTGGCATTAAAAGGCTTCCTTTTGAGATATACAGTGGAATTTCAACATTGCTTATGTTAGCTGCAGGGTATATCTAAAAATGTATATCCCATAGGAACTCAACAACATTTGGCTCTGACCTCCTTTAAACAGATGTGGGTAATGTTCACTTCGCTTTAAAGGGAAGGTGTAAAGTTCCATGTAGCTGTTCCCACAAAGAATGCATATTAAAGTCATAAGCAATTACTTTAATAAAGATTCTTTAACTTGTGCAAAACAAAGAAAATTCGGAAAATACCTTACCTTTCTTAAATGCACCATCCTCTCCGATATCTGAGTTTTGTGCTGTTGTAGGTGCTTGATGGTGCCAGTGACTGGCAGGAAAGCGTTCCTATTGATAACTTGATATCAATATATGCATTCAAGTGCATACAAAGGCTGTAGTATCCCTTTAATCGTTAACTCTGGATTAATTTAACTAACAGAAGAGAAGAAATAAACTTACATATAGGGTTGCAAACATACTTTAACTAGCTGGTGTAGTAACTTGGTTTGATAAAAATCTGGGCTGTTCAAATCTAGGCTCTTAAACATCTGCAACACACAAAACAATTGTTAAAGTACAGTATTTAGGATGATGGCTTGTAGAACCGTAAAGAGTTGTGATGTACAGAACTGCACCTGCATACCTTTGAAAGAGTTAAGAAGCTGTTGTTTGGAATAATAACTAACGAACAATTGTTGTTCAATTCGTCACAAGATAATAAGCGCTTATTGTTAGAGGTACTGCATATAGCAATAAAAATGACCTCAACTTCACTACATGAAACATTGTGTCTCGGAGATGGAGATAATTAGAGCTATTAGCTGCAAAATGCTTGTCAGGATTTTTCTATAGCCATTCTCACACAAAGGCTCTTTCTACTTCTGTTTGTTATGACAAATGATTTGCTTCTGCTATCACAATCTGAATCCGGATGACACTTTCCTACCCAATATTATATGGATTTTTGCACACCTATGTCAGTGCTAGAAAATACAAGCAGTCCCTACATTCAGAATACTGCTTTTTTTTTCATATAAATGTATTTTATAGATCTTCTAGATAATGCCATCATTTATTTTAGAGACATTTTATCTACTGTAATTAGTTATGCAGTACATAAATGGGGTCATGTTCTAACAGTCGTAAATGCAGTTTTAAAATATCTAAAAGGTACTTAACCCCTTCATGATGAAGAACAGCATTTTTTACATTTTTTTTACCCGGAGAATACCCTTGCAGGACGCAGCCAGGACTGTCCACTGCTGTCAGTGGGCAGTTCTGCTAATGTAAGTGGCCGTTCCCGCTGAAGTCAGTGAGCATTCCTGCTGCCATCAGTGGGCGTTTCTGCCGATATCCCGCTGACATCACGGGAAACACCCCATTTAAAGGGGAAATGAATGTGGAGTGGGGTGTGTCAGGACCCCGCTTCAGCGACCCAGAGGATTTGGGTGTCGACGTGCGGAACCGGAGAAGTAGCTCTTCCAGGCCAAACCCAGAGAGTGCTCAGGTATGCTTACTTAGGTTGCCGACTTAATTCATATTTTGTTGTTGTCAGGCTTTCATTTGAAAACACATTCAACTATATCATCAATTAGTTGGTATGATTTTTTTTTAAAAGCACACATTATTTTACAGTTTTATCTGATATAAATTGTACACAGCTAGTATAAATAAAACCCCAAAGTATAGTCATATACATGTCTTTGTTTTGATATACCTCTTATACCTAGGATTTTCATTTAGTTTGGAAGTAATAGGACAAATATTAAAAGGTGTGCATGTTTTTCCTAATTGTAATATTTTCAAATTTGAGAATCTAAGTGCTCACAGATCTCAGAACCATTATATAAAACTATATGTTTCTGAAAAGTAGACAACTCGGGGTATTCCATTATGGTCACATTGACACACTTTGTGCATGCAAAGTTTGCAGTAAAAAACCTGCTTTTCAAACACACTTTGCAATGCTGCTTTGGGTTTCTTGTCCAGGATACGTGCAACAGCAGTAACAGACATCAATTTGTGTTCAGCAACATTCCTAAAGTACAGCAAAGCCTCACAGGCATAGGTTTGACTTTTTTTTAATGCAGAGAAGAAGCATCCGGGAAGTAAAGGGTTGAGAGGATAAGTGAGTAAGAGAAAGCGTAAGGAAGGGAAGGAGAGAATGAGAGAGATGATAAAAGAAGTTGGAGAGGAAGGGAGAGAGTCTATATGCATGCATATCTGTTACAGTGAATATGCATGTGTTAGCATGAGTGTGTATATGTGTGTGTTTGTATTAGAAATGTACAAATGGGCCAAAAACAATTCATACAAATTTTTTGGTTCGTATTTGACCCATTTATTTTCAGGCAACAAATTACCGTATTTGCTCGAATATAAGACTACCCTATAGGAAAAAAGTTTTACTAGTAAATATTAATTCATGTAAACTAATTTTCATATTTAATAAAAGCTATGATTGAGAAAAATATATTTTTTATTTCCTTTTATTTGCCAACCTGCCCCCCCCAATTATGCACATCTGCCCCCAGGCTTGCCACTCTGCCCCCAGAAATGCCTTATACCCCCCTATTTGCCACTCTGCCCCATGATGTGCCTTTTAACCCTCTATATGCCACTCTGCCTCCAGAAATGTCTTATACCTTCCTATATGCCACTGTGCCCCATGATATGCCTTTTAACCCCCTATATGCCCCTCTGCCCCATGATATGCCTTTTAACCCCCTATATGCCAGAGTGGCATATAGGGGGTTAAAAGGCATATCATGGGGCTGAGTGGCATATAGGGGGTTAAAATGCATTTCTGGAGGTATATATATATATACAACTTCTCTGGCCCCGTCCCCAGAGGAAGGAGGGGGGAGGTAGAGTTATGTGAGGACTGTGCTAGCTTCCTGTTCTCCTGCTGCCAGTGGCACAGACGCTGCTCGCGACCAAAGCACGGTAAGCAGCACGGCCCCAGCAGAATGAGGTCTGATTAGAAGACGACTGGAAAAAACCTCGTCTTATAATCGAGCAAATACGGTACATTCCCTGCTCACTGTCTCACATTCTCATTCTTGTTCACTCTCTCTCTCACTCTCATTCTGTTTCCCTACCTTTTCTGCTGACCACTTTTGCGTTCACATCTTTTTCTTCATGTTTTCTCTTTGAGCTTTTATCTTCTATCTTTGTCTACATTTCCCAGGACATAATTTGGCACAGACTTTTGGTGACATCCTCTCCCTCGAGTCTCCAATCAGGGGGAGGGGACATCAATGAAAGTATAGTGGTGACAATATTTGTGCCACACATACAAAGTTGTGTTTGCATTTGTTTGATTCCCCTGAAAGAAGAGCATTTTGTGTATTTTTTTAAGAAAAGATCAAATGGGTAAACAAAGAGAATTGTTCACAGCCTTCTTTGCTCATATTTACCAAGGGTGCAAATGTTAGCGGAGGACACTGTGTACACAGATGGAGCAGAAGTACTGTCTACTATAGTGTCAAAAATACAAATTGCAGACTAACTTCACCACAGAACTAGGCTTTAGAAGAATGGGGAAAAGCCCCTATTTTCATTGGGTATGAGTGTATCCAATATATAATCCAGAATAATTAATGTTTCTTCAACTGGGTATCACGGTTGATGTCCGTAGTTAGAGGTGAAACATGCTCAATCTCCATGATTTTTCACATACAATTCTATTTTTATTTTCAAATGTAATCCTCTAAATTTAAACAAACCTTTGAACTCCTAGGAAAATGAATAAATAAAAAATTCAATCCATTTTTGTTCCTCTCCTTTTAGCAGTTTCTGTGATGATTTAATAATTTAGACATGTTCTCTACAGAGGCCTCGCTGACACAAATTACACTTTACTGTATTCATGGGGATATCTTACTGCAATATGCATAATCTTACATTCCCCTGATTTCCAGTTACATTAAACATCTAAAGCATGTCTATCTATTTCTCAGTCTGCATTATCACGTATCCTTTTTCCTAAAAAAGCTTTTGACAGTGTCTTTTAATCCCCACTAGGAGGTGAATGCATATTGCAATCAAGTTTAGATACAGTGATAGGCTGAGGGTTATTTGTTTATTTATTGGTCTTCATTTTATGTTTCTTTGGTCTGAGAAAAAATATATTCCATAGAATCATTTGGGCTAAGAAAGAGTTCTGGGATTTGGGAGTTTGTCCTGGTACTTTCAGTGTCCCGGAACATGTCTTGGGTAATCGGAGTCGCTGCTGTTGGGGCGGTTGGTTGACTAAGTATGTTAGTATGTGTCTGTATTAGTGATTGGATATGGGGGTGTGTGTAAGTGTTTATGTATAAGTTTGAGTTCCCCTTCCAAGATTAGGCTCTAGATCTGCCCCGTCTACAATGCTATCTTGTGACCACAATCTTGGGGTGTCAGGCACGTTAAATGGTCTTCAATACCTTGTAGTAGTATCTGTAGTTCTTATGTGCCTGTAAGGTGATATTGCAGCTGCATAACTGTGTTATGTTATTAAAATAAATAATTTACTTTTAACTTCTTTAGTATAGAGTCAATGTTATTGTAAGATTGAATGCATTATATTAGGTAGTGATGTGCTAGGATTTAATGCTCTGGTAATATGCCTGATTAATTTCCATGTTATTCTAATTTATTATTTGGGTATGCCCTTAATGCCAACTGTACTCCCTTTCACATTTACTTTATATTTACTGTCAGTTTTATTTGAAATATATATATCTACACACCCAATACTTATATTAACAAATGACAAAACATATCTATAGTAGACTTGTGCACGGCAAGCAAAACCGATTCAGATGAAATTGTTTTGTTGTTGCCACGTTTCAGCTCTAACAAAATTCGAAAAATCTTGTGGGCTCACCTATCACAGCAGCACCATCTCAAGGTTAAGGAAGAGATCCACACTCGATTTCGCACTGCAGGACCACCACCACTAGCAATAGCAGCACTTCACCAATGGATACATACATCTATGGGACTTTCTCCAAAGATTGAACCAGTTTGATTCATTGAACCCTCCTTGTCTTATATTTGAGTAAATACGGTACTTTGTGTACTTTTGATCTCACCTTGTGTTACATCAAAAGCCCGGAAAAATAAGAAAACCGACAAATTAGAAAATATATAAAAAAAGAGTAAGGAAAACATGGAAAAGAAACAAAGGGATATCAAAGAGCCCAGATTAACACTCCAGGTTTTCATGGCTTTGTGTATGGCCAAGAATAGTACCAGTCCCCCCACGTAAGAAAAATATAAATATAAAAGTGTTGCAGTATGGGTATGTGAAATACTCACTTTCACTTTTAGGACAAGGTGATTTTTACAATTCCAGAATCCAGATGTCATCTACTTAGCATATATATAGCATATTATGGTAAACAAATGATGGTTGTTAAAGAGGGTATAGATGCCCTTTAAAAATTGAAGAGTCAGCAATACTATAAAGGCTCCCTGATGTTTATGAATGGACTGTGGCATTCTAAATCATTATTTAATATGCCACTTTCCAACTCCTCAAGTATTTTCACACAGAGGGCATAGCAAGTTATATTTTCTCTTAATATCTGGCCTTGGCATACAATTCAACTTTCATTTTGCTCCTTCATGGCTGATGGTTCCCATCAAGTTAAATTCAATCTTCATAACCTGCACACTTCATGAAAGAAAGTTGGAAAAAAAAAAGAGAAGAGTATTTTCCCTGGGAGATATCATTTATTTTTGGATCTGATTTATTTATTTATTTTTCTACCTGACTAGTCACACAGAAGCAACAGAAGCAGTTTCTAGAAGGTAATGAAAAAAAACGAAATTATTAGGAATCTGGGTATTTTCAGTGTCGAGAAAATTCATTTTTTTTCCACAACCACAAAGTATTTACTCAGGGTCTTATTTTAACACACATCGAAAAAAAATTAATCACCTGTCCCAATAAAAAAATAAAATTGAACTTTTTGCATGGAAGGTAAATTGGTTTATCTGCTCTATCTGAATCTATTTGAAGTTCTAGCACAGTCCTTGCCCCTATTTTTGCTAGAGGGCTATTTAATTAGTGATCCAACAATGAAATTTCTTCTTCATATTTCCCCAGAGTCTGCTTCCATCATGCGGTTTCAGGTTATGGTCTCCTATTCTCACTCTTTCAAATATGCTGACCCTTTAGTAATTTCTGATAATTTTTCATCATTTCTGAACAAGAGTTACACTTCTACCATTTGTAACACTTCTAAAATGTACATGATAAACATTCATAAAATTAGGATTTTCTAAAACAATAATTAGTTGTGACTTGGCCAAAACTTTTCCTTTTAACCCCTTAATGACAAAGCCCGTACATGTACGGGCTCAAAATGCTTTGTTTTCAATGGGTTTAGGGACCGCCCATTGTCCTTAAGGGGTTAAAAGTAAGATTAGTTTACTATTCACATATCTAAGAAGACACTGTTGTCTTCACTTCTGTCTTTACAGCAAAAGCCCAATTAGAATCAAAAGTATTTGAAATTGGTTCAGTTTTGGTCCTTGCCTGTCATGTATATTTTACAAGAAGGATGTGGTTGGGCTCAATAAAACCTTAATGTGTAACAAATGAGCTTCCGTTTAGATCTCCACAACTCCAGTGGGAAGTGTGTGAATAGATCATCAGTAAAGCACAAGGCAACGTAGGCTGTAGATGTATTTCTAGCAGCAAAAGCCAGTGAATTTTCAAATATAGGACTTCAAAGACAGTCCATATCCTTTTCAAACTAAAAGAGTCTATCAAACCATCTTTTTCACTTCTTCAGTAAATTATACTTGCATCCAAGTACTCTTGCTAAATCATGGCTTCATTGACAAACAAAGTTTAATACTAAGATATGTAACTAGTCAAATGTGCCACATAGACCTATGTATGCACAGGTTGACATGAACACCCAGTCAACTTCTTCACTTGGTGTTGGGTTCAGCTACAAGTAGTGAAAATCAAGTTATATCTCTTTTTTTTTTTTTTTTGCAATAACAGGACCGACGTATTTGGTTACAGCATCAAATGGAAAGTAAAATCCTTTCTTTTTCAATAAGGCAGAACTGATATCAGAGCAGAGCTAGCTTTACATAGGTTGAGGCTAGATTCAATATACAGAAAATTGGCACCCTTTCAAGAGATTAAAGGTTCCCTTGGGGCCAGGAATCAGCTTGGAGACTTCCATATGAGCTTTATCTGCTTACTTGCCTTGAAAAAACAACCTGGTAATCTAAAAGTTTGTTTATTGAAGAAAAGCAACAACCTGCATTACATGGCCTTTTCACTAAGTACCTACAAAACCACCTGCTATATTGTGTTGCTTTAAAACATTCACTATTATTATTATTTATTGTTTTATAATTCTGTAGCGCTGTACAATGGGTGGACAGGACACGACAAGTAGTATGTAACATAACAATTTGACTTACAGAGACAACAAGTGAGGAAGGCCCTGCTCAAATGAGTTTATTACACAATATTGTGTAATATTGGTGTATTACACAATAGGTAAAAGTGCCGTTGTTAGGGATAGACCAGCCACTCTAGTAAAAGTATTGCAGGAGAAGTACTACGAAAGGTGAGCTAAAGGAATACAGGAGGCTTAAAGCATTACCGTTATTCTTCTTGTGGGGGCACATAGTGGGAATTCCTGCAACCTCAGATCCAAATAGGCGTAACTGAAGCTTTAACTTGCTAAAGTTATGTAACATGCATGAACCTGGATGCTCTAAGTTTTTCACATTTTGAGCTCCCGAATTTGGTCTCACTGAATTTAGTGAGTAGCTATGCACTTTGGCTCCTATATCCCTACATTACATTGGTACAGATCATCTTGCTTCTCATTCGCAGAGAAGGTGTCACACTCTACCTCCTAAGCTCTGCCCCCCTGCATCCCAATTGGCCAGGGAAAGAAGTTGTGAGATATGTAATAATGTTTTCATGTTTATGGTAATTTTCAAGAATATTGTCCATTTATGAATATCCTCATATAAGCATAAATGAATCAATCAATAAAAAAAATTAGCTGACCTACCTCTGTAAAAGCTAACATGTTTAAACCTCACCTTAAAATCTTTTTTGGTAATTTATGTTTTTATTTTTGATTTCCTTAATCAACTACCTCACTTTAAGGACACTAGCGAGTAAGGACATTGATATAGCTCAACCATTCCCCTGTTTATGGACCCTCTCTGCGCAAGAACGAAGGCATAACAGCTTGACGCCTGCATGTCTGTTCGTCTTTTGCACGTTTCGTGTGACGAAGTGCAGTACATGCATTCATAAGTAAAAAAAAGGTAGTGCTTCACTTAAAGTCATTTTTTGTTTAACATGTATGCTCTGGACCCAATGTGTATGTTAATTAGGGATGTGCCTGTACAGAATTATAGAGAATAACTACATTTTCCATCCTTTAAATTGAAACAACCTTCAACCACAAAGCCATAGGTTATTGAATAGATATAGTAGCTAATCCAATATATATTGAATTTCTTTCATAATAATTAAAGTCCATTTAATATTATGCAGACAATAAGACAATGCATTCATCTGCTTTTGAGCAGGTACATTGCTAAACATGTGTAATTATGAAAATGATGGTAATTATGGAAAAGAAAAAGGTTCCCTGGCTTTGTAACTATATGACTATAAAAATGAACAGCTTAATTCACTTAATAGTTTTAATAAGTAAAGACATTTTAACCAGTTTGTTTTTATAATTACAATTAAAATTATATAATTATATAACTTTGCAATGTCACTTTATGACAGGCGCATGTAGTAACCAGAACTAAAAGCCCACAACCCCAACAGTACTAGACACATTTGGTTGGAAAAATCTTGCAGGTGGCCGGGCATGGCATATCAGTATGGTCATACCCCTTGATGACCTGACTGCTTATCAAGTGCCGAATTTATTTAAAAAAAAAAAACAACAACAACAAAAAAAAACATGCATTACATTGCTTTCTCTAAAAGTCAGCACAACCTAAGACTGGATCAGTATGCTGGAAAAAAAAAACATAAACACCTCTGTTTAAAAGATTGATAGCTACATTTTTAGCTATCTGTTTCCCATAGATAAAACTTTCATTTCATTTAGTACGCTATGCAAATAAGCCTTTTAAGAAGTTTCTATGGCAACAGCCATTCAGTGCCTGCTTTATGTCACATGACAATTAATTGTCCCTGTCAACAATATGAATGAAGCAGAATTTTAAAATTATTAAATAATTATTCATGGCAATGTTTTGGGAAGTTACTAGTAATGATGCTTTCAATATTAAAAATGTTTTGAATTCAGCAGCGTAGGTACCTTTAAACGTTAATACTTTTGTTATACACTATATGTAATACAATAATGATCAACAACTAGCTTTATGGTTAACTCCTTTCTCCTGAAGATCAATGAGAGCATGCCAGTACAAATCATACCACTCTTCCTCTGGTGCTATTTCTTCTAGTCTCCAGGTTACTTGTGATATCATTATTTCAATAATAGGGTCGAAGAAGTGCAGGCATTTTTTCTGGAAAGTTCCCATCAGCATATATTTATATATATCACATCATTAATCATTAGAGATTTTGTCACAACTCTGGGTTGCAAAGATCCTTTGTTTAATAATTGTTATGTGGTTCTTGTTTTTCCTTTTGTATCACCAGTGTATCACATGCCCTTGTGCCTGACCGGGTCCTGGCCGTAATCCTCTGGAACAGTTTCTCAGCTAGGACCCGAGCAATTGCCCACTGACTTTAACCCCTCATACCCCGGACACCATTGACCCTACCAGGTTCTGGGGTACAGACCAGGGGTGGTTTGGAGAGGGAACCTCCTATGGAACCCCAGTTTCTATGACTTCCAGGAGAGTGGGGTTCAGCCGGCCGCCCTGCTATACCCTGTTCCCCCTGGGGAAACTTTAAACTCCTACCGCTTTTTGGACAGAATATTCTAGGGACCCCAAGATATCCATCGGTTCCCCCGGGATCGCCGCGGCTCCCTCGGGATGACCCTGAAAACAATGTTTTGGGGTTATACGGACATTGCTGAGCTAGGTGGCCTTAGTATGGAACCAGGCTGTCTGGGCAGGGCATTGATATGTTAATGTGATTATGTCCCTTTTTATTTTTAGAGTGGTGTGTATAAGGCTGTGTGTTTCTCAATAAGCTGTTGTTGTTCACCTGGACATTAGTCTCGTCTAATGCTTCAGGGACCCGCTATATAACTCATTGTCCTTTTCAGGACAATTACAGCACCGTATTTTGCTACGTCTCGGCGTGCTACGGTGCTACTACACCAAGGATACAGAGCCAGTTCCCGATCCCTTCCTCATAGTATCATCTAGCGCTGGAAGCGGTTAACCCTTGCGGTTCCAGGAGGAACCAGCAGGCAGGTAAACATCTGTCTACCATTATTTATAGGTGTATTGTGTAGGGCAATATGAAGATATTATTAATACACTGCCAGTGCCCTTACACACACATATACATGTACACTGCCCTTACACACATGCACATATACACGCACACTGCCCTTACGCACACACATATATACACACGTACACTGCCCTTATACACATATACATGTACACTGCCCTTATACACACACATATACACATACAGTGCCCTTACACACATATACACGTACAGTACCCTTACACAAACACATACACACGTACACTGCCCTTACACAAACACATATACACTGCCCTTACACACATATATATATACACATACACTGCCCTTACACACCAGCTAACAAATACCTATACTGCTTTTACACACACCGGTCCATACACACACACAAGCTTACAAACACATACATACACATACACTGCTCTTCCACCCCTTTCTCCCCATCTCTTACCTCTTCCACCATCCTTCTTCCTTCTCCCTCCATCCTGTATCCTGCATCCTGTGGTGGCAGTGCAAGGTCTGTCACTGTGCGAACCCCCCCCCCCAAGGCAGCACCTGAGGTGAGTATGGATCTCGCCTCACCCTTCCTCTGCCCCTGCAAAGCGGGACAGAGGAAGGGATAGGCGGGACAGTGACTCAAAATCGGCACTGTCCCGCCTAAATGAAAACATTATTAAAATGGTTGTGTGTTGAAGTAATGCCCATCCTGTTTGGCTGATATACAGCCTTAATTGTGCGAACCTGCACCTAGCACCAAAAGCATTTTTGTAGACAAGCCATAGTATCATACATAAAACATAAAATCATAACATACTAAACATAATGATAACAACATAACAGTTTTTATAGATAAGCATACTGTGATGGAGTGTGTGATGGAACTGTCCATCACTGGAGCCCCTGGAGAGGACTGAAAGCAAGCCTGCTACCCACAGATTATGGACCCTGTCTCCCTGCCCTGGCGAGTGGGACTGTTGTCCTCGTCTGGGACCCGAACTCCCCAGTCTCCAAATGCACCCCAGTACTGGTTAGTGGGACAGGTGCCTCTTGCCAGCATCCACAACTCTAGGATGGCTCTGCTCAGGCAGGAACTCCATTGTGTAAACTAATCCCATTAACAGGATTGCTGCCAGTGGGAGATTCAGTAGCTAAAAGGGATTAAAGGCTGGATTGTCTACATGTACCTGTTTATCAATGTTGATTTATATTAATGAAGTTCTGTGCCTATATGAGTCAATGTTTTACAAGAATAAACTGTTCATTCCTGCTGTACTCAATTCAAGGTAGTTGTGTCTACTTATTTGGTACACATAGCAGGGTTCCAAGGTGCACATGCTGGCTGGTGCTGGAAGTGATTCCGGGGACAACAGGAGGATACATGTGGGTGATCTCTGGGAGTTACTACAGCTCTCTTGTTGAACCCGTTACACATACCATACCACTGACCACCTAGAAGAGCAAGAACCATTAAACTTCTATAATTAGCATGATTTACATAATGCATGTTTTTTTAGGTTTACAATAAGCACTGTGGTACAACATAAGCAGGCTTCCCCTGGATGGGCAGAAAGCACAGTTATCTTGGGTACAACACAGTTGTACATAGTTCATAAAAAGGTTGTACATGCTTATTATTACAATTGACAGTCAGTATTTTACAGAACAAAACCAAATAAAAATAAAAAACTTTTACAAACAAAAACGTAACTCAATACTGAGCAATAACTTCACATACAGCAAATGCCCTTGCTACGGCAGTGTAATAATTATCACATGTTTAATCAATCTTTTTCAAACTCTGCTTATCTATAGTGCTTCACTCTTCCTGTCCTTCTCCCATGTAGTCACACTCCATTCTATTCCACATTCTCTGTAGCCTGAGATTTACAGCATGTTAAAGCTCCTAATTGGGAACAGGTGATGGATATAGACTATGGTATAGACTATGGAGGACTCGGAGACTAAATGCCTTCCCTCTATGACCCTCCATGACACTATGTCACTGTACCAGTATGACAAGCCACAAACTTTTAAGTATCCATATAGTGTAGCTTCTCTAAAATCAACCATCTATGTGTTCTTTCAAAAGTATTTCTGGCACATTCATAATATAACCAGTTATATTAAGAAATAATTAAATTAGTAATTAAAATTGTCTATTCCTGTCCTTATGGGCAAATACTGTTTGTTCTTAGAAGAAAAAGAACAAAGTCTGTCTATATCCCTTGAGTTTGTATGACATTTGTTTATCCTAATAATTGAAAAGATTTAGTTTATCTCAGAGACAACAGCCTGATCTCTGGAAGAGCATTTAAACTAACACTAAAATACCAAGACCCTTGCAAACACGTACACTGATACAAGACAATTACATGAACGTACCCAGACATTCACACTAACAGCTATATACAACACATGTATAATTGATTTATAATACAAGTATACACATACAATAACACATACAGTCTTTTCAACAAGATCAAGGAAAAACAACTAGGAATGATGTAACAGACTTTGTTACCATTGCCATAAGGAATAAGTTAAGTGAGGTGTTTTAGCAAGGTAAGTCATCCAAAATATTATTTGAAAAAGGCAGCCCCCAAGACTGCAGATAAATGAAGGTTACCGGACCAAATATTTGCCAATCCTAACCTACATTAATGTATACAGCACTGCATTTTATGCTGAAGGAGAAATATATATTTTTTACATGAGACTTCCACTCCAGTCATACTGTGAATAATGCAGCCTACTTTGACACTGTTACAATCTAGTCAAGGACAACCACCAATGACTTTGGGGTGATTTTCCAAGCTACATCACTATATGTGATGTACAAATCACATAGCCATTTCTGCATTCATTATACAGCTGTGCTTAAATGGTTACAGAGAAAATGCAGGGTCACTTCTGCAAAATTAGGCATTCTGTCTTATTGATTGGCACAGTCCATCCCTAACTGTAATTCTCCTTTAGAACGGCTTTCAATTTTTAAATTGTGCTTAATTTAGAAAATGCTGCTCATTGTAAAGCTAACAAAAGATATGCAAATGAATGTATTGCTTGCTAGAAGATTGAAGTGATCACAGAGTAAAACTGCATTACATTTAGGCAAGGTATGTTTAACCCTTCTTTTCAGATAGATCCATAGTCTGCTATTTACAAATGGAAATACTATATTTATACCAAATCACTTCAAATACAGCTTTTAACTTCCATCCAATTATGTAGAGTAGTTAGTGTGGTTTAGCAAATGACTAATAATCTCCAAAAGTACTACCACTGGGGAACCAGTTTATCTAAATTACCAAATCTTAGTGTGAATTATGTAAAAAAGCATTTGTTGAAGCCTTACACCTTCATGAAGTTCCTCCTAGCAAATTCAAAGAATTACTTGTGGATCATTTATTATCAAGAAATGTGTAATAGGTTGAATAAGGCAGGCTAAAAAGCAGGTTCTTTAACCCCTTAAGGACCAGGCTGTTTTTTACTTTTGTACCCTTTGGGACCAGGCCTGTTTTAACACTTTTGCGGTGCATACAGTGTATGGCGGATGTTGACGCCCCGGGGAGGGGCCAGAAATGGCACCCGATGCTGAGCAACACCATGTAAGCAAAGAAAGTGATTGGTCGTCACCTGACCGTTTTTGCGTGACGTGTCTGACCCATCAATGGACGTTAAGGGGTTAAATTACAACTGCCCGTTTTCAAAACTTTTGAATTTATTGAAAATATATCAGGCGTTAAATTAGACAAGACTCTTGTAGTAGCATTATTGCATCTGGACTGGCCCCCCTAAGGAAGGACGAACTTTGTTTGATCACCCACTGCTTTGTAGCACTTAAAGATTCAATAGCTCGCAACTGGAAGAAACCAAATACACTGCCCTGGGAGCAAGTAAAGGACCAGATCTTTGTATAAATTAGAATGGAGATGGCCCTTTCTTAAGTCATCCAAACTATTTAGTATTTGGAATAAATGGACAAACAAAGTTGATTGTACGCCCGACTCGGGCCCTGTGCTACAAAGTAACATTAACAATGTTTGAGGAGTTTTTTTTTTTTTGAGGTATTCCCCCCCTTCCAATCCCAGACTGGCAATTTATGTGTATATGTAAACATGTGTGTACACATATGTATATGCATATATATATATATATATATATATATATATATATATATATATATATATATATATATATATATATATATATATATATGTGTGTGTGTGTGTGTGTATATATATATATATATATATATATATGTGTGTGTATATTTGTTTTGTTATTTTGTTTTTTTATTTACTTATTTATTTTTTCTCTCTGTTTGGTTTTGGGGGGCTACACCAAAATTGTTGGATTGCTATCGAATATATATGCCTATATTTTTTACATTTTTGTATGTCATAAAAATAATAAAGAATATTAAATATTAAAAAAAATTACAACCACCCAGAAGGCAATTTCTTCTGTACACACTCCCATACCTCCTAACTTCTACCCCCGGGAAATCGGGATGCTCGGGAAGCTTGAGAGGTAGTGTGTCACGCAAACTGATAGCGTTACAATGCATGCACACAATGCATATGGGCAATATTAATTCTCTGGTGTGCCAGACAGCGGAGAATGAAATCCGTGAATGAAGTCCTGCCGAGTTCTTGCTTTTTGGTACAAAGGTAGAGCTCGGTGGGACAGCAGGATAAAGTGGCAAAATGGATTTTATTTTATTTATATAAAATATTTTATTTAGTTATTTGTGCCACTGAATATCAAGGGTGCTGTGAAACTAGACCCCCTGCTCTCACTACAGCTCCCCTGACAAAAACGTTCCAAGATATTTCGTGGACTATTCTGACAGAGAACCATTTTTTATGAATTATTTCTAGATTATTAGTCTATCCTAAACACTCCGGTGTATTACAGTATATGATCTATTCTCCATCTGCATTAAACTATGATGGG
The DNA here is from genome assembly GCF_027358695.1 of Spea bombifrons. Lineage (NCBI taxonomy): Eukaryota > Metazoa > Chordata > Amphibia > Anura > Pelobatidae > Spea > Spea bombifrons. Next base: position 69,660,035 of record NC_071088.1, on the reverse strand, counting down.
ATCTTACAGTCAGATATCATATTTTTAATCAAAATAATATTTTTTGGATTTAATGCAGTTTATGGGATAAAGACTAAAAATGTAAACACACAGCGAATTAAATATATGTTTAAGTATACTGACATCATCATAAACATATATACTTGAGTAGAAAGAGGCTGTTTTTACTAAAGCCAAAAGAAAAAACTTTCACGGGGCTGGTAAGGTTGAAGCTCATTCTGAAAATGTATACTAATGTATGAGAGATGAGGCACCTTAAAAATGCCTCATTTGAGTTTCTGGATTACAAGAGTAGTAATGTTGAAATTACCCATTTCCAACAGAGCATATTATTGATATCTATATATTAAAAATGTGCATTCAGATTCACACAAAGATTATTTTTAATGAAATGTGCATTGCTCTTAAAACAAGGAGGGACCCCAACAAAATGAAGTTAACGGTAACAAGCTATGATTAGCATTTTTGGCAATGTTCCTAGAAAATGTGGCCAAGGTTCAAAGTGGGTACAGGTGTAAAGTATTCAAGAGTCCAATAAATCTAACAGGTGCTGCTTATTAAGCATTAGCAAATGCAAACTCCTCATGAAACAATTAGGGACAGGATGCTCAAGAGGGTACCTACTGCATTGTAATGCCGCAGATGTCTATACTGAAAGAATCACAGATCACCCTAAAACAAGACTTAATAATACCTCTAAAAATCTCAACCAAAATGACAACTTATAATAGAGAGGTGCAAAGATGAGGAAAATAGAAATATAAATCTCAAGTTCTGTGGACCTCAAGCTACTACGGCTGGGAGATTGTTCTACATATCCACCACCCTCTCTAATAAAGAAACCATCCTTACATTAAGTAAAACTTTTATTACATTAAAAAAAGTAATTCCAGCGGTTCTGTGGACCTTAAGCAACTAGAATGAAATAGTAGTCTTCACTACAGATGTGGAGGCAGCACAAGATCCCCTAAAATTAACAGTGGCTTGAATAGAAAACTAATGTCTAATGTCCTCACTCAGCTGTCCTTATAGCTCATATAATCCTAACTTAATCACAGGGGTTAAACAACTAACAGGAATACATGAAGTATGAAGTGTAAACCATTAAGTCCCATTCATTTCCGAATCACTGTTATCACGGCTTGTCTTGTCCTTTAACTTCTGTGGTGAAGGGATGTTTCTATTATATTTAAAGACAGTTGAGCGAGGCAACATTAGTCTTATTGTAAAGCCACAGTTTGTTATTTTTGGGGCATCTTCTGCTACTTCCACAGCAGTAGTACAGAGTAAAATGTACAAACTAGCAGCTTAGAGCCCACTGAATTTTTACTTTTATTTAATGTAAAATAGTTTGACTTAATGCTAGAATGATCTATTTTACTGAGAGTCTGGTAATAAATGGAACAGTCTCCCGCAGAAGTGGTAGATGAATTTAAACATACATGGCATAGGCATATAGCTACTGAAAGACAAGATTATTATTATTATCTTTTATTTATATAGCGCCAGCAATCTACGCAGCGCTCAATACAATACATATATTCAAGGGTTATGACAAGACGAGAATTGACAGACTAAGACAAACCGATACATTAGGTGGAGAGAGCCCTGCTCGCTATCAGGGGCTAGTTAATGTTTCAGGGACTAGTTAATGCCTTTACAATAGATAAAACAGGCAGACTATATGGCTGCACATACAAACATTGACACCCTCTTTCCCTCTTTTGCTCCCCCTCCGATGTCTCCTGTCAGTATCGTCTCTGCAGCTATACAGAGAGATTAGAGGAGACCAGACAATGGCTAGAGAAGGTGAGTGAGCAGGTGGGGGTCAGATACAAGAGAGTTCATAGGGCAGAAAAGGGACGGGATTGTTCCTGCAATAAGGACATAGGTGATTGCTCCCTGGGAGGGATGCAGTTTTGCACAAGCTCCAAAATAGGCAATACATTTCCATCTCCCTGTCACCCAGCCTGTGTCCCTGCACCCCCCACCTTGTATCTGCCCACCACCTGCTAAGTTACTTTCTCCAGCCATTTTCTTATCTACACTCATTTGTTGGAAGATGCAGAAACCACGCTGACAGGGAGAAGGGAAGGGGGGTCAATATGTGAGACAGTGTACTGTTGCATAGGATAAAACCACAGTAGAAGGAGAGGGGCGTGTAGTGCACACACAAAGTGCTTGTAATAAAAGCTGCTCTAAAATATAATATATTCCTTGCTTATCATATCGTAAATTAATGCATAGCTTCTCTTACAGACACTGAAATGGTTTATGTCCATTTGTATATTAGTGATGCTCCCATTAGATTATTCAATTTTCACTTTTATTAAATGTAATACAATTTTACTTAATGTAAAGAAGACTTATTTTAATAAGAGGGTGGTGGATATGTGGAACAGCCTCCCACTAGAAGAACTTAAGGTCCACAGGACCCCTGAGATCTTTAGTTTTCTTTCCCTCATCTTTGCACCTTTCTAATATAAGTTGGTGCTGTGGTTGACATGTTTAATATTATTATTAAAAGTTTAATTTTAGAGTGAATTTTTTCAGAATAGATATCTCTGGCATTGTAATGGTGAATTATAGCCTTTTTTCTTTTGCTTTAGGTAACACTTTGCATCCTGTCGTTGATAGTTTCCTGTGGAAATTGCATTTGCTAATACCGTATTTGCTCGATTATAAGACGAGGTTTTCTTCAGAGCAAATGCTCTGAAAAATAACAATCGTCTTATATCGAGGTCGTCTTCTAATCAGACTTCAAATAGAGGTCTGACTACAAGACTAAGATCCAGGTCCCCCGAAGCGCTGCAGGGAACCTGGATCCTTCTCTCTGGCAGCTGGCGGGTGTTTGTGCGATGCACGCAGACAACCTCTGCTGCTGCTGGCACTTCCTCTGGGGCTTCTGTGATGGAGCAGCAGCATCACATGACCTTCCGGTGCTCCACCATAGACACCAGGGAGTCTGAAGCACGGGTCACAAGTAAAGGGATGCACTGGTAAGTCGGGGGAGGGTAAGAGTGGCATGGGGGTTCAATGGTTTGCTGGAGGTAGAGTGGCAAATAGGGGGTTAAAATGCATGTCAGGGAGACCGAGTGACATATAGATGTATAAGGCATATCTAGGAGGCAGCGTGGCAAATAGGGGGTTAAAATGCATGTCAGGGAGGCAGAGTAGCAAATAGGGGGTTAAAAGGCATATCTGGGGAAGAGTGGCTTATTAGGGAGGCAGAGTGGTATGTAGGGGGTATAAGGGATTTTGGGGGGCAGAGTGGCATATAAGGCATATCTGGGGGGCAGATGTGCATAACTGAGGGCAGAGTGGAAATAAAAACAAAAAAAAAAATTTTCAATCATAGTTTTTATTAGATATGAAAAAATAGTTTACATGTGAATATTTACTAATAAATTTATTATATTCATGTTTTTTTCTCCTAAATTAATATTCAAATTTTGGGGGCTCGTCTTATAATTGAGCAAATACGGTACTTAATAATCAGCACCAGTTAGATTTATTGGGCGCTGAATGCTTAACACATGTACCCACTTTGAAGCTTAACCACATTTCCTGGGAATGCTGCCAAAAATGCTAATCATAGTTTGTTTAAGCCTGTACGACCTCAGAAAAAGCAACATTTTGTAATTATTGGCAACTGAAAATGTGTTAGAGGGAGAGATAACGCATCTATAGCGTGTAGCTTGGGATAGCCGTGTGAGTCCAGAGTATTTCAGTATGAAATAATGCCTTTCCCATTGTACTAACACTCTGTTTTAAGGTTGAGCTTTCAAGACTATCAACCTCTATTGATCAAGTCAAAAGGAATACTAGCCACAAAGCATCTGAGTAAGACATGGGCAGCAGTACATGGGTTAATAAGAACTATAAAGACTGATAAAGTATAGGTCACAACATTTTAAGGTGGCCCTAAATTAGTTTAATAAGTGTGGGAAACATTTGGAGGGTGTGTAGTTGGGGTCGTGATGACTGAACCTAGGCCTTAATATATATGAACGCAACATTAAGAGGCACAATAATGATAACAACTGCATCCCAGTTGGTTATCACTCCATCGAGAGATTAAACCTTCAAGAAAAAGATAGTACGTAGATAGTAAGAAGGGGGGAGGGGGTAGATAGTAAGGAAGGGGAAAGGGGATAGATTTAAGGGGGAGAGGGTGTAGATAGTAAGAAGGGGGAGAGTGGGTAGATAGTAAGAAGGGGTAGATAGTAAGAAGGGAGAGGGGATTGTGAGAAAGGGAGGTTGCAAGACTCTTGAAAGAAAGAGTGAGAATGAGTAAGAGAATTAATGAATTAATGTGTGGATGAATTTTGTGAATGTGTGAGAGAATAAATGAATTAATGTGTGGATGAATTGTGTGAAAGCATGATATAATACATGAATTAATGTCTGTATGAATTGTGTGAATGAGGAAAATAATGAATTAATGTGTGGATGCATTGCGTGAAAGAGTGAGAGTATAAATGAATGTGTGGATAAATTGTGTGAATGAGAGACAATTAATAAATTAATGTGTGGATGAATTGTGTGAATGAATTAGAGAATTAATGAATTGATGTGTGGATGAATGGTGAGAATGCATTAATGAATATGCGGAAATGATATGTATGAATGAGTAAGAGAATTAATAATTGTGTGAAGGAATTGTGTAAATCACAGATTGAATGAGTGACTGAATAAGTGTTTTGTGTGTATGAAAGATGTATAAGTGATTTGGGGAAAGGCAAAAATAGCACAAGCAGGGTGTTTGAGCTTTGGGGACCAAGATGGCACGGGCAGGGTGTTTATGGGACAAAGATGGCACAAGCAGGGTGTTTGAGCTTTGGGGACCAAGATGGCATGGGCAGGGTGTTTATGGGACAAACGTGACACAAGCAGGGTGTTTATGGGACAAAGATGGCACAGGCGGGGTGTTTATGGGACAATGATGGCTCAGGCTGGGCTGTAATTTGTGTGTGTAATCTGGGTGCTGTCAAGTTCTTTGTGGACATCAGGGCTGGCTTTGGGGTGTGCAACCTGTGATATATGCCTGTAATTTAGATTTTTATCTATACCTTTAATGCTGAGTTTTTATGTGAATTCCTATTGATTTATACCTGCAAAGCCAGATTTGTGTGTTATTCTCTTGATCTATATCTGATATGCTATGTTTCCATACATTATGTAGGTATACCTGCAAATACAGGGTTTGTAGATTTTATTTATTTGATCTATACCTTCAGTGCTGAGTTTGCATGTGATCCCCAGTTGATCTATACCTGCAAAGCTGGGTTTGTGTGTTAATCTGTTGGACTATACCTGCAATGATATACACGCAAAAGTTGTTTACATGTGTTGTTTGATCTATACCTGAACTACAGGGAGGAAGGAAAAGAGAATTACTGAATGAGGTGACAAAGGGACTATGGGAAAGTGTACAGGAGAGAGGACCTTTCAAAGTTACAGTAGAGTCAGAAGGAGGAAAGACTGCACTAACTCTCACAGTCTTCCCCTAATTTGCAGTCAGTGTGGAAAATATATTTTTCTTGGTGTGGGAGCGGAGGGAGTGATTGCATGCTAGGGAGCATGGAGGGATGCAAAATAAATAATTGCCTAGGGCCCAATTTTTTTCAATATTTAAAGGGAAAATGTTTTATCTGTCTTTTTTCTATATTTAATGTATTTAAGGTACATTATTGTTACCAGTGTTTCCAGTTATTTATTATTGTGCTTGTTTGTACATACACATAAATAATCTCTAATTAAAACTAGATTTTTTCCCTTTTTTTTTGTTGAGGGGTGCGCCAGAGAAGTAGTCCGCAGAGTACAATTGCTTGAAAATTTGGATTGTCACCAAAAGGGAATCAACTAAAGGACTTACCATGTCACTACGTTTTGTACCAACTTCCTTCTGCTGGAAAGCGCAGAGTAAGGACTTTACTCTTACAATCGGTATTGAGGTTTCATTTGCAAAGGTGGAAATCCAGCATAGCAATCAAAAGCGCTAAAGGAAGGCCTCCCCGTCGGGGAATCAAACACCGGTCTCCCGCATAACAGGCGGGGATACTCACCACATAAGGCCAGCCCTGTGTATGAGACTGCCATAACTTAATATGACAATGCCATTGATTTGCTCTGCACGCTGGTAATGTCATATTTTTTTTGTTTTAGGGCTGAACAACATTTCACTGGAATAAACATAAATTGATTTTTTACATGATGATATATTCCCTTCAATACAAGTTACTACATTGTTAATTGGGTTCATTATGTTTAATGTTACTCTTTCACAGCATATTAGCACAGCTAACAGGCAATAGAGTATTATTGTGATGACAGATGACAACTCTCTTGGTAACTCTCTCTGCAAAATTATATACCACTTGCTAACAGCGGTGATGTGAGTGTAGACACCTGCTCAATTCCTGCTCGTTGGGTGCACCGAAAATTTGAATTTAATACTGTGTGGCATTGGCAGTTGAGTGTCACAGTACAGTATACATCCCATTGTATTTTGGTTCCAGGTGTGTGTTCTACAAATTCAGAACACGTGTTAACCCCGCTGAAGCCAAAAAAAAACCTGCAACATAAATTATTTCAAGTTAACGGAATAGTTAAAAGCTATCTCTTTTGGTAATAGAAGCGACCGTCTTTAACGGAATGCATAGGAGGATTCAGAAGCCTCCAGTGGATAAATAAGAGAGTAGAAGGGAAAAGGTGAACTGTAAGGATCCTAGGGGGCCTCATTAGCAGCAAACAGTCTCAAGCTTAAACCTTGTGTTTTTGAAACTCAGCTTTAGTTGAACATCCAACCAAGAGAATGAAGGAAAAAATGCATGTTATGCATTAGAATAGAAGAGAAATCTTAAAAAATGATTCAGAAGTTTCAGGCCATAGAGACACAATTACAGAGTGCTCAGGAGGAACAGTGTGTGGCTTAAGCATATGCTTAGATGCTATTGATAACAGCCGCTCATATCCCATTAGTGAAGACTAATAGTTAAGCATAGTATAGGAAAGGACAATGGATTCTTCATATTAAATATTTTATTATATAGAGTATTATAGAGTATAAATATTTGGGCATCGACCAACTCTTCATGTTCGTCTTCGCCGGGAAAAAAATCTTCGTATTCCACGAATATTCACCCGTTCCTGTGTTCGGTTCCAGCGAATATTCGATTACATTTTTCGTGTACGCACTACGCAACAGCTTTGGGGCCGGGATTTTAAAGGTACGTATGAGCACCTCTATATTGTTCGACAGCAGGGGCCTCCTCTGCCATCAACCAATGAAGTGCACCTGAGTCGCTCGTACTGACTTTTAAAATCCTGATGCCGCAACTTGGCCGGGGGAGACCACTGGTCCGTCAGAATGACCAATAGAATCGCTCATATGGAGCTTTAACTCTTGGAGTGGGGAGACCATGGTCTCCCCAGGCCAAGTTCTGCCATTAGGCGTTAAAGGGCCTTAACTTCTGATGCGGAACTTGGCCTGGGGAAACCATTGGTCTTCCCTCTCCAAGAGTTAAAGGTCTGTACGAGCGACTCTATTGATCGCCGGCAGGGAGCTCCTGTCATTGGTTGATGCCAGAGGAAGCCCCTGCAGACGACCAATACAGTCGTTCGCACGGCCCTTTAACTCCTGATGGCGAACCTACGGATTTCCACTCCCGTTAACCCCTTGCGATGCTGCGTAGATAACGGGAGCAGAAAATCCAAATAGGTTGGCCATCAGGTTGATGCCAGAGGAGGCCCCTGCAGGCGACCAATAGACTCACTCACACGGCCCTTTAACTCCTGACGGTGGAACTTGGCCTGGGGAGACCATGGTCTACCCATTCCAAGAGTTAAAGGTCCTACTCTAAAGATTCTATTGGTCAGTCATACGAACCTTCAACTCTTGGATTGAGGAGACCAGTGGTCTCTCCTGGCCAAGTTGCGGCACCAGGATTTTAAAAGTCTGTACGAGAAACTCTTTTGGTCTGCCATCAACCAATGAAGTACAGTTGACCTTCATTGGTTGATCGCAGAGGAGGCCCCTGCCCGAGACCAATACAGTTGCTCGTGCGGACATTTAAAATCCTGACGCCAAAGCTGCTGCATAGAGCTTGCGGTATTAGTTCTACAAAAAACTAAGAAATAAATGAACACGAAGAATGTACACGAATATTCCCCCGAACCAAACACAGGAACGGGCAAATATTCTTGGAGTACGAATATTTTTTCAGCCACGAAGACAAACACGAAGAGTTGGCCGGCGTCCAAGTCTAGTAACAACATAGCTTCTAAACGTCCCTCTTTAGGCCTTTTATCTCCACATCCCTCTTTCCTCTCCTAATGTCCCTCCAATTATCTAAGAATTGCAGGGTTCTAAACCCCCAAACGTTACAGTAATGTGGAAATAGGTTTATAAATTAAACAAATAAGATACATTATTTTTCTAGTCCTACTTAGGCAACGCCTTACTCTGTTACATGAATAACCGAGGACTCACAGTAACATAACAAGTCTTTGCAATGCCCTGCCTCATAGCCATACCCACTAAAATAAAGGTGTTATTCTTTGGCCACTTAAAAAGTTGGGAGTTATATAACAGTAATTGTCCTTTATCTATTTTTCCCACAGCTAAAATATCAGTGCAGTTACCCATAATACCCCCAGAAAGATAGAAGACGCTAATAAAGGACAGTGGTAATAATGTTTATATCTTTGTCAATAACTGATAAACATTGCAATAAACTGTGCAAGTGAAATCGGAAGTGTTAACAGTAAGGAAAATGTATGCTTCTAATTATTACTAGCATACAATTTAAAAGTTTAAGTAACAGCTTAGTTAAAGTGATGTAGAGTATAATCCCAAAGGAATGGCATTCTAGTATGTAAATGAGGAGATAAGCAAAAACATTGTGTATATTATACTTAAATGCATTAGTTTGCAGGACTCATCTGCAATGTGTGCATTGGTGCCAGATTCTGTACCTGCCAAAAATATATATCAGCTTTTTCCTCTCTCAGACTCTCAGGGCTAGAAATACAATATAGCGCAATTATGAAATAAATTATTCCTTAATTGATTCAACCGCAATTTATAAACAGAAGAAAGAAGCACAGTTTTATTTATTGTGAAATTAATATGCTAGACTATGAACTATGATTAGCCATGGAGCATGTTAGAACCACAAAAGTCTCTTCCTTTTGGGTAAAACAATTCCATGAAATCTAGAACTCTCAACAGGCATAAATATTATCAGCCCTTAGAGGTTCCTTTTTCACGCTAAAAAGGAAAATTTACTGACTATACATTCTTGCCAGCATGTTAAGCCTTTAATGTAGTTGTGCATGTATAATATTACTCATAAACAAGCAGCTATCTTGCTATATGCAAATTAACATAACAATACATTGTGCATAAAAAATAATCATGTTACTATAGTAGCCGATTATGTTTTCAAAAGCTATTTAATGGTAAAATACCAAAATTTAGTTGCTCATAACTTTTGACTGCTATTGCCTATTGAACTGAATAGGGCTGCAACTAACGATTATTTTAATAATCGATTAGTTGGCCGATTATTTTGTCGATTAATCGATTAATCGGATAAAAAATACATTATTTTAAATTGAAGAAAAATTGCAATAAAAAACGTACAATTTACACTTTCATCTCTTTGTAATGGCCTCTCTCTATTCACCTTCTTATTTTACTGACATAATAATAAAAGCTACAAGAACCCAAACAAGGTGTTTCTCAAACTAGGTTTTAATACAAAGGTATTAGTAAATATTAATTCATATGTTAACTATTTTTCATATTTAATAAAAACTGAGAAAAAAGCCTTGTTTAAATTTTTTATTTACCAAACTGCCCCCAGTTATGCACATCTGACCCCCAGCTTGCCACTCTGCCCCCATATATGCCTTATACCTCTTATATGCCAGATTCCACTGTGCCCCCTGATATGCCACTGTGCCCCCTGATATGCCTTATACTCCTTATATGCCAGTGATATGCAACTGAGCCCCCTGATATATCTTTTACCCCCAGATTTGTTTTATGCCCCCCTGATATGCCTAATATCGATATGTCTTATACCCCCTATATGCCACTGAGCCCCCTGATATACCTTTTACCCCCAGATATGTTTATGCCCCCCTGATATGCCTAATATCCATATGCCTTATACCCCCTATATGCCCTAAAAATTCATAATACCCCCCATACACCACTATAACTCACCCATACACCACTCTGGCTCCTCCCCCTCCCATACACCACTCTGGCTCCTCCCCCTCCCATACACCACTCTGGCTCCTCCCCCTCTCATACTCCACTCTGCCTCCTCCCCCTCCCATACACCACTCTGCCTCCTCCCCCGCCCATACATCACTTTGGCTCCTCCCCTCCCATACATCACTTTGCCTCCTCCCCTCCCATACATCACTTTGCCTCCTCCCCTCCCATACATCACTTTGGCTCCTCCCCCTCCCATACTCTACTCTGCCTCCTCCCATACAGCACTCTGCCTCCTCCCCCTCCCATACATCGCTTTGGCTCCTCCCCCTCCCATACATCACTTTGCCTCCTCCCCCCTCCCATACTCCACTCTGCCTCCTGTGAACCTCCGTTTCTGACAAGACACCAGGGAGCCGGGTAGAGAGGCAGAGTGGCGTATGAGAGGGGGAGGAGCCAAGGTGGTGTATTGGAGGGTGGCTCCCATACACTCCTCTGACTCCTCCCCCCTCCCATACACCGCTCTGCCTCTCTACCCGGCTCCGTTACTGAAGGCACTTTCCCTGCAGCTTCATAGAAGCCACAGTGTAAGTGAAGGGCAGTAACGGAGTCTGTCTGTGCGATGCAGATCCTCACCGGCTGTCAGAGAGGATGATTCTCTGTTAGCCGGTGGGGGTTTGCATCGCACAGACAGACTCCGTTACTCACCTTCACTTACACTGTGGCTTCTATGAAGCTGCAGGGAAAGTTCCTGTCAGTAACGGTGCCGGGTAGATAGGCAGAGTGACGCATGGGAGGGGGGAGGAGGCAGATGGGAGGGGGAGAGAGACGGAAGAGAGAGACGGAAGTGAGAGACCGGCCGACAGTGAGGGGAATCCAGGTCCCCTGCATCGTAGCGGGGGATCTGGATTCCGGTGTTATAATCCGATCTCTGTTTGAGGTCGGATTATATAAAGAGAGGGGTTTTTCAGAGCATTTGCTCTGAAAAAAACCTCTTTTTGTAATCGATAAAAATCGATCCGATTAATCGATGATGAAATTCGTTGCCAACGATTTTCATAATCGATTATTATCGATTTTATCGATTAGTTGTTTCAGCCCTAGAACTGAATTAGTTTCTCCTCTCCAATGGCTATAAAAGTAATTAAAAAAAAAAACTTTGTGTCCTAATGATAACATCGAACGTGAATATATATTATTTTGAAATGCTCCAGTTACTACGCTTTTCTTTCTTTTTTAGACTGCTACTAGCCTCCTGCTGCTAGCCTCCACCTCATCATTAAAACTGGCCCTATAGTTTATAAAATGAATAAACCCCCCTTGTAAGATTCCTTGGAAGGACAGGTGGTAACAAGATGCTAACCTCAGTGTAGCAAAATCACTACATTGAAATAATCTGTGTCATAAATGTAATTGTTTCAGGCTCCTGCAGTGAGTCTACTCCCACTGACTCAGTAGCAATCTGAGCAATAGAGTAAAGCTAGAGGGTAGCTGGAGTAAATATATGATGATACCTGACTTTCCCTAGTCTCAGATAAATATTCTAAACTTGCTCTCCAGCTAACACCAGCACAAAGCGTGCCACTGATGTTCTATTAAAAGCTATGCTTTCCTAGGACACATATGTCATTTTGTTTGTTATGTATTTTGGGGTAACCCCTAGTGTGCCCAATTAGGTATGTTAGAAATAACCTCCACCTCTTCACAAAGACATCTTATTATTGGGGATCCAGTAAAGCCTTTCCTTGTGGGCCCCAAAAATTCAAAAGGCACTACTGGACCTCCCAGTTCCCTCTAACCATATCATCTCATCTTGATGTGCCTTTATCTATTATAGATTTTTCATCTCCCTTTGTGTTCCTCTCCCTAATTTGACTCAAGAGCAACCTGGTTTGGGCCCTAAGTAGCTGCCTGTTTTGCCCTGCCTTACTAAGAGATCACTTAGTAAGACCCATGTTTTCAAAGGTGAGAAGAACTGTTATCACTGATTAGTGGATATTTCTGCCAGTCTGTCTAATCTCTGGGCCGGGAACCAATTGTTTGGCCCTAACAACCCCTTCCCCAATACTGCACACGCCACACACCTTTCAAGTCTCTTAAGGGCTAGCCCCTTTACTTGGATACAGGCGTGAGTCTAGGGTTAGAGGTGCTTGTGTGTAGTATTTATTTCGTACCCCTCACCTGCACCCCTTTTTAACTAACATGCACACTAACACAGAAACTCACTCTTATATCATATAGTAACACATGTACTCTTTCTAATACTATACACTTACATGTACATTTACAATATCTCTTCACTTCTTCCTCTCTCAGGAGCCAATAGCCCTAGACACACCACTGATGTTCTAAAGCCATAAGGAGACATACACTAACTTCATCCACTGACACCCACCCTCAAGCACACATGCTAACATCCTAATACAGACACCATATACCAACACAGACACTCTAACACTTTACCATAAACACACACTTTAAGGCATTACAGTAACACACATGCTTCAAGCTTTCACTAATACAGATGCACACACAGTCCAAGAACACTAACACACACTCACACATATACTTACATATACATACAGTGCTGTGAAAAAGTATTCCCCCTTTTCAATTTTTGCTTTTTTAAAATGTTTTCATTTTCAAACACAAAATGCAGCTTTAAGTGATCATTTAATTTATTGAAGCTAAAGCGTTTAATCAAAACCTATGTCAAACGTGAAAAAGTAATTGCCTCCTTAAACTTAATAACTGGTTGTGCCACCCTTGGCAGTAACGTTGGCAATCAAGCATTCACGATAACAGGCAATGAGTCTTTTACATTGCTGTGGAGACATTTTTGCCCACTCTTCTTGACAGAATACAGCCACATTGGAGTGTTGTGGAGTCTTTTTTAGGTCATGCCAATTTGATTCAAGTCATGACTTTGACTAGACCACTCCAAAACTTTAATTTTGTTTCTTTAGAGTCATTCAAAGTACCGTATTTGCTCGATTATAGGACAAGTTTTTTTTCAGAGCAAATGCCCCTCGTCTTATAATCAGACCTCAAATAGAGGTTTGACTATAAGACTAAGATCCAGATCCCCTGCAGCACTGCAGGGGACCTGGATCCTCCTGTCTGGTAACCTCCGCTGCTGGTGCTTCTGACTCCCTGGTGTGTAGTCGGGGCAGCGGGTAGACGTCTACGCGATTCGCGTAGGCAACTTCCATTGCAGCTGGAAGGAGGTGCCGTTAGCAGCGGGGTTGTCTGCGTCCATGTAGAGTACAATCAGAGTCAGTAATTTAAGCTGAAGTCACAAACAGGAAATCAACACAGAAACAAAGCACATCTAAAGTTCAAATATATATATACATACGTACTAACGCTTTTGTGAGAGTCTACTTAAATAATTTAGGCTGCTTATAATGTACAGTTCATATTAATTTATTATCTGGTTTAAGAGTACCTGCTAATGGGCTTTACTTATATAATTTACTTACTTGCATAAATACTGTCTAAATTCTTGCTTTTATGGATATGAACATCCAATATTAACTTTCTTTTTTAAGTAAATAATTCTTTACAGTAAATTACAGATAAAGTAAGATCTAAACTTAGTCGTTGATAAAACATTGATTTCCTACAGAGAGAATAAAAAATCCATTGGAAATATTGCACTGCTGATGTGATTTCATTTGCTGTTCAGTTAAAAACCTATTTCATTAGATTTCAACATTCAAGTGTCCCTTGGCACAATTTAACTTTCAGTAGACTCAAGTGACTTTATTTAATTTAGTCAGTGAACACTGGTGAACAAAGGTAAGATAAGAAATCGTGCTATAGTTTTCTATTACAGTGGGGATATTACAGTATGTTGCTATATTAGAAAAATAGTCAACAATTTTAAAGAACCACTACGCTTCTCTGTAGAAGTGAGGGTTTATTTTAAAATGTGCACAGAATATGCTGTCAATTGTATTTCCTGAAAGTTTTAAAAAAAATATTATAGGGGAAGTCCCGTGGGTATACCTGGGAACTCTCCTAATTTGACCTGGAGAACTTTGGATGAATCTTCCTGGTCATGGGAGTGGGGTCTTGACATGCCTCGCTCCCCGCCTATTTCCCCTTTAAATGGGTGTGTTTCCTGCGATGTCCGCAGGGACATCCACTGACATCAGTGGGAACGCCCCCTACATCAGTGGACAGCCCTGTCCGTGTCCCACAAGGGAAGGCTCTGAGTAGCTGCAGCTCAGAAGTTCCCAAGTATGGCTGTGGTAAAATAAATATTTTTCTTAGAGCATTACATATTATGCTGTATACAATATTGTAGTTTAGTCTTCTTCCAAACACCCTGACCAAGAGTCCTTGTCCAGAAAAAGAGTCCTAGTCCAGAAAATGACAAAAGCTACTTCAATCACATTTGGGGAAAACAGTTCTACTGTAACTGAATCTGCTCTGACCAGGAGAATTTTTCCACCAATGCAGCCCCAGGGCTAGCCTGCCTCCCGACTGTCCCAATTTAGTTCCACCCTGAGTTCTCATAACCTGCTGCCAGTACCTTGCCCATATCTGATATAGTCAAAATAATAAGACAAATTGAATTAAGATGGACTGCCTCACTACTCATCACATACCTGTTATTCCCTTCCAGGTGCTAATGACATAATACCACTTTGCCTAATTCAGTGAAGAATCTAGAAACAGCAATATTAATATTCTACGACAGCTCAATAGCAATAGCATAAAACAGACTAACCGAAGCTAGATGAGGACGGATTTCAGACTAAAACCAAGATGAGCTCTGTAAACAGAGATCATCACCTTGCCAATTGTGCTTTATGGAATGGATAAGATCATTAGTCTTTTTAAGATTACTCCCACTTGCATGAATAAATAAAATAAGGGAGATACAAACCTGCACAATGCACAGCACTCAGGGAGTACCTAAATTTTTACAAAAGCCACTTAAAGCACACCAGTGAATGCAAGCCTTTTGGAAAGGGAAAACCTAAATTGCATCCATTAACACCAGATTCAACTCTCCATGATAGCCAGTGAACAATTAAAGAGGAATTACTTCAACAACATGACAACAGTATAACTCCCCACCTATCTCTCTAAGGGTCACCCAAGCATCTAAACCTTGCTGATCGGTATTGGACATCATAATCTTAATTTCTACTAACCCATCTGAGATGGACATATCTGACAACAGACCTTAACTCTCCTACTCAGAAGGCACCAGAGAAAGCCAGTGGAAAGGCCACCTGAAAAAAACAGAGTCTCATAATTAAGATCATGATTAAGACAGCCCGCGACAAGGACAGCAACACTGAACAGCACTTATCCAGCTACCTGCAACTTTAATTACTTCTCACCCCTTAATGATTTTCCAAATAACAAAAGCCACTGAGACGCCTTCTTCAACAAGAAGGACAGGGAATCTTGCTCAGCTGTTGCGCTCCACAAACCAGCTTCCCTCAGCTCTGTCATGTATTCCAAGGTTGCCACCTTCCTACCTTGCTCGTTAAGCAATCCTGATGAATGCTTTGGCAGATGCAATTGATATTTCCAAACCATGCTGTATGCCTTCCTGTATTGCTCAGGCGCCACACTTTTCAACAACTTTACGAGGTCTGGGCAAACAAGGGGTAGAATGACTGATGATGTGCACCATGCTCACATTAACTGTATGAGACACCACCGTGTCCGCCATGACAACAGTTCCAAGAATGCTAAATTAGACAGTATGCCAGAGCCGACCCAATTGGCCTACCAAGCTTGGGCACACTGCTGCTCTTTAAAATATGCCCACAGTCACTGTGTAAAAGGGATTAAAGTGAACTGATTTTACTAAAGTACATTCGGCCTGTTGATTCACAAGATTTACAGTGTCCACAGGAAAAAATACAAGTACAGTCTTTTGAAACATACATCAAAGATAACATTTGTATATTGCCTTTAGAGAAGCCAGTAGCATCTATTTGTAAATTTGTAGTATCTGTGATAGTATTATTCTGTCATTATACTCTTCAGAACTGTGTGCCTCCCCCATACTTTGTTACATATTCTTGTTTAGTTACATCCCTGTTACATCCTTCTTACAATACCTTTGTCTGTTCCCAATGTAACACTTCTCACGGGCTTCATCATTTAAACAATTAACCCATAGGCAAAGGTGTGTCAGCACATGGAAACTAGGTCTTATGCACAATAACAATTTATCAAAATCTAAACATTTTAAATAAACCCATATTAAAAACCAGACAGCTAAGCAGCTGTTTGCTTGTAACAGTAGTGTACCCAAGGTTGGGCGAGGGGGCCAGTCTGCCTCGAGTGCAACGTGTGAGGGGGTGATGGCCGCCCAACGGGGACCCGCAGCTTACCATTGCTTGCAGACTATATGAGGAAACTCTTTCCCTGGGCTGAAATTCACACATTGTATTGCTGGCCCTTTGTCTCATGCCCATGCTATGTTGCTAGAAGCTTAAGCCGCCATTTGGCCACCACTCACTGAAGTTAGTCAATCAAAAATTCCCCGTGCTACTTGTTAAGGTTGTTTGCATGTATATTGCTCCTAATCCTGGCATTCTGTGGGTTAACATTCTCGCTCTCTATGTCCCTATTTCTCATGTGTCATTAAAGAGAAACAAAAAACAAGAAAGGAGCTAGCAAAACATGCTTGGGTTTAATTATTGATAAGACGCTTTTTAATAATTCAGATATGCAAACGAAGCCGGGTATCAAATTTGTCTGTAAGAGAGAGCCACCTGGGGAAAGCTCATTTGTGTGAGGCAGCAGAAGGGAACATGTTCCTAATTCAGAGAAGGAAATGTCTTAATGATTCTCTGTGTGATCAGCAAATCTGGAATCCTGTAACAGAATGTGTGAAGTTCGCTAAACAAAATGGACAGATGTATCTTTCACAAGGGCATTGGCAAACTTTGGCAGAAATCTGGGATGTGTTTGTACTTTAAGCCTTTAAAATTCAGTATAGTATATGGTGACACAACAGTAAGCTTTATATATAACCACAAATATGATTCTAGTTTTAAATGGCGTTATCATCTATCAGCTATTTCAAACAGAATACCTATGTATGTATCTAGAATGCTGCCATAATTGTATTGTACACAAACTCTACATGATTGGCAAGACTGGCTTGCAGCAAAGTAGTTTTCTTCGTGATATGTTAAGGCTAGTGTTATGATTACACGTATTAATTCATTAGTTAAAACTAACTATAGCTTGAGTTATTTTTGTATGTCTTTATCCCGTCCCGTAGTTCATCTATCACTGTATAAGGGACTGTGAGTGGCTATTTAGAGTTTTGGAGTAACATAGTCGCAAAAGGCAATAGACCCTATTAAATCAATTATTTTTCTTAGTAATATGAATCTTCTATGCAATGCGCCAGGATTTGATGTCATATCCCACCAGTTCCTTCTCAGAAGGAAACAGAGCATGGAGCAAGATATACTATTGAGAGTATATTGTGCCGCTTCAGCACTAGCACTACCAGGGAATCCCAGGGGCTGTTGGAGGGCTTGATAACTCCTAGATCAAGCATCTCCCGTATCTTAATCCACATACTTTCTCTTACGGGTCTCCACCTGGTGCACTGTGACAGTAGTGTACCCAGGGGCGGTGGAGAACATTTGACGGCGCTTGGACAGCACCCGGTGGACCTGCACCTGTCCAATAGCCCGCGAGTCCAATAGCCTCTATGCCCTGTCGGGGTAACTCCGGTAGCAGAAGATTCTCTGAATCCACTGCTGCAGTGGCACAGATAGCGCCTACCTCCTCGGGCTGTTCCTGGTAAGCCTTCAGCATGTTTACATGGAAGGCTCGCTGAATCCTCCTATCGGAGCATTTGGCTACCAGGTAGGTACCCTGCCAACGGCTTGTAGCTTATCGGCCTTATGCGGCATAAGGACAAGATCTTTTTGTCCGATTTGCAGAGTGCGGTCTCGGGCAGTGCAGTCATACCAACGTTTTTGCCGCCCCTGTGCGGCTTGAAGGTTCTCTAGAACCATTCTGGTGAGGTCTTTCAGCCCCTCCCTGAGGGTTAAGACATACTGTACTACCGGGGTGCCCTCGTTAGCTACACCCCCCCTCCCAAAGGCTTTGAATCAAGTCTAAGGGGCCCCACACCTGCCTCCCATATACCAACTTGAAAGGGAATACCCAGTTGACTATTGTGGCACTTCCTGGTATGCAAACAGGAGGTGTGGCAGGTACTTCTCCCAGTCCCGGTCACATAACCCGTTCATCTGGGGGTGGTAAAGGGCGCTGTACACTGGCTTAATCTCGCACAACCTCCACAGCTGCTGGATAATCTCAGCAGTGAATTGGGTCCCCTGGTAGGAAAACCCACCCTGGAGAAGACCCGAAGTCTCCGCATGTATATTGGACAATGGGACGGCCTCTGGATACCGGGTAGCATAGTCTACAACGGTCACGATGTACATTTTTCCCGAAGGGCTAGGTCAGGGTAGGGGCCCTACTAGATCCACCGCTATTCTGCTGAAGGGCTCATCTATGATGGGTAGCGGGTGTAATCAGGCTTTCGTCTGGTCACCTCTTTTCCCTACTCGCTGGAAGGTGTCGCAGGTGTGACAATACCGCCGGATATCCTCTGTCAGCCCTGGCCAGAAGAAAGACCGGGTGACTCGGTGATGGGTCCGGCGTCTTCCCAAATGCCCTGCCAAAGGAATGTCGTGTCCAATACACATGATCTCTTGCTGATATTTCTGCGGCACGACCAGCTGTTGTATGGGCACCCGGGTCTCTCCTTGCCCGTCCATAAGTCTGTACAATAGTCCCTGGTCCCATTCACTCCTGCCTTCCCCGTTCCTAACCGGATTTGCCCCTGCCCGGTCTCTATAGCCCTGTAACCGCGGGTCATGCAAGGTCTCCTGGGCAAAGTCAGCGGGGGAGGCCCAGGGCAAAGAAAGGGCAGTCGGGGAACAGTCAGGGGTGATGTCAGGGCTAACCGTACTCACCCGGGTCTCGTCCTCGAGTGTGTTGTCCGCTTCCATGCCTGCTGGCGAGTGATGGCCACACAATGTTATGCGTCAGCATCCGGTTGAAACACGGTGGTTAGGTGACCGAGATCATTCCCCAGTAGGACCTACGTGGGTAGGTTCTTCATGACACCTACTACCACATCGCGAGCGCCAGCTCCCCAATCCACCCGGGCAGTGGGAATTTGGGGCACCCTTCCTCCCGCCATTCGTACGGCAACTGAGTGGCTGGTCTGCTCAGCAGAGGCGACCATCTGTGGCTGTATCAACGTAATCGTAGCCCCACTGTCCCGTAATCCCTGAGTGGGGTGACCGTTAACCCATACGACTTGTCGGTGATGGTGTCGGTTGTCCAGGGGGCTTCTTGGACCAGATCAGCCTCGTGTAGTACCCCGAAATCCTCTTCAGGCTAGTCGTGGTGAGGAGGAGATGGGGGAGATTCAAGGCAATGGGCGGGTGGGTACACTCCCAGTTGAGAAACGTTGTTAGCGGGGCATTCCCTCTGCATGTGCCCGACTGGGTTGCATCCCTAACATCAAATGCCCGAGGGTCGACTGTCCCGAAAGGTAGGGGTCCACTGTTGTGCCGGAGGCTGAGGTACTGTGCGGTGTGGCTGAGATGGCTGAAGTGATGGTGGTACATAGCGGGCCCTAGATCCGTGCTTCAGTGTTGTAGACCTCCCAGAGTCGACGTACTGGTCAGCTAGCACTGCTGCCCGATCCGCGGTGAGGGGCCGTCGGTCACGTACCCAGTCTCTTATCGCTGGAGGAGCCAAGTCATACAACTAGTCAAGTAGGAGAAGCTGGAGGACATCGAATACGGATGTGGCTTGGCACCCGTTGATCCACCCTTCTGCCACTCGGGTCATACAACGTACCCACTCGGTGAAGGGCTGTCCGTCTTGATGTCAGAGACTCCGGAAGTTTAGCCTATGAGCCTCGGGGGTGATGCCATACCTGGCTAATAGATACGCTTTCACCTGTTCGTAGTCTGCGCTGTCCTCATCAGGGGTGGTTTCATATGCTTCCAGGGCTCGCCCCGAAAGCCGGTTCACCAGTAGGGTCACCCAGTTTGTCGCTTCCACTCCCTGCAGACTGTCGCTCAAAAATCTGGAGATTTTCTGGAGATTGGTCTATTTCATCCACCCCATCATTGAACCGAGGGATGGCGTTGAAGGGCAGTTGGGTACGAGTTAGGGTGCTGTGCCAGTCGCTCGTAGGTGCCCTTGGGCAATGAGTGCATGGGGAGGTTCAGACCCCAGTAGGCCTAAATGCCACTGCATCTCCCGCGGGAGCTCCAAAGCTTCGGTGCCCTCGGATGAGGCGCGGCTGTTTTCGGTCCCCCTCCATCAGCTCCGCAATCAAGGTGGCTTTGGGTTTGTTACTGGCTGTCTGCCCCTGGGTCTCAAGCAAATCATTCAGGGTCTTCCTCTTCAGGTGCTCCATTCAATGTAACGCAGTCCCGGTGGTGGTTTGGATGTCCCGGTAGTGAGGAAGCATCTAACCTCTGCCACAAGATGCGACGGGCCTCTGGTACCCCGGCTGGGTACACCTGTCAGTTCTTTGATGCTTCCTCCCGGAACCGCAAGGGGTAACCGCTTCCAGTGCCAGACAATACTGTGAGGAAGGGATCAGGAGCTGGCTCGGTGTCCTCGATGTAATGGCACTGTAACCCGCCAAGACGTAGCCAAATACGGTGCTGTAATTGTCCTGAAAAGGACAATGAGTGATCCAGCGAGCCCCTGAAGCATTAGACGAAACAAATGTCCAGGAAAGTAACACACACTTTATTGGGAAAACACACAGGCTTTTATACAGTTCAACAGGGAAAAAGGCCATAAATCACGTCCATATATCCCCGCCCTGCCCAGACAGTCCGGTGCCACACTCGGGCCACCAAGCTCCGCAATGTCCGCATACCCTTACGCCGTTGTTCTCGGGGTGATCCCGAAGGAGTGGCAGCAGCAGCAGCAGTTCAAAGTTTTCCCAAGACGGACTGCAAGATAGCCGGACTGCGCGTTCGACAACCACGCCGGTCGACCTCTGAGGCTCCTTCTCCGAATCATTCCTGGTCCTTACCCCACCACCTGTGGGTTAATAGCATGAAAAGGGTGCGCTGGTGTGGTCGATGGTGTCCGGCATATGAAGGTTTAAAGTCTGTGGGCAGGGCATGTGAAACATGGACAGGGCGGCATGTGATGGAGAACAAAGGCACAAACAACAATCACACATATACAGGAATCACAACCAATTATTATTATAACGGCACTTATTAACACAGGTTTGTAACAATTCTGTCCCGTTTGGGCTTCCGTTTTTTGTTCCCTGTTTATTTCTGGTTTTGCTTTTTTATTTTCATTATCTTTCCCGTTTAAACTACCGCTTGGCTGCCTTCTTTTCATACTCCCTCAGACTTTATTTTTAAGTCGCCGTGCGTTCCTTTTAGTCATAAACGATGGAGGCGGTGGCCATCTTGGTTGAGGCAAGATGTAACTTGACTGATAGCTCAGTGTTACGCCCACTTTTCTTCTCAAAAACTCTTACCAGCGTGTTCAGCTTACAGGTGTTCTGACTCTATCTAGTTTCAGTGTTAAGACTATTTGTTTAATATAATTTCCCATCAGGTGAGCCCTGTATGCATACTGCCTCATTTAATACTATCTTTATTGCACAATATTTCTGAGCCTCACAGGTGGTCCTCTGCACTGGGTAAGCCCCCAGCCTGTTACATCTTATAATAGTATTATCCTTTATATTATATTATTAGTATATTACTTTTTAATTTATAATGTCTGAGTCCCATGCTGACTCTGCCCCCCTCCAGCTGACATCCAGCCTTGGATTCAGTTGGCAGTAAAGGAGGCCCTGGCCAGCCATTACCAGCCACATCTAAGATCTCAGTCCATCCAGTTTCAGGCTCTGATTCAGAGAGCTCTGTTAGTTCACCCCCAACTAAGAGATCATGGAAAGGGCCCAGTGCTACAGCCAACAAGGGCGAGGGCCCGGCTAAGCATGCTAAACGTCCCTTCAGCGAGACATCCTATGAATGCAACCCCTTCAAGGGAGGCTCCTGATTATTCTGCTCGCCAGCCCAGGGATGCCTGTTTTTGTTTTTTGTATACATTGTACAGCCAATACACTGTTTTTGCAGCATGCTTACACCTGTTTGGTAGGCCTCGTATTATACATTTGTATTATTTGAGCCTGTGACTAGCTTAGCGCACCGACATTTTTTCTTTTCCCTGTTGGCACATATTTGATGTTGTTGGCTCCTCATCAGTTTGGTTGCAGCTTGCTGTCCAGGGGTTAATAGGGAGGAGGTTTAATTGCACCTCCCCCAACACATTAATAAGGTTTTGGTAGCAGTATAGACTGCTTTGTGTGCCCACTATGTAGGAGGTGAGAGTAGGTTCTCACCCTATTGAGAGTGTGCCTTGACGTGGCGGGTGAGCTTAATTATGCTTTGGCCAAGTCATATAACCAAAACCTCTCATTTATAATATGTTTATATATTTGTTGCCAACTTTATTAGGGTAAGAAGCGCAGACAGTTTTTGTTTTTTGTAAACAAGTTGGGTGGAGCTCGTTCAGAACGGCTTTCCAACCTCACCACAGATCTTTTCCAGTTTCCCTTTCACAAGAATATCTCCCTGTCAGCAGAATATCTTCCAGGAGTGGACAATCAGACGGTAGATCGGTTCTCAACTTCTCACGGTCTTGGAGAGACACCAGTGAATGGATGCTGGACCATAGGGTTTTCTCAATGATTTCTCATCTCAGAGTACCTTTTAACTTTGAATCTTTTTGCCAGGTGGAATTCCCAACCTCCCAGTCTTTTTCAGCAGGCTCCCAGACTCAAAGGTGACGGATGCGTTTTTCCAGACATGGCCTCCAGTAGGATATTATGCCTTCCCTCCGTTCTCTATGATCTCAAGCGATCTCCCTTTTGATAAGTACCCCCTTTGGACAGCTCAGCCATGGTTTCCAACCCTCCTGACAAAGTCTTTCAGAGACCCGATTTCCCTCCCATGTAAAGATCTCTTACTTCAGGATCCGAGGAACAGCCCACACCCACTGGTGCTCGAACAATGGCTGGCCATGGTTGCATGGTCAATTTTTGGGGTTCCTAAACTATCTCAGTCGGCAAGAAACCTACTCCAAGACTCTTGGGCCCCAGGCACTAGACCAGATTTTGCAGGCTGCAAATCTTATTGCACAATAAATGTGGTTCGCTCCGCAATCTCGGCAGCTCACATTCCCATTACTGGAGTTCCGGTTGGTAAGGATCCTTTCATCTGTCGACTGTTGCAGGGTGCAGGGGTTGCATTTATTTAGACCACCCTCGACATGGTATTCCCACTTTTGGGATGTTTCTCTAGTTCTGAATCTCTTTAAATCTTGACCCGATAATAAGAACCTTTCTCTCCGACAATTATTGGCAAAACTCACTACTCTGCTATGTCTAGTGTCTTTTTGTCAAGTTACTGACATCAATACTTTAATTATCTCTCTTCTTCCCCAGACAGTGTCAATTTTCCGATTTCCCACAGAACTAAGTCAGATTCCTCTTCAGTGTTTTATTCCTTTTTTCCTGCAGAACCTCTTCTCGGATTTTGTTCATCAAAGAAAGAGGATGATGTCATGAGGGGATAGACTTTCTATGCCTTTCTTTGATTGGTTATCAGTTGTTTCTATATGTTTTTCCTTTGCTGCTGTCAGGATCAGTAAAGAAAGTTATGCAAACTATTAGCCTCTTGTCCTGCCTCCTGTCCACCTCTATTTCCAATCAGTGAAGACCTCCTCTTGTCCTGTAACACCACTGGGTGCAAAGCCACGCCCCCCACGACCAGAAGCGTTTGGCAAGTGTGCACACATTGCGTATCTAAATCGAGGCAGAGGATGCTGCCTACTCCACGAGGGGCTTGCTGAACGGGAGCTGCCCCACGAGATGAAGAATCTTGGGGCGAGGTAGGGGGTTCTCTGACCTTGATAACTTGTCTTTCATTCATGAACAGTATAGCAAACTCATTGCTTTACTTATCCTTTAAAAATATGGGCATTATTGTCTCTTTATGGTTTACATGCATTCCTTCAAACAACTGCATATAGCTGTCAACATTCAATGTAAGTTCTCAAAGGCTTTTATTGGTTCCTCATGTCAACACAGCCTGGTCTTTCTGAGAGAGCTACAATTCTAACTGAAGACTTGATGGAAGTATAGGTTTCGGGGAGTTTAAGAGGAAACTACAACAAGAATCGAAAATGTAAATTTTTTTTGTTTCGCAGAACAGTATCAAAAGCAGCGTGCAAAGTACATTTACATTTTTGTATTAAAATGGTACATCAAATATAAGAATACATATCAGAGGTTAGTGCACATAGGCTTAGTAGAAATTAAATGTACATGATTTGAAATAATATAGGTGGTATATATGTGAAACAGCATGGTATCATATGGATTATAAATTGCCAAATAAATTATCTATTTCGCTGCGCCTTTATCCTCACACAGTGGCATTGAAGGTACATATCCAAATATCCAAAATACATAAGTATAGTCACTTAAACTGTATCTTTCAGAGCTATGTCTTTAGCACATTTGGTTTATTATTGCCAGTGAATATAGAGATATCAAATGCATGGTATAATTTTTGACCCTGCCATTTCACTATGCAAAGAAATAAAGTCAAATAAAGAATGTTTATTGTCCTCTGGGGATTTTTGCTGGATTTTCTAGACTAGAGTATGACAGATGGAATTCCACATGGTTATGCCTTTAGGGAGTACAAGATACTGTCATGCATACAAAGGGCTATAAATGCATGAAAGGCATTTTTAACTAATCTTGACCATGCCTCACCTTGATTGTGCAACTTTTGTGGAAGAGAAACACAGTCTGAAAACTATAGATGGTAGCAAATTAACAGGGTGTTTGACATTTATTGGTAGGTTTTGATGAAAGTTAGATAAAATGGAATTAGAAAAGAGAAACCTAGTTTTATGAAAACATACACTGTTGGCTTGTTTGATATTACAAACATCAAGGTGATCTTTTCTTAACACATTTTTTAATAATAAAAATGCTAGGTCACCTGTCAAGATTAGAAAGAAAATGTATCAGCAAAATGATCAAGATATAGGTACAGAATCTGTTTAACTAAAGCTATATTGTTCTAAACCTCTCCAATAGGCACTGGACATTTTCCTAGATTATAATTGTATTGATCAATTTAAAAGCATTAGCTTGTAGGATGTTAATCCAGAGGTTCTCCTATCTGAAATTCAATTGCTGCAACTATGTTTTTGTTATCTTTTCAAGATGATTGGTAAGGTAAAAATATCATCATCATTATTATTATCTTTTATTTACCGTATTTGCTCAAATATAAGACAAGGTTTTTTCAGCCCCGGCGTGACATGACCTTCCAGTGCTCAGTCATAGAAGCCCCGGTGGAAGTGCCGGGCAGAAGCAGAGGTTGGCTACAGGCATCGCGCAGACATCCACCGGCTGCTCCCACTAGAAACTAGGTAGTCTGGAGCAGGGGGGACAAGTTTGGGGTTTCATTGGTAAGCCTGGGTGGGCAGATGTGCATAACTGGGGGGAAGGCTGGCAAAAAAGGAAATAAAAACAAAAAATTAATTTTTCTCAATCATAGTTTGACATTTACTAGTAAAACCTTTTTCCTATAGGGTAGTCTTATATTCAGGGTTTTTCTTTTTTCCTAAATTAATATTACAATTTTGGGGGTCGTTTTATAATCAGGGTCATCGAGCAAATACGGTATATAGCACCAAGAATTCAAGTAGTGCTTCTTACAATACATATATTCAAGGGGCATGACAAGACTAGAATTAACAGATTAAGACAAACCAATACATTTAGGTGAACAGAGCCCTGTTCGCAAGTTTACAATCTTAAGGGAATGGGGTGGAGGATGCATAAAGGTTTCATGGGCAAATAATTTGGGGTGTGAGGCTTATGTTTGAAGACAAAACAAAACATGTTGTATATGTTTGCCATGTTTACCTTTTTTCCCATTTAACATTTGAGAAGAGTTTATTTTTTTTCCATTAAGGAAATGTTTATTGTAGTTCCATAGACAGGGGTGATCCTAGGTTTAGCTGCAGAGTACTTCTTGCTCCCCCGTAAATACTAACAGCCAAACACACTATAAGCCTAAGATTAGGGTCACCCCTGACACCCCAACACCATAAGATGAAACACTCACATGCTGACACACATGTGATGACACTCAAAATAATAACAAACACACACTCATGTTAACACAATATGCTAACATACACTTAAACATTAAGTGTGGTTAGGGGGACAGGATTTATAGGTTACGTTATGTTCATTTCTGATTTATTTATGTAAAGTGAGGAATTTAAAGGAAGGATAGTATATTTTATGTTAACAATGAAAGCACATTCCCTGCCCTTTCTGAACACAATATTATGACTGTAAGGGCTGTAGAACAATGTGGTGAGATTAAACATCAGAGGAAGAAATAGGGACATAACGATCATAGTCCCAAAGAGAGACTGTCCCTCCTAAACAAAGACACTTAGACGTTATGTCCTAGTTTTCACAACTCATGTTATAAACTGTTATCAAGTGAATACTACTGCATTTGAAATTCAAATGACATTATGCCAATCTTTAGAGAGCTGCATATGTTTTTAGTGGGTTAATAATTTGTTACAGCTCTAATAAGGTATTGATAATTAAAATCACATCTTCCATCTGCTTTGAACAGCAGGGACATGCCGTATATTTGTATTGGAAAATATACACACACACTTATTCGTCATTTTTTAATTTGAATTTTCCGAAAATGAATAGGATTGGTTTTATCCAACATTAATATTTTTTTTTCAACATTGACCTCCCAACCCCACAAAATTGTTTTTAAAGCATTGTTACTGGCTTCTATATACAGTTACATACCTTGATTATACGCTTTTTAACACAGGCAATTTCCTAGGCCTTGTCGTCATGGCAACCGTCAATTGCACAGCTCTGGACTTGCTAGATATAGGCCTGAGGCTGCGTATTGAACAGGCAATAATAAATACATGTTGGCAAAATACATATAACAAAAATCATAAAGCCCTCTACTTCTCTTTTCTATTTTACTTAAGTGGCATAAGAGCTCATGTTTCAGTCTGTCACATAGCTCTGAGTTGCTTTCAACATGCAACATTGTATATATATATGGATTTACAGATATATCCCAATTAACTCTAATGTGTATGCACACTAATGCACTACATTTAAATAATAGCATTTTGAGTATGATGTATTCCTATACATTCAATTTAGGAACACGAGCATGACAATTACCGTAGTTTACAGTATTTTCTGATGCTGATCATTTCAATTTCTGTATGTGTCACACTGTATGTGTGCAATCATTTCTTTTCATAGGTATATTATTCAAAAGACGATGCTGAAGTTGGCTTCTTATTTCACCAATTTCTTATTCACTGAAGTTAGCTTCTTATTCGGCCAGCTTCTTATTCAAACAACCATGATACACAGACACTGCAAATGCGGTATGGTTTGTTAAAATAAAAAGGTGGCACACTGCATACATTTATATAATGTTCGGATGACCAATTGAAAATTATGGGGGGTTAAAATCAATTGAGCCACCCACATTATGCTATGGGTACCAAGGCTCCTAAACCCGACGTAAAACCCAGCTGATCTCAGCCTGTTCCAAATGGAGTCTTGCCCATAAAAAGGATGTTTAGTGTGTCAAGCCCCAGGTTTTAGGCATTTTAAATTAGTAACTAAGGATTGTAACATCGGTTGGATCCCAAATTTCCATCCAGCTGATCCAGCCTGGGCCAAAAGCAGTTTTGCCCATATACATATATACACATATGCCCTCTGTGTTAATTAAATGCAATGAATGAATAGATGCAGTACATGCATATACACCCAATCTAACCTATAGTTACACCTGCTCAGTCCCCATTTGTAGCGCTCTTGCACTTTTTCACTTTAATTTCCTAGCTCCACTAAGCTCTATTTATACCTCGACAAGTGATTGTTTGGCTTAACTCATGCCACTGGCTATCTTGCCCAACTCTACACAATGAAGAGTGATGTTTGCACATTCTCTTGCTTTTCCCATCTCTCATTTTTCCATTCATTTTTATTGTTTTTCTATCTCCAAGAAGACATCGGATAGTGTGCCTTTTGCAGAATTTTGGTACTGAAAGGGTAACTATTTTTCTTTTAGTTCTCTGCATGGGGTAATGTCTGAATTATTTCTTTTTTCCTGCGATTTACAGCAGTAACATATTATTTGACCTCATATCTTCCGTGAGCTTTTTCACGGAGTGATTCCATTATTCCAGATGACTTACCTGATTTAATCACATAGAACAAGCTTTTTGTGCTAGGAGGAATGGATTTTGGATCTTAGCACAGACATTGTCCCCATAAAAAGAGGTCAGTTCATATATTCAGGTGCCTTTGAGGTGGCAAATGATATTTGTATATCTCTTTATGTATGTTTTATATATGAAACTGACAAATGCACAGTATTTTTCCAAGTTAAATATAAAAGATAATTAGGTTGTTACTTGACCATTGTATATTTTGCTTTATACGGCATCAATAGTATACAGGGCAATCTATTGGTCTCAGGCAGGATGCTGAGCCTGTAATGTAAAAGAAATGTATCAGTTTGTAGTTTATTGATCAAATTACATCATTTTTGCATTACTGACATAGTCTGGTAAGAGCCAATCTGTAACTGTACCTCCTACTAATACTTCTCTTATTCATTTCTATGGTATCTGTCAATACTTGGAAATTGCTGGCATAATAGAAGCGATGAATGCCTTTTAAATACAGTACATATATTTATGTATTGAACAAGAAACCAATTATGAAGTATCAAGCTGACCAGTTGCTCCTAAATATGCTTTTATATGAAATTACAGCTAAGAAAGGCATACTAAAAAAATGTAATGATGTACACTGGGCCTCTGCCAGATGTCTCTAAAATATACTTCCAAACTTCGGGCGACTTCATTATACCATCGAGAGCTGGTTAACTGAAATTAACACTATTTCTCTGGTAGGCTTTATCAAGAGAATCTGTCAGTTTTTCCAACTCATACATGTTACTGTTCTGTACACTAAAAAAACCTTATGGTTTATTACAATTAAAAGCAAATTAAATCTAATTAAAAACATTTTGTATAAAATTTAAAAAAACATTTTCATTGTGGTTGGATAGTTTCTCCCTTTTATGTTATTTCACCCTCTCACTTCTAAAATGTACTTTACAGCATGCAAATCAGTGATAATTTGTGTTTTTTACAGGAGTTAGAAAACCAGACTCCCATTCCACAATGTAATTAATTACTCATGTCCAGTCAAGCAGCAGAGCGTCAAGCAGCAGAGTATGTAAGTCAACTTACATACTTACAAGATGAGCAGCAGCCACTTGCATATATATCTGCAGTGAATAGATATTAGTCAATGGTAAACATACTTTTGTACATACACCAAGGCAAGCATCTGATTTTCTAACTCCATTAGAAAAACAAACATGAATGGACTTAAATTAACTCCGAGAGTGCCAGCCATATATTTCCATGGCCAGCTACATAGGACACACATAATAGGGGGTCAGTATGTAAGACAGTGCCCTGCTGTATAGAAAAAAACACAAGAGAAAGGGAAGGGGCATCCAGTGCACACACAGTGCCTGCTATAGAAGATGCTCTTGATCAGGGGCGTCGCTAGGAGGCTACTGGGGCTGAAGTCCCAAGTCTCAACTTCATGCCCCTGAATGGAGACTCTGAGGCTAAAGAATACTTAAGCAAAGAGCATCTACAGTTGAGCTGTGGGTGATGAGTGAGGGCAGGTGGGATAGGCTAAGGGGGAAGGAGGGAAAGTCTATAAGAGCATGCATGCATGTATGTATGTATGTTTGTGTCTTAGCGTGTATGTGTCAGTGTATGAGCATGTATGTGTATGTGTGTGAGAGCATGGATGTGTAAGCAGGGGCGTACCTAGAGTATTTGGCACCTGGGGCGGATCCTGTATGTGGTACCCCCCCACACACATTTTGTTTGAAGCAAACATTGACAGTGGTACAGCATAATTGTAATCATTATATACTGAAGCAAACATTGACGGTGGTACTGCATAACTGCTATCATTATATACTGAGGCAAACATTGATGGGGGTACAGCATAACACCTATCACTATATACTGAGGCAACCATTGACGGTGGTACAGCATAACACCTGTCACTATATACTGAGGCACGCACTGACGGTGGTACAGCATAACACCTATCACTAAATACTGAGGCACGCACTGACGGTGGTACAGCATAACACCTATCACTATATACTGAGGCAAACATTGATGGGGTACAGCAAAACACCTATCACTATATACAGAGGCACACATTGACGGTGGTACAGCATAATCCCTATCACTATACTTTGAGCCAGACTGACAATAATGCAACCAAACATTGATGTGGTGTTGGCCTACCACTTCAGTGTCTGGCTTAGTATATAGGGATGAACTGAAAAGAAAATTCTGGACCGAAACCGAAAATTCAGCATTCACTTGGCTGAAACCGAAAATAAGACCCTAACCTTTAAAAACAAAAAAAACACTTTTATTAAAAGTAAGTACAACACCAAACTTAGACAAAAAAACCAATAACAATATTCATATATATATATATATATATATATATATATATATACCGTATTTTTCGCTCCATAAGACGCAGTTTTTTTCCTCCCAAAGTAGGATGAAAAATCAGCCGCGTCTTATGGAGCGAAGATGCAGGCAGGGAGGGGGGGGGCATATACTCACCAAAAGCGCACCGGGTGCCGCTCATCAGGGGGTGCCAACTTGCCGGCACCCGGCACCCCTCCAGAGACGGACAGTAATGTCCGCCGCTGGAGGAGCAGGCTTGCAAGAGAGCGGTATCGGAGGTCTTTAACAGACCTCCGGCTCCCTTGAGTGATTTTAAGCCGGTTCCCTTGAACCGGCTTAATATCACTCAAGGGAGCCGGAGGTCTGTTAAAGACCTCCGATACTGCTCCCTTGCGATCCGCGCGGCAACTGCTGCTGTGGGCGCGGCTTCAGTGCCGCCGGGATCTGACAACAAACCCCGGCGGCACTGAAGCCGCGCCCACAGTGCCCTCTGACCCGGAAGAAGACAGAAGAAGAGGAGCGAAGAGGAGGATTACTGTAAGAAGAAGACTGCTGTAAGAAGAAAAGAGGTAGAAAAGAAGGTAGGAAATCATTCAGTAAGACTGAGTGACAGTGAGAGTGGATTGGTATGTGTGGAATCTGTGGATTGGTATATGTGTGGATTGGTATGTGGGGATTCTGTGGATTGGTAATGATGGTTCTTAATGCTGCTGTTGGCTATTGTTCATGTTAAGTTATTCAGTTATTGTAATAAATATTTTAGCCCATTTTTTAGCTCAAAATATTTTTTCCTTTTTTTTCTCCTCTAAAATCTAGGTGCGTCTTATCAGCAGGTGCGTCTTATAGAGCGAAAAATACGGTATATAAATTGTTAACAGCAATCACAATCATATCTTACCCAGACATACCCAGATTCCAGCACTGGTTGCCTGGGCATGATAGGAGTGTGATTGCTATTAGCAATCATATATATATATATAGATATATATATATATATATAGATTTTTCTGTCCAATTTTGTGTTACTTACTTTTAATAAAACACCAAAATTGGACAAAAAAATCAACAATATTATATATATATATATATATATATATATATATTTGCTAACAGCAATCACAAGCCTATCATGCCCAGGCAGCCAGTACATGCTGGAGCCTCGGCATGATAGGAATGTGATTTCAGCCTCCCTATGCCATGTTACCCCCCTACACTTACACATCCATGCTAGCACACACACACTCATTCACAAACATTAATTCACAAACATTCAGCATAAACTACAGCATAACACCCATCACTCTCACACACTTACCACTCTCACTGAATGTTTTCCTACCTTTTCACTTTCACTTTTCTTACTCCTCTTCGTTCTTCCTCTTGGCTCTTCTTCTGTGTCCTGTCCTTCCGGTGCAGTGAGTGCGGAAGGCAGTGGGCACGGCTTCAGTTCAAGTGCGCATCTCAAGGGAGCAAAATCAGAGGCCTGCATTAACAGACCTCCCGCTCCCTTGATTGACTTTAAGCCAGTTAGAGGGAGATCCTCCATCTCCCCAACTGAGGCTGCTCCTCTAATGGCGGACATTAGTGTCCATCTCTGGAGGGGTGCCTGCGTGGTGGTACCCCCTGATGAGAGGCACCCAGGGCATACCGCCCCTGCCTCCCGCTAGTGGGATGGTAAAGAGAACAAAGAGATAAAAAATAAAGTGAAGAGATAGACAGGAGAGATAAAGAGGAAAAGAACTAATGAGAAGGGAGAGAGAGATACAGACAAATGGAAGAGATAGGGAGAAAATTGAGAGATAAAGGGATAAAAGAGGAGAGCTAAAGAACAAATGGAGAGCTAAGATAAAGAGAAATGGGAGCGATAATAAGAAAGGGGGATCAAGAGCAGAACTGAAACTCTGAGCTCCATTGTGGGTGTAATCTGAGTGCAAGGGTAAATTCTGTGGATGCAGTCTGGGTAAATCCTGTGGGTGCAATCCGGATGCTGGGGCAAGTCCTTGTGTACATATTATAGAGTTAGAAATGGATGCCTAAAGCAGATAGACTTGGTTACATGTTTCACAGAGGATGGTGGAAATGAAGAAATCAGAATGTTGTTAATTTAGAATTTAATGTTAATGTTTTGCAAATATTTGTGTGTGTATAAAAGTGCAGTGTGTGTAGCGACCACTCTAAAATCGGACTCCACTGTATCAAATCTGCTGTGTACTCTAGCCCCAAATATTTTGGAGACCTAGCTACAACCCTGCTCTAGATTATAATATCCTTGGGTGTCTGTAGAAGTAAATTAATGTACAAATTACCTTACAGACACTAAAATGGTTAATTGTCATTTGCATATTAACCCCTTCCGTACCGGTGATTTACCTGGTACTTCCTGGCTACATGTTCCTTGCAGACCGGGACGTACCAGGTACCCCAAAAAATGCCCCCACATGGCCACAATCGTGGGGATCGCGGGGGCGCTGCTGTCTGCCCAGGTGTCTGGGAAGACCAGCACATCCACCCCGAGCCCGCCCCCTGTAGGCATGGAAGCCGACAGGAGTGATCAAAGAGACTCCTCCCTGCAATCGCTGGACAGGGGGAGAGGGCTCTTCAGTCTCCACATGAGTTTAGAGACCAGTCCCAACCCTCCCCTGCTGCCTAATCGCTCCATGAAAGCGACAGTTCAGTGTTAACTCCTTCAATGCCGCAATGTGTATGACACAATCACGGCATTGCAGGGGTTAATATTTGTCCTCACAAGCTTGTGGGGACTAAATATCAGTCAATGCTGTCATCAGCATTGAAAGAGTTAAAAAAAAATAATTGTCCAGGGTGCTTCCAGGTCAAATGCTGTGAGTTTAGTAAGTAGGCTGATGATGATCAGATCACTCCTGGCCAATAGGAGTGATCTGATCATCGCAGCCCCTGGATGACCCTGCCTTAGAAAGAGAGAGGGGTCATCTAGGGTAATTGTGGAAAACAAATTATTAATAAAACAAATTACAAAATTATTACCTGATCACTTGTTGGTGACACTTGTCGGCCTCCCTGATCAATGTCAGTGGCCTAAACGTGTCACTAACAAGCCTGAAAACTGTCAAAATTACCCTAGTTGAATACCTTGACTTGTCTACTGTTCATAAACATATACTTTTTTGGGGTAATTTAAATTGGGAGGCTCCCAAAATGTCCCAAATGGGATATGGGCCCAGCAAACCAATTTCTGATAATTAGAAAATTGAAAACTGAAATGCGGGCAAACAAAGCAGGCAAACAAATTTAAAGGAATTTCAGCAGTTCTGCCATTTGCTTTCTTTAGTTGTGTTACGATCACCCTCGTTTTCGGAGATTTGTATGTACATTGGTACATAACAGACCATTTTTGGTTATTTGAAGAGAATAGGGTATTCGAGACACATAGTCATAAGGACCTCTCTCAGATCTATGAATGACAAACTACATTGAAATCACTGTTGAAATGTATTTTATACATGTTGGGAAAGCCCAAATACAGCTGATGGGTGGCACCCTCTTTTGTCTGGTTGGTTGACTACAATGTAACTGGCTCGGGATAAATATTTCTTCTCTAGTGCATAAACCACCCTGCCTACACTGCTTTTGACATCTCATTTTTGTTCTGTGTTGTCAGAGATTGCAACATTTAAGAGATTTTACTAATACACTGGTTACAAACACATATTCAGAAGCCAAAGAGCAACTGACAGTAACATTCTGTTTAAATATAATCTTCATTAATGTTCCCCATAAAATCCAAAGCACCTGGAATGTGCAGCTTTCCCCCTTGACTGCCATGAATTAGATTCCGCAGAAAGAGGTAACCTAAATCTATCAGGAGCGGGGAACGTCCACTTTTTTTCTAGTGGCGTTTCCAAAATGTTCTTCGTTTCATCTTAACATTTAATCGCCGCCAAGGTTAAGAAGCTCTTGCTGTGTTAAACCATCATAAATCCCATTCGAAAGCTTTTTTTTTCTTTAGCTTTTGAAAAGGCAAATATTAATATTTTGAAGCATTGCAGCAGACAGTAGGTAACATGGACTGCTTGTACTGAGGTGTAAAACATAATATACATAATATACGCATAACTGTGCATTACATTATCCACCCGTTTTCTCTAGGAAAATCAAAACATTCTTTTGCACAAGTTTTCCTAAATGCATGTACATAGAATATATTGTGTTCTGTTCATTAGAAAACTGCAATGCCGAGATATGCATCTCATTTCTTGCAGGCGTGTTGACTTAAATGTGGAGCATTTTGGGTAAATCTAAAGCTTTTAAACATTATATTTTAAAATGTAATATGGGTAATTTCTGGAAAAGTAAAAGCCTATTTACTAATAGTCTATTTGATATAGTGTTGTGATTGTAAGTGGACTCGTAATATATAATTACCAGGTACAAATTGAGAACCTGTAATGGTGTTGAGATCACTGACACTGATCCTGTTAGAACATAAAACGGTGACAGGCTATTTACTGTAAGTGGCTCAAGCTGAGGACATCCAGTGAGTTTCTTTTAAACTAAACTTCTGAGGCAAGTTCACAACTTACTGCTGAAGAGATGACTATGGTTGTTGAATATGAATGCTATATAAATCAGTAAATAATAACTTAGAAAAAAAGGGATTTCAACTAATCAGATGCTAAGATATTTTTGACTCTCCCACCGAGAGTTAGTTTCATCTAGGTGCAGTATTTCTTTGGTGCCCCCATAACTAAAATTGACACACATATTAACATGCAAACTCACTCCAACTCCACTCAGTTTAACTCTGAACACTTATCCACACACACTATCTCCCTCCTCTGCCTAGCACCACTAACTCACAGTCATGGTGACACCAAATACTAACACACATACTCATACACTAACACCCACACACAGAGATATGCTAATACTAATACACACACTAGCATAATTTATACACTAACATGCTAACACCATACAGTAACACACACTCAAGCACCATATACACATGTACACACACTTACTCACTCTAACACCATACAGTTACATATACAAACATGTAAAATATACAAGCATAATCTACCGTATTTGCTCGATTATAAAACGACCCTGATTATAAGACGACCCCCCATAATCTGAATATTAATTTAGGAAAAAAAAGAAAAATAGACGAACCAAAAATATATGGGGCGCAGGTACCTATAGAGGGGAAAAAACAATACAAAATAGCGTAGAGTGTTTGATCAATATTAAATGAAAGTGATGTGTTGCACTCACAAGTGAAATAGATGATTCAGACCCATCAGAATGGAGTATGATAAAATCTTTAATGATCTTCGTGTAGAATCTAAAAAACAAACTGATATGGTGCAATATCTTAAGGTAAAAATCGGATTTACCGGTAAAAATGCACTCACAGTTAGTTCATGCACAAAAGTGCACATGCAGGCGTATGTGCAGAAAGTACACCAAAAGGTAGGGTATAATAAAGTCCAATTTGATCCTTCGACGCGTTTCGCCACGTTGGCTTCCTCAGGAGAAGTGTGATCAATCGGTAAGTGGTTTTGTTCCGTCTTCCTGCTCTTTTGTAGCCGTTTCCGTATGTAGATGTCATCGCGTATTGTCCGTTGATGTCATCAGGTATCGTATGCTTTCTCTGGTTCTTGTTTTGTATATTGATAAAGTTGTGATGAAAAAGAACCTACAGATGTCTGCTCCCATTAACAGAAATCTGTAGGTTCACTGTCAGGGGTTAACTTGGTGCAACTTGGCCAGCAGAGACCACTGGTCTCCCTGCTCCAACAGTTAAACATCCGTACGAACGACCAATAAAGTCGCTTGTACGAGCAACTCTATTGGTCTCCAGCAGGGGGCTCGTCTGCCATCAACCAATAAAGTACAGGTGCTGCCATCAATCCTGGCGCCAAAGCTGCTGCGTAGCCCGTACCGCGTTAACCCCGTATAAACCCCTTTTACAAAAAACTAAGAAAAAAAATGAATGTACGAAGAATGTAAACGAATATTCGCCCAAACCAAGCACAGGAACACGAAGACGAACACGAAGAGTTTGCTGGTGCCCAGGTCTAATTATTATGCATGTATTTTGATATTAATAAACTAAATGCATGATTTCACCCATTGAGTGAAAGTATCCTCAAACCTGTTAGATGTCCCAACGTGTGAGGACCTGGAGGGAGCAGAAGATGCCTGAGCCAACAATGGTAGGATGTGCTTTTGTGTAAATAAGTACACTCACTGGCCACTTAATTACGCACACCTGTTCAATTGCTTGTTAACACAAATAGCTAATCAGTTAATCACATGGCAGCAATTTACTGCATTTAGGCAATTGCTGAATTTCAAACCGAGCATCACAATGGAGAAGAAAGGGGATTAAAGTGACTTTGAATGGGGCATGGTGGTTGGTGCCAGAGGGGCTGGTCTGAGTATTTCAGAAACTGCTGATGTACTCTGATTTCCATGCACAACCATCTCTAGGGTTTACAGAGAATGGTACGAAAAAGAGATAATGTCCAGTGAGCGGCAGTTATGTGGACGAAAATGCCTTGTTGATGTCAGAGGTCAGAGGAGGTTTCTAGATGACAGACAGGCAACAGTAACTCGAATAACCAATCGTTACAACCAAGGTATGCAGAATGGGCTACAGCAGCAGAAGACCACACCGGGTGCCACTCCTGTCAGCTAAGAACAGGAAACCGAGGCTACAATTCGCACAAGCTCACCAAAACTGGACAATGAAAGACTGGAAGAACGTTGGCTGGTCTGATGAGTCTCAATTCCAGCTACAACATTCAGAGGGCAGGGTCAGACTTTGGCATAAACAACATGAAAGCATGGAACCTTGTATCAACGGTTCAGGCTGGTGGTGGTGTACCATTTAGTATCAATTGAGCATCGTTTAAATGCAACAGCCTACCAGTATTGTTGCTGACCATGTCCATCCCTTTATGATCACAGTGTACCCATCTTCTACTTCCAGCAGCATAATGCACCTTGCCACAAAGCTCACATCATCTCAACCTGCTTTCTTGAACATGACAATGAGTTCACTGTACTCCAATGGCCTCCACAGTCACCAGATCTCAATCCAATAGAGCCCCTTTGGTATGTGGTGGAACGGGAGATTTGCATCATGGATGTGCAGTCGACAAATCTGCAGCAACTGCGTGATGCCATCATGTCCATATGGACCAAAATCTCTGAGGAATGTTTCCAGTACCTTGTAGAAAGGATGTCACAAAGAATAAAGGCAGTTCTGAAGGCAAAAAGGGAGTCCAACCCAGTACTAGCAAGGTGCACCCAATAAAGCGGCCAGTGAGTGTATGTTAGTGTGTGTAAGTATGTTACTGTATGTGTGTATGTTAGTATACACGTGTAAGTATGTTACTGTGAGTTTGTAAGTATGATACTGTGTGTGTAGGTATCTTACTGCATGTGTGAGTAAGTATGTTAGTGTGTGTGTATGTTATTATGTGTGTAGGTATGTCAGTAGAGAAAATGGGGAGTGAGTCTATTAGAAAGAAGACTCTACATAGAGGATAACCTTTTTCTTAAGAACAATTTACAACAATTGGAGAAGTACAGTCTCTACATGCCACACGATAAGATAGAATTGTTAAAACCTGACTTTTATAAGAAATAAAGTTAAAAATGAAATAAAATCACGTGACATGGAGATTTCAATTACTTTAACTCCATTAACTAATGCAACTGACAGTATAGCAAGGAACAATAAGTATTTTAGTGTGTGTGAAAATATGTTACTGTATGTGTGTGTAAGTATGTTAGTATGTTACTGTGTGTGTAAGTATTTTACTGCGGGTTTGCTTGTAGGGGGAGCTTGGTGATCCCAACCGTACGTTTCTCATTGGAATACCGGCATTTTTTTTCTTATGCCACCAAGTAGAGCGGCCGTGGCATAACAGCTTGCACAGATGGGAGACAGCAAGATAAGAAGGGGAGTGCGTGTGTATATGTGTATATACTGTACTGTTTTGTTGGAATCAGTATGCATATTTAGAGTCAGTGTGTGTATTCTATGTATATAGTAAACACCGACTAACACTACTATGCAATGCTCAGAGAAATTACAAAAACCCTAGAGCTACATCTCAGACTCTACAGGCCTAAATGTTGAAGTTCATGGCAGTACAATTGGAAAAAAAGTATGGTTTGTTTGAAAGGGTTGCCAGGAGAAAGCCTTTTCTCTCAAAAAGAACATGGCAGCATGGCTTAGGTTTGCAAAGCTGCATCTGAAATAATCACGCACGGTGGTGAAGGGGTGATGATTAGGGCTAGTTTGACAGCCACAAGATCTGGGAACATTGCACTCATTGAGTTGACCATAAACTCCTCTGTATACCAAAGTATTCTAGAGTCACATTTGAGACCAGCTGCCTGACAGCTAAAGCTTGGCTCATGAAACAGGAAAACAACCTCTGGGGGAAAAAAAATTAAGGTGTTGCAATGGCCCAGTCCAATGGCCCAGACCTCAACCAGAATGAAATGCTGCGGCGAGACCTTAAGAAATGAAGCAACATTGTAAAGAAGTATGGGCCACAATTCCTAAACAACAATGTGAGAGTGATAAAGTCATAAAGCAAATTATTACTTAAAGTTATTGCTGCTAAAGGTGGTTCTACAAGCTATTGATTCAAAGGGTTTGTCACACATGGCTTCTTTATTTTGGCTTTATTTTTGTTGAATAAAGCAAGACACGGTGTAATATGTCATGTTGTATTTACCTAATTTTTAGACCTGCTAAGGAACAGATGATTGTTATTATGTCCTGATATGTAAAACCATAGAATTCAAAGAGGGTGTACTTTATTTTTCACAGCACTGTAAATATATATATATATATATATATATATATATATATATATATATATATATGTAAAATCAAATGGTAATAAAGCCTGCACTCACAGTTTTCAATAGTATTTAGCTTTTATTGCAAGATGCTAGAGTATCTAGGGAAACTAAGATTTGTCACCATACTTATGTTTTGGTAGGAGTGCAGGGCTATTTGTTATTTTGTATATATATATAT
Source organism: Spea bombifrons (assembly GCF_027358695.1). Lineage (NCBI taxonomy): Eukaryota > Metazoa > Chordata > Amphibia > Anura > Pelobatidae > Spea > Spea bombifrons. The sequence goes on along the minus strand of NC_071088.1, from coordinate 69,620,034 downwards.
ATAATGTATGTGTGTGTGTGCGCGCGTAGATTGCATACAATAATTGTCTTCCTACACAGAATGTAGCATGAAATGGGCTAGTAATTTGTGTATCAGTACATGATTTTTATGGAATTTTAAGGTGTGAATAGACTCCAAAAATGCAGTCTCCAGAGACCTTATTAAGGTGGATCTTAGTCCCCTGAATCACCTCTGCTAGCAGCCCAATTCTAGCACATAGTGAATGGCCGTTTCAAATGTCTAAAATGCGATGAATTGCTTTTCTTTGTGTTCCCCTAACAGCTAGATGCCAAAACGAATGAATTATAGTTCCTGATTGTATGGACAGAAATCGCTGACCCTACGCTTACAGAAGCACAAAAGGAAGCAGTCTGTGGTGTTTTATACTGCACACCAGTTTCTCTTTGCAGCCATAAATACTATTGAATCCTATGCAGAACAATGAATATAAAGTTGCTGTTCCACCACTCCGCTGAACACAGTTTTAACTAAATAAAGCATTAGAAATATAATTCTCATTATTGTGAAACCTTTCCCAGAAAAATTATTTAATAATGTAAAATTTTTCCTTGCACCTAATTTTTGCTGGGATCATTTAACGTGTCACGTGACACAAAACCAAGAGCTGATTGAAACTAAAAGTGGTGGTGTACTTTACACCACTTGATCCACTGCTTGGCATTGTATTTGGTGATGTGAGGATTGCATGCAGCTGCTTGGCCATGGAAACCCATTCCATGAAGCTCCTGCCATACAGTTTTTGTGCACATATAAATGCCAGAGGAAGTTTGGAACTCTTCATCTATGAAATCAGCAGAGCATTGGTGACTTTTATACACCATGCACTTCGGTGACCCCACTCTGTGACTTTACGTGGTCTTCCGCTTCGTTGGTGAGTTGCTGCTGTTCCTAAAGTTCTTCAGATTGACCCATTTTTCACAAATGTTTGTAAATGCAGACTGCATGTCTAGGTGCTTGATTTTATACTCCTGTGGCAATGGATCTGATTGAAACACCTAAATTCAATAATTAAGAAGTGTGTCCCAATACTTTTGTCCATATGGTGTATGTAAACCTGTGTGTATGTCAGTGTATAGGTATAATTATTGACAAAGAATAATTGTCAATAATTGTCAGTGCGTGTGAATTCATAATGCGTGTGTATGTATGTTAATGTGTAAAGTAATGTAAGCAAATGAAAGAAATCTACATGTATATAAATAGGTTCAAATTTCTACCATGTGAATATTTTTTGTGTATACATGTGTGTACATGTATAAGTGTATGTGTCTGTACATGTGCATGTATGCATGTGTAAGTACAGTATGTGTATATGCATGTATATGTGAATTTGTATGTATATATGAATGTGATTGTGTATACTGTATTTGAGTATGTTGCAGCTGCAACAAATAGGATAAGATCAGCCCTCATGTATTCCTTAGCACCGTAGGATTCACATGATCATGGTCTATCAGTTATTTGCCTCTCAGGGCAACATCTAATAGTGGTATAGTGGTAAATAAAATTTTAAAAAAACACTTTTTTTTAACCATCCCAGGCTTGGCCAAGATCTTGTATGGGTTACCCCTACTCATTATCTGTCTGTTCTGGCTGACTCTAGACATTGACCTGTGTTATACTTCCAACATTACTGCCAGTGTAGCAGCAGACCGAGTGGGTAAACCAGTCTCTGTGACAGTACCTCCAGACATTTATAATCACAACCATTCTGATTGGTTACTATTTTGCTTCTGATTAAATTCACTTACAACTTCTTCTTTCACAGCTCCACGAGACACTCCCTAACATCCATTCCAAGATGCCTGTGTCATCTGATATCCCTACCATTGACAGGTAGGTTGCAGCCTCAATAAGTAAGTCCATATAAGATAAGATATAAGATAAACAATTTTTTACTACCGATGCTTTCCATGTCTCCAGACTAATCATTTTATTTTACCAGGCTTTGATCAAAAGGAATAGTAAATTGCTAGAATATTTGATTTCAGATGCTTCTGACCCAAACTCCAATATGCTGTGCAATATAAAGGCTAGGGTGCTGACACCTGGAGTTCTCTTAATGCCAAGGACGTTAATACTAGCCTATGTGTACAGGTCCTTCACAAAACATATTTTTCCAAGCCAAATTGTGTATGCTCTGAGGTCACTCTTCAAGGGAGTATCACATACCTACTGCCTGCCACTTAGCAGATACCCATACTGTACTCAATATGTGACAATAAATGACGATGGGTTGACCTAATTGACTATTCTCTGAGTCAGTTATATAAAGAAGGAAGTAGAGCCCCATTATTATTATTATTAGATTTTATTCATACAGCGCCAACAATTTACACAGCACTTCTTACAGTACATACATTCAAAGGATATGACAAACTAGAATTGACAGACTAAGACAAACTGATATATTAAGTAAAGAGGACACACATTTACAAACTAAGCACCATAAAAAAGGAGAAATGTTCACTGTCCTCTCCCTGGTTCTGAGCACACAGATTTACACTGAAGATGTGCTTTAAAACATGTAATCTATCCATTTACTTGCAATTTCTTCAGTTCATTTTATAGAAGTTAATTTGTACCATATATAGTTCCATCCTGCTATATTTTTTTCACAATAGATTGTGTTTCATGCATTTGTGACCGCTATTAATATATAAATCCCATTTGCAGAAAGCGAAAGATAGAATCACTTATCCTTTTTGCTTACAATCCTTAAGAGGATTGTAATGTCACCAATGTTAACATCTCATTATTTTTCATTCTACTAATAAAATAATATTTTATTGCAGAGTTAATCTCCTTCTAGATGCCATACCTGTTCTCTCGGTGGTACTCAGTGGTGTCTGATTTAGGGATTAGATTTCCTTTAAATCTCTTTAGTAGAACATGATTGCCATCACCTCTCATTGAGCATTTTAATCTCCAACTTTTGTTTCCTCATTATAAACGAGCAAATATGTCTTATGGTATTTGTAACATTGCTAAGGAGAAAACAGAATGACAACCTCCTATTAAATGGATATCTTATTCATCGTAAAAGTGCATTATCACAAACAGAATTAATTATATAATGTATCTTTAAAGAGAACCTTGAATCTCTAGTTTGCATACAACTGTTGTTTAAAGAAAACTAAGTCCAGAGACTTCTAGGGAGGATCTTATAGTGGAGGCCATTTTAGAAGTGTTCTGCACGAGGTTCACTCAAAATAGCTTAAAAAATGCTATACGCCATTTTTGTGTATGTTTGCAGGTTCTGACCAGACCTTAGGGTTAAGCACGCCACCTGCCACACAAGTGCCTCATTAATGGGGTCCAGAGAAGACTTGAAATTGCCAGAGTGTCTTAGTGGGTTAAAAGCACAGTTCCACTGATTCTCTCAGCTATGTTTAGACAGGTCTCCTCAAAATTGAGGTTCTTCGATGTAGTGGTGGGCAATATATGCAATATATGGCCATATAGTGTTATAGAATCCCCAATGATTTTAAAGTTGTATTTTTAAGTAGTATTTGTTGTGTGTGCGCGCTAATTTGTTCTTTTGTTGTAAATCCAGAATCATAACCTATGGTTTTACCAAAATTGCAAAGATAAAGAAAGCAAAACAGATTCATACAAGTAGCTACGGTGATGATACATGAAGGAGCAAACAAGAGCGGATCAATCCAAGCCAGGGTCAAAACCAAAGGTGGATAGGCCCATTCAAAGGTATGGCAAGCTGTAATCCAGAACCATAAATCAGGTTAAAAAGACAAAGAGATTAGTTCAAGGGTATGGAAGGGTGGGAAAGAAGAAGGTTGCACGGGCTAAAGGAAGCCACCAGGAGCAGATGACAAGGGACAGGGCAAAAGGGATACAGGCACATAGCTAGGTCAGACCATCTTAAAGAACTGAGAGTCAGTTTAAATAGCTTTAAAAAGCCCAATGTGCATGTTGGCTAGGAGAGAAGTCTTCAGGAACAACTAATAGGATGTTGTTTGATAAGAGTGAGTAATTGTAAGACTTGCTTGCCTCTATATAAAGGAGGTGTGATTGTGCTGCTTGCCACCAAGGCAGGTAGTTTTCCTATCACAGTTGACAGCACACCAATTGAATCTTGTTAATCCCTGGCATACAACTCACCCTATGTGACACCTACCGTGTAGGCCGGTCTGCCACTGGTGGGTGACGCGCACCCGTCCTCTCAGTGTAATGAGCGTGCGGCACGTACACAAAGAGGACGTGCCGCGCGCACAGTACACTGAGAGGATGTACCGTTTGTTGTTTATCGCCCCGACGCCATTCGTGTGCGTCGGTCGCGATGATGTCACACACGTTTCTCATTGGTTAATTGTGCTTTTTTCCAGTTCTTGTTCTTATTTAAACCTCCTTTCCCATTACCACAGTGCCCGTTCAAAGAGTCACTTGCGTGTATCTCTGGGTTATAGCTCATTTGTTCGTTCCTGATTGATTTACGTGTACCTAACCTTGTCTTTGTTTCCTGACTTCGATTCTGTGCTGCCTGCCCCGACCTTGGCTTTGTTTACCGTCTCTGATCCTGTGCTGCCTGCCCCGACCTTGGCTTTGTTTACTGTCTCTGATCCTGTGCTGCCTGCCCCGACCTTGGAATATCCTAATTGCGTTCTCTCTGCCTATACCCTTTGTGCTGTGCTACGCTACCGTCTCTGCTTAGTGGGTGCATCATCCGTGTTGTCCTTGGTCCCGCATAACACCCTAACATAAAAAGTACACATATCCAGTGCCAACTCATCTTCTTCGAGACTGGGCTACTTGTGAACAATGCTCCAGATAGGGGTTGTTAAACATAACAAAGTACTTAAGACAAAGCAAGAATTCAGCAAGTACCAAGCGAATACCATTCAAAAAACACCTAAAAAACATCTAAGGTATACATATTGGGGATTCCATCACACATATGGCCATATATTAATTAGCCCACCACTAAGTCAAAGTACCCCAAGTTTTGCTTGAGAGTTTCATTTGGGTTAAAATGCAGTGCAGACCCATTGATGCAGCTCCTTAGTAAGCAATATAATAACTAGGACAGTCAAACCTGTGGTACCTTGACTTAGTCATGGGCTAAGAAATATGTGGAATCCCAATATTTAAGCCTTAGATTACCATGTACATGATAATACACAACAATACACATTACAATGGCTCAGGAAAAATGGTTGACAACAGCAAATATAGGTACATAGAGACATGGAGCCATCTTGCCTCATCCTTTGTGTTAGGACTTACCTGGGATCTCCTGTGCCTGTCATGGGTAATTCACTGGCCACCTAAACTTAAGTGCCATACACATGCAGCATCCATACTCACACAATCAGTTATACCTTTATTTGCAGTGGCAATTGACAACATCCCATCAGCTATTTTAGTCCTTAACTTCTTGGTTATGCTGCCCTTTTATGGTTCTCTCCTATTGTTCAGGGGCGTAAGTAGAAACTACAAGCCCCTGGTGTGAAAAATTGCCCGGAGCCCCCAACTTCAACACACTTCCCACACTGTGTGAGCAGCCTCTGTTTCCCTGCCTAACGTCACATGATACGTTCCTGTCTATCCGCACCGGCACAAAATACTTTAGAAAGGGCCCTTTGTAAACAATTGTGAACTGGTACACCTGTAGTTACACCACTAGTATTGTTACATTTTTCTTGTTTGCCTGTTTTGACCTTGTTTGTCTTAACACAACTGAGAGGATGTTTCTCAACCCACTGACGTTGAAAGAGTTAAATTCAAAAATTGTTAGTTGAGCAACGAAGACAGCTTTTTTTTAATCTCTTAAGGTTGCTTACATTTTAAAAAAAGTATTAAGATGACATTTAGAATGTAATAGCACATTCTGTGGCTTTTAGTATTGGTACAGTGTTCTCCATGTCATCTGCTGATTACACCTTGCTGATTTCTCCCTTGTCTGAAGAAGCCAACATCACTGGCCTTAATGGGTGGAAAACGTAGAATAGGACACAGCTGGATTATTCACATGAGGATTGTTGATTGTTGCCCTTTGTATCCCTTTGTATGTTTTTACACAGTATATTATTGGGCCTCTGGCTTGAGCTTGCCCCCCCCCGGGGTTAATGGTACCAGTCCTCCTCAGTAATATAATGACCCACTTTCATTATACGACTGAGAGGTAGAAGAGATGTTGATGCTACAAAACAATCCAGAAGATACACTCTTTTACTCCAAGCAATTTTATTTCACACTTTTGGGTGAAACATAATACAAAATTTGGTTCTGTGTATCTGGTTGACGGAGGTATTCGGAGCCAGTGTATTGAGTATAAAGCCTTATCTCAATTTTTTCAGCAGGAGTCAGAAATGCCAGAGGCAGTTTAATGGTGCTCAGTACAAGCTCTGTTACACTGACAGTAATTGAATGCCAAAACGGATACTCAAGAATTGCCACGCTTGGAGGTAGTACCTTGTGGTGTTTGGATATGGAACCCAATGGCAAGGACCAGATAAAGGTACAGAAGGTCCAGTACGTCGGAACATTAGGAGTAGGCAAGGAACAGTTCTGAGGTCGAGGCAGGCAGCAGGTAACATGGTTCAAAAGAGAGGTCTGGTAACTCGGAGGTCTGGTAGAAGATGAAGGGAGCAGGAACAGGGACAAAAATAGGAATATGAACGCTGGGATATCTTTTGCATAAAGGCTCAGAATAACCTAGCACTGAAGGCATGGTGTTGTAGGTTTTTATGTTTCCTGATCTCCCCGTCCTGCCTCCGTTGCCAGGGAAGTGAACGTTGGGGCAGCAGCATATGGAATCTCATTGTGTATTTGCGTCCGCCATATTGGATGGTGGAATGCAAGCTTTAGCTTGTGGAACGCATGTGTCCGCCATTTTGTGTGATGGAACGCATGTGTCGCCCATCTTGGACGGTGTATCACATGCTGCATCAGGATTCAGTGTGGAGACTATCCGGCCAGGAGGCATTGAAGAGAGGGCTCCTGCCTGGGACCTGGACATGCCAGGCAAGTTCTGACCTCGGGTTTAGTGGGCTCAAGGTGCGCGACAAGAATTCCCTTCCAAAAAGGATCACTCATGATAAGAAACAGCCTGCTGGGGTCACTCTGCCAGTGATGACCTATTATGTAATCAATAAGGCAGGGTTGCACTGAGACTTGAATGAAAAGAAGGTGGAAGAGTATCTCACTAAATAAATACGGTATATAAATTAATAGTAAAAATGAAAAATACAAATATATTTTATGGGGACCACATAAGCGACACCATGATATTAAGAGTACCCTTCTATTACATAGGCTTTAAAGACACTAAGGGAATCTCTAGTCCAGGGGTGTCCATCGCGCGGCCAAGTTTTAGTATTGGTACAGTGATCTTCCCTTCATCTGCTGATTACACCTAGATTCTCCCTTGTCACATAAGATTATTTTTTGTATTATCTGCCAAGCACGGACGTCATCTTTATCCAGTACAAATCGATCCTGAGGAGTTAAGATTCTGTCTATTTTATTTATTTCCATAAAATGGCCACAAAAATCTTCAGCACCAGGCCCATGCTCTTAATCCGGCCCTTCCTCCAGTGTGCGTCAGCCATGTTAAATCCAATTTCTACCCAAGGTGTGCTCCAGCCTTGTGCAGTTTTATTTGGCTAAACTTGTTTTAAATGGTTTGTGGACTGACTTTGTTTTACTGCTTAAGTAATTTATTATTGATAGACTGACATATAAAAGTTGATCAAAAAAACTGTCCACTGCTCATTATCGCCAAATTAACCCCGTATTAATATGCATTATAAATCTAAAAAGCCATATTTTCTCTCAATGAAAAATGAGTGCAGCCCACGCACACATACATTTCTGATGAAGTGGACCACTGCAGAACAAACTTGGACACCCCTGCTCTAGTCACTAACATATTTTACCCCTCCCACTACGAACAAAAAAATAGGCACAATGCATTGTTCACGCCGTAAAATATTATTCTTGTAGCTGACAGTGGCTTGCAAATTTAGCATTTTTCTTCTAAGCAATCTCCTATTATTAAGGTTAAAAAGATACAAGTAGATACAGTTCAACATGTTACCGTTTATTGAACAATAGTAACAAAGAAATATGAACACTATAATTGCTGTTCATGTTTCAAAAGGATAAAAAAAAAGAACGTCATGACTGCACAGGCAATTTGACTTTTAACCCAAGTCTTTATCATGTAATTAACTATGATTTTTTTTAATTTTTTTTTTCTAAAGTAATGATGTGCTTTTACATACTCATTTTTTTCTTTTTAGAGCAAATGTTTTATAGGGCTTTATTTAATATCATGTATGAATACTTTTAAATAATTTATTACTTTTTTGCCTAGTATCCAGTGGCTGGAGGATATCTTCTTTTATAATATTTTATGACCCATGCCTGAACTTTATTAAAATTGTTCAAGGTAGCGATTCCCAATCTTCCTATAGATTCCTGGGTGAGTTTCAGAATGGCTTCGATTTAAATTAATAATCATAAGCTCTGTGTATCAGTAGATATGTTTAATGAGATTTGTTTTCTTACGTACTCTTTGCAATTAATACTTTGGTGTAGACAGGATTTTTGAGTCAAGGTTTTCACTCTTTAGGGAATGTTCTTCTCTTTTTAAGAAAGCAGCAGGGCTGTGAACCTCAAAGACTGTATTAAAGGAACAGTCACATAAAAAAACTTTAACGATGCTTCACTAATGCCTTAAATTGCAACGATTGATCTTTTAAACTGAAAGCTTGACTTGTTCATCAGATATAATACAGATATTATCCATGCTTCAAAATGTCTAATACTATTTAAATCTGAATACATTAAATCTGGTGCAGACTGCTAAACTCTCTCTTAAATTGTGAGACTTCTGTAAAAATCCAGTTTTCATGCCCACTTTCATAAAAAATATCACCAATAGTGCATATGTCTGTCTTTTATTGTTCAGATATCCTTTTAAATCACTGACAGAGCACTTCTAAGCGATACAAAGAGTTGTCAACAGGACATGCATGGATTTATAGAAGCCAGGAATGGAGCCCAGCAAAGGATTATAAGAACACACCATCCAAATGCAATGAATAACTCACCAACTTTATCTGTTGTGGAACAGGATGTTAGTAATAGACCATTTTATTTCACAAACGGTATTAAAACTTATATGTTCATCATCACCAGCTCTGCAAGTTTGAAGCAATGTGTGGAGATCATTACGTATAAGTACAGAATCTTTCCACTATGGTGGTGTCTGTATTAGGTGTGCATTCGGATTTGTTTGAATTGCCAAAAAACCTCCTTACTTCCTTAATTTCTCTGCCGATCACTTCCGCACCTTCTTGTTCTCCATCTTCTTTCTTCTGCTTTCTATCTTTCATCATCTCTCCTTTTTCTTTTATCTTCATCCACATCTTCTCAGACATAACCTAGCACAAACTTTCGCCAAAATGACAACGCTTCTGGTGCCGTCCTCTCCCCAGATTGGAGGATCTGGGAGTGCTCTTGACTGACGAGTCAAAGTTGAAATATTTGGCTGTAGCAGAGAAATGTGCCCAGACCTCTGGTAATTAAAGGGTTAAATGCCAGAGCCTATTATTAGCTCCACCTTCTCTTGATCTGCATCTGCCACAGAGTATAAAACTGACATTCCTTTCATACTTCTGTTTCAAGGTTGTAAAGTAAAATTATATTAAAATCTATTAAGAGCCAGTTAAACTATTCAGAATAGACGGGTCTGCGTCTTAAATACATTTCCACACCACTAAACTGCATTCAACTCCCAACATATAAAAATTAATTGTTTAAACTACTTTTCTTTAAAACTGCCTTTCACTGAATTACTGCTTCTCATTTATCTACTGCACTCATCTATAATAATAATTAAATATATATATTAGATTATTGATTGCCTGCAATCATTACCTTTCTCCAGCCTCTTCCTCTGATAGCATAAGGTACTTCTGGTTTGTCCAACAAAGTCATTTTGTATTCTAAGCACTGAGAACTTTAAATCACAATCCATTTTAGTCCGAAAAGTACTTAAAAGTCATGTACAAATAAAGTGGATCTTTTTAGATATGCAAATTATATAGATTTATGAAAGAAAATGGTATTACTTCTTTACTCCAATCCTGCTGACCTTCAAATACGCTGAAGTATTTAAATCTGTTGTATTTTGCTTTCCTGTCTGAACTATTTAATGCCAAGAATGCTAAGCGTGAATCTATCAACCTAATAAAACACAGTTTAGTTTATTTTAAATAATAATTCTGTTTTTAATTCATGTTAATTAGATTAAAGTGAAAAAAGAACCAAATGTTTATAACCAAGGGTCCTTTTACCTTTAAGTAGATACTGAAACATACATACACACACATATATATATATATATATATATATATACTGTATATAAATATATATATATATATATATATATATATATATATATACACACACATATTTGCAAAAACATACACATGCATGCTAACACATACACATTCATGCTTACAGATAGACACACAAACACATTCATGCTCACATACTTACAAATACACATGCATGCTCACAAACACTTACACATACATAAGCACATACAACCTTAAGAGTGCAAACAATTCGTTATTACGTGTAAGCTATGGATAAATATGTCCACGGTGCAGCCAATCCTGTATCCCTGCACTGTGACAGCAATTTCACTTACGTTTTAACATAGTAAATACTGTAATCATTTTAACATTCATAGACATAACTACAGAAAATTGGCAACTTAAGCCAACACATTGCATTTTGTAAATGAATTACACCAAACCTGAACGTAACATAGAAACATACAATCTGATGTTAAATAAGAACCATTCGGTCCATCTTTTCCCTTTTTTTCCTGATGTAAAGGAATCAAAGCCCTAACAGTCCTTGGTCTGGACCCATAGTGAGGATAGCTCTAGGTCTATTCCATATACATTTGCATATTACATTTCCTCACTATATTAGCATCCACCACATTTGCTGGGAGACTATTTCATTTATCAAATACTCTCTCAGTATAGTAGAACATACATTACCTCTAAGCCTTAGACTATGTCCTCTTGTTCTAACATAGCTTTTCCTTTCAAATAAGCTTGCCTCTCGTAGTTTGCTAGATTCCATTTATGTATTTAAATGTTCCTATTGAATTTCCCCTCTCTCTCCTTTCCTTCAAACTATATATATATGAAGATCCCTAATCTTTTCTGCTAATTTCTGTCTTGCAGACCTAATATCATTTTTGGTGAACTCTATGAACTCTCTCCAATGTGTCAATATCATTCTAGAGATGGGGGTCTCAAGAACTTTACAAATACTTTAGATGAGGCCTGACCAGAGATTTGTAAAGTGGCAGAACCACCTCTCTCTTCCTTCTACTAATTTATCTTGTTATATAACCCAGCACCCTGCTTGCATCTTCAGACGCTTTATTGCATTGTCTTTAAGTCATCAGAAATAATACTTCTAAATCTCTCCCTTCCATTGTCACTGACAGAACAGTATCCTCAATGCTATATTCTGCCTTGGGATTTTTATGTAATTAGTATTGTTTGGCCCAGTTAATGTAGACCCCAAAGACAAAACATCCAAGCTTGCCAAATATTCAACCTAACTCCCAGATATCTCTAGATTATTGGGAAAACCAAACACTTACCACCTATGCCAGCAGCAACACCACCCTCTGTCCCTCCAAATCCTGGGTATAAACATTGCTAGATGAATAAAAAGAGACATAACTCGCATATGCTACTAAGATCACACCAATGATGATTGGTTGGGTGCCTTCAGAAGGTTATTGGGAACATCACACTGTTCCAATCATTTAGAAAGTACAAATAAGGTGTTAATGGGATGGTATTTAGTAACCACAAAAAGGTAGGAGAGAGCTTTGCTGCATGAATTTGTCTACTGTGGTCTTTCATTGCCCAAAAAACCCTACTGTTCCAATGTTCCAGCCCGTATTAGGAAATTATTTACAATCATTTGCATAACAGTAAAAACAGTTATAGCAAGAAACTGGGACAAACCCGTAGCTCTCACCATACAGGGGAATCCTTCTTTGACCTCCTGGCCTTCAGCCGAACCACGTCTCTGTCCAGTACAAGATCAACAAACTGAAGCCCCCTGTGAACTACCTTGTTTCGGCTAACCAACTTCCCACACTAAAAGCCCCAAATATGACAAAACTAAAGCCATTCAGAATAGACTAAATTTCATGAACAACATGCACATACCTAAAAACAAACCAAGTCAAACAAAAAACATAGAACTGGCTTGCGAGAATGCCTCACCTGGGACATTTTCCTAAATTTCCTCAATGCCTGCTTCACCATAAAACATTTCAACAAATCCCACTCCCCTACAGCTTTGAACATCAAAGGCATGGCCGCCATCCTTCGGTTTACATGATGACTAAAACCTCTGTCTTATCATCCCCTTCAAGGGGAGGCCCTGCCAGCCTTCAAAACTCACACAATTCATACCCCACCTAACTGTAGAAACTCCATGTGGCTGGCTCAAGGCCCTCCTCAGGAGCTGCTCTCCCAGCTGCCACATCCACCCAGGAAACTGTACTCCCACCTTGTCCGCCTTCAGGGCCAAAAGGATAAACTTCCCCCACTTCAAACGAGAAAAAGAATTGACAATGCTATTATCCACCCCAGGAAAATGAATGGCCATAAGACTTATATTAAACTGCAAACCGTGGAGAGACATTCAAGGATGTAAGGTTGTTCATAGCCTGCACTACTGAAACATTATCACACCAGAAACTCACTTGTTGTTTTGCCAAACTTCAACAGCCACCAAATTCAGGAATAGCTCCAAAAAGGTCAAATTCTTACCAAGGCCACCATCTCTTCACTAATCTGACCAACTTCCAACAAACCAGCTCCCCTGAAAATAGCCCCCAAAACCCACTATAGAAGCATCAGTCCACAATTCAATGTCCTTATTTGCGACTGGGAACCCCAACACTGGGAAGTACCACACTCGCAAGTCCTCCTTCATTTGTTATTAGAGCTGCCTAAGTGTCACTTTGGACAACCTCAAGAAACTATCCACCAAAAATCATAACAAAGTCCACAACGTTGGCCTCAGGAAGATGACACACCTAATCACCATTAGAATCAATTTCTATCACTGGGAAACTCAGTACCATACAAGGTGCATCTGTCACGCAAATGGATGCACTGACACCAACCGAAATGCAGATTCTATATCAGTCTTTGCCATTAAGGAACCCTTACCAAAATCATTATCCCATGGGTTGCTCTATCAAACAATGTATAAGACACAGAGCCAGTTTGTTAACTGACCTGCCCCATTGAATAACAAGAAGAATTTACAGGCCGATTTCTTGGGTACCATGCCCAGCAACGACATCCGTAATCTCACTAAGGAAGGGAATATGAAACCTCTCCCTCAACTACTTAATCAATAACAAAGCAAACTCCTGGTCCGGATACGTGGTCAGCCAAGAGAGCACCATCTCCAGCCATACCGGAGTCTCCCCTTTTTGCATTCCAGACGGTACCCCAGAGGTTGTGGAAGAGCTGGTTGTGCCTGGAAAAGGCTGTGAGGACGACCTCCTTGCAGCCATAGCTTGATACCTGTATGGTCCCAACAAGGCCCCTGCCTGACCGCCATTCACTGCCTAAGGTATTCATTGTAGCAAAGCCATGATTGACCCCCAACATTCTGTAGGCTTCCCCAATGCTATCAAAGTAACAAAACAGGCCAGAGTGCTGCTCTAGTGCTTTCTTCCCAATGACGCTGGCCAGGATGGTGAATGTCTGTAACCAGCTGGTGAAAGTATGAGGAATAAGCAGATATCTCCTTAACGTGCAATATTATAAGTGTCCTTAATGAAGTGGGTTTTGAGGGAGTTTTTGAAGGACCGAAGGCAGGGGAAGAGACGGATAGGGCGGGGGAGGGCATTCCAAAGGATAGGGGCAGCCCTAGAGAAATCTTGTAAGTGCGCATGAAATCAGAGGAGTGGCTAGTTGGAGATCATTGGAAGAGCAGAGAGACCAGTTAAGAGTGTATTTAGAGATGAATGAAGTGATGTAGGAAGGGGAACCACTGTGAAGGGCTTTGAAAGTAAAAGTCAGGATTTTTAAACGAATCCTGAAGCGCACAGGCAGCCAGTGAAGAGACTGAGGGGAGAGACGTTAGTAAAGTGATGGGAGAGGAAGATAAGTCTGGCAGCAGCATTCATGGTGGCTTGTAGAGGGGTGAGAGGGAGACCAGCTAAGACAGAGTTACAATAATCAAGACGGGAGATGATAAGGACATGGACAAGATACTTAGTAGCATGCTGTGTTAGGAAGGGACGGATGCGTGCTATGTTTTTTAGATGGCGACAACAGGTTTTAGAGACAGACTGAATGTGGGGGGTGAACGAAAGGTCGGAGTCAAGGGTAACACCAAGACAGCGAGCATGAGGAGACGGGGAGATGATAGCACCATTAACATTGAGGGAAATTGATGGGGGGAATCTTAGCATTGGAGGGAGGGAAGATGAGAGGTTCGGTTTTGGAGAGATTGAGTTTCAGGAAACGTGCAGACATCCAGATAGAGAAGGACGCAAGGCAGTTACACGATCTAAGACAGAGGGAGAGAGATCAGGGGAGGAAAGATAGATCTGGGTGTCATCAGCATACAGGTGGTATTGAAAGCCAAAGGATGAGATTAGTTTGCCAAAGGAGGAAGAGAGAACAGAAGGAGTCCTAGAACTGAGCCTTGGGGTACCCCAACTGAGAGAGGGAAGGGAGGGGAAGTGGTACTGAAGACGCTGATATGATCAGAGATGTAGGAAGTGAACTAGCAGAGACCAGTGTCACGGAGAGCAAGAGAAGAGGGTGGTCCACAGTGTTAAAAGCAGCAGAAGGTCCAGTAGGATTAGCATGGAGTAGTGGCCCTAGGATTTAGTAGTGAGTAAGTTATTAGAACCTTTAGAAAGGGCAGTCTCAGTAGAGCGTCGAGGCGAAAACCAGATTGAAGAAGGTCAAGCAGCGAGCTGGAATCTAGAAACTTAGTTAATTGGGTATAAACAGGAAAGGAAGTGGTGGTCGGAGAGGGGGAAAGGGGAATTAGAGAGGTTAGTGAGAGAGCACATGCTAGAAAAAATAAGATCCAGGGTGTGACCATCGTCATGGGTAGGGGGATTTTGTTGGAGATCAAAAGAGGAGGTAATAGAAAGACATTTTGAAGCCATGGGACTCAATGGGGTGTCAACTGGGATGTTGAAATCCCCAAGGACAAAATAAGAAACATCAGAGGAGAGGAAGAAAATAAGCCAAGCGGAGAAGTGATCAAGAAAGATGTTAGCCGGGCCAGGGGGATGGTATATAACAGCAATGTGTAAGGAGATGGGATGAAATAGTCGGATAGCAAATGGACTTCAAATTAGGAGAAAGAGTGATGGGGCAGAGGGCATAGGTTGAAAAGTACAAGTAGGGGATAGTAGGAAGCCGACCCCACCACCCTTCCTGTCTTCAGATCTGGGAGTGTCAGTGAGGTGGAGGCCCCCATAGGAGAGAGCGTTAGCCAGGTTTCAGTTAGCGCGAGAAGGTGCAGGGAACTAGAGGCAAAGTGGTCATGTAAGGCTGTTTGTTACAGACAGAAAGTGCATTCCAGAGTGCAAAGGTAAATGGGGGGTAGGAAGAGTGGGGTATGTGGACAAGATTCTGCCTTTGTCTGGTAAAGACTCACGTTACCTGATTAGACCAATTTATTGGTAATTTGAAATCACATAATTATTGTGTTAAAGCATATTGTGTGGGTTCTTAGTCTAATTTGCTTGGGGGACCAAGGCACCCCATTTATAAATTGTCTTGGTGGTGGCAGCATTATGATATTAGTTATATAATTATAGTTAATTGTGGGTGGTATTAAGGGTGGATATTTTTATTACTATTTCCGTTCTAGGGCAGACAGAGGCAACAGTGGGAGATCCCGAATGTCAGTATACCCAATCTGTCAGCAGGAATGATCTTAAATTAATGTTTCCAAAGAATGTTTTGCACAGATCTGTTTTTTCCATTAAAAGCACTGTACTTCAGACAGTTATAGCTATCAATAGGCATACCTGGGAACTTATGGGCTACGGCTACCTGAAGCCTTCCCTTTGCGGGACGCAGCCAGGAATGCTCACTGACGTCAGTGGGAGGTCCCGCTGACGTCAGTGGGAGGTCCCGCTGACGTCAGTGGGAGGTCCCGCTGACGTCGGTGCTCGGTCAAACCCGGAGAGTTCCCAGGTATGTCAATAGGTCACAAAGTCCCCTTTGAAATGTTATGTATATAGTCATGTTGGCCCCACATGCCCTCCATGTCACACTTGAGTGCATCTAGACAAGGGTCTTTATGTACATTTGTCTTTTGCTTTAAATACCTTACTTTAATAAATATCATCCACAAATAACATAATAGTGATACCAAATGCAGGATAAAAAAACTTTACATGCTTATATGTTAAACTTTTATTTTAACAAATAAATTTTAGACCACATTTGACAATTATTGGTACTTTAAATATGGCTATTGGTGTGTGCATGCCCACATATTTGTACATTTTACGTACTGTAATAAAGCAGTCAGCTTATGTATATATGTAAGTGATGTTATAATTGACAGTTGTTAAATTAACAAAAGTATTGTGTTAAAAATGTCCAGATCTGGTGTAATGAACACCTTTAAAAAAAATCTGATCATTTAAGAATGGCATGAATAATATGCACAAACCAGGTTTGTAAAAGTGAATATTGTCTCATATTTAAAGGGTTTACACTTCAAATTTATGTGCCTGAGAATGGCATATCTGGTTGTCTTTGAAAGAGTTAAATTTGTGGTCATTGTGGTGGAGAATAGATTAACTATTTGGGGCTGGTCTCACTGCCCCTCATTGCTTTTGAAATGGAGTTTGAAGATAGAGGAAATAAGAGACTATGAAATGAGTTTGAGAAATGCCAGGGGGTTTCCAAGGAAATGGAAGGACTTCTGAAAAATTGATGAAGAGATTTTCTTCATACAGCCATAAAAGAGGCCAGCAAGTTACACTACTACAGAACAAGCGTCACTCACATGAGATTTATTTTTAGATTCTTTAAGAAATTGCAGGTGCTTCCATAACAAAAAAACAAATCTGATTTCAACATGTTTTAAAGGTGCTCTTCCACTTAGAAAAAAATATTAATACGAAAAAAGGAAATAAACCTTAAAAACCATTAATTACGTAAAAAACAAGCATTTAACAAGCCTTTTCACTTTCTATGGCAGGGCCCATCGATGCCTGTTTTTTGTCACAAATTAAATGTTTCTGGAAAATTTGACATGATTAAACAATTATTTTCGTAAAAAGTTTGAGGAGTCAACAATAGTAGAGATGATGTTGCTAATGTTGCAAAATTGAAGATGGAACAGCACCTCTAATGTTCTGTGCTTTGAAATGTGTTCAGGGGAGGTCTGGCAACTTCTGCATGAGGGGGAGCCAAATTGCCTCATCAGCCCATTGCCCCCCCCCTCAGGAACAAACCCACTAACAGACTCATGCTAGCATACTTGCTCTCACAAATACTTTTACAGAATTATGCTAAAACAACACACACGCTAAGATACATGCTTACTCCCACATTGTATGAGCTGCCTCTCTTTTACTGCTAGGTCAGGTGCGCATTATGTGACCCCGCTGTGTTTCTGTGTCTACCAGTTGCCTGGTCCAGGTCAGATGAGCCCTTTGTGAAGAATATGGTACTGACAATTGCAACCCTGCCCACAGGCCAGCATCAGGACGTGTAATAACATTTTTGTACTAAAAATATCACACTTGTTGACATACTTTTTCCCAGTATGCAGCACTTGACCTTCAATATCAGTATTTTTTTAATGATAAACCTTTACCAACCACATCACCATGCTCCTACATCCCTTTTCCACCCTACTTCCTTCTCCTTCCTGACAATTCCTTTCCTAATCTTCTCCCAAAAAACACATACACCTGTGTTTTGGTTAGATTGGCCACAGCGTTATCAATACTAAGTGCTTAAATGTATTTGTCCATCCAAACATAACTTTCCAATTATAATCTATAATCTAAACTACCGTGATGGTGTATTTATATGTTTATGATTAGAACTATTTGTATTTTTCAATTGCTTTCGATATTAATATTCATTATATTAAGATTAAAATTGGTTTACATTTGGCTTTTTTTATTACTACAAATACTGAAAAATACATATGAGGGGGTGTAATAACAAGGGAGGGGCTTAACCAAGAAGAGGTGTGGTCATGATAGGGGTTGGGTAAGGGAGGGGCATCACCCCAAGGGGCCCATGACATTTTGTTGCCTGGGGCCCTGCATGGTTTCAGTCTGCCCCTGATAATAAGATCTGAGTGTTGAAACCTGAGCTCCTGCAAGAATCCCAATGGACAGGAGGTTCCTCAATATAAAAGCCTATTAACCATACAAGAACTGCATTTATAATGTCTACATAAAACAGAAAAAATCTAAGCATACCTTTTAACCAGGTGATCTCATACATAAATAACAATGTTTGATATTTTGCAGGTAGATTATTGTGGAGATGTTGGGTGGCCGCTATTATGAATCTTTTGATTGCTGATTTTATGGCCTCTATTATTTTATCCCAAGATCCTCATTTTAAGATGCCAACAATAAACTGCATCTACAAGCCATATTAAGGGAGTTTAGGAATTAAATGGAAATACTTAATACAAAATACACACAGGCCCAGAAGGCTATGCGACTAATTATATCAGTATGTGACAGAACGCTGCCTTGACTTCATTGCAGACACGAGCTTGAAAATCACAGAAGGATAACCTGAGCGTCTAGACGGAAAGGGAGAAGAAAGGTAAATGATTTAGTCAAAGAGTATTAAAAGAGCAAGTGCAGTTTCTTCCCATAAGTCATGACAGGTGAAAATTGTGGACACACGGCCTGGAGCATTGCAAGAACTGCCAAGCTTACTCCCATCAATCAAGTATCCATGATAGGCAGTCTATTCCACCAAGTTTAAAGAAACAGTTTTCAAAGTAACTTCACAAACTATTTAAACATAACTTGAGTAACTGTGATGCAGGGATGTACCTAGAGTATTTGCATACCTGGGAACTTCTCGGCTCCGGGCGACCAGGAGCCTTCCCTTGCGGGACGCGGCCAGGACTGCACACTGTCGGTGGGCAGTCCCACTGACGTCAGGGAAGTTTCTGCTGACGTCGGTGGACGGACCAAATGAAGTCGGGGGCGTTCCCGCTGATGTCCCCCATGTAAAGGGAAAAATGGGCGGGGAGCGGGGCTCACTCGGCAATCTCCGGGTCAAACCCGGAGAGTTCCCAGGCATGAGTATTTGGTACCCAGGGTGCATCTTTTATGTGGCACCCCCACACAAAAAATTAATGTTAGCAAGAATACTAATTTCAGAAATTTGTGAACTGTATGTCAACTGGAAAAAACTAGAAATCTGAAACAATTAACTTATAAATAAATGAAATTTAAATAAATAACATTTACTGAACAGATATGGTACAGCATAACTCTTATCACTATAAACTGAGCCAGACATTGACGGTAGTGCAGCATAATATACAGTAAGCCAGACTTTGATGTGGTAGGCCTCTGCCCCACTGTGTCTGTGCCACCACTGTCCCTAAAACAGCCTCCCTGTGCTATAGCTGGCCCTAAAACAGCCTGCCTGTGCCACCGCTGCTCTTAAAACAACCTGCCTGTGCCACTTCTGCCCCTTAAACAGCCTGCCTGTTGCGCCGCTGCCCCTAAAACAGCCTCCCCGTGCCGCAGCTGCCCCTAAAACAGCTTGCCTGTGCCACCACTGCCCCTGAAGCAGCCTGGTTGTGCCATCACTACCCCTGAAGCAGCCTGTCCCATTTCAGCTCCTAAACACTTACTGACAGGCAGTCTGCTTCAGGGGGGACAGAAATGGGACAGGCAGGCTGCTTAGGGGGGCAGAGGTGGCACAACCAGGCTGCTTTGCCTCCTTTGCCCCTGAAGCAACCTTCCTGTGCCACCTCGGCCCCTCTAAACAGCCTGCCTGTCCCATTTCTACCTCTAAACACTTAATTCACTCTCCCGAACCCCCTTACCTCTCTTGCAGATTTCACTGGCCCGGGGGCTTGACGATCATCAATGGGGCCGCGCAGACGTCTATACGGCCCGACGGCTGCCTAACGCAGCCTCTCAATTTCCCCTCACATGCCTAACTAAATAAAATAATAATATGGTATTTTTTATAAAAAGCCCTGACCACCTCGTAACGTAACAAAATTTTCTAGATCACCCACCCAGGCCATGTAGTTGACCATACACAACACATAGCAGGGTAGAGACCAATAGGTGTAGTATATTAAAGCAACAACATTCATGGAAAAATGAACACTTTCACAAGTATGCCACCCTGCTCTTACAGACTACAACTTCCATCACAGCAGTAGTGTACCTAAAGGGGGCGTTCCGCCCCGGGTGCCACTTATCAGGGGGGTGTCGCGACGGCCGCCTAACACGGGCCTGCAGCTCACTTCTTTGGTGCCCGCGCACTGTGTGAGGAAACTCTTTTCCCACCCAGGTGCCTGCTCCCCCTGAGTATAAATTGTATAAATTGTGTGTACAGCAAGTAGCAAAGCAAGAATTCAGCACATACCCAGTGAATACTATTCATCTAAGGCTTACATTTTGGGGATTTCATTACACTACATGGCCATATATTGCTTAGCCGCCCAAGTACCCCAAATTTGGCAAGTCCTATCTAATTTTTCATGGCTGTATTGCTTACCAAGAAGCTGAATCAATGAGACTGAGCTGCATTTTAACCAAAATGAGACTCTCTTGCAATTTAAAGCCTTCTCAACACATCATTAGTGAGGAACCTGTGTGGTAGGAGGGGGGGCTGCTCAATCCTAAGGTTTAGTAAGAACATGCAAATATGCGCAGCACAAAAAAATATACAGAGAGGGGAGAGCACAACCTAAAAAGCATAAAAGTAAGTAGTTATTAGAAATGGGTACCAGAATACTTGTTTTTATTTCTTAGCCAGCTCTTAAATAACTAATGCAGTAGCAGAGAGCAAAGCACAGATTAATATTTTGTGTTTTAAGTGCGTGCTGCCCTTTAAAATGCAAAAAAAATCTTGTGTAAACATATGCAAAGTAATGCGGCAGCAAGATACTAACCTTAGATCACATCCTAAAACACCTAGATATGCCATATGTCTCCCACAAGCAGCCCCATAATCATTCCTTTCTTTGTACCTGCATCTCTATTCCTGTGATCACTCCCTTGGAGTCGCTCATTTCTACAGCTAAAAGAAAAACAAAATGTCAATATCTTGGTTCTTTAAACAAGGAAACTTTAATATATAGGCCAGTAAAATATTGCCACACTATGTAGCTCAAGGTTATAGTAACACATTTGATCATGTCCGACTTATGAGGGGGGTGAAATAAATGTTGGACACGGCACATCTAATGTATAAAACAAGGTCAGGATGTTTTCAGGATATCAAACACTGATACATGTAAGGTGATTATTATATATATGTGCATCACCCCCTGTATGTTGTCTACATACAGCTAAAGTGTCAGTGGGAGTTAATGTTTCATTAGATACAATAAAATCTTAAATGACATCTCTATTATTATCTCTAGGCATAGGTGCAGAAACAACTCCTACTGGGTCACGCAACATTTTATGATGTAGCCTGACCCCACAGACAGCCCTGGTTCAGGCAATGCAAGTGTTTTTTTGGCTGCCACTAACATACATACACACATACAACTTTGAGTTTGAGTCCTATAGTCCAAAAAAAGAGACAATTCACTTTTGATATAGTTACAATAAACTAAATGCAAAATTTGTTTTAATATAGTGATAGAATTGAAAGCTGTGTGGGATAGACAAGGCTATCCTAACTAAAAGTCAAAAACAGGGACCAAATAAGGTTTGCGTTTTTACAGCAGGAAAAAAAATGTAGACTAAATGGTCCACAGGGTTCTTCATCAATGTGAAATTCAAGTGAATTCTACAACCTAGGTCTTTTGAAGGTCCTTCCATTCTTCTCATGGATATTTGGCATCTGATCAATAACATAAATGCAACACCTATCCATTTCCTGGACGATGTTAAAATGTTCTAATCTGGTTTAATGCCTCTTCTCTAGGGATGACATAGGTTTTTCTTCTGTTATTTAAATAGTCTTTCAATCATCCTTTGGCAGAGTACCTACATTCACCAAACCAAACTCAACATTACTTTTCATAAGTGTAGGACCCATTTCTGTTTGAGGCTTAGACACCACAATTATCTTCTAGTTTATTCTTTGTTGGGCCATCACAGCTCAGCCCCCTACCCCTTTCTTAATAACTGTCCACAAACAATCAGCCAGCAATCTCTTTTTTTATCCAGCCCAGAGGATTATTATTTAATTAGATGTGATCACTTAATCTGTCACATTTCATTATATCTTGTTAACATGTTAGTTTTGTAAATTGGCTTAGGTAATTGATTCCTTGAGCTTTCATTGTTGATACTGATTGAAAAATAACCTAAAGTATCTGTTGATTTTATTATTCCTTATTGTTAGTAAAACGCTATAATCCAACTTTTTTTCTTGAATATCCTCCGGTTGATACCAATGACCAGCCTAGTTCCAAATGCTGTACAATATGCACTTGAACATCAATATTGTTAAAATGTTGCCTGTAAGGAGAACTTAATAAAATGATGTAGAGTAGGAATATCCAAGCTGGTTCTAGAAGCATATACCGTATTGGCTCGGATATAGGCCGCCCCCGTATATAGGCCGCACCCTAAAAGTTTGGTGCTTTTTTAAAGAAAAAGTTTTGTCTCCCCCTCCCCCAGATATGCTGCCACTGTCCTCCTCCTCCTCCCCCCCGAGATATGCTGCCACTGTCCCCCCCCCGAGATATGCTGCCACTCTGCCCCCCCCGACTTACCAGAGCTGACTCCCGGGTGTCTTGCGGGGCCGGCGGGGGACGTGTACGCAATACGCGTATACAAATTATACAAGTTGTATACGCGTATTGCGTAGATATCCCCCGCCGGCCCCGCAAGACACCCGGGAGCCTGCTGGAGGCTGTTTACCCGCAACGCCGCAGCCAGTGACCGTCCGCACGATGCGCTTAGACAACCTC
Organism: Spea bombifrons; assembly: GCF_027358695.1. Taxonomy (NCBI): domain Eukaryota; kingdom Metazoa; phylum Chordata; class Amphibia; order Anura; family Pelobatidae; genus Spea; species Spea bombifrons. The sequence goes on along the minus strand of NC_071088.1, from coordinate 69,596,820 downwards.
TCGTGCCGGCACCCCTCCCCCCTGGAAAGTGCTGGCAGGGGAGGCTGTCTGAGCTTATCAGAGAGTAGGATGCAGGTCCCCTGCACCGCTGCAGGCCTATAGTGCGGCCTATATTCGAGCCAATACGGTATATTTTTTAATGTTACGCTATCTGCCATATAATTAACAATTTGGTGCAACATATTCCCTACATGTAATGTAAAGTTTGGTTTATTTGATCCACAAAATATGTTTTTTCCCCCAACTGTTTAACACACAATATAATCACATAAGCAAGACACATTGCAAACAAAATGCTATGTAATTTTTTAATATTTACATTTTCTATCTTTATAGTTGAGTAGCATATTAACTAAAATTATTTATTTAATGTGGCATTACGTATGTCTCTGGATCTCTGGATGCATGGCATGTATTTCTATTATGAATGTGCATTGTTTTCTGATGATGAAGATATTAACTTTTTTTTCTGTTAGAGGGCATGAAGAATGCAGCAAACATTGAGCAGGTATCTTCATTCTCTGATGGAATATACATAACAGAAAACTCTTAGGACATCAATAGTCTGGAAGTTGCTCAGTGCATTTGAACTCTCCGCTATATTTCAGTGGACAAATCACTCAGTCTGTAAATGAATCACTGTAATATATAAAGATCATTTTCCATTAATCTAACAATGGTAAGTAAACAATCAAGTGACAAAAATGCAATTTTTTTACAATGGTCCTGTCTTGTCTTTTTTAATTATACAGAGCAGTAATAGTGTAACTGTGTTGGAAGGCTATTCTTTTATCAGGGGAGTAAGAGGTAGGGGGTATGACAAAATTTTGCTGGGGGGCATTTGCCTCACGGCAAACTCTTGTTCCACAAGGTTGTGTTAGGACAGTGCACGGTGAGGATGTTGTATTCAAAATGTATATTGGACCCAAAATAGGTCTTAGCATTTATCTTACCACATATTTTGTTTGTATGGTTTCTTCATAGGAAAAACAGAGCAAAGCCCAATCAGGCATTTGCCCTTTGTGCCCTATAGATAATAGTGGTAGTGAAGTCCTGTTTGGGCTGCTTTTTAACCAGGTCCATTGTCTGAAATAGCCCCCTTGGGGTGAATGTTGCTAGCAACCCTCTGACTTTATTATATGGTCGGAGAAACATAACATGCTTTATTATGGTCACCATTTTTTCCAGAAAGAGAATGTTGGCCTATATCAAATTCTGTGGTCCTTACATAGTGGTGCTACTGTGCTGGATGTGCTACAAAAGGTACTTGGTCATCATTTTTGGTCATCATTACTCATTTTCATGTTGAGTATGCTTAGGTTCTCTACTTACTCAACGTTATCCATGTACATCATGATCTCTTGGCTGAGATGTTCCTCAACTAACTATGCCATCTGTATTTCCCTTTTTCATAAATGAAAATGGTGATAGAAGATGATAGTCTTCTTATGTATCCTGCGATAATTTTCTCTCCTAAAATAATGTTTACCAACTGGCACACACAAACCTCCTTTTCCTGTCCCCAAACTTGACTGGGATGGGATCCATACCAACTACCCCATCTTTTTTTGGTAGCAGAAGGATAAGATATGTAATGTGCTGCTTACATCTCTGGTACTAAAAGCTACAACTACTACTTCCTGACACATTCCCATTATTACATTGTTACTTTCAGAAAATTGAAATATGAAGTACGTTTCTGTTTTGCAGACTTGTAATATGTACAACATGTCTAATAGTCTATTGCCTGCTCATTATATATGTATACTGTGCCTTTTAGAGTTCTAGCACCTACTGTAATAATCATAACAAACCAAATACCCACCAACGTAAGACAACAGAGAAGGAAAAGGGACATTTAAAACATATTAAATACTAGCCCCTAACGGAAAAAAAAGTCATGTAGGTTCTATAAACGTGATAGTCTACTATTGATGCTGCAGAAAAATCTAACTGAAAATTTAAGGTTTATGCCTAAGTACTTTAATCATGTGTAGAGAGATGATAGTTGCTTACCAAATAACAAAGTATGTTGTCAATTGTATACAAACAACCTAAAGAATGTTACTTGAAACTACATTATATGTATGATATATTACATAAAAGGCATTTTATAAATGATTGGTCCCTTGAAAGGTCTGTGGTATACATTGTGGATGGGGGATCTAACATCTTGCTGAAAGGTGAAGAATATTTTTTTCAGGCTTAAAGAATGCATCTTTAAGTACTTAAAAAGTAAGAAAGCTCACTGGGACATTGGAGGGTCCCTTTAATGAGAAATATGAGTCTCTGAGGTATGGCGGCTAATTTCTGGGCTTATGGGACCAGTCTGTTAGTGGCTCCTAGCTCTTGCCAAGCTATGCACCCTTCAAACACTAACCATTTTGATGGTGAGCTCCACCTCCTCTGGTTTGAACAAACTCTCTTACAGCTTCTGTATGAGAAGGTATAGCATAAGGGCTGTTGACACCTGGTCAAGGATGACACCAGTCACCAGTGAATTGTTGATCCCCTCCTGCTTACATTATAGACTTGGAACCAAATGTAAACGCTGGAACGATGCTATGCAATGCAATCCAAAGAGACAAAACTCAGGTCTGTTTCTGCAAATCCTAGACACTGATAAGATATGATCCCTCCTTAGGGTAATGGCTAATGTAGATAAAAAACATGTTCAGAAATCCGAACATATTTTATTTTCTCTGGCTGCCTCCTATTGTCCGCTGCACATAGTTTACGCTGTATGTGCTTGCAGAAGATGCTCCTGTTCTATATATATCGATCTCCAATAAATTAGTATAAAATTTGCTTTCTTCCTCCTTCTTGGGAGGAGTGAAAACAAGGTCATATATTAGGAGCGTCCCGAGGGCACTGTTTGGCTGTTTATTTCACCAGTAATGATTTACCCTCAGTGGATTGTGGCTTTGTTATGGAGAAACACATTTCGACTTCTGAAATGAGCAGCCAGAGAATTTCCTGCTGGATTATTCTGAAGGAATTGAATGGCCATATAGCGTACATTCTATTAAATTGATATTGTGCTTTAAAATAGCTCACACTAATGGCTGAAATAAAATGCATTTGGTACTTGTGTATTATCCGGGCGCCACCTATACTTGTATATTATCCGGGCGCCACCTAGTGTATTATTGGATAGTGGTGCCCAGATAATACACAAGCACCATACATTTATATCAAGAATAAGCACTTACACTTGCTGTCTCTTAGTGTGTGCATTCTTGAAACTGTTAAAATATCTTCCCAGAAGCCCAGGAGGTGACTGACTGAGGCTTATAAGAGTTGTAGTGTTAAAGGTTAAACTAAAGTGTTATATTTCACTACCCCTGTATTTGATGCGTTTGTAATTTTTTTTTTTAGTTTTTAAACTTTTATGACCAAGGATATTTTGGCATTTTTTGGACATCTTTTACATATTTGTTTGACAATAATAACCATTTTTATGTTTAATGTACCATATGGACATCAAGGCACTAAAATAGTATTATTCTGCACATAATGGAAGAAATCCGGCTTATAAAAGTCATTCACTACCCCATAATAAATCTACTCTAGCTAGAGAATCACCACTCCTTACAATGCTGATGTAAAATAAGGGGAAGACTGGCAAAAAGTTCAGGGTCACATTTTAGGGCTCATCTAATTTGAAGGTTTTGGGTCACTGTGATGAAACAGGGATTGTAGGTACTGCCACACCCATAGAAAGTTAAATAGTGATTGTCACTCTGTCCTTGTTGATTGTTTAATTAATCCTTCTGTTCACTTGTTAATGTATGCCTGTTGCCAAAAGGTTACTGTGCGCTTAACTGTTGTATTAGTTGTTTTCCAGGTCTGATCTGCATGTTAATTCTGTTAGTTTGGTAGCATTTAGGATCTCAACACTACCAGGAAGCAACAGAGTTCATGCTGAGACTGGGAAAAGCAGCAGCATACCTCCCAACATTTCAAATGGCCAAATGTAGTTATAGAGGTGTTGCCAAGATGCAGGCATTTACCAAGACTTTTAGTGTCCCATATAGTTAGTTTTGTTATTGAGAAGGACGTTTAGCATATTTTATTTACACAATTTAATCTCTTAAGGATCCTATGGACATAGAATGATGTCACCAACAAGGTACCGCGAGGACTCTTACACCATAGTTGTATTTCATTCAGTCTTGCATTTTTCCTTCAGAGTGGAGCTCTCCCTATTGCTACACCTAATGACAGCCTTGACCCATCCCAGTCACTGGGAGCCAGCATTGAGGTTTCTGAGTTTTGGTGTACCAGATTTCTCACTGTGCGGCTTTAGCTTTAATCTTGTTTTAACAGTAAAATGTGCTGTGCCTGGGCAGGCATCCCGTAGGGGGGGAACTAGGTGTATTATGAGCAAAACTAGATCATCATTGTTCAGGTGGGAGTGGTATTGCTGCTAGCTGATGGGGTTGATTTTAAGCCAGACTTTGAATATTTTAACTATGCATTTAATTCATTTTTAACAACCTAGGCCGTCAATTATAAAGTTGGACAACGCCAGCCTAACAGATAGAATCCAAGTCCAAGGCATGACCTTGGTTATAAATATAATTCATACAGACGCTACCATCATGTCGGCAGCTACTTCCTCACATTAAATGTGTTTGATCAAAGGAACAAGAGCTTTCAATAATCTAAGCCTTGAGAGTGCGTAGAGGATTTCGTTTTGATATGTCTGTCAAAATATTCCTAAAATAAAGAGCCGAGCCATTTTAAGTTCTTTTGCTTTTAAGTCAGTTGACGTCCAGATAACCTTTCTCTCCTGTACAAAGTGTTTCTATGAGACACATCATGTAAGTCCCTCCAGCTGACACCTTGCCAGTTAGACATTCTTCTATGCTGATGTACTTGATGCTACTCAAAAGCATTGGCTGGATGGGTCCTAACCATTATTGAGCATGGCTGCAAAAACTCACAGAGAGAGTATTTCAGTTACCCAATGTGAATGTGTGTACACCCAGCAAACCTGATTGAACAGATTCATTCTTCGACATCAGGAGGTGGTCTCCTAATAAGGCTTTCACTTATGTCTTCTGCAAAAAGACTTACTTGACCATCTAATCTGATGTTATTATTCAACAGTCCAAAAATAAGTTAAATAGATGTGGAGAATGTGTTCTACAAAATCTTTCTTGAATGGGCCAATGATGTTATTATCAGTACTATTTGAATGAATAGCATAAGCATGACAATAGCATATCTGCCTCATATTTAACTTGGACCCAATATCAACAGGGTATAGAGAAAAAAATAAATGCATAGCTTTTAATAAAACTGCACAAATAAAGCAGAATTGGATTTGATAGAAAATTAATATGTAAGCGGAATAAAGAGGTACATTCTTTTTCTATACAAAAAAGTGCAATAATTTAGATACAAAAAGAGGATCATTTCCATTGTTGCATTTGTGAATAACAGTGTGCTCCAGTATGTTGCTCTAACATTTCTATTAAACACATCTATAACAGTACAACTATCTATTTAAGAATGGCCAACCACACATTTATATTTATGATGTATGGGAATGCATGCTGGCGAGAGAAAAAAAAGCGGTATGAATTAGTGAATTTTCTGTTCAATATGCAAAATTGTAGCTGGAGGAAGAAACGTCTAATTACTGATTACACACTATTATAATTTCTAATGTCTGATTATATGTAATTATTATATTTAGCAATATTTCCATTACTAAATACTGAGTACATTTACTATATTTACAGAAAAGATTTTCAGAAAAGATAGTTTATTTTCTGAGACATAGTAGGTTTAGAACAAATGTTCCAAACAGACACTAAGGTGTTTATTTACTAAAATAGGATTCTGAATTTCCAGAAGCAATTTTCAATTCACGCAATTCATTATGCATTAGAAAGAGCCAAATCTGGTTGTTTTTCACTTCAAGATTGCCTGAGTTGGCCCTGCATTATGTATAGTTCACTCAGGCCCAGCTCATCTTTGATGAAGAGGGAGGGCTCAGGATAGCTGGACCCAGGTATGATAATATAAAGTGTGGAAGAGTTGTAGTAAAGATATTGTGACTAAAAACGATGTTTGATGGGGCATTCCTGCCCTTGATTACAGTACACTGACAAACCTCAGACAAAGAATGCACTTGGACTAAACCATACTCATGCAGGGTACCAGGTTATATCTAGTAAAATGAACTGGAATGAATGGGAGTGGAAATGTTCACCTCACCTGAAAACCCCTTATTTAGAGAATACCTCTAGTGGCAGGCTGGCCTGGGAGGCAGGCAAGGAGTGAGAGAGGCAGGGAGAACGTGAGAGATAGGGCAAGTGTCAGGGCGCCATCCTGCCACCCTGTACTTTGTGATGATTATATGCATGTCATGTTTCTTTGCAACCTCTAGGGGTATGTGAAACCTGGGAATCATATAATCTGACCAGCTGTACCTGCTTACCTGGGAGTTTACCCTGCCCCCCCCCAAATAGCTGCTCAGCACCTTAGTTACTGCCTTTACATTGCAGTTTAAGCAGCCTACTGCTGTGGCTCTGTAACCTGGCCCTGTACTTCTCCTAGTAGCTTCATACTTATCTTCTGGTTTTGACCCGTTTTGACCATTCAATGGTTTTGACCATTCTACTGGATAAGTGATTTGGCTTGATGAATGTGTCCCTGTTCTTATTGCCTGAGGGCTTCCTCCCTGTCCCCAATCCGAAGTCTGCTCCAAGGCCCCCTATCTGAATTCTGGAGGTGCCCATTCCCCCACCCTGAGGTGTCTGTCCCTATTCCAAGGTGCCTGTTTCAGCCCTGTTCCTCTCTTGTGTCCTCCCAGAGGGCTTTCAGTCGTGTTCCTGTACAGAGACTTTCTTATCCGTGTGTGGTACCTACAGCCTTTATTTTGGCCTGTGCCTTGTTCTACTATATAAACCAGTCCTTTTTTATTACCTGAGCAGCCAACACTCATCAATATAGACCTTCCTTATAGCCAACATTGTGTATGACTCTAGTCTTTCCTCTGTATTTACCTGTCTGTGGCTATGCACCACGGAGTACAGACAAAGCCTCAGATATCCACTGCAATCGGGCTCCTAACAGACCTGCTTACCCGAGCCATGACAGTAAGGGAGGAAGGCAGGCAAGGAGGGAGAGAGTGAGAGGGTTAGGGAGGGAGTAGGGGCTGGTTGGGGAGATCATTGCCCAAAAAGAAGGGCGCAAAAAAGTATTTTCATACAGACCGCTGCTACATTGCTCCCTTGCCCTGTGCCAGCTGTTGAGGCCGAGCACATAATGAGAAATAAGAGATAAAGTAAGGTAATGAGGAGGAGAGATAAGGAGAAAAAATATGGCTAAAGAAAAAGGGAAGAGATATGTAAGCCAGGATGTTTGTGTGAAGTGTGAGCATGAATGTGTGTGTATGTATGTGTGTATGGATATGCATTTGGGTGTGTGGGCAGGCATTTGCAAGTGTAGTGTATATGTCTATCCATTACTATTGTTATTTTGGGCCTAACTTGAATAGAGTGATACACATGTTTAACTCATAGGCATTATTTAGTACTGTTTCAAATTTAAAACATTGTAGCGTCTTTTCCTAAATGATTCCATGCAATCAATGAATCCAGCAACTGTGAAAATGTTCACCATGCATCATGTCATTGATTATCCCTAGTTAAAAAGAGTAAATTTGTGTGGGCTTCCAGTGTACAGGTTTAAAATAAGTATGTCTGTCAGTTTACTGTGTTAGAATCAGTGTGTGACTCTGGATGTCCTGGGTGTCAGTGTATGGTGTTTGTGTGTGTGAGAGGAGTGTCAGTGTATAGGGCTACAGTCATGACTGCCGTCACCCAAGAGCGCACACCGCAGAATGCCCTGAATTATCTAGCAGTGTAGAGACTCTGGTATAGGCAGTTGTTATAGGTGGCAAAGCACTGTAGAAATAACCAGATACCTGAATAAGTAATACTGTACATAGAATTCCAGGACAGGTAGCACCGGATGCCAGGTAGCAATGCAGAATGGATGATCAGCCACAGCCGGGTTCGGTACACTAAAGGAATATTCAGGACAAGGTCTATACACGGAGCAGATAGTCAGACAAGCCAGGTATGATGCACAGGTCATGACAGCAAAGTACAGCATTGCATAGCAAGAGGGTAGTCAGATAAGCCATGTGTACCAGGCTCAGCTGCCCCAGCATCATAAATAATTACTCTGCCCCCTACTTTGTATAGTTTTCTCCACTGCTAATGTCTGCTAGCCTTTAAAGATATTGGTATCATATGTAAAAGAATAGTTGGGGCGCATGAGAATATTTATGCCTGGCGTGCCACTTGGTCTAGGACTGGCCTGAAGAGTGAGTATATTAGAGTATATGTATGGATATGTGTTATTTTACTATAAGTGTGTCAACATGACTGCATGTGTACACGTGTGTTGGCATGAGTGTGCATGTGTAAGTGTGTATTAGCATGTGTGTGCATGTGTAAGTGTAGCATAAGTGTGTATGTGGTAGCATGAGACTGTGTGTGTAAATATGCGTGACAATGTATATGCTACCTTCATAAAGGAGGGTCAAGGGGCTGATGGAGCCACCTGGCTTAAACCCCCTCAGGCTAGGAGATGCCAGCCCTCCCCTGAATACTACTCTATAATAGTAATTACCAAACTTACACTTCTCTACCTCCATCAGCATATGGCACTAATCCCACACAGTAAATCTAAACCTGAAATCCAATTGTACTGTACGAGGGAGCCTGCATCCCTAGAATTACGGTTCAGCCTTCATAAGCCTTGTGAATGTGGTGTGGTAGGTATTACTTTAAGTAAGCAAAGAAGTCTATATCTTGACTAATCCTTTACTCTTGGTGATCCCAACAGATTTCCAAGTTTAAACGTTGCTTGGCCTCAAACGTATACATTTTAAAGACATTTGGTTGTCCAGGCATTGTCTGTATATTATATTTTTGAAATTCTACAGTGACTGAGCAACTCACCTCAATGGCAACTGTTTGAGACAGAACACATTCATATTAAGACAATCAAAGAGATGTGACCTTTTTGTGTGCTTCACATGTCTCTATAATTTTTATTTTTTTATTTTTCAAGAGCTTACTAAGAGAAACTGATTATACCAAATTTTCATTGGCTTTCTATCACAGTATATGATGCATTTTTCAGCTCTTAGCAAAATATTGTATTCTGGCTGTTAATGTGTTAAGCACAACAAAACGAATGGATTGTGAACTGTGAAGGCATTGCCTTACTTTTGGGGTTTATACGTCATGCGCTATAACAGAGCAGCTTTTTCCTGTGGCATATACACCACAAGGTTCCAATTAATTGAGGGCGCTTGTTTCTTAACAACAGAGGAGAACATGCTGCCAATCATTTTGGTATAAAAAGAGCAATAATCTTTCCTCCATTCTTGCCACTTGAGATTTGGCAAGCTTTGTTCAAGAGGCTCTTTTGATTTGTGTAGTCAAGGAGGTTAAAGTTCAGACCAGTTGAAGAATAACCTCTTCATAGACGGGGGCTGGACTTATCCCTAATTATATCTATATTGTATAAATATTAAAACAAAGCCATAGACCCTAAGGACTGAAACAGAATCCTGATGATTTTTGCTTCTAGATTATATCATCAGCTCAGATTGACATCTGCTCAAACACAGACTGCAAATAGCCCTAAAATATCATCCAGTTGAAGGTAAACAATAAAGCAGATGTGAGATACAAAATGTATAGCAAGGTTTTCTGAATCAGTTTTTATCAGAGTGCACTTTATTACAAAACATACTGGGGAATTCCTACCATGCCTATTACAGCATTAACGCATGGCTTTTCTGTATAACACCTTGTCTGTTAGGTGGCAAATCTGTAAAGCCACCATTCTTCTGTTGATTATTCTAGCTTATGGGCAGGCATTTATGTGCTAGTATGTTATGGTGAAATCTACTTATATATATTCTTGTGTATAATGGAGATAACATATTCTCAGAACCAACCCTGCAGCAGGTTGAATGCTGAGCCATGAGACAAGGGGACATTTTATCCCAGACACATTTTGTGGCCATAGGAGGGGGTCACAAAAAAGGTTCCATTTAGCCCTGGCAAACTGGGCAGACCTACAGTTGAAATGTCAACAATAAACATTACTAACATGGTGTAAGGACTGGCAGTATGCATTATAAAGAATCCAGTCTGACAAATTGAAAATTATGTAAAGCTTTTATGATCTCAGTAATCTCTTCTTTACATTGAATGGAACAAGCAGAATTTGGTAACAACCACTCTCCACCCACTTCCCTTCCTACTCCCTATCTGGGGTTAATTGCATCTCCATGTGTGGCTAGTCCTGCCCCCACACAGAACCTCTGGGTTGCCTTCCTAGGGAAGTTGCCAGGTATGTGCATTACATAATTAACAATAAATAAATCTTTAGCTTGTAACCAGGGCCCTTTTCACCTAACATACCGGTTTGTCAGTCTACCAATAATATGTTTTTCTGGGTCTCCAGGTAACCATGAAGAAACTCTAGGTCTCAGGAGTGGCGTTGCAGCACACCCAACTCCCCACCTATCTCGTCTAGTTGCATTCTGAAAAGGCAGGGCTCCAAGTAGCTATAGCCTGGATGTTCCCAAGTATGGCAATACCCTTTGAATGTATGTACTGTAAGAAGTGCTGTATAAATTGCCCCCCAGGTCACCCTGAATCTATGTTAAATGGCAGCGTGGCCGCCCACTGAAGTGGCCGATTTGGTCGCGCATGGTCCAACTGTAATGTGGGGCAAAAGCCCGCAGCACCCACGGTGGGCCGGCCAGTTCGTGGGCCGGCACCCCGAGATGCGGCTGTGAGTTTTAAAGTGGCTGTAAGATACGGTACCTGCACCAATGCCGCTCAGTGCCTCAGTGAGGCTCTTCATCCTGCCCCTTTGAAGACGCGACGTGCCGCTCAAGGGGGCGGGCTCACATGGGACAACAATTGGATACAAAAAGGGGGTGGCTGAGGGTATAAGTACATAACAGGGTGGTTGGGGCATCACATAAATCAATACACAAAGGGTAGTGGGTGGCTTGGGGCAATACACAAGGGTGCATTAAACAGTACAAAATGGGGCATTAATACACAAGGGAGGGGGTTGGTGGGACATCACATAAATCAATACACAAGGGTTTTGGGGCATAAATGCACAAAGGGGGCTGGCTGGGGGCACAAATGCACATGGGGCAATACACAAGGGTGTGGGGGGAATACATTAAAGCCTAAGGGGGGGCCTTTCTGGGGCATCAATACACAAAGGGGGAAACACACAAAAAAACAAACCAGTGTGGAAAGCATTTTTTATGCATTGTGTAGATTAACCTGTACTGATGCGGGTGTCGGTGTGGCAGAGCCTGTCCTGGTTTGTGTGTGTGGGAGTGGCAGAGCCTGTCCTGGTCTGTGTGTGTGTGTGTGTGTGTATTTGGGTGTTGGTGTGGCAGAGCCTGTCCTGGTGTGTGTGTGTGTTTGTGGGTGTCGGTGTGGCAAAGCCTGTCCTGGTGTGTGTATTTGGGTGTCGGTGTGGCAGAGCCTGTCCTGGTATGTGTGTGTTTGGGTGTCGGTGTGGCAGAGCCTGTCCTGGTGTGTGGGTGTCAGTGCCTGTCTTCGTGTGTTTGGGTGTCGGCGTGGCAGAGCCTGTCCTGGAGTGTGTTTGGTCATCTGTTTCCTGGTGCTTTACTTACTGTAGGATCTATGGATCTATTTAATTTTTACTTATGCAGAGATAAAACACCCTCCTGAATTTGTAGTCACTTCAAGTCAAGTGTACTGATTATTCCCAATCCCATCACATCAATATGCGTTCGAAAATCAGGAAAAGATGGATGGTGGGCTACTTGACTAGACTTGCCTCCCAGGCCTTAGGCTGTCAGCCCTCCGCTGTATATTACTATTAGGTATTCTTAATCAAGAACAGCATTCAAGTCTTTAGACACTTAATACAATAAGAAAAAATTTGTAAGGAGGACTCAACTGAAACATATTTAAAATTTCTAGTCCTTTAATTATGCTTGCCAACTGACTCATTTGCACAGATTGTGTCTCTTTGTAGTCCTATGAGGACATTTAGAAGCCTTCAGAATACACAGCTGCAAAAGAACTTAAGGAAAAATAAGTTGAAAATCCAACATAAAAACCCACAACTGCACAGATATATAGAGCTGCATGTTAGACCATTGATTTAGCACACACTGTAAAGGTAATATGCAAAAAAGTGAGTACAGGTAATAACCTAGGTGCTGCTTCTTTGACCCTTTTGAGGTTGGGACACATTCTTGGAATGACAGGACAATTTTTGTATATTTGCTGTAGTGATTAAGTGACAATCTTAGCAAAAGTGTTCATTACATATTATATAGTGGTTAAAACACAAAAAATGTGAAAAATAAAACATAGTCCGCGATCACTTAGTGCAGTGCTAATTTCAGCCCACTTTGCCTGTTGGCACTGAATGGGTTACATTACAGCTAGAAGCATTAGAACTCAATGTTTGTAATGCTGAAGTGGCATGGTGTGCACTGAATTCACAGTATGCTGCAGCTGTCCAAACAGTCCTGCCTCAGTTACTATGCCACATAGACCTCTGTAACATGCTCACCCTGGATATAAGTAATATTCATATTCATATTAGGAAGGCTGCACATGGTTTCTAAAAATGAACTCTGCAGAGTTTAGGTATTAATTACACTCTTGGGCTCCATTTTGTTTTGAAGTGCAGCTAAAAAGGGCAAATCTTTGAATTAGAAGTGCTAAAAAAAAGTGCCAAGAATAGCAGAAATAAAAAAAGAAGAAAAAGTGTATTTCATCAACCCCAAGGGATGTCCTTTGATGAATTCTTGGAAATACTTTGGCGCCATCACCTGGTAGTTGTACACTATTGCATGGTCAAAATAATATACTATTGTACAGTTACACATTCAGAAATTAAAATCTTATCTCCAGGGTAAATGAGAGGTTGACTACAACTCATGTGCTCAGGGGAAAGCCTGAGGGGTGTAGTAGATAAAGAAGGAATTTTCCTTTAACTCCTGTCAAAGTAGTGTCTTAATACAGAATATCTGGCTCCAATGAATGACGAAAAGTGGGTTAACTTGAGATTTAGTGTGTATAAGTCAGCTGCATCAACGCATGTAAGGTAACGTGGGATATGTGTAATAGCTCATGTTCTAGATCACCCATGTTGTAAGCATACCTCATATTTATAACTGTAGTGTTGCGTACACATGCAAGTAATAAAGTAGCACATGTTTGGTTCAAATATAATTTCTCCAAATACTGTTATAAGGACTGTATTCAGTCCCATCTGTGTGAGGATGGGGATGTTTCTTTCAGGATTAAAAGAATTCTATCCATGGTAATAGGAGGCAAAGGGAATATGTATATACTTCCAGTAATTGTAGTCCGACATAGCTGAATTGTAAGAGGTGTCTGAAATCTGGTAAGATCCTTAGCCATTTCTCTAAACACTAACCTTAAACGAGTGGCCTTTTCATTTAGGGAGAAAGATAAAAGCCACAAGGGACATGATAGACACTTGTGTTCAAAACGTTTCCCTATTGTCATCTTTCTATCTTTGTGTACCATTAGGTGGAAAAAATACTTGTTTTGTAAACCACTAAATCTGATGATTTGGTAATACAGAAAATAAAGCACACTGCAGCTTTAAAAATGTAGAATTTTTGTTATAGTTGTTGAATTATTGTTTTTTTTCCCTTCATTTTTGAAGCCAGAAAAAAAGTACAGTTATATAAGGGGAAATTAATAACACTTGTTTTGTTAGACAGAGTAGCCTTTAAAAGGCTAGAAAATAAGCAAGAAACCACAAGAAAGTTTATAATTTTAGCGCCAGAAATGTCATGTTGATTGAGGGTCTTTGAATGTTATCCTCTCGAGAGAATCAAAAAACAGATTTCACAGCAATGTCTCCATGTCATTTTTTTTTACCTACTCCTCCATCGTCAGCCCTTTCCCATTAAATCAGCATCATTTAAGTCTAGGATGGGAAACAAATTGTTTTACAGTGAGTTGTGTTGAAGTCATGTTGTGAAAAATGCACAAGATGGATGTGGTAGATATATTAATGGAAGACTAGCTTTTGTGTCACCAAAGGGTGGGATTTTTTTTTTCTTTCTTTGCTCCAGATCTACATTAGATCCAGAGCTCAAAGGAAATTGGAAATAATGAATCATTTTTGATGGTGGCAGCTAAAGATGGATTACCAGCAACAATCCTTTTCTTTTCTGTATTTTGCTTCCATCGGAAAATTAATTTTTGCAAGTGGCTCTCAATTCTTTGTATAACAGCTGCAATTAAAGCCACCAGAGGGACTTCTGGAAAGCCAAGATTTATGCAGCTTGTTAACAATGTGAATCTGAGTCTCGAAAAATCTTTTCTGGTGCTCTTGATCCTTAGAGCTAAACAGACCCATCCTAAACACCATCCTAGGCAAGCAAGGTGTTCCCAATTTTTCCTGATGTAAATACATGAATCAGTTCTTTGGGCTTGTCTTAGATTCGGGATAGCTTTATGCTTATCCCACGCATCTCTTTTGTCCTCCAAGATATACATATTGAGGTTCCTTAGTCTTTTCTGATATTTTTTTATCCTGCAAACTGTCACTGGGGTGCCTGTTGGCTGTATTTCCCATTATAGACAGTGGACCCCTGGATTGCATTACTTAATTCCAGCAGGCGACAGTGGACACTAATTGCAATGCAATGCCTGGTTCCCTTGCTTGGATTTATGTTTAAGGCAACTTGTACCTGATTAGGGGTACAGGGTGGCAAAAGTAAGAGAGCCAGAGCTCACTAGATCCCAGTTCCCCCTTCCTCCTGCCTGTCTGACCAATTGGTTCTGATTGCAGGATTGTGTGTGATGAAAGCCCGTTGAAAGGCTCTTGGAGGCTGGTGGTGATTGTTTTCTCAATAAAGTTACCGTAGTTCCTGTTTTACCTCAATATGAGTTCCGTCTCGTTATTGGGGGGTAAGCCTTGGTGCTGCTTTTGTCAGGGCGGTAAAGCACTGTATTGCTATGCTTCCGTATACTACAGTGCAGCCGAGGTTCCCAAAGAGCTATGTTCCCTGCTGTTTTCGACGCTAGTCCTGCCTGACGGTTGAAGTTTCGTGTTCCTGGTGGCCATGGGGAGAAGGAAGGATCGTCTGGCAGGTGTACCCAGTTGGGGTACAGGTCGTTCCCATCACACAAGCCATTTCCCATCTTAACATCCTTCCTTTCTCTAAAATGTCAATATCTTTTTGGAGATGGGGTCTCCTAAGCAATAACCGGTACTCTAGATGATCAGAGACCGTTCTTTCATTCCGCTACTAACACCTCTAGCTATGTAACCTAGCACCCTGGTTGATTTTTGTATGGCTTCATTGTATTGCCTGCTTTCCTTTACATCATCAGAAATAATTAAATGTGTATGTCATCACTGAAAGAACAGTGCCCCCAAATGTTGTATTCTATCTTCAGATTTTACATCACAAGTGCGTTTTTTTAAACATTTATTAACATTAAACTGCAGCAGCCACACCCAAACCATTCTTCAATTGTGAGTTAAATCACTTTTCATTTGGCTTATTCCACCAGTAATGTTTACCCTGTTGTAGACCTTTGTCTTTCCTTTCTTGTCCACACCATAACTTATTTTGAGTTTGAGAAGAAACATCAGTTCCCCACAGATTAAAAAGGACTGCCTGCCTTGGCAAGTGAATGAGGGATTTTACAGTTTACTTGCAAAGGCATGTATCCAAAGGGAAATACCACAATTTCTATTTGTACAAAATGTTTAACAAGAGGTGAGTGAATATTCAGATGAGTGTTATTCCTTGTTGAGTTGTAAAGATATCATACCCCTGTAAAATATTACAAATTGAGACAGCAGCACTGCCACACACAAATATGCTTGAAAGATACTAACTTATTGACTACCATTGATCAAATAATTTGCAAACTTCATCCAGTTCGCAGTAGCAAATTTATGTGAGAATGTCCAACTTTCATACTGCAAAAAGTGACTGCACATTTAACAGAAATATAACTATGTAGTAACATGAAGAATGAATGGATCTTGCACTAAATAAAGGACCATTTTAAAAAAAAAATATTTAAACTTTATTAAATTGTAATGTGGGGATTTGCCTCTTGCAGTCAATGATGTGCAAGTTGGAAGTGAAGTTTAACTCTCATCCTTGAGAACTAAATTAGTGGCTCTTCCACAAAATAACACTTTAAACCTTTGAGTGCTGGAGGTCTGTTCAGTTTTTCATTGCTAACTGGCTCAAGATTAGTTTTGCATTGTGGTGCATGATATGAATTTCACAGATAGTCCAGGCATTTAAATAAGCAACCCTGAACATGGGAGGTTTCACCTATACTTGTCATCACCAGGGGACTGTTTGTCCCCCCATAATTAGGTCCTTGATTTCTGGAACGAGACAGGTGGGACAGGAGCGGGTAAGCATTTTA
This sequence comes from Spea bombifrons, assembly GCF_027358695.1. Lineage (NCBI taxonomy): Eukaryota > Metazoa > Chordata > Amphibia > Anura > Pelobatidae > Spea > Spea bombifrons. The sequence goes on along the minus strand of NC_071088.1, from coordinate 69,580,318 downwards.
TGTCTATGGGGAGGCAGAGAGTCCAGAGACCCAAACCACCTGGTGGGTAAAGGTTAGGTGCAATATGCAGGGTCGTTGATTCAAACCCCTTTGTCTCCTGACAGTTCTGCGCCTGTAGATGGTGCCGAAATAGGATGCAGCAGATAACTTTCACCATCCTGATACATCTGGACCTTTTTGCCCCATGCAGGGACCTAAAATAATTTTTCGGAAATCTATATTGAAAATCAGTAATACCATTAAATGACATTTTATGATTTTTTTATGGCATCTCATATATATATATACACTCACTGGCCACTTTATTAGGTACACCTTGCTAGTACCAGGTTGGACCCCCTCTTGCCTTCAGAACTGCCTTCATTCTTCGTGGCATACTTTCTACAAGGTGCTGGAAACATTCTTCAGAGATTTTGGTCCATATGGACATGATGGCATTGCGCAGTTGCTGCAGATTTGTTGGCTGCACACAGGGGAGGGCTGGCAGCCTAAGGCCTGGGGGGCAAGTCTAGTCAACTGGCCCATTGCACCATCAAAGCGGCTGCGAGCGACATTGAAAGCGGCCGTCGTGCTGCAGTCACTCCACCAGCGCCTTAAATTAAAGTGGCCGGTGTGCACACACCGCATGCCTCAGCTCTTCATCACACCCCTTTTAAGACGTGGGAAGAGGAGCTGAGGCATGGCCGTTGGGTCTGACAGCCACATGATGCAGGGGCGTACCTAGAGTATTTGGCACCTGTGGCAGATCCTGTATGTGGCACACCCCCCCACACACACACACACACACTTTAAAACTGCATAGTTTCTATGGTTAGGCAAACATTGACAGGGGTACAGCTAAATTGTTATCATTATATACTTAGGGATTATGCTGTACCACCGTCAATGTGTGCCTATACATTGAGCCAGACACTGACAACCCCTATCACTATATACTAAGCCAAACATTGATGTGGTGTAGGCTTACCACTTTAGTGACTGGCATAGTATATAGTAGGGATGCACCGAAATGAAAATTCTGGACTGAAATTGAAAATTCAGCATTCACTTGGCCAAAACTGAAAAAAAAAAAAAAAAAAACTTTAAAATACTATAAATACTTAAAATATATATATATACACACACCTATATATATATATATATATATATATATATATACACACGCATATATATAACAACAATCACGATCCTATCATGCCCAGGTTCTAGCATGTGCTGGCTGACTTAGCATGATAGGAGTGTGATTGCTGTTTGCAATTATATATATATATATATATATATATATATATATATATATATATTAATACTGTCATTGAATTATTCTGTCCAATAAAAGTGTTAACACACCGAAGTTGGACCAAAAAAATAATTTATAACAGCAATCACACTCCTATCATGCCTAGGCAGCCACTACATGCTGGAATCTGGGCATGAAAGGAATGTGATTACGGCTTCCCTATGCCAAGCTATCCCCCAACACTTACACATCCATGCTATCTGAAACCCTCATTCACAAACATTCAGCATAACACCCATCACTCTCACACACTTACATTCAGCATTACACCCATCACTCTCACACACTTACATTCAGCATAACACTCATCACTCTCACACACTTACATTCAGCATAACACCCATTACTCTCACACACTTACATTCAGCATAACACCCATCACTCTCACACACTTACTAATCCACTCGCCCTGAATCTTGTCCTACCTTTTCTTCTTTCACTCTCACTTTTCCTCCTCCTCCTCCTCTTCTTCTACTTCTACTTCTTCTTCTTCTACTTCTTCTTCCTGTCCTTCCGGTGTACTGAGCACTGAAGACGGTGGGCGTGGCTTCAGTGTTGTGCGCCGGGATTTGACATCAAGTCCCAGCGCACAGCCACAGTTGCCGCGCACATCGTTTCTGAAGGCGTGCCGGCATGGTGGCACCCTTCAGATGAGCACCCCCCCGCCAGGTACGCATGACGGCCGCATTCAATCCTGCTCGCGGCCGCTTAGTTTTTAACTTTGCGGCCGCATTGAATGCTAGTCTGCCGGTCGCCCGTCCGGCCCACCGGCCCGGATTTAGGGCGGCCTGGGGGGCAATTGCCCCCCGGCCCAGCCCGCCCCTGGCTGCACATCCATGATGCGAATCTCCCATTCCACCACATCCCAAAGGTGCTGTATTGGATTGAGATCTGGTGACTGTGAAGGCCATTGGAGTACAGAGAACTCATTGTCATGTTCAAGAAACCAGTTGGAGATGTGAGCTTTGTGACATGGTGCATCCTGCTGGAAGTAGCCATCAGAAGATGGGTACAGTGTGGCCATAAAAGGAGGGACATGGTCACCTGATCCTTCTCTCTGGCAGCCGGTGGGCGTCTGTGCAATAGGCACAGACCACCTCCGCTACTGCCGACACTACGTCTGGAGCTTCTATGACAGAGCGCCGGCATCACATGACCTTCCGGTGCTCATTCATAGAAGCCCCAGCAGAATTGCTAGCAGCAGTGGAGGTTTTCGCGCAGAGCTCCACCGGCTGCCCCACTAGACACCAAGGAATCTGAAGCACAGGGGACAAGTCTAGGGATGCACTGGTAAGCCGGGGGAGGGTAAGAGGGGCATATGGGGGATATAAGGGCTTTCTGGAGGCATAGTGGCATATAGGGTGTTAAAAGGAATATCAGGGAGGTAAAGTGGCATATAGGGGTGTATAAGGCATATCTGGGGGGGGCAGAGTGTCATATAGGGGGGTCAAGAGGCATATCTGGGAGGCAGTGGCATATCAAGGCGGCAGAGTGGCATATAGGGTCTATAAGGCATGTCTGGGGGCAGAGTGGCAAATAAGGGGGCATAAGGCATATCTGGGGGGCAGAGTGACATATAGGGGGTATAAGGCATTTCTGGGGGGCAGAGTGGCATATAGGCGGTATAAGGCATATTTGGGGCCAGATGTGCATAACTGGGGCAGAGTGGCAAATAAAGGGAAATAAAAACAACAAAAATCATATTTCTCCATCAAAGTTTTTATTAAATATGAAAATATAGTTCACATGTTAATTAATATTTACTAGTAAAAAAAAATTCTTATAGGGTAGTCTTATATTCAGGCTTTTTTTTTTTTTCTTCAAAATGAATATTCAAATAAATAAAAACAGTGTTCTATAGATCCCAGGAGGCTTTTTATTTAAAGAATCATAGGATTGTATATTGTAATGTTAGCCAGTACAACATTCGTCTGGCATCTGCTATAGCTAATTAAATTTAAACCAATCCCTATTGATCCATGCCTGGCCACACTGTGTTCACTTTGGTATTACCTGATTACTATTGAGCAGATCGAATTATTTTGGCTAATTATCAGGAATGGAACGCCTTGGCTTGTGTGTAATGAAGCACACCACTTCTCTGTCAGAAGAGACTGTACGAGGTAATAGGTGTCTAAGCAAGGTGCGTGAACACCAAACTAATGTTGTGTATTGATTTGAACAGAATTGTATTATTTCTGTGAGTTTCTGACAAGCTCGACCTCACACGGAAAAAAATAAAATAAAAAGGAACTTTCCTGAGATTTTTCAGAAAAACTTCTCCTGTTCACATAGCAAAGTAACCCTATGACTAAAATGTTACCAAAAGATGAGCAATTGATACAAGATCCAATAATGTGCGTGTTTGAGAAAGTTGTATGCCTTCTTCAATTGAAAGATAAAAGCTCAACATGAGACCTAGTGGTTTAAATCCAGGGCATTCAGTCAGATAGTTTACATGTGAATTAATATTTACTAGTAAAACAATTTTTTTTTCTTATAGGGTTGTCTTATAGTCAGGTTCTCTCTTTTTTCCCAAATTAATATTCAAATTTCGGGGGGGGCGTCTTATAATCAGGGTCATCTTATAATCGAGCAAATGCGGTATATCATCTCAAAATGGTCAAAAAAGGCTGCCAACTACTCAACAGGTTTCTTCCAAGTATTTGATTTCACTGTACCATGATGGTTTAAAAATGTATTTGCTTAGTTATTCAAATTACGGTGTGAGCATCTAGAAGAATGTACATAAGGTTGAATGTCACAAGTCCACTTTATTTCATAAATGCAGGCCACACGGAAAGTATTCTTCTCCAAACAAATAGTAGTTGTTACCTTATGAAAACACAAAAGGCATTA